>NC_046334.1:48354044-48954044 GCF_000738735.6 Corvus cornix cornix
AATATATTCCAGCAGCACAGCCTGCAAATACATGCATCAGAAATCTGGATGCAGGTGAGCTGTGGCTCTCGCTAGAAACAAAAAAATAAAAACTAAAAACTCTACTGCTTAAATAGAGTACAAATTGAGGTGCTTCACAGCCAAGAATCCAGACACTAATGTGCTCCAAATCAGTGTCTGTCATCTGGATCCTAAAGGCAGCTGGCTTTTTTTCTGCTCTGAATCACCCCAATTCCATAGTCAAGATAGAGAACATGTTTAGCTTCTCTGAAAATCAAGATCCCAGTGTGCCCTGCCACTGTAAAGCCTCACAACATCAAATACAGCATTTGTGTCCCACCAGGACCCATTACATTTGTGCCACCAACACAGCTGAACGCTGGTTTCTTCTGTGCCCTCAGTCAAAAGTCCTCTTCACTCATATTAAAGGCATGCTGATAGAAAGAAGATGGGGGAAAATGCTGTCATATGCATCCTGCTGGATGCTACTCTTGGAAGGACGACCATCATTCTAGCACTGCAAGTGTCGACCGGAGCGACAGTGTAAGAGAGGCAGAGGCATTTGGGGGAGGCTGGGAGATTTTCATGGGGGGGAAAAAAATAATTTCAAACCGAAGCCAGTCAGCCAAAGCGAGGGGAGGAGCCGGGCAGGGGCTTGGCTCTTCCCTGGGCCGAGCCTGGCAGCGCGGCAGCGCTTTGCCAAGTGGCAGCCGGCTCCGGCGGCCGCTCGGCCCCGAGGCCAGCGCGGCTGCGGGCCCCGCGCCCCGCCGGGCGGAGCAGGCAGGGCCGGGGGGCGCTCGGGTCGGGTCGCGCCGGGCCGGGCCAGCCCAGAGCCCAGCCCAGCCCAGCCCGTCCCGCCGCCGGGGCAGCGAGGGGACGCCCGGGCCGGGGTCCTGCCGCCCGCTGCCGCGCCGGAGGGCGGCGGAGCAGCGGCTCCGTCCAGGCGCTTCCGGGCGCGCCGGGCGGCGGGGAAGCAGGAGAAGGAGGAGAAGAAGGAGGAGGAGGAGGAGGAGGAGGAGGAGGAGGAGGAGGAGGAGGAGGAGGAGGAGGAGGAGGGAGGGAGGGAGGGAAGGAGGGGTGGAGGGAGGCCGGCTTTTTTAGGAGGGAGACCCTCCTTCGCGGCCGCCCGCTCGCAGCCATGGCTTTGAAGGAGGCGGGCGGCAGCATCCTGCCCATCAGCGATATGGTATCGGGGCCGTCGGGCTCGCCGTTCCCCGAGGTGGTGGAGCTGAATGTGGGGGGCCAGGTGTACGTGACGAGGCACTCCACGCTGCTCAGCGTCCCGGACAGCACGCTGGCCACCATGTTCTCCCCGTGCCGGGGCGGCCCGGCAGCGGCCCGGCAGCTGCCCAGGGACAGCCGGGCTCGCTTCTTCATCGACCGCGACGGCTTCCTCTTCAGGTACGTGCTGGATTACCTGCGGGACAAGCAGCTGGCGCTGCCCGAGCACTTCCCCGAGAAGGAACGGCTCCTGCGGGAGGCCGAGTACTTCCAGCTGGGCGACCTGGTGAAGCTGCTGTCGCCCAAGGTCACCAAGCAGAGCTCGCTCAACGACGAGGGCTGCCAGAGCGACCTGGAGGATAGCAACTCGCAGGGCAGCAGCGACCGGCTTCAGCGGGCGGCGCTGGACAAGCGCTCGGGCTTCCTCACCGTGGGCTACCGCGGCTCCTACACCACGGTGCGGGACAACCAGGCGGACGCCAAGTTCCGCCGCGTCGCCCGCATCATGGTGTGCGGTAGGATCGCCCTGGCCAAGGAGGTCTTCGGAGAGACCCTCAACGAGAGCCGTGACCCCGACCGGCCCCCCGAGAAGTACACCTCCCGCTTTTACCTCAAATTCACCTACCTGGAACAAGCCTTCGACCGGCTCTCCGAGGCGGGCTTCCACATGGTGGCTTGCAACTCCACCGGCACCGCCGCCTTCATCAATCAGTACAGGGATGACAAGATCTGGAGCAGCTACACCGAATACATCTTCTTCAGTAAGTGCTGCCCGCACCCCGGTGTCGTCCCCCTCGTCCCCGTCCCCGGCGGGTGCATGGCGGTGTACCCTTAAGTACAGCCGCAACCCTCAGCCCTTGCTGTCCCAAAGCAACATGTAGCTGGAGAGAGTTGGGGGCTGCCCCCTTTCCTCTCACTCCGCTCTGGCACCGCCATAGGTCAAATTTCATTTTGCGCGTTGTGGGGGAGGGACAGGACTGCCTAAAATGCCCCGTCCGGAGCTCGGCGTGGGAGTATTTCCCCACACACACTCCGTGGGGCAGCCTGGGCTGCTCCCGCCTTTCAGTGCCGAGGGGAGAGCCAGCCCCCATGTGTCGGGGTGTCCCGGGGAAAGTGTCGCTGGTTACGGATCGGGGGGCTACGGTCCCAGGGGGTGTCCCTGCCCCTGGGCGGGCGCGGTGCGCGGTGCGGGGCGGGCGCGGCTCCGGCTCCCTCGCGGAGGGTCGCGGTGCTCCCCGCTAGCGAGGCGGCGCAGAGATCCCCGAGCAAGGAAGGGCTTTAATATTTTATCGCTGCGTTTCCTTCAAGTGAGCGCACTGCGCCTGGGCACGGTCCCCGTGAGGGAAGGGGCAGCGAGGGCACAGCCAACTTCCCAAGGAGCAAGAAAGAGTCTGGCTCCAAGGCAGACGAAAATTGGAAAAGAGAAAATAAACCACTCCGTAGCCAGTACACAGCTCCTAAGCAACTTCACTGGTCGGCTGTGGGTAGCCTTAAAGGTTTCGGGTCACTCGCAGATAGGAAAACCGAGCGATGACGAATGAGTTTCAATCTGGCAAAGTATGTAGTGCTATGTAGGGCACTGGCTGAGCAGCGGGTTCGGGTCATGAAACCGCAGCTGGATGGAGAACACCATCCCCTGGCAGAGATTTGTCTTTGAAAGGCAGAGGCAGCCTTAAACATTACAGATGTGTTTGAGAGTCGAGCGAGCCGCTGGAAGAGAGAGGTGTTCTGTATTCACTTCTTTCTTCTCCTGCCTCTGTGCGGTCTCGAGCTCCCTGAGCAAAGAAGGGATGAACTGGCAGAGCATCTGCCTGCCTCTGTGGTGAGGTGGGAGATACAGCCTCTAACTAACTTCACTAGGAAGGCAGCTCAACAGAAGCAACCTGTTTGCCCAGCAAAACTGAACTTAGGCACAGTATTTAATAGAGGAGGGAAAGATGAATGGTTTTCTACTGGGAGGAGAAATTCATTAGTTTACATTGATGTGTATTGTATAGGTGGTGACTGCCCTTTGCTGAGCAGACTTGAGTACTCAGATCAATCTTTGAAACTGGATTAAAACAGTGTTTGAAGATTCATTGCATAACTTATCACTGGTCATATTTCAATAGGATATGTGGAAACTGAGCTCTAGAGGAGCTTCACATTCTCCTGGATGGAATTCTATCAAGTATTTTACATAATTATGAAACCTTCTTTCTCAGAAAATTTAGCATAATTATTTTCTAAATAGTAAAAATTCCTTATTGAAATAGTATGTACTGTTTGCTTAGAAATAGATTTGAAAGTGCGTAATTTTTTCTGTGCATTTGTGATGCTCATAATGTTTTGGTTATTTTTTTGTGTGTATGTTGTGATGAGGTTGCTGTATAGAACAGTCCTCTAATTCACATCAGTGTTGTAAATTAATCCCCAGTGTAATACCACTGATTTATGTGGAATAATGCCAGGGAGGAACTGGATGTTGTATGTCATGATTTTTGGTTTGGTTTTTAGTCTTCAAGCTTCTGATGTTGTGAAAAGTAAAACAGTTAGTTAATTATTTAAATTGATACAGTTAACTAAAATTTATGGTTTTGCTTAATTTTTTGGGTGAGGTTTTGTTTTGTTTTACTTCTGAATGCAAAACAATGGCTAAGATAAAAGTAGGCTGAAAACATGTTAAGCATATTTTCATTTTGGTTGCTTGTTATGCATTTAGAAACCTTTTCATATAATGACTTTATACATCGTTGTATGATCAGATACATTTCTCTGAAATATAGCAAGATGGAAACAACACTTAAGAAATCACTGAAATGGGAACAGAAACATGTGAAACAGTGCCTGAAGTAAATGCTTTAGTTTTTTTGTTGTCTTTTTTTTAGTCTGACTAGATGTCCAATTGATGGAGACTGTTGATAAAATAACACTTTGTTATAATAATAATTATGATATGCCCTGGATGGATTGTGTGTGTGCTGTTGCCTTGCCTGACAGCTGCACAAGAATCCAGCAAAGGGAGAGCAAACCTTCAAAGCCTTAATGCTCTGCACCAGGAGTGGGAAGAGGGATCAGGGCTGGTGGTTGTAGGCTCTCCAACAGCATTAGCAAGGGCCGTGTTCCTTCCTTGCTCACAAGCAGAGCTTAATACACAAAGAAAAGAGCAGTTGCTTTTCAATTTATTCCTTGCCAAATGTCCCATGAACCCCAAAAAGGAAGCAGTTTTAGATGGGAAGTTGCTGATTTCAAGAGCTCATGTCCAACCCAGCACTGTGTCTTACAGGCAAAAAAATATCAAGACAAAAGACTTTAGGGAGCCTATTCCAGTTTTGGACAGTGCCTGAGACTTAATTTGGTGCTGGCAAAGAAGAAACCTAGTTTTATATCCCACTGGAAAAAACTATACCTGCATTTGCATTTGTTATTCACAGCATGAGCATCTGCAACCAACAGCAACTGTATTAAAATCCATAGCAGTCACATAAACTTCTTTTTCACCGTTTCTCCTGAGGACTGTGGACAATTCTGTTTCCTAGTAATGGTAGATAGGAAAATGATTGGAAACATACATGAGGATATATTCATTCTGTCCATTTTCTTAGATCATAAGTAGTTGAATGAGTTTCTCCCCAGGACCTACTAAAGAAAGACAAAGGTTAATCTGTGGCTTGTGAAATATATTTCAGGTCTGTTTCTAGAATCTTTCAAAATCTGGTAGGTTTTTTGAGTTGAAATGATTATCACTTTTCTAACAAATTGTAAATTACTTTATATTCTTAAACATTCTGGAAGATCAAATTCACCTGGAATATTGCATACGTATTTAACTCATTTATGAGCTGCTTAATATCTAGGGATGGATGAGTTGTTGCAGACTAATTCTGATTGGAGAACCAGAGGTTGTTTGAAACTGCTTACCAGGAAATAATGCTTCAGCCTTTGGCAACGTGTCATGACAAATACAAAACCAGACTTTCCTTCTTAGTATGTATACATCCTATAAAAGAAATATTAAGTTCTCTGCCCCCAGTAGGGCTATTGAGCTATCATGTATGCAATGACAGATTAATTTGTCTACACAGTTAGTACATGGCCAGAATTTAGCCTGTACCTTGCACTGGTGGCTTAGTCCTGAAAAGTGCTCATAGACTTGTTACACATGTCCATTAAAAATCCTGTCTCTGTCTCTTAATGGTCAGTTAAAGGAGTAAACTTCTATGTGGTAGTGAAAAGGCTCTATCAGAGAGTACCACAAACTTTTTTCTTTTTGTTTTTGTTTTTGGTTTTTTTTTTTTGGCTCCATGCTATTAACACTCTCACCTTAGTACACGAGGATGACTTGGTTAGTGTAACATGAAATGCATTTGCAATTTGGGAAGGATGCTCAAACTCCTCTGCTGCTTAGTTTCTCACTGCCATAGAGGATTAATTAATTACCTGTTGATATGCAATAGGTTATGGCCTTCACAAAAGTTCCTTTTAACTGGAGACAGGAGACCTTGCTTCTTCCTGTGGCTGCAAGCACTGTAACATGTCTTCTGTTAGCTGACATCTTGGAGAGAAAAGGGTGAAATTTACATGTTTAATGTTTTTTGGGGGATTTTTTTTTTGGTGGTTCATGGTATCTCTCAGTACTGTTGTGTAATGCAAGACTGCCTGTGCATGCTATCACTAGTTTTTTTCTTCTGTAGAATCTAATTGGTCCTAATGGATTTTACATTTAACATCTGCTATGCAATGTGACTTAGGGGTGTTGAGAGTATTGTGCTCAACTGAAAGCTTACTGTGCTGAACTGACATCTTTATTATAAGAAGAATACAGTAATATTTCCTGAAAACTTGACGTGCTTTCTTATGTTGACACTCCTGTTTCACCTATGACAGTTTCTGTTTTCCTTTTCTCTTGTTTTTGTTTTGTCACAGGTGACATTAGCATGGATTTATGGTGCTTATTTTCCACTTGAAATCACAGCACTCTGAGATTACATTGGGTGCTGTGGAAATTGTCATAATCAAGTGATAATAATTTTGTAATCAGATGGGGAATAAGCAGTTGGAAGCAATGAAGTTTTAGGAGACAATGTGGTATTTTGACAAAACAAAACCCCAAACTCAAACAAAATGAGACCAGTAACCCCCCCAAAAAACCCCACCCAACAACAACAATGAAACCTAACCAACATTGTTTGTGTCACTGCATGTAAAATACTTTGAGGTGTTAGTTGCTCTGTAAGTGCCAAATCCAGTTCAGTATCCTACTGGGATAGTGAGGGGTTGGGGGGTCAGCAGATAACCCTAATCTGCTCTTTCGAGGGTAGAGTGGTGTGAGAGCCATCCTGCAAGTGGTTACTGTGACCGTGTCAAGCTGTTCTCCATGAATGGCTGCATCTTTTGTGGAGTTTTTAATATGTGGAGTGTATTTGTGCTATATTTTTTAATCTGGATTAAATATATGTAAGACATTGAGGAGAAAAAGGAGACCAAGATAAAAAAGAGAAGGGTATTACTTCTCCATGACACATGGACATAAATTTGGACAATTTACTTTGAACCTGAACTAGTGCCTCAAAGAGTACAGGTGGGGCAGGATGATGTGAAGGATTAAATCAGTATCACAAGCACTGTGTAGAAAAGCTTCAGACTTCTAACAGTATCACGATCTAGAAATGTTGTTTCTGACAGGACTATTGAGCAAAGCCCTTTAAAGAGATATTTTGTTGGCAGTCCTTTGGCTTTGGAAAACTGATGCAGAACTTTAGGATATTCTTTCTTATGATTCCAGCTCAACTCTTAATGCAGCTTAAAAATAAATAAATAATAGACTGATCCTTATCTTGTCATTCTTCCAAAATATATGTTCCTGAATGCAAAGGGACGAACCAAAGTGTGCAGTCATAATTACTAATATGAGACTATTATTCTTATGCTGCCACTTGATATAACATGTGATAATCTAGTCTATTGAAACTGGTATTCTGATGTTAGTCATCATTTCAACCAATAGACTTTATTTCAGGATTATTTTAAAATATGAGATTAAAAAGAACTTTGAAAAAATTTGACTTTTTAATAAATAATGAAAATAACCTGCATTCCTCTAAAAATGGTATTAAGACACTGCTGCAGTGAAAAACTATGCCAGGAACCTCTTGATTTTTTTACACTTCAATCAAAATAAGCATAACTCAATACAATGATTTGTGATCACATTCTATTAATTGTCTCCAGTTTCTGGTCTTACTACAGTAAAATCATATTTTTAAGTATTGTGGAGCCTTTTTAATATTTAGAGCTGAGTGTTAAAAATTTTGTGTGGGATTTTAAAAATATAATCAGAGATTAACCAAGAAAATCAAGTATCCTGGATATTATATACTAGGATCAATGCCAGATAAGGAATAAGAATTGATGGAAGCAGCTCTTATTTCTGATGTCAGGAAATGGAAACACATTGGTTTTGATACTATCCCAGATTGGTACTTCTTGTGGATTACTTGGGGAAAAAAGTGACAGTGTTAGAAAAGCTGACTTTGCTGGAACTGTAGTATTTTGCAGGAAAACCGCTCCTTGGTGTCAGATCATTTCATAGATTTTCAAGGATTTATGACAGTAGTTGCAGGGAAATGTTTATTTTTCCACAGTAAGATGAGCAAATCATATTTTATTTTTTCTTTAGTGTCAACATGAAATTCTAGTTATCCACTGTTCAAGCACAGAAGTTATGCATACAAAAGCTTTCCTTTGAATATTGTTCCAGGCAGATGATTTAAAATTAAAATATTACTGCTAATAAAATATATTTTGCAATATGTTTGCTCTCTCACTATGATATGGCTGGTATTTCACTATGGCTGGTCTTCTCCTTTGTTGCAAATACCACATTCATTATACTCTGGTGAGAATTTGTGTGGCAAACAAAAATTCACAAAGATTTGCACCAAGAGGGAGTTTATTGATTGTCACATTATCCCATTTCCTGCCATAGTTCCACATTTTAACACAGGTCTCCAGAAAAAACTCCTCAGGCAGTTCTCTTGGAGGTCAAAAGCAAGATTCTGTGGGTGCGAGGAGAGAAGAGGCACAGGAGAGGCTCTTCCTGGTCCACCTGAACACCAGCATGGCCTGGACAACGCGGCCAGAAGCAATCAGTCATCTTCTGGTGTGTTCCCAGTTTAAGGGCAAGCTCTGAATACCCAGATGGGTCGAGAAGGAAAGTGCACGGGGTGGTGTGCATCCATCTCGCCCCGCTGGGGTCCTGAGCAGCTCGAGGCTGCTGTGGTGCTTAGTGGAGCTTGCAGCCAGCTCAGCATTGCCCTACATTGTCTCAGCAACTCGGCAGATCCTGAGTGTCACACACTGCAGGAGAGGCGAACGGCGCAGCTCTGCTCTGCATTTGCTCTCAGATTTTTCTTCAGATTTTCTGTCTCCAGTTTTGGAGTACTTTACTGCTAGAGTCATGTAAGAAGTCTGTAACAGAGTTAAGCTGGCCAGGGTCATGTTTGCACGGCTTTTTCACACTCCAGACTGGTTATTTGGTTGGTGGTTATTTGACTATGATTGAAGAAAGTTGGAGGCACAATACCAGCTAAGATCCTAACCCAACAAACTGATGTTATTTTCATATCTAAGGATGATTTTCTTTCATTTCTCCTTACAAGACCTTTATTTCTTAAAGCATGTGGAGTAGTAATGCCAGTCAAATCATAGCTCTTTTATAAACTGAGCCACTGGAAGTCCAGTGGAAAATTCTTAAAAAAAATTACTAGGCAAATTTCATTTTGCTTTAGCAAATCAAATGCTTCATGATGGATTTCCTGGGGAGGTTGTTCACTCCAGCTTGATCAAACTGCATGTTCTTTTTCAGAAGAAGTAATTTATACTCTACTTAAAACTCATATTGAATAAACGTTAGGAGAAAAAAGTGCTATGTGTAAAATATTATCAGCAGAGATGAAGTACTTTCATTTAAAATCAAATGTATTATTTTTATTTTTTATTTTTAAGCCAATAATGGCCATTGCAAATTTAGCTTTTACCTCACATAAATTCAAGAATATTCAGTGAATTAATTCCTTTTTCTTTTTTTTTCTTTGACCTAAATGGGACTAATCATGTATATAAGGACTAACAGTGTGTGAAACTCAGAATCAAGTTCCATTCAAAATTGCAACTTCAGTGGGACTGAAGCAACAAATAGTCTTGTGCTAGTCCCTCACATAAAAGTGAAATTCAAACTACATGAATAGTAGTCACCAAACACTTATTTGGTTTCATAACTGTTTTTAATACACAAAATCCTGTCAAGAGTTAAGCAGTGATGAGTTGTAATTTTTATGGCAACTTTAGAAACTAATGCCATCTATTTTGGTTGCATTTTATCAGATTGTAGTAGCTAAACTTGTCATGTTTGTTACATTTTGACAGTGTAGCTTCAGAAGACATACTTAAATTAAAGAGTGCATCTTGCTGCAAGGTGCAACGCCATTCATATCATCACATCTCTAAATATTTTGGGAACTTCACCAGTAAAAACCACAGTGGTGTTAATGAGCTTCACGTTTCTAGCAACAAGCATTGAATACAATGCTTTAAAAACTTTTGTTCAAATATTATTTCTTTGTGAAATTACTTATATCTTGTCTTTCCCAGAGTTGCACAAAAGAGGAGATATGGCTTCAAAGATATGGTACACAGTGTTTGCCCATTCTTTGTGCTATGAGGTCTGCCTGGCCTTAAGCAGTGTGAAGACTGCTCTCAGTTACCACTGGTGCAATGATTCCTTCATCAATATCTTGCAGCTGAGAGTAGCTAGGTCAAAATGTAGTTGTGCCCTTTCTCATTGTTCCCAATATGCCGGAACCCTGTAGCAGAGGCTCTGAGCAAAAGAGGTACAGAGACAGGAGCTGCTGCCTCTGGGGACTGCCACCGCCTCTGGGTTGGCTTTGTACTGCTCCAGTCACATACCCTGTACCTGACCTGTTTGCTGTCCCAATGACATGCACTTAGCAAATAAAGAAAACTAGAACAGCTTGTAGAATAAAAAATAATAGTACCTTCTTTTGAAGGGAATGGTACAACACTTTTTTAAAAAAATGCTGTGAATAACTCAGTCCAGAGGCAACAATTCAATTACAAGTGCAACTACATGTGGCAACCAGTGCACTGAAATAGGTATTCTGTGCACCTCTTCAGGGGTAGAAGGTGTGGGCTGGGAAACTGAGGGGAAAAATCAACATCATCATTGACTTTTACAAATGAAAGTAAATATTCCAAGTTTTCCCCTAGCATACATTCAGTTGTATTGTATTTAATATTTGCAGAGATGTTCTCTTTACATTAGCAGAAAGATATTATTCAGAAACTAAATCAGTCAGTATATTTTATTTTTTAGATAAGCAAACAACAATAACCTTCAGATGCATTTGTATCTTTTCTCTTTCATCCTTGCTGGGTTTTACTCTTTAGTATTAACAAATATTCCCAAAGAGAGAAGTGTTAGTGCTCAGGGACTCCTGTCACATTTTGTTGTAAACATTCTCCTGCAACTTAAGTTAATAGTGAAATTGTTCTATATTTTATTGAGTGTAGATGTATAGAGGTTCTTTTAAGGATTACAACTCTGTCACTGTATTCCACAGAAGTTATTAAAAGTGTACTATCATTCCAAAAGCTTTGTATCAGTGAATATTTTATATATGTCACAGGGATCTGTGAAACTCATTTTATTTAATGATAGGAGCAAAAAGGCCCAGAATTGCATATATTCATGATTACACAAATAATTTTTCTGCAAAAGGGTTACCTTCATAACCTCTTACTAACAGTTTAATTAAATTAGATTCCCCCTCTTTTGTTACTCAAATCATCTTTAAAACCACCATACCTGCAAAACTATGACAGCAATGACAAATGTTCATTTTGTGTATACAGAAGTGTTATTCTTTAACACTCTCGTTCTTATTCCAAGCTTTTTCATTCTCATTGAAACTCATGAATACAAAATAATATGAAAATCAACTACAGAAGGGCTGGAAGGCAGATAAAATATATCAGTAAAATTGAGTGCCAACAATTTAATCAGTGTAATGTGTAGATAATACAGTAGAGAAAGATTAAAACTAAACAACACTTTTTGCTAGTTTTTCTTAGTAAACACATTTTCTTTCCCTTTCTTCTCACAGTCACCCTTTTATAGGCAGTCACTTCTCAGTATTGTCCTTTTCAGACAGCTGTTACTATTTCTGTTGTTAATGCCTGCTGTGGCTTTTGAGCAGATCTGAAACAAAGCAGAGGCATGGCTACTCTTGCCTTTCCATCTATTTTTGTCTCTTTCTAGTGTTTGGTAATAAAAATATCACTCATTCTGTCCTTCTAAAAATACCATTACACAGCTTTATAGAAGTGTGATCAATATTGCTGAAGCCACATGGACTTCAGGGAGAAAAAAGCAAGAACAAAATAATTTAGCTATTTATGATGCAAGATAGAATGTGACTGTTGTTAAAGCAAGGTTGTTTTTGTCCTCTTTTGATTTCAGAATTTTGGCATCAAATCCCACACCTGCCTTTCTGCCTGATTTACCCATTTGAAGTACCCCTTCTTTGGAGCAGGAATTTTCAGAATCTGTATGTGTAGTTAAGCCTTATCATATTTAAAGAGTGAAACAAAACTCTTTAAGGAATGGAGCTAAGACCACTGTAATTAGCAATCCTGCTTGGAATTTTTACTTTCCCAGGACCCACAGACTTTAATTTTCTCTGTTACCAATCCCTCAGAAAGCTGTGCTTGTTCCCCTATCTTAATGTTGTCATAGCTTGCAAACATAAATTTCTCATCTTCACACTGTCAATTTGTTTCTGGGGATGCAGGAAATGAATATAACCTCTCCAAATCTTATAGACAGAGCTAGACACAGTCTCTGTGGTTTTGTACCCCACAAAACATATGGAGTAGCAGATAATGATATCCTTTGGCTTCAAAATAACCCTGTAATTCTTTAGGATAGAAGGGACGAACTTTTCAGAAATGCTTATTTAGATATTCGAAGATTATTGGAATTTTTGAAGTTTTACCTCATAACCTGCTAAGTTTATGTCTTCATATGACTTTTAGCTGTCTAGTATTTCAGCCTCTAGTCATAACAACACTCACATTTTTATTCCTCTACTTTCAGTATTTATTTTTCCACCTGTAGCTGAAGTAGTTTGGTGTCTAAATTGGTGGAATTATGCCCCTAAGTAATTGCATCTGTGATCACATTTGATTACAGGAAGCAGAATGTGCTTGTGGCAGAGGAGATTAGGTTAAATGCTGTCTGTCTAATCAGATCCCCAGTGACTGTCTTCTGGCAGCATTTCCTTCCTAAATCCCATTTCTAGGGATGCCATGAATAAAAGCTGCATGGCCTGTGCAAGTCCATATCTTCAGAAGATGGGTTTGCTTTTCTGATTTGAGGGGTCTGACATGGACTTAGGAGCAAGGCTGAACACTGGTCACCCTTGCCAAAAGCATGTGTGGGGCTCATGGTGCTTTTGGGTGGGCTTGGCAAGGTGGGTGTAAGGCCATGGGGAACTGGAAAGTGTCTGTGCCTAGGCGTTTGCCATCCCAAGTGGGACATCTGGAATGGCTTCTGGGCGGGTTGGGGAAACCCAGTGGGTCTGTCAAGGCTCATGCAGCCCTGGGGGTGTCCCTGGGGGCCATGTCTGCACTCTGTGAATACCAGCAAATAAGCCAAGAGCTGCATCCTCCAAGGACCTCTGGCCAGGCACCATAATCACAGGTCTGCTTCAGTGCCAGAGCAGTGAGTCGGGGTGGGGTATTAACACAATTTCAAAAACTTGTTATAGTGGAAAACACACAAGAAATAACTCATTGAGTTATTTTTATGCAGGAAAACCAAAGGGTTCTTGGTCAAAGGCACCAGTAAGACCAGTGTTGCATCTAACTAATATTTATGCAGTGGTATGGCACACTGTTTCTGTTCCTGCAACCATGCTGCTGAAGCAGCTTAAATCCTATAGTAACCTCAAACTTAATATAGTTAATCTAAATATTCTTTATTTGTCTGCAAACTATGGAAGGACAAAAGCAGCTGTTATAAGAAATTGATAACCTGGGATAAAAAAAAAATGGAAAAAATTATTTGCTTTTTAGACTATGGCAAAATGTTTCATTTATAATTAATATTAATGATGTATGCAAGACTTAAAGGTATGAAGGAACCTGGGGTGGTTGCTTAGCTGCATTTTCTGAACACAGTAAAAATATTCTGAACTTTGAGAAGATATCCTTTGTTTTTTGAAGATATTTTAATACATGATTTTGGAATCAGGATTATCCTTTGTCATCATAGTGAGATTACTAGCAAAAATAGTTAACCTTTTTAATGAACCATATAATGAATCACATTTGAGAATAATATGAGACTAAAATGACCTCCAAATCAATGCTTTCAATCTTGAATGTATTTTCAGAAAATCCAGTCAAGTTCACTGAAAATTTCCATCTGCACTTTGAGAACTAGGCAAGCAGCAGGGATAGACAAATTTGAATTTAGACTGCTGGTTTGGAAAATTTAGTTTTTCTTATCACCTCTGTGACTGGCAATAAACCTCACTTATTTCTTTCCTTCCTTATCCTGTGGTTATAGCGTAGGTATAGCAATCCAGAAATTGACATTTACCGAAGTTCACCTTGATTTCTAGCAATGGTTAGCTCTCATTCATTAATTAGCTTAATTAAGTCAGTTTGTAACAGTGAAAGCAATACTAGTAAAAGCTATTTACTCTATTATCAAGCAGTCATATAGCACGAGTGTTGCAAATTACGAGATAATTCCTGCTGGTCCAGAGCATGTTGCCATAATTTCTCTACAAAAAGGTATATGGTTTTAGACTGTGGATCAGGAAATTAAGAGTGTTAAATGTCACATGTGGTAGGCACATAACACTCAGCTTTCAAGCTTCTTAATAGACTTAAAAGTTCCTTGATAAATGGCAAAACATTTCCTCCATCATGGCAGTCAGGTGTTGGAACAGGCTGTGCAGTGATGCTGTGCATGTTGCATCCTTTGAGGCTTTCAGGACTTGTCTGGATCAAGCCCTGCTAAGTGTGGGTGCTTAAGTGACCGTGCTTTTGAGCAGGGGGTTGGACTACTCCTAAGTTATCCCGTGGTTCTCTTCTCTGATGTGATTTACATTGGCATTGGCTATTTGAAAACACTTCTCAGGAAAGGAGAAGTGAACTGCAGCAGGTCAATTAAGTAGATGCTAGAAAGCTATAAATTCTGATTATTCTCAAAGTCAAAAACTTCAAAGCTTTAGCTTTATGTTGTCTTTTCACTTACATCTGTGTGTCCTATCAGAATGGAAACAATTGCTTCAGGATAAAGTTTCTTATAGGATCTTCTGGCCCAAATTCAAAACCACAGAATGTTAATTAGGCCACAGTTAAGAAAGTACCTGAAAAAAATCATCAAACTGCACGTGAATAGCACTGTGGTTTTTGGTCACACATTGCTTGAAGAAAGGACTCTCACAAATTTAGCAAATCACCACTGTTTAAACCTTTAATCATTTTTATTGTCATTCTTCAGAGGGATTCTGGTGCTATCTCTCACAAAGGTGACAGACTGCCTTGGATTTCTTTGGGTTTCTCTCCATTTTGATGGTTTTAATCAGTGTTGAGTCCCCTTATTGTGACATATTTTTTGCTGCTGTTTTTCAGCCTCTGTATTTGTCCCCTAGCATAGCTTGAATCAGTTTATGTAGCAACTGCAAAAATGCTGAAGAGGATTATTTTGGTAGCCTGGAAAACTTAAAAAAAAAAAAAAATAAAGGAAATATGAACGATACAGAGTTACTTGTTAGAAATGCATTGCTGAATGGATGCATAGCATGAATACAAGCTAGTAAATTATTAGAATATTTCAACAGTTTGAATTTTTTCCTTCTTGAAATTTTAATGTAAGAATAGAACATGAGGCACTAGTAACTAGGATTATAAAAAAAAAATGTTGGATATTCCTCTTCCTTTTCCCCCATTACTGAAGAGATTGGTGAAGTGATGTAGCTGGAGGTTCTTTGTGCTGTTAAAAATTCCCTTATGTCAACAAACTAAAACAGAAGTATTGCTTGCTTTGACTGACACCTCATAGATAAATATAGGTACATGGTCATAGAGAAGCAGCATAATAAAAAGATCTTAAGTGAGTTCTTTTGTCAGTTGTAGGTTGTCAAACACTT
Organism: Corvus cornix cornix; assembly: GCF_000738735.6. Taxonomy (NCBI): domain Eukaryota; kingdom Metazoa; phylum Chordata; class Aves; order Passeriformes; family Corvidae; genus Corvus; species Corvus cornix. The sequence goes on from NC_046334.1 coordinate 48,369,491, forward strand.
TAATATGAATGAAATTGTGTCAGTTATGCCTAGTAATATGTTTCCTTCTCAAAAGTTATTCTTCTAGGTGGGACATATATTGTTAAGGTACAGTGTATTGCCATCACTATTTATTTTGATGGAGGGATTGGGCAGATTGGTACAGATGCCCTTGTTACGAGCTCACCTACATCCACTTAGAGAACATTTGGATGTCTTGATGGCATCAGCTAGTCCGTCCCTCTATGTCCACATTAAATATAAGTCAAAACTTAGGTGACACGATATTTAAAGCTCTTTGGCTTGGCTGTGTTTTGCTTGGTGGAGATGGCTTCCCTAGAGAGGCGACGAAGGGATGCTGAGGAACAGCAGCCACAGGGTTTCAGTGTGTCTCTTCTCTTCCGGATTGCTGCAGTGGCCTCTAAGCAGTGGCTTGTGGAGCTTGCTCCCTCAGGGATTTTCATGGGCAGCCTCATTACTTCAGGACTTCTCAGGTTCATCTTTCATCTTTTAATTAGTCTCTTACATTTGCTTATGTCTGCATCATGAGCTACAAACTTTGCATCACAATCTTGAGCACCAGATAACTGCTTTATATTTCTAAAGTTAAAGTCTGAAACTCATACATGATCATGTGAATCAGTAGCCTAGTGTGTACTGCGCTAAGTTTCATTATCTTTTTAGTGCCCTCTTTCCACCCTTACTTGTAGACTAACATTGGAACTATGATAGTAATGCAGCAATAAAGTATTCCCAGATATTTTCTTAAATCTAAGATATCAATCTTAAATCTATGCATCACATATAAATCTCTCTGTATGTAACAGTTTAAATATTTAAAGAAAAGACCACTAGATTGCGATATCCTGGCTAAATATTGTAACTAAGTTATATTATGGGGGCTTAGGGGACATATAACTAAGTTCTTTGTGGAAAGTATAATGTTATATATGTTATTATATAATGTTATTGACAGGCTGAATAATTGGCAGGATACCTTATTTCTTTTTACAACCTGCATGAAATAGAAGGTGTTACCAGTATAGCTCAGAATCACATTGGCATATGATATATAATTGTTGTCAATTTGTAGATTTTACAAAAGTTAAATTAATACCTCCTTGATCCGTGGTGAGTATTAGAATGTTTTTAGTGTTGCAATGTCTGTTTTGCTGTATGGCTTGCTATATGAAAGAATTCCTAAATTATTTTATACAAACTTGTGTTGTGTGAACTTTCAGTCATTGATAGAGCTTGTATTCTAAAGAGGGTTTTGTTCAGGATGATACAGAAGATCTGCACCAGCCAAACATAAAACCGTCTTGCTACAGTTCTGGAAAGAAGTAGACAATAGTGTTAACTCAAGTGTTTAAAATTCTTGATCATCACAGTAGTAATATAGAGATAACAACAAGTTGTAGAAATATTAAATAATACATAGGTGTATATAATCACTGGGCTTTATGAAGGCTCTGCAACTTTTGCAAATTTATCCTATCTATGCTCCATTGGCTCATGTCGTGTGTACTTAACTTCATCTGTACAAAGCTGGTCCAAGTGAAACAGGTCAAATCCTTTGCATGTTCACTGAACAATTGTAGGTAATTTCACAGGACACAAAACAGAGGAAACTGGGGCTGCATGGACAGGAATGTTTGGAAGGCAAGAGAAAATCTTCAGCTAGTACACAAAGGGGCAAAATCCAGAAATTTCTGATTTTCTGGTCTTGCAGATTGCCATGTTGCAATGATTTCCATATAATGTGATTTAGAGGATCAAGTCTTGAAACTGTAAATTTGCAGTAAAATATGTGGCCATTAAGAAAAAGCTCTTTTTTACCAAGAGATTCCTACCACTAAATACTGTAGAATTTTAGTTTCACAGAGTTACACCAAATGAGGCTACTGGGACTAAGGGCTCTGCTGGGTTTGTCTGACATGACACAGAACCATCTAATGGAATCCATTGCAGCCTATCAGGTCAGGGGTTTTCCTTAAAAGGGAGGGATTATGTGATTTTCCGTAAAGTGAAATGATGAATTTTGTGAATATCATGTGTGGGTATTCAAAATTGATGGAAGCCAATAGAATTTCATCTGCCTTTTTGTAAATGCTCTTTATCTGGTTTTTTGGTCTTTTTTCCTTTCTTTGTTATATTGATTTTCCACACTAGATGGCAGTGCCTTAGCACTAGTGCATGACAGGGGAATTGATTTAACTTATCCGGGGGGCGGGGGGGGGAATCCTTCTGTTTCATGTTTCCTTCTACATACATAGCTTAAAGAATTGCAGGTGGGAGACTGGATTTTGATGAGCCACATATGGATGGGCAAAGAAAAATGCTTTTTTTTCCCCTTTTTCTTTGTACAAATGGAAGTCTATTCAAGCTGATTGAACCAGGCTTGCATTGGCTGGATGTGAGATGAACTGGGGCTGTCTTTCAGTGCTGTCCCCAAGGAACTGCATTCATAGAAACTTCAAGTGAAAAGCTGTATTGAGTTAGAACTGAGAGTGCAGCCAGACTCTGAGCAGATTGCCTCACAGTTTTGAGCCATATGTTGTCTATACTGAGAAGTCAGTGAGAGAAAACACAGCTTCCTTCTCTTTCCAAGAAAACCAAGTGCTGGAGAGCTGGGAGGTGCTGGGGTGCACTTAGATATTGCTGGTTTAGTGCTGGAATACAGCTGGGGCTCATACATCCACCTATGAGCTGGGAAGCAATCCTGGATTGCATGTGAGTTGAAAGACTGGAAGTTTGCTGACTTGAAGTATTTTAACTAAAAGGTCTGTGGAATGAGGACTGAGGGGAGACCATGATTAGAAACAAATGGGCTCTGGAGGAGTAAATGTGGCAGTAATAGGTGAAAGCTAAAAGCTGGAAGTTTGTAGTTCGAGTTCAACTTAAAATTAGGAAACAATGTTCAATATTTCTGGATGAGGTCCTTGTAAACAGAGGGTTATTAAAACAAGCAGGTGTCTCTGTTGTTCATATTTTCAACCTTCTTGAAAGAAAACCTTCAGTTAATCCTCTGAAAGGAAGAGACAGGAGTTTTTAAAACAATAAATACCAATTGATTCTGCAGTGAAGACGAAAGAAATAGACATGTCATTATTGGGAGAAATTAAATACCTTAAAGTACAAGTAATAGTAGGGAAAAAAAGAAAGAGACCTGACATAAGATTGATTGACTGTATGAGAAATAGCTGAAAGATGAAGGTATAAAAGCACCTGGAAAAAACCCCAAAAAATCAGAAAGTCAAGAGTCGTCAAAGACATTTTCTCTTCGTAAAATTTATCAAGAGTATTCTCATTGTGTGGTTTGTTCAAAAATAAGATGGTTTCAAGTTTCAGTCCAACTTATACTTCACAAATGTAAATTTGATGCAATACCTTCACTTTTTCCATTGGAGTTCAACATTTAAGAATCTGTAAGGCTCTGTCTTGAGGCTGGGAAGCATACTGCCATGAATACATTTTCTTAAAGAAAATTTAACTTAACTTGGTGTCTCCTGGGACCTCGTTGCATGCAGCTTCTGCCTTATTTATTCAGTTTTATTTTTTGCTACATCCCTCCTGAATGAGCTGGATAAAACCAAATTGAAATACAGGAAAACAAATTTTCCCTTACTTTTTTACTGGATCTGCCATAGCAGCTGAAATTTCATTAATACTGCTGGAAGGAAGGCAGGCCAAATAGATGTTTATCTGTCTTCTACTGCAGCATTCACAGAAACAGAGTATTTTTTCAAAATATGCTGCTATTTGCTGTCATTTTTTGCATGTCACAGCAAGTGATAGTCCTTTATAATTTATTACATAACTCTGCCAGAGAAGAAGATGCAGATGGCTTACTATTAAAATGCAATTCAAATTATATTTGATAGTACTGCTTAGACAAGTCCTTACTAGTTAGGGGAAGCAACAAATGGTTCTAAGTTGGAATTCAGTGCTGGAAAAGGAGCCTCAGTCTTGGGGCAGTTATGTGGGAGGTAGAAGTTGCCAGTTCTTTAAATCAGAGAGAACAAATAATTGAGTGCAGACTTCCCACCTCCGAGATGAGTTTTCTAATTGCCAGGTCAGATTGTCAAGGGATGTACCTATTCATTTTGCAACACTAATTTTTTTTCTTTCTGAACTTGAATATAAATATCTTCCCTTAGAGATTTTCATAAAATGGAAACTTGCCTTCCAATTATGCTTCTTCACATCAATGGAAAGAATGACACAGAGTTATTTGAGAAAAAGTTATTTATATGGACAGTATTGCACAGAAATTTGAACTTGGGGATGTTACTTGTTGATTGTTTTTGTGTTCGGTTGTGGTTTGGTTCTCTTTCATCTGGTGATAGATGGTAAAAACATCATTTTCCCTTGGTACAAGGAGTTTCAGTGTTGCAGAGCATGCAGTTTTCCAGACTGGATTATAGAGAGTATTCAGAGATAGGGAGGCTTACTGGATACCTGTAGCCATTCTGTAGCCATTTTCCCTTTTTTTTAATCAGCCATGCCCAGCACTTTGCAAAACTAAAGGAACCCTCTTTTTTTTTGTTCATGCAACCTGAGAGAAGTTCACTATAATAGAAGATTCTTATCTTGCTCATGTGTTCTGATTGAATCTGAAGAACAAATGAATGCCAGGGTACTTCAAACCACCCAAATGATTTTTCTTTACTCATATAGATGATTTAATTGAGAGCAGGAGGTTTGTCTTCAAGAATTGGATTTTGTAAGCATAAGGATTACCCTTGTTTGTTAAATGTAAACACCTCTAATTCAAACTTCTATTCCCTAAAAAAACCATTGTGCTCTTCTAGATTGTTTTCTTGGCTTTACTCTGGCTGTGTTCCTGAAAAACACACCCAAACAAAATGCCAAGTCTGTCCAGTTTTGATAATCTAGCCTTCATGAGGTAAACATTCAAGGTGTTACCTTTAGCTAGTGCTGCTTACGGGTTTGTACTGCTGCTTCCCCTCCCCACTATTTTGTTGGCCTCCTGATTCTAAAAATGTAACTTCACCACAGGGACAAGAGAGCTGCCGCTCTTGCCAAGTTAATGTTAGCACTCCTCATTGCAGCTTTTATGCCATCCTCTTGGTCAAGTTCTGTAGCTTGCACTTGAATTACTCCAACCATTGCCTGGAAGATATCCTTCTGACTCACTGTACTTTGGAAAAGCATCTTAATCATAAATTCAATCTTGAATGGCTTTTCTTGTCAGATATTCTTGCAAAATACTCATTAAGTACTCCACTGTCTTCCTGATTTTGCCTCCTCTCCCTTACTTGGATATATACGGCTTCTTTTCTTCTCTTGCCATCACAGAACAATTTGCATTGAAAGTGACCTTAATGGGCAGGGACACCTTTCACTAGACCAGATTGCTCTAAGTCCCATCCAGTCTGGTCTTGAACACCTCCAGTGGTGGGGCATCCACAGCTTCTCTGGGCAGCCTGTTCCAGTGCCTCACCATCCACACAGTGAAAAAGTTCTCCTCAGTATCTCCCTCTTTTAGTTTAAAGCCATTCCCCCCAGTCCTATCACTACATGTTCTTGTAGAAAGTCCCTCTCCAGCTTTCCTGCTTGAAGTGCTAGAAGGTTCTCCCTGGAGCCTTCTCTTCTCCAGGCTGAATAACCCCAACTTTCTCAGCCTGTCCTCCCAGGAGAGGTGCTCCAGCCCTGTGACCAACTTGGTTCTGGGATTGTTCCAACAGGCAGTAAGGCCACTAAAACCTCACTTGATGAGACACTTAAAAGGGCTTACTTTTCTTTAAGTACTCTTGAGTTAGACTCATGGGAGAAATACCAACAGGATATTCTCAAGAGGTCAAAACAACAACAAAAAAACCCCTTTACTGGAAACTTAGAAAATCAGAGTCTTTTGACCAACATTCAATCAGCTTAAAACATTCCACAGAGCATTAGATTAGCCCATTCAACTTAGCAAACTCCATGCCCATCTGACTTTAAGTTTCTCAAAATACTGAGAAGAACAATTTAGAAGAAGAAAGACAGAAAAAATACAAAAAAGAACAAACATTACTACTACTGCTGGTTCCAGTGGTGTTCAGCTGATAGAAATTCCAAGAGGAGGAAGGGTCAAGATGTACTTACCTCATGTCCTGCATTAAATACCATTTGGCTTTCCTGTGCCCCACCCCCAGGTGGGACTTCTGGTCATCTGGCCACTTACAAGCTGGGTTAGGGGCCCCAGAGGTGGGGAGTGGAGCATTGCCTTGCTGGGCCAGTGATTGGCAGCTACTGCTGGGTTGGGATACAGGCTCTAGGGAAGGGGGGTGTAGAGTAGGACTTAGCCTCAGCAAAGGCAAGGCCTAACCTGCTCCTTTCCCTCACACAGACACGGACATGGACACATGCACACACCTGAAATGTTTTGAGCCAATAATCTCTTCGAGTCTCTCACACAGGCCCACATCCTTCTCATGCTGGGGACCCCAGTGCTGGATGCAGTGTTCCAGGTGGTGTCTCACAAGGGCAGAGTAGGAGGGGAGAGTCTCCTCCCTCAGTCTGCTGACCATGCTGCTTTTGATGCAGCTCAGAATCAGGTTGGCTTTCTGGGCTGTGAATGTGCATTGCTGGATCACGTTGGTCATACTCCTCTTCAGAGGTTTATACATTAATTCATTATGCTTTCCATTGTGATGCTGTTTTTCTTTTACATTTGGGGTTTTTTTGTGTACATTTTGGTGGTTTTGTTACTGTTAATTAAAAAATCTGTTTCCTCATACAATTTCTTCTAACTGGAATACATTGTTCTACCAGCAGTTGAAGACTGTGTACTCATGTGGGATTTTCGCATTGAGTCCACTCTATCACATTTTATTTCATTTATAGCAAAGTTAAAACCTTTAGAAGACATCAGCTTTGGTTGTTTCTTAATTGTTTTTTTTTTTCTCATTTCCATCATGCCATGCATATGGAAAACAGCTAGTTCCCTTGTTGGCATTCCTTAACTGTTACTTCCTATTCCTTAACTGTTACTTCCTTAGTTACATGCTGTTGTAACTAAATGCAAGTTCTTTGGGTGGCACAATAGAAACAAGAGATTGGTATTTTCTTTATAGAAGGCTATGCTTCCTTCTTTTTCTTTCAATTCATAGTTGTTTTTTTTTTTTAAATAGGGGCTGAATTATGTAATTTCACTGTTTATGCTTTCTTAATTTACTGATTTATGAGTAAAATTCTGCAGCATACTCAAAACCATTTACTACTCTTGTTGGCTGCTGTAGATACAAATCCTCAGTCCAGCTAAAAAAACTGAGTTGTTTGCTAGAGAGAAGGTTCAGATGCAAATGCAGAAGTGCAAAACTTCTGCTATAGTCTGCAGAGCTCTGTGACTGTTCTGCTAGGGGATCTACAACAATAGCCAGACTAGCAGTTTTCAAGCTGTCATTTCAACTGCCCTAGGTTGTTCTTAGTCAGTACACTTGGTTGGCAGCTTGTGCAGGTCCCTCGCTGATGGGTAAGGACAGTTTCTCATTGGATGTAGCCACTTTTCTAAAAAATTTAAAAGGGAGTTTATGGGCAGCAAGATGCCTTGGGATGTCCAAGTTCCCACCAACCCAGCTCTCTGGTGAATGTTTTCCTGCTGTACAGGCAGATGCCTGCACCAGCTACATCAAGGCAAGTATTTGGCCCTCCAGTTTCCCATGAGTGCTGTGGCTACTATTGAAATCTATGTGTAGGGGTCTTTTGGTTATTTAGCAAATGCCTGTTTACTTCAGATGTAGAGCAGTTGTTCACTTTCTTAATTGAAGACCTGAGGATTGACATGACATACTACTCAAAGGTTGGTGCATGTGTTAAATTGTGGCTGGCCTTGCAGTGCACAAGTAATAAATAGCTTTATGCATTTTTATTTTTTAAGACAGACGCACATACGAAAAATAGGCAAATGATTAAATAACAGCTAATAAGATATTGGAATCTCTATTTTGGTCCATTTTTTTTTTGTTGTTTTTTTGCAGTTTTTAAACTTTCTGCCTCATTTCAGAAATTCACCAGAATTTATGTAAGTGTAGTGTCTAATGGTAAGAGCAAAGGTACTGAGGTAGATGTCCTTCCCACTGTTAGAGGCAATAACTTACAAAACAGAAATGTAATAATATCTGTGCTAATATTGCTACATCATTATGTAGTGAGTTTTCTTATCTTTTAAAAAGTTTCTAAGAAATTAAAGGGAAGATGGCCAATTTTACTCAACTTGAAAGTTATTCTCTTAAAAGAATTTTAAAAGCTATCCTAAAAATTAAATATCCATTGGCTATTTCTGTTACTCGTACTGTATCCTGTGGACTTGGTTTTCCAGTTTTAGGTGTGTAATTTTAGCATTGCCTCATTGTCATTTTAGCTTTGTGAAATTTTATATTGAAGTGAGTGTTTGTGGAAAATACGCTTCTCTACAAAGATGACAAGAGAATCATGAAGCATTAAAATTCAAGAGGAGTTGTCTGACGGGGAAGGGAACATCATATTCAATCATGCTATTTCTTAAGAAGTCAACAACAAAAGACACAGGATATTTAGCTGAAATTATCACAGCAGTGTATAGAGACAGAAGGCAAAAACAGATCTGGCATTTTAATTTAAATATCCAAAATGGCTGGTCCTGTGGAATTTGGTTACCACTATTAAAATTATTCCTTTTCTTCCTTTGGAAGCTTGTTACAGTTTGGGATGGTGAATGTTGGCATTGGCTGTGCAGTTCCCCACTTCTCCATTTCTGTCATTTAGATACAGTGGGTAACCTGGGGTGGTGCTGTTTCTCCTGGCACTGGGATGGGCAAAGCGAGCTAGTGTCCAAGGAGGGGATGTGAGATACTTCCTGGAGACAAAAAGTCAGGGCAGACATAGAAGGCAGAAAACAAGAGCAGGGCAAGGTGAGAGAAAGTGTGTTCATTTTCTAAATGGCTAAGAATTATTTCATTGATCAACTGCTCATAAAAAACCCAGAACACAGTGGAGTGACAAGTACATTCCTGTTGGACTTTGATGGACATGCCTAATATTTATCATTTGGGGTCTTAGTGTACTCAGTTTCCTCTTTGACATTCAAAATATCAGTGGAATTAAATCTTGTAAAATGAAATATCCACCCTAAAGCATTCTCTTCCATTAGCTCTAATCTATACCTTTTAGTACCAGTCACTATTTATTTACTGTATCAGAGAGAACAATTAAAAATCTTAAAAACAGTGAGAAGATTTGTTTGACACAATGAAGAGACAAAATCCCAATTTCTGCATGTTTTTGCCAAATCACATTATAGATTTCCCTTCATTCTTAAACCACATATCATGTATTTTTCCTCTTTTTCGTTTGCATTTTAAAAATCATTTAAGTTGGGGATGGTGTTAATTTTTATTTGAAGCATTTGCCAAAAATCCTTAGGCACAGGTTGCTGGATTTGTACTCTGAGTAAGTAAATCTCTTTTCCCTGTCTAGAGGGTGGAACTTCTTTCTCAGTATGATGGTTTTTAGGAAAATAAATAATGAATGTTACCTCACGCCTCCTTCCAGCTTACAAAAGATTTTGAATCTTCCTGGAAGACTTGCCTCAGTGGTGGATTTGGCAGTGTCAGGTTAACTTTATGATCTTAAAGGTCTTTTCCAACCTAAATAATCAAGTGTTTTTATGACATTGTTTGATTTTCTAGCAAATGAAAACGTGTGAAAAGAAAAAGGAAGGAAAAAAAGAACTGCTTATTAAGTTTCCATAGTAACATGTATAGAATATTTGCAAAAGTTTGATTTTATTACATGCTTCTGTTGTCTGGTATGAATAGATCAGTCTGGCATAATGAATTTTGCTTCACATTTTACTGGGTTCTGACTCGTCATAGCAATATAGGCAGCAGTCAGTGTGACATGCAGATGAAGGCAATTTAACTTCTCTTTGTCACAGTTTTATTCATCTACTGTATTTATTTAATGGAAGAGCCTAGTGAAGAAAGCTGCAACCTTTAGCTTCATGTTGTTACAGTTCTCTTATGAAAAACATAGAATAATATGGAAGGTTTGAAAACCTATTTCTTTACCTTAACTATTGGTGTTGTATAGCTTTGTGTTTCAAAATTGCTAATATTTGTTGCCCATTTGGTGACGTAAGGATGCTCCTTATTCTGTTCTCTGAAAGTGCAATGGGGCTGGTCTCTGGAGCTGGTACAATTCCTGCAAATACAGCAGTGAGCCACAAACCCACACATTCATGATTGCTTGAGTAGCTCTGCTGAGAAGGACTATGAATGATTAGCTCCAAATGAGGTCTGCCAGGGAATCAGTCTCAGTCTGATTGATTTTTTACTTTAAAGAGTATGTAAATTAATGGGATACCGTAATAATTTTATTTCTGTGAGCTAAAATAAAATTGATCATATCATTATAATGTGGTCTGCAAAGATCAGAGATTCTCAGGTCTTTCTAGTGCGGCTGTGTGGGAGTGGAGTGATAGATACTCCTCTTATCACAGGATAGGTCTTCCTTTCTGCAGGTTGGCAGTGAATCTTACTTTTATATATAATACTGCATCTCCTTTTATAGGGAAACAATAAATTATCATACAGAATTGGATGACGTGGATTATTTCCTCTCTCAATCCTCATTTAGGAATACATTCCGTATCTTAAGACGAAGATAAAATAACAGATGTCCTCTAGTAACCCACTGAGAGACCTTTAGCTTTGTCTTTTACTGTTCTCTCTGTGTAACTTCCAGCTTTACTAGGTGGCTTGTAGGAAAGTAGGATGCAAGTGTGGGAGCGATGTTCTAGATGCTAAAGAGCTAATATTTTGCATTAGTAAGTAAATGTACATCATCCTATATCAATTTAAATGTGTATCTGCATGAATTTAAGAACTATCACTTCGTTCCCTATCACTACTTTTGTTGGTTAGAAAAGACTTTAAAATGTCCAGCCTTTGCTTTAGTCAGTCAATTTATTCTTTTTAAGTGCTGCTACTGCTTCAGTTTACATAGGTCTTCTTCCACTAAAAGAACAATCAGATATTTTATGTGTTTTGTTTTGCTAGGATGCACAAGATACGATTTTGTCATGTGCTGCTATTTGATTCCTCTGATCTGTAGTAGATTTATTTTCTGCATCTGATTCTGTTTAACTGTTCATTTTCTGAAGACAGAATTGTTTAGATTACATTTAATGAGTTTTTATTGCTGCTATGGCTTTTACACATTTTAGGATAACATTCATTATTTTCACAAAGCCAAGTCATTCAGACATTATTTAACCTGATTAAGATAGTTATGTCTTTCACATGCCTTGTTTTCTTCAGATGAGAAATTTCTTGTCATTAGTACAGCAATCAGTTTACTTGGTAGTAGCACTACATTTTATCCCATTACATTTCACACTGCTTTGATTCTTTCATGATCTTCTGGTCCTGCGTTACTGACTTGTCTGAACCCTCTGTTGTTGGGAAGGTTTTTATTGATCTCTTCTGTTTCTGGGTGTTTTTTCTTGTCTATAAGCTACTGTGTCTTTTTACCACCATGTTGTAACCATGCTGCAGCTCTCACAACCTAGAGAATACAGGACAGTGTGGCCAGAATAAATGCAAGGCTACTCTCCTTGTATTTTAAATATAAAATTCACACAATCACAGCATCATTTAAGTTGTAAAAGACCTCCAAGATCTTTGAATCTAACCTTTGACTGACCACTACTTTATTAACTAGACCATGGCACTAAGTGCCACATCCAGTCATTTCTTGAACACCTGCAGGGATGGTGACTCCACCATGTCCATGGGCAGTCCATTCCGATCCTTAACAACCCTTTTTGTGAAGAAATTTCTCCTGATGTCCAAACTGAACCTCCCCTGGCTCAGCTTGAGGCCATGTCATCTCATCCTGTTGCTGTCTGTGTGGGAGACCAGTTGCCACCTGGCTACAACCTCCTTTCAGGCAGTTGTAGCGAGCGATAAAAAAAGCCTCCTTTTCTCCAGGCCAAAAAACCCCAGCTCCCTCAGCTCACAAGCCTTGTGCTCCTGACCATTCCCCAGCTCCACTGCCCTTCTCTGGACTCTCTGTAGCACCTCAGTGTCCTTCTTGTACTGAGGGGCCCAGAACTGGACACAGGATTTGAGGTGTGGACTCACCAATGCCAAGTATAGCGGGACAGTCACTGCCCTGGTCCTGCTGGCCACACTATTGCTGACACAGGCCAGGTGCCATTGGCCTTCTTGGCCACCTGGGCACAGCTGGCTCATGTTCAGCTGCTGTCACCAGCACCCCCAGGTCCTTTCCTGGTGAGTAGCTTTCCAGCCACTCATCCCCCAGCCTGCACTGCAGGGGGTTGCTGTGACCCATGTGCAGGACCCAGCACTTCCCTTCCTATAAACTATTTTTTTAACACATGGTTTCAGTGGCTACTTGACTGGGGTAGTCCAGATACTTTTTCATATTGCTTTAGATCCACTGTTGTTTGTCATACTGTGCAGATGTTTTGACAGTCAGTCTTCATTGGGGATTTTTTTCATTATTTTTATAAGAACGTGAACCTGTATTTTTTAAAAAAATATAGGTTTAGTGTTGGGGAACACATTTAAGAATAAATTTTGGACATCATATATATACGTATATATATATACATCTATATACGTGTGTGTGTGTGTGTGTGCGCAGGTATACATATATATATATATCTGATCTCAACACCTAAGATTACTAAAGAAATTTGGGAAGAAGGAGTCTGTGAAAGGCAACAGAAAGTCACTGACTGATGTTTTTTGGTTGTGCAGCAAAACATCAATATGTTATAATGCACAGGCTCTACTTTTGGTGTTGTGTTTATTCTGTCAGCGTATAACACTGACAGGTGGGACAGCTGACATTCTCATTAATCTCACTTTATTTTATGTAGAATTAAAAGGAAATATAGATAAGAGCTGCTGACTGTGGGATTTCAGAAGTTTCTTTTTGACTGTTCTGGTGCATAAACTGCTGAGCACTCTGTAGTTATAAAATCTCCTTGCTCTTTGAAATTGCCAAAGCTACTATAGGAACAATGTAAGACACTTAGAAAAAAACCAAAAAACCCCAAACAACTAAATACTATAAAAGAAAATTCCTTACAATATGATTGTCATAAACATCAAATGCAAAACAAATATTTTTCAAATTTTGAGTGCAGTTTTGTTTTTCCGTGGGAAACATAGTTTTCTACTTTGATTTTTTTTTCATTAGACCAAACCCCTCAAGTGTTAACAGAAGGTACAAGAAGCCATGATGAATGCCAGAATGAACTGTGGGTAAGATTAAGCTGAGAATAAGGAACAGCAGAACACTTACTGTCATTTATCACAACTTCCTAATTGGCAGTTATGTTAGTTATGGAAATCTTATGATAAGTATAGTTTTGTGGGGGTTTTTTTCGAGATAATTCCTTGGTTGTACGATTTGGAATAATCTCTTAACTGAGCACAGTGTCCTACTATGCATCTGTGTTATATTTGATTTTTTGAGTCTGTTACCAAATAATGTGTTTTTTGTCAAAAAGAAAGCCTCTTGTCTTTGTGCATACCAAAAGGTGTCGAATGGTTATGTTGGGATTAGTGGTGCTCAAAGTGGAAGAGATAGCTGTGTCAGGCTTTTGCCCTTTTCTAGTCAAAACAGTGGTTTTTGTGTTCTAAGACTCTAGAAAGTGCTTAATAATGTCACTGATACTTTTTTTTTAAAGAGGCATCTCTTTTTTTTTTTTTTTTTTTTTAAAAGGATGGATTATAGAATCATAGAATAGTTTGGGTTGGAAAGGATCTTTTAAAGGACATCTGCTCCAACCCACTTGCAATGAGCAGGGACATCTTCAACCAAATCAGATTACTCAGAGCCTGTCCAACCAGACCTTGAGTGTTTCCAGGGAACTGAGCATCTACCACCTCTCTGGGCAACCTCTTCCAGTGTTTCACCACCCTCATTGTAAAAAAACCTCTTTCTTATCTCTAATCTAATTTGACCCTTCTTCAGTGTAAAACAATTACACCCTGTCCTATCAAAACAGGCCCTCCTTAAAGTTGATCTATGACGCCATAAGAAATCATGTAGTTTGACTTGGAATCTCAGTATAACCTGAACACAGACACAAGGGTTTCCCCAGGTATTTGGGTTTTTTCAATTTTTAGATGCTTATTTTTCTATTATTGGTAACTAAGAGTCTTTAATCATACCATTAAAACGTGGCTTGAATAATTTGTAACATTCATGCTTTTCATGATTTAATATTTGCTGCTCTGTGGATTATTTTGTCCCTTTGCTTAATATGAAATTACTTTAATTATATCTTGAACTCTACTTGTTCCTCTTACTTGGTGCTAAAGATATCCATTAGAAAGGGATGCTACAATTCTGACAAAAATTAAGCAACAAATTTGATACCTGCTGTGAGTGTTCAGAGAACTGCTCCCAGCTGTGATATTAATATTGCATTGTTTATCAGGAAGGTAACTTGCAGAGTTATTTCAAGTTAAAGGCCAGGGTTATCTCCCACTGAGATAACAGCAGCATATTTCTTTGTACAAAATTATTGGTCTAATTATGTTTTTAACTGTGCTTTTAACTATGGTAGCCATATAGCTACATGCATTAGGGTTAAAATGACCCTAAATTTTCCTGGATTGAAAATATATTTTTAAGTTTTTACATAGTAGCCTGTTGCCTTGGTTTTGGATATTGTTGTTACTGAAAGTACTGAATGTTACTTTAATGTTGTGATTCAGGAAAATTAACTGCATAGAATTCTTGAACATTTGAATGTTTTAAAAGCAAAGTATGCTTTTTTGGTTGATTAAAGAATGGTACTAATTATATTATTTTTTAAACATTAGAAATTTTAAGGGGAAGTTATAAATTTAGCATGTGTTAGAGGGAAGTGAGCACTCTAGGTTGTAGTCTGTCAGAATTCTAAATTTCCCAGGAGTAAATAAAAACAACATTAAAAGAATATTTAGTCAAATTGGCAGAAACTTCAGCAGCAGTCTTCAGTCATATTGTGTGTTTTCATAGTGGCTCCCAAAGTTTGTAGTAAAAATGTTTCTAGACCCTTTGACTGAAGCTAAACAGGTAGGCTGGCAGCAGCATCTGTCACCAGAGGCAATGGTATGAGAAGGTAAAAGCCAGCAATGTCTTATTTCTCTTGGTGAGTATTAGTAATAATATTTTCAGACATGTTTAGTCTCTCACAGTTGAAGATTTTAATGCACTTTAAATATATAATTTAGTGCTCATGTCATCTCCAGAACGTGTGGGATTACCATTTCCTTTAAATAAAGTGTAATAATGCAATCAGAGAATAAAATACAAATCTGCAAGGCATTTTTAAGGGCTACACTAAGCATGTGAGAAACTGGAAACTGTACTGCTTTTCAGAATCAAAACACAGATGAGGAATTACATGAATAAATTTAAGTGTTTGAAATAGAAAGAAAAGGAAAGAAGAAAAATACTTTTAGTCTTTTCAGTGCAAATTAGTTCTCCATTCTGAGCTTATGTAAAAAATCAAAAACTAACAGTATCGAGATGACAGGCTAAAGCAACATCCATAATACTGGGTAAAGTCATTATGAGAAGTGTTATCTCAGCTGAATAAGCAGCTAATGCACTGAAGATTTCGAGCATTTGAACCTCATTCAGTAAACAGCATATGGCAAGACATAACTTCCCTTTGCTTGCTGTAGCCACTGTTACAGGTGACGTGTTTAATAAATGGACTCAGCTCATCCAGATACAGTCGACTCTTGATTATCCAAGGATAAACCTTTCACACTCAGGGTTCAGTGTGCCGTTGATGCAGAGACACCAGAGCTGGCTCTGCATGAGCTGGTTTCATTTCAGGAGGAGTGCAGGCATGCCCAGGCTGAGTGCACAATGTGTTCTTGGCTGCTTGCCGGGTGCCAGCTGGGGGATTTCCCCGCTCCACACTCATCAGCAACGCTGACCTTTCCCCACTGCACCATTGCAGTGTGTTCTTATGACCAAGTTTTACATTTGTCTTGTGTCATATGTGAGCTTAAGTTATCCAGGTTATCTGGCCCCTTCAGAGTCTGAGAGTGTATAATGAGGACCTGATGGTTGCCTGCTGTTTTCTCTTTACATTTTTTATGTACCAATATTCCTACCAAAAGTAGGAATGAAATAAAAAATGCTAATTTCAAAGTTATAACTTACATGTGACTTCAAAATTAGGCTTGCTGCTGTGTTTTAGTAATAGAATTCATTTTCTCTTCTGGAGTCAAAAAGACATTCCTACTACTATTTACTTAGACCTTTTTTTGCCTTGGGCTTTTGGTACACAGTGAATTTAAAGCATTCCTGCAATGTAGTTCTTCTGCACAAAATTCATGACTGTCCACTTCAAAACTTTGAGTGGAATAGATGCACTCTGAAATAAATAGGAAGTAGTGTGAGATTTAAATTTCATATGGTTTTATTTCAGCTCTTTTTCACAACAAGTATTAAGTTCCATTTTATGGTATTTCCACATCTATATTCAGGATTTAAAAATTCTCATCAGTTGTTTTCAGTGCTTCACCATAACATGACATGCATTTTGGAGTGCCAATTGTACACCTACATTCAAATATGTAATTTTTGGCTGTGAACTATATTTATTTCTAACAGAAGGCATCATTGGCACTGTCAGACCAATTGATTCTCAACCACAAAATCCAGTCTGTGTCTTGTGAGTTGGCTTTCTATTTATAGATTATAATAGAAAAAATCATTTGGGAGTAGTCTAATGGAAATCTATTTATGAGAGGCACTTATGTTGCTATTAAATGAAATTGTATATTTTACCAATAATATGTAGGTTTTGAACTACCTTTTTTCTAAGGCAAACACTTCAAATGCTTAGCATGAGCATTTATGTTTGAGTTATAGTACAGCATGTAAGATCTAACCAACTTTATCTAAAAAGCTTTTGATTACTTTCATGATGGAAAGTGTGTCAAAACAATGCACAGGATGACTTTACCTACAAGGTTAAAACTTTGGAGTCATTGATACTCTTTCTGCGAAATGTCTATAACAGAATTCTTGGTCAATCAAAGACATGATATCTCTAATCATACGATGCCATTTGTTTCATCAATACCATCAACTGCCTCACGGAGAAATATGAAAGTGTAGTATTACAATCAGTGAAATCATGTGAAGTACATATCTGAAAGGTTAAAATCTACATTTTCACTATTTCTTCCAGGGAGTAGCTGAGCAAGAAAAAAAAAAAAAAGACTGAGCATTTTGAAAAGTAATCTTTTCCTCTGGCCTTTCGTTCCTCACAATATGCTACAATGATAGCTGCTTTTGAAATACCAAGCACATTTTTCTTTGAAAGATTTCCAACTTTTTCATCTAATATGTAATATCAAGCTCCTGTTGAAATGGAAATGAGCTGGTATCAGTATTTTTGCTTATTAGTCCACGTGTACTTCAACCCACCTGCATATGTCCCTCTGGAATTGGCTATAATATGCAAGCTGGTCATTTTGTTACAAGGCCAGGGCATTTTCTTATTAATTTATGTAACTGTACTTGTGATATATTCCCAAAGGCTTTTAAAAGCCTTCCTCTGTGTCTTTGAGCCAAATGGAAAATGTAATACTTCCAGAAAAATTTCAAAAGCTTTGATGTTGCTAATAGCACCATAGGTAGGATTTGTTTTTGAAACATACGGCAATAAAGATAAGTAGGTGTTTCATATTTAAATCGTCAGTTTTCAAGATTCCTCATTAGCAGCACACAACCACCAATAAAGTTTCTGCCTTTATAATGAACTATTTGTCTTTGATTTCCTAGATATTTCAGTCACAATCTTTAGCAAATTACTATATATAAAAAGGAGAATTGAGTGAAGATACAGATACTTCTGTTGTGAGAGCACTTCCCTGGTAATTCTCACTCATACAACTGCTCAGATTTTAGTTTTCTGACTGCTTCACAGCAGAATGTGCTCTGCTCATTTTTCCCATGCTACTTTAGGCTGTTGCAGTTATGACCTATTTTCACACTTGTTTCAAGCAACTTTGGCATAAATAATAAGTTCTCTTTGGCTATGTGTTCACAAAGATTGTCTCTTGCTGAGTAGGACTGAGTTATTGAATCATCATCCTTCCCAGGGACAACCAGCTGCCTTTTATCTATGCCCATTTATTTAATCTGCCTTTTCTCTTCCATCCCTATTTACAGTCTGTCAGCATTAGTGACTACTCTTCTAGCTTCAGCCTTTCCATTCCCATGTGTTGTTGGTAAAAATTATTTTGCTATGTTTTGCACCTTCCTGTGCTCTTCCCTCCTGTTGAGATCAATTTCCAAGCACTGTCCTCAACAGTACCCATCCAGCATGAGTATTTGCAACTTTTTGTTGTCTGAATACGTCTCTATGTCGTAAGATGGAAAATGAGGTGTCTAAGATGCAATTAAACACCACACAAGCTAAGTGCTACATTTGATCATCATGCAGCTGCTTCAGACCAGGCCAGACAGGCTAATTTCACTGTACACAAGATACTTGAGAGACCAAGGCATCCATCTCGAGTAATACCTCATCCTTTAGGAGCACCAAAATGCAGAAGCCGCTAGGAGCCTGTAAAGTGGGCACAAAACACATGGAAAGCAAGGGTGCAGCTCTCTGTCTCAGCAATTATGTAGTGAGGGTTGGGCTGTGTTCTCACTGATAAAGCTTCACCTTACAGACACTGCCCTAGCAGACTGGTGAGCTCCACAGCACGAAGATGTCACCAGAAGTGTACAAAACATGGCCAAGCTGATAGGAATAGGAGAAACAGAAAGAGGAGGACAGAGAAAGAGGAGGGACAAGGCAGGGTTGGAATAGGAGCTCTAAGGACCATGAACTGTTTTCCCAGTCTTTAGAAGCAGCCCATATAGAATTAATGGAGATATAAATTTTACCAAAAGCTGCCATCAGTGGCAAACCTTCCAAACAATACTTTTGTTCCTTATTTCTTGTGCTCACTCTCTGTACTCATATCTTCACCTTTAGTTGCAACTCCTCAAGCCTGCTACAGGGTTCTGCACAGATGACTTGATTTGTGATTGCTGTTTCCGTCTACTTAGGCGTGCAATAATCCTCTGCCTGCCAACAGCTGGTGAAGAGGGATGCATTCAACTCTGCTCATCCCTCCCGGCTCTGAAACTATATGGGGCTGAAAACTGTATTTCTCACCAGAGCATGTTTGGCAGAGGCCCCTTACTGAAAGAAAAGCATGTGGAACTAGGAAGAGACAACATTCTCTCCATCCTTGCTTCAAGTATTCCCACACTCGACGCAAATACAGAAGAAGAAGGATACAAATCATCTGGACAGTGTTTCATTCCTCTAAACCAAATTATGTGCAGAAATAAAGTTTCCTAAAATTCTTGCCCTGTGCTCCCAGATTCTTTGAAACTTGCAGTGCGCATGCTGATAGGTTTCCTGCAGTAGTGAGAATAAAATCTCCCCATCTCTAGCCTGTCCCTCTTAGCCAGGACCATGTCCATTGATGACAGAGTGTCTCCGCAGCAGATCCATAGAGCTGTTTTACTGGAGCAGCTTGATGGTTAACCCACACACAGTGAAGCTCAAATATCTACACAGGGTAATTCCATGCTCTCCACCACCACTGCAATTACCAATTACTCACAGCATGAAAAAATATACATACCAGGTATATATAACTTCCCATTTCCTGCCTCTACTGCCTGGTCTATCTTTGAGGTTTCTGGGACAATCTTTAAATCCAGATTTTACTCTTTCATCTGTATTTTTATTACCTCCCTACAAGCTGTGTAAACTTTCATTTTATTCACCAAAATTGTAGTCTCTCTTGTAAATACACATTTTTTCTCTTTATATGAAATACTCATTTCTTCAACATGCACATGTAGCACATATCTGCAATACATCTACCTCCCTCAGCTGGGCAAGTTTTCTGGGAGTCTGCAAGTCCCCCTGTACTGCAAGCACAGCAGCACTGTGTCTTTCTTGAGTAACAAGAGTAAGGAGAGTTGGGCTGTAAATCAGGACTGCTTGGTGGTGGAATAAAATCCCACACATTCAACAGAGACATAGGTGCAGTCTGTGTTCTCGTACTGCTGCTCAGAGATTGTCTTTGCCCAGCTGTGGATGTGACCTGCTACTTGTCAGGGATCTGACAAGTCTCACTGGCTGGTCTTCCTTGGCAGTTCTTTATAAGGCACTTTTAACTGTCTGCATCATTTATTCAGCCTGATCATTTGATGGTGTTAGCTTAAATGAGTGAGATTCCTAGCAAAGTCCTCAGATTCATTAGAAATGACGGTCTGTTGCTAGATATGACAGGACCTGGTAACTCATTAGTCACACCAGACAAAGAGCAGAAATTGCTGCAGTAGTTGTTTGTGATCTTGACTCATTTCAAGTAAGAGTCTGCCAGAGTCTGGGTGTTCTTTTTTGAAAAACACGGAAGCATCAATAAAGATTCGAAACAACAGCTTCTTGGATAGCATCTCACGTGTCACACAGAGTAATCAGTGAGTGATTCACTCATTTAATACTTTCCCCTGGATATGCTTTGAAATGCAGAATTTTTGGGGTATGCTGTAACATGGCTAATGTTGCTCAACTACTGTCTCTTCAAGAATATAGTGACATGATTTTTCTTCCAAATAATTTTTCAAACAGTTTTTTTCTCTTAATATTCAGGAAGAACCTGTTCTGGTGGTGGCTATGTGGTGGTCATTTCTAGGACTTGACTAGCCAAGGAGGGAAATGCATATCCAGACTTGCTACAGGGGGAATGGCAAAATCCTGCAGCATTTTGCAGTGGCAAATCACAAGGATGGTGATTGAAGCACTGCACAGAGGAAGTGCAGAACCACAACATGTGGTTGAAGGAATGGCCAATGTTGCAGCATTCAGAGATTCCTCGGACCTCAGCAGTGGAGGCAGAAGTACCTTTATCAGTTTGCTGAATTTTTGGAACTGAAATATCCAGTCAATAACAGAGGATGTAGGCAGAAATGTCTCAACAGAAAACTGGCTATGATTTCATCTTATATCTTCTTCCATACATCAGGTGCAATAAGTGCCTATAATGGCAAACATGGCCAGTTGAAAGAACAGCATGTTTTGTTTTGGGAACAATCTCTCGTTTCAAAATTATTCTTGAATTCAGAGAATTCTGAAATCAAATTCCATGATGCATAAGCACTTACATTGAGTTGCTCAATGCATCTCAGGTGTGCTGATCCAATTTCCAAGCACTCTATTTCAGTGACTGGAGCAGCTCTTTATGCTATGAGTGCTTGCTGCATGTTCTCAGGATGACTGCTGCTTCCTTGTCCAAGGAGCAGTGCCACACTCCTGCTGGTTCTGCTCATTCTTCTGCAGGATTACACACTTCCTATCAGAGCCCCAGAGCTGTCTGTGGAGTGGGACATGTCTTGGTGAAGAAGCAAGCAGCAAACGAGCGTGACTTCTGGTGGTTTGTAGTATGGACAAAGTTGCCTTCACAGGGAGGAGCTGTGTGTGATAGAGTGTCTTCATGGGCCAGAAACAATATTTTGCGGATGCAGTAATGGCATCTTTCCTGGATGTTTATACCCCATATAATTTATGCATACATAAATTTTTCTGCCTCCTGCTTTCAGTTTCATGATTGTGTAGGAGTCTGGTGTCTTTTTCAGAGAGAAAATCAACAAGTCCAACATGACCACTATTGCTGTTGCCTCTTTCTTTGCATTTGTCAATATCAAGATTTTTGTTAAGCTTGCTTTCTTTATTCATTGCATCTCTTTAGAAACCAAACTGACAGCCTGACATGGCAAGTGCTGACTTAGATTGTTATTTTCTCTTCAATTACCTTGTTGCCGGCTATCAGCCTGTCTGTTTTTATGACCATATGTAATTTCTTTGCAGTTTTGGCATTTCTGGCACTGAAGAGAGAGATTGTTTGCAATAGATAAATTGGCTGCTTACTAATTGCCTCTTGTAATTCTTGAAACTTTACAATATGTTTATAAATTTATGAAAAAACATTAATATTAATGTAACTGCTTTTTTTAGATGCTTAGCTAAAAACACCAGTAGGTCATTGCTATAGCTGGACACATGCTCTGCATGAAAAGTAACACTACAGAATTAAACAATATACAAAATACACCTAAGGTAGTACACGTCACCTTAAGTATATCACAAACAGTGATCCTTATAATAAATTATGCAGATGTCAAGTCTTGCCGTTTGTGTTTCAAAACCATCACTGCTCCTAAACTTCCTATAAGATGAACTACTCTGTTCCTAAATAACAGTATTTTGGGAAGACATTGCAATGCTTTGTTGTATTGTTGCTACAGAAAGCTGATTATTCCACCTGGGGATCACGTATTTGTGAAATAAATTTATCACGTATTTGGAAATGCTCCGAAATAAACTCAGTGGCCTTTTCCTTTTAGAAGACTAATTTCAAGGTACTTGACTGATTTTACTTGTTTTTATATGAAATGACAGTCCTAGTTGGGAATAGCTAATGGTTTCTGTTTCCAAGAGGTCTATAATAAATAAAAACGTTCTTGTATGGAAAGTATGAGATACCTAGGGGAAATTTGAAAAACATCAGGGCTCAGATGACTCAAAAATTAATTTAACTGATGGTTTAGAAAACTTGAATAACAAGGCTGTTCAGTACTATAGTAGCTTCAGGTTTGAGATGTAAGGTCTAGTGATAATAGTGTCACTAAAAACCAGTTTACTAAATTGTTTTAGCAAGAGTTTCTGTTGCCTTCATAAATGGTGTTTATAAAGATTTACTTTTAATTCTATTTATTT
Organism: Corvus cornix cornix; assembly: GCF_000738735.6. Taxonomy (NCBI): domain Eukaryota; kingdom Metazoa; phylum Chordata; class Aves; order Passeriformes; family Corvidae; genus Corvus; species Corvus cornix. The sequence continues at coordinate 48,392,304 of NC_046334.1, forward strand.
CAATACTGTATTGTTTTAGTGCTGCTATGGCTCTCTTTTTCACTTGTGACCATTTTTGCTATATTTTTCAAAATGTAAGTGTGAACCAGCAGAATAGGGAGAAAAATAGAAAGTACAAAGGAAATCTAAAGTTCAAAGCTTTCACTGGATGCCTTAAGGTTCTTGAAGTCTTTCAAGTAAAAAGTATGAGGAAAATTAATTACTTTCTGGTAACAAAACATAATTAAGAAATAATAATGCATAGCACAATATACAAAATATAAACAAAAGTCATAATATATTATTAATATCTAAAATATTTATCTAGAAGCAATTTTTCAACCACACCCCAATAGTTTGTTTTTTAGGCACACAGATACAATTTTAATGAATCAAAAAAAAGGTTTCCAAGTGAAAATTGATGTCTTTGGAGCTATGATATTCTTGCATTTAGATCACATTTCACATAAGACCTTCTTCACTTGTAATTTAAAGCCATCTCCAGGAGCAAATGGCTTCCTCACACATAATGGTAACTTGGGAAGACAAATGCTATCACTCCAAACATCCCCCTTCCTCCTCCTTCCCCCCACTTTATACAGTGAGCATGATGTCACGTGGTCTGGAATATCCCTTTGGTTGGTTCTGGTCACCTGTCCTGGCTGTGTCTCCTCCCAGCCTCCCACATACCCCCAGTTCCCTCACTGGTGTGGCTGTATGAAAAGCAGAAAAGGCCTTGGCTCTGTGTAAGCCCTGCTCAGCAGTAACAAAAACATCTCTGTGTTGTCAACCCTGTGTTCAGCACAAATCCAAAACACAGGGCCCACACCAGTCACTGTGAGGAAAATTAACTCTACCCCAGCCAAAACCAGCCCAATCTATTTTAAGATAATGACATGACCTCCTTTAGTGTTAACTTGATTTCAGCTGGGGCTAAATTCATGCTCCCAAAACTAAAACTTCATCTGAATAAAGCTGTAATTTTTTAACAGGTCTAAAATTTTTTTAAGAGGTGATACAAACCTAATTATAATGTTGCAATACCAAATGAGATGTTTAACCATTCCTAAGAAACAGAGTTTGAAAGTATCAAAATTAAGATCTGCTGGCAGAAGGTGTCCTGTAGTAAAGTGAAGTATACATGGCCTTAAGGCTTATGCTACGAAAGAGAGAGTCATGAGGAATAGGTAAGACCAATGTCAAATAGCAAATGCCCAGAAAGGTGTATGAATTCTGATGACCCCATAGTGGTACTTCCTCTACTTGTATATAAAGGTGTAAAAATATTTGGCTGTTAATATTTGAAATGTAGATGCTGGTGCACCAAAACATGAGACCTGAAAATAGATGTCTGGATACACTTTGGGAAATAATTTTGCTAACTATGTATTTTCCTTAGAACTTAATACATCTTGCCCCAAAAAAAACTTGACCAGGAAAAGGTAGACAATTTTGTTGGCAAATGATAAAACTATTCATTTTAAAGTCAACATTAAACTTTACCTATCTAAAATACTTTTGAAATAACTATTATTCACAGATCCTTTGTAATATCTTTATGACTTGATCATTAAATTTTAAAATATGATAATGTTTTATGTCTAAAGCAGAGGAAACTTGGAGACACCAAAGAACGTCACTTGGTGTCCTGAAAAAGAGCTGAGAAAATAATTCATAATTTATCTGCAGGATTTCATCTTTTTTTTCTCTCCTTCATGAATACTTCACATAGAACACTTTCTGAGTATCAAAATTCAGGTGTTGGTAATTGGGTTAGGTTTAAGTTCATAATTTTGAGCCAGTATGCTTTTCTTTTGTTAACCATTTTTGAATTTACAAATGCTTGACATGTTTGGACTGATAGGATATTTTTGGCCCTTAGTTGTGACTCTCTACACCCCTCTTCTAGAAGAAATAAGAATAAATAACAATTTTTTTTGTGGATGTTAGCATCTCAGTCTTCAGTTGTCTCTGTAATTTTCTGTCTGAAGTTCTAAGGACCCCTGATACTGAAATTCTTTCATTGGAGAATGCTCATGTAAAATAGAATATATTATTGTTTTATCCTTAAAAATGAAATACTATAAGGTTTGTGACAATGAAAAGAAGTGTTAAGTGTACATGTTTATAAACTTAGAATAAGTTTGTTTATTGGTGAATTACAACATGAAAAGTAGAAGAGAAAAAATAATACTCAAAGGATGGAGATAGAAATGCTTTTATAGAATGCAAGAGAGATGGAATTTTCCACCCTTAGGTTTTCTTCATCTTATGAAAGATAATCCATTGTCTAAGATATTTATTCTTAAAGAGCAATGGTGCTGATTAAAGTCTTGGTTGTAGGTAAGCATCTGACCCTGAAAATGAGAAATAGTCTCCAAGTTCTAAATAGTGTTGCTATGTAGTTCAGGTTTTAAATGGCACTAAGATGGTGAAGGACATTAACATAATTTTCAATAAAAAAAATTTATAACCCTTTCTGCATTTGATTGTAGAAATATTTGTCTAGTCTTATATATGTAGTTATGTAAATCTCTTTTCAGACACCTACTTTTACTTAGAAATCTAGGCATAGTGTTTGCTCCTGTCCTGTGTTTCCACTAGCACCGAGTATCTCTTTCTTCACTCCCAATCAAAGATTGTTTTTTATTTGTTTGATTCTTTGATTTATTTGTTTGCTCAGGGGCAAAGTGGAAAATAATTTTATCTTGCTTCAGCTAGCTGAAAATCCCTGCCTTCAGGGAAAGCTCATCTGTGCTGGAAGGCTTGCCCAGACCAGTAGTTTGCACTTTATGCTTTAATGATGATTGCAGCAGCAGCTCTTGCAAGGACCATTGTAATGTAATCTAACCCTAGCGTTCTTCAACATGTTGACCTTAAAACATAAAATATGCTGTACTACTGGTAATCTGAAATAATAGTAACATGCAGGGCATTTCCTCCTTTGTGAAATACCCTTCACTGAAAACAAAATCTTTTTTAAAAAAGCCAGCTCTGGAAATAGAAGACAAAGTGACTTTTGCTGTATGAAGCAAATAAAGCAAGGTTTCCCCTCTCACAGTTTAAAAGACATTCGCCTGTGAAAAGTGTATACCTTGGCAACTGGATTCAAATGAGAAGATACTAAAATGCAGAATCATAGAATGTTAAGGTGTTGGAATGAGCCTTAAAGATCATCCACTCTCTTCCTCCCTTTGCAGATACAGGTAAAGAAGTTAAGTTACTTTTGGGTAGATAGCTGAAAAAGCTGAAGTTGCTCTTTCTGCTATTTATTCTTGCTATGGTTGTGCTTAAGAGAGTGTGATGAAGATGGTACCAGTGTTTTATCCCAGCTCTCTGGTTACCAGCAGTTCCTTTGGGATCTCGGAGTTCTCTTGTGCTACAGCCAGCTGTGGAGTGGTATCACGCAAACATTAGTATGAGGTGCTTCAACTGACAGAAACGTCTCTGGGCTCTCATTCAGTACTGAGCACAGTTAGTTTCACAGCTGGTTTAAACGAACAAGAGAAATAAAAACTTATGATTGAAGTTTACGGGTTTGAAATATGCCTGATATTACTATAGTAGAGTATTTACCAAGCTGCTGTGCATGCATATTTGCCCTGCTATTGAAAATTTGTTGTCTCTGAATACTTAGCTCATGAGATTGCATGCAAAAGCCCCATTTATGACTCTGATTCTTTTGTTCTTTGCACCACTGTAACTTTACATTTGTTTTGTTTATTTCTTTGTTTGCATGAGGTGCTTAATATTGTCAGAACAATGCATTTTTTACCCAAATATTTTCTTTGATGTAGGTGACAGGTTATTCCATCACTTATATACCTTCTGTTTTCAGCTGCCTGTTTTTGCTATGCCTGCTGTAACTAAAATCATGATGTTGTCAGCCTAATTATTCCATATACCTTTTTCCATTTGCTCTAATTTTTAAATTAAAGCACACGAAAACTTTGCTTTTCTAGGATTTCGCAACACCTCATTTCTTGTCCTGAGAGCCAAATTCTCACTGTGAATAAGCTTATCTGCCAATAATGAATTGCCTGTCTTTCTGTCTTGACTGTTTTCTGGCTTAATTGCTGTGAGTCAGCAGTAGGAAATTAGAAACATGCTCCATAATGAATGGAAGCTGTTTATGAATATAGCCTTTTTCCAGTTCAGAGTCTTTGCAAGTATAAGCTAATTTTTATGCTTTATTTTATAGGACCATGCTTCCTTTCAATTTTTTTTTTCATTTTCAGAACTTAATGGCTTGTCATATGTGAGAGGTCAAAACTAGGCAAGAGTTGTAATCTTTAAATAATCAACCAAATGATCTTATATTTTGAAGTCTCTAAGATTTGTAAACATGAGCTGTAAATCTGAAAATTCTGATTATTTTCATGTCCAGCTTTTCCCAAGTGAAGTGTTCTTGTGCAGTTTTGGAAATGTTGCCTTGTTAGCCCATGTAGTCAGAGTGAGCTTCCCAGGCAAAGTTCCTATTCCAAAAATAATGAGAGCGATACATTTCTTTATATGGTGACACACTGTTTTATATCACAAGGATTAAATGGATGACTCAGACGTGATCCTGAAGATTTATGCACACAGTAAACTTTAAGCATTGTAGTAAATTTAAGTTTGCACATAAGTCTTCCCAGGATTAAATCATAAAATTTAGGAGCTGATTGCCAAATATTTGCACTAAATAGTGACAAAAGTGTTCTACTTGGTAAACCATGTCTCCTTGATTTTTTCCCATCGTTAGGGCAAAGACAGTGTTATTACCTTGAAATCATCCTTTCTTCTTTTCTCTTTTTATACTTTGCCTTTACTTAATTTTTTGGATGTCAGAGAGTCAAAGCAATTAGAATTTATTTGGTGTGTTTTCACTCTAATTGAAGACCTGGAAGCTTTACATATTCAGAAAGACAATATGAACAGGTATTTATATTTAGATCAGATCTGAAGCTTGCAGGAAATGGTTCTTATCATGTGGTTATGCTAAGCATAGAAACAAGATTTTTAGAAAAAAATGGATGAGAAAATTGCACAATACTACACAATAAGCTGCATTTTGTTCAGCTTGGACATTTTATTGTCTACAAGTAAAATGTGTAAATGTAGAAATGCCTCTTTTGGGATATTGTTGGGTAAGGATCCTTCTGATTTTTGAGCTATAAGGTCAATACAAGGGGTTTTCTGGCGGCTGCCTTTGTCTGATGGTTTCAGTCCTTTGTGTCACAGTTTTTCCATCTGTAAAGTAGCTGTTTCACCTGATAATTCAGAATTGAAGCTTTGTTTGTTGCTGTTGTTGTTATTACTATTATTACTATTATTACTATTATTATTTTTAAAGTGGTTACTGGCTTTTGTAAATTAGAAATAAATGATTGACAAGTGTACCTTGGTAGCATGAAATGAAGACAACAAATCCTTTTCCGCTCTTCCTTTCAAGACTTTAAAGCCAATGTCAAGATTGTGGGCTTATCTTTTGTATTTAAATGCTTGGAATGAGTATTATTTGTTTAAAAATTCTTTGTCTCCCTAGAATAGCCATTAATTACAGTTCACCCTTGCGGACTTATGTCTCCTTATGTTTCACAAATGAGACAGAGCCAGAAAGTTCAGCTATTAAGTCCATCTGTTAAAATATATTAGAATAGCTAAATCATTTATGGAGACTGTATGGAGAATTGAAATATTCCATAATGTTTTCATAACCCACAATGGCCGAACCACCATGGAAGAACAGTAGTTATTAGGAAGTAGATGCACCTTTAGGGAGAAACTCTTCCAGTTTACTAGAACAGATGAGGAGGCATGTGTTCAGTGATGTGTCTCATTCTGCAGAATTGGCAAACTCTGTCTTAAGTTGCAAGAAAAGTAGTAAAAATTCAGAGCTGTTTTTTGTTTCTGAAGAGTTATCAGGTTATTAACCTTTCTTAGTGCTACAGTTCTGTGGCTTTCAGCCTTCCCCCTGCTTTTTTGGCCATGTAGTGAGCTGTGAGTGATACCAGCTACTTGTCACCCACTGAAAACCTTGGTGAAATTATGCTAAGTTGCTTGAAAGCAACAAGAGGTAAAATTTAGCTGCAGGCATCCTTTTCTCTTTTATGTCTCTGTTGTCTCTTTTTGCTTCTGGCTCTCCCCACTAAGGGGGTGGAGAACCTACCTGTAGTTTAGTATTTATCCAAGACGCCAGCACTGGAAAGTTCAAGCAGCCTGCCCCAAGCTGAAACAGTAAAACCTGCTGTGAATTTTTAAAATTTTTATTGAACTGAAAAGTACTTGAAAAGCAACCATGTCCATATGGCTTCTGCAACATAGGAGTTTCAGGAAGGCCTGCATGCACATGGAAACAGAATTGGATATAGAGAGAGAAGAGAATGGTATAAAGAAGAGTTCTTGGAAAGGAAATCTAAAACTTAAAAAATGGCATTCCAGAAACCCTACTCAAAATCAAGGCCATTACACACAATCCTATAAAAGAGCACAGAGGAACTCAAGTTGTCACAAACTCCTGTGATGGGTGAAAAATGCAGAAAAACAATCAGGTTCTGAAGTCAAAATAGGACTTTTCCAAATTAATTAAAAATTTTTTTAATGTTCTGTTAATGTCACAGGATCAGCTCATTTTATTCCAGAAACAGATGTGAAAATAAACCAGAATCTCCAACTGACACAATGGTGATCCTCCCATTTTTACCAAGGTGAATGGAAGCCAGTCGCCTTCTCTTGGCAACTTTATTACCAGATTCAGCGCATTGTAAGGAGGTCTCATAATATGTATCCTATTACTCCAGCTGAGCTTCAGATCAGAGCATTTACTCTCACTGTTGGTCCTTGCCTATGACAAAATGTGTCCATCTGGTTCTCCTGCTCTTAATTGGTTCCTTTAACCTTCGGTTGCCTGCAAGTTCCACAAATTCAGCTTTTTATGGTGAACATGCAGAAGACCGAGGCATTAAAAGAAAAAGCTGGTTTCATTTGCTAGCAATTAATATTAGGTTATTCATGCATGTAATAAATTGCTCTTTTTTTCTTTTTCTGACTAATTATAAAGGTCTATTTTAGCTTCAAATCTAGAGCGTCTTCGTAGTCACTGGGTTCCATCCTCACAGGCAGTGTTCAGCAGTGCTGAAGGAATGGTCTCAGGGCTTGCCTTGAACCTCTTGGAAGAGTAAATCTTTACTAGAAAGAGATTGTATATTCAGTTCCATTTCTGTGTAAGTATGTTTCTAACTTGAGAAGTAGTCAGCATACATCAGAGCTGAGTGATGAATACATGAATGAGAAATATATTAGTTTGGAAAGTTTTGCAGCCACTAAAAAGAATAAAGTTCCATCTGCTGTCTGCAGATAGCAGGCCTTTGGGAGTTATTTCAGAATAAAATACTAACATAATGGACAACAAAAATACAGCGTGTGTATCTAATGTATCGTAAAGAAGCATCATTCACTTCTTTAGAAAAATTATAGCAAAAGGAAATTGCTTTATTATAAAACTGTTAATAATAACAGTAAGTGTAGTAAGATTAAATGGGATATAAGATTTTTCATTTTTATTAATGAAATGTTTGGCTTGTGTTGAGGAGCTCTGCAGTAAGGTTGCTGTCATTGGGACATGATATAATAGGCATTACTGGCTGGTACTATTACATATAGTTTTTTAAATTTTGTTGTAATGTGCAAGTTTTCAGCCTGGTGGTTGCTGCTAAACTTTGCATCTTACAAATGGAACAGAAATCTGTTTCAATATAATGATTCATGTATAGGAAAATGTATGTTCTTTTTACAATCTTTCTCTGATGCATACTTGTAATTCAAGATCTGTGGAAATACTGCGAAGAACTTGTAACAACCCTTATTGAAAAGGGTGATTTTTGTAGCCATTTTAGATAGTCAAGGTATCCTACATACTAAGCTAAGGGTTCTCCTTAACAGAAATTCCCAATCTTATGGCAAGTTACAGTACAGGTAAAATTAAATTAAAAAATTGAATCTCAATTACAATAAAAAAGAGTTACATGTAAAATCATGTACTTCTTTCCTTGGTCATCACTTTTTTAGAATGCACTGCAAATTTTTTTTACAAGAGACTGCAAACAATCCTGTGTGCATGTACTTTTATGTCTTTTTAATTCAGCAGGTGTTTCCGCATGGATGTGGAGATGAGGAGGAACCAAGAAAAAGCTGATTTTGCAGTTTACTTTTCAGCATGGCCCACAGTCATTTTATCTTTCTTCACATAGTGAGTTCAGTTGTTTTTTTAGGTTGTAGTGAATTTGTAGTGTCTTGTATTCAGAATACTTTACTGTACAATTTCAGGGGAACAGAAAAATTGTAGAAAATCACCATTTCTGGGAAGGGAAGAAGGGAAAAGGTGGGAAAAATCCTACAGGAATGCTCAAATACTGGGATACAGCAGATGATTGAGACACTGTTCACTGAAGGTTGCACACAGGGAGCAGACAATTATCATAGTATCTTCAGAGTCTTGTGTTACAGTACAAAGCTTGTACATTAATTGGGATCACTAAATCTGCAGCCCAGATCCATGGTTGGACATTATCTCCAGTAGATGATATGACACATAAGGCATTTGTTAACTGAGCACTCATGTCTAGCACTGACATGAGCACTTTCTTATCTGCTATGGATGTCTAGATGTCTTGTTAGCGTCCTGAAATCCAGAAGATTGAACTGATTGAATTAAACGTGGATAGGTCAGTCAAAATATATGAATGATTATGCTTTTTAAACCAGTTTTGGTAGGAAACCAAATAGTTTTATTTGAAATTAATTGGAACAATGGTATTTGCTTGTTATATAACACACTATAAAACACACTCATACCTACTCTGGAACCTTGTAAACAAAATCTACTGATAAATGAATTACTGGGAAGTTACAGGTGCTCAGTAGCAGTATAACTGAGGCCAGAAAGTGGTCATTTTTTAAAAGATTGGGTATAATAATCTGTTAGTTTATCAGAGTAATAGAGTGTTGTCTTTGTAGCAGGAACTATTTCCACTTCACTGTTTACAGGACTCTCAGAAGAGTATGGCCTGAACTCTGGGGTTCAGAGCCATTACTCTTCAGTGCTGTAGCGGCATATTATCAGTTTAAGGCTGTTTTAGTGGCCATACAGGCATCATGCCTTCACAGCTGACAGAGTACCAGTCTAACACCACATCTGTACTTCTAACCTCAGGAGTGCTGAGGGCTTTCCTATACCTCATTAGCTGTGAATAATTTAAAGTTGCTGACAGCTATCATAATTTAGAGGGATGAACCCCATTCACACCAAAGCAAACACTGGGAGAGTTCATGGAAACCTTTGCAGATGCTCTGTAAAAGTTTAATTGAATTTCATGTATAGAATGAGAGACAAAATTTTATATTTGGTATTAGCTTCATGTCATTCTGTTGTAATTATGCAAAAGCTCTTTTGTATCAAAACATCGTTAAACTTTTAATCAGATGTAATAAGGTGTTCAAAACAAATCATGCTAGGAATGGAAGATGTTTCATCTGTATGGAAAAAAAGATCTGTAGAGAAAGCTTGATTGGATGGGAGAACATTGTACATTGTTACAAGTTGCTTGCATGAATAATTTTTAAGTCAGACTATATTTTGTTCTGCATCTCTGTGAATTCTGCATGAGAGCTCATGGGAGGCTTTTTGATTATAGAGTTTTCCTGTGGCAGAAGCAGCTCAGAAGCATTTTGTTTCGAGCAGTGCTGGCCTGTTGGGCAAACACACTGATGATATATCTGGGCACAGCCTCTCCTGAGACTTGGCAGTGTGCTTGTATCTGCTTCCCAGCATCTGTGGGCCCAGGGTGGATGATGAGTTTATTATGATTTAGTGAGATGGGAAAAAGGAAATACAGAAAGAATGTAATAAGAAGAAATATAAATACATACGAGAACCTCCTTATCTTTTACTTTTTTGCCTTCGTAGCTTCAAGTCACAGTATTTGATAACCTGCTGTGACATACACCATGGATTGGAGAAATGTTGAGCTGCTACAGAAAAGGAGACATACGCCAAGGGACATGTAAACACCTAGGCAGAGAAGGAAGTATTCAGCTGAAGGAAGTATTCAGAAGGAAGTATTCATTGTCTGCTGCAATGATTGCTTTTAATGGAATGTAAAACTAGTATTTCTTTATCCTGAAAAACAAAAAATAAGCCTGACTTTTAGGGACAAAGTGCACACAAAATATTTCATTTAAATGTCATTCAATTAAGTATGTTGATAGCAGAATTGCACATTAGCATCATAGTTTTAATTCCTCAGGTGCAATTAAGGGAAATTCATCTGCTCTGTATTTGACGGCAAGACAAATAAAACAACTTCGCTTTTAATAATTGATTTGGTATTGTTAAGGAAACGTTTTTCCCCATGTTTTGATCTCCAATGTATTAGAAGATAAAGAGAATATAAATACAAAACAACTGTTCTTAACAGGCAGAAAGGGAAAGAGAAGCCAGTTGGGCAGTCCCATTCACCACTGTATCACAATGGATTTAGTCCATGGAAGTAGGAGTTTTCCTGGTCATAGCCACATAGCAGTTACTCAGATTTAGAGATCCTTCACTAGAACTCTCTTTTAAGAATGCATTGCAGCTTTTCAGTTCATTATCTTCTTCATTCAACAATGGTGCTATGTATTTTTAATGGTACAGTATCAACCCATGTTGATCCAACTGACATGTGGAAATCCATCCAACTGACAGTGGAAATCTGTCTGGCACTGCACTGTGAATGCAAACGCACCAAAGCAATGTGGCCAGGGACTCAGCTGAAGGAAATTACTAAAATCACTGCCTATTCTTGAAAAAGAAGTGCACAGAATATGAAAGGGCAGCATTAACCTTTTTTGTAGTTCTTAGTAAATGAGAAGTGATTAAAAGGTGCTACATAGGTACCCTTGGGATGCACGGGGAATAGTTATGTGGTTAGAGATATAAGTAAATTTTAAAACACCACCATAAATTAAAACTTTACTGTTGTGATTTTTGTGTCAAAATATTCTTTATCTATGATTACACTGAAGATTTTCAGTCACATGAAAATTCCTGGGACTTAAGAATATTTTTTAGAATATTTGTTGTTTAAAATTCATATAAAAATAACATTACTTGTATCTGTTATTCACTATGCAAGGTCTATAGAGGGGAATATGCACATCTTAAACCTTAATTTCAGGGTGCGTTTTGGTAGGTACTTCTTGAAAACCATTCTCTGCTTTCTGCTCCTTTATTTCATTATTGAAAAATAATTTCAAGAATTATGCCAAAAATAAGGAGCAAAAACAGTCCAGGCAGGCTGTTCTTGTTTTTTTCCAGCAGAAGTTTATCCAGCTAAACTGTCTGAATCATGAAAAAAATGAACACGTTTGGAAAACATGCACCTGCAAATGGTTCATTGTTTCCAAAGAGGCTTACCTGCATTTGTAATGCATGTCTTTTCTAATGAGTATTTAGCTCTGTGGTTTCAGCCACCCGAAGTGTCAGGCTGCTCTGCCCATGACAATAAAAGCACAAGGTAGTATTTTTCCCTTGTCTCAGCCAGATGTGGCTGTGTTCATTCCCAACACAGGGTGTATGAACACATTTAGTTTGTTCGTTGTATGATTCAACCTACTATTGTTCTGAGGGCCTAAAGGAGATAATTTTGTAATCAGCTTATTATGCATTATTTTTTTCTCCATAGTACAATCTTCATTCATTCTTCCTTAACGTTTTTCCATAGCTGACAGATGCTATGTGATTGTGAGATTAATTAATAAAAACATTACCCTAAAATAGCATTCCAAAGTGCCTTGCTCTCCCTTTCCTGGCTGTATTACACTTCGCTTTATTTTCTCCTCCTCTTTAAATTCTTTCTATTCATTGTAAAAATTCATATAATCAAATTATTTTTGACATATGAAGATGATACAAATGCAAGAGTCCATTCAAAAGTAAATGAACATACATTGTTGCCTTTCTTAGAAAGGTTTGAATATTTTTGGGTTTTCACTCTAGTCCTGTATCAGGAGAAAAGCTGCCTATTACCAGCATCAGTAAATTTTTGATGAATCTTTTGTGTAGGCAGTCCCAGAACCTCTGTCCTAAAAATGCCAAACCTGTTTTTACTGGTTGCTGTGGGAGGGTTTTTTTGTCAATCTGAGCTGTCTCATTTGCCTTGAGGGTAAATACTATGCTAATATTTAGAAGTGGTGAATTCCCCTTTATTTCAGTTAGTCAAAAACCAAACAATTGCCTCTTTCCTCATCTTCCAAATTTCCTTTCCCTGTTTTAGTGTACCTGGGAATTTATTTTTCTCTCTGATTCCTTTACAGAGAAACCAGCTAAAGGGGAAGGTCAGGCATATTTACACTTGACTGTTACAAGAAACAGTATTTTAACAAACCAAGCGTACCAGTTTACTTCCCTTTTTTTCTTTAGATGCCTTCGGAAAAATCCATGTCCTTTCAGTGACCTCAGAAAGGCACAGTGTGCAGATAATATGCACCTTAAGGAACATCTGTTGAAAGAGATCAGAAAATTCACTTCCTTCTGCCTTCCCAAGTATTTTCCGAGCAGTCCAGAAACTTCTCTCAGGGCAAAAATGCAGAAAGAACAGCTGTGTTATTCAGTGTCAGAGCTGCTGTTCTTCCCAGGTGGGTGCCCAAGAGAATCTAGGAGGATTTATTCCCTTCTGCAGCTCTATGCAGCTAGGCACCATCTGACCCATAACTGCTTTTTGAAACATATATCTAATGCAGATTTCTAAGCTGCCACATTTTTATTTGAAATGTTCATGTGTGTCTCCTGAAAGATTTGAAAGCAACAGGCAATACAAGTCTGCACTAAAAGAAAAGAAAAATCTAGAAGCATTAAAATGGTGTCATCATCAATGCATCTTTCCCCCACTAATTTTCTGATGACTTGTAATGACTAGCAGGTCAGTCAGGCAGACTTGGCCCCCGATTGTTCACAGTTCTTAGAAAAGGAGGAATCTTTCTTACCTATATATATAAAATTATTCACTTGATGAATAATTTCTTGAATCCACTTTCCATTTTATCTCACCATAGATAAGTCATATTTTCTGCTTCAGAAGTAGGGAGAAGGTTGTAGAATTGAACAGAGGAGACCTTGCCAGATTAAAAATGTAGAATACACCCAATAGGTGGCTACAGTTTTAAAAATTAGTGGAGTTACAGGTATTTATTATTTAAATAAATACTGTAAACAGCATGACAAAGCTGTTTCTTAAGTAGGCATCAGTATGGTAGCATCACTTATAGCTGCAAATAATTTTATCCTGTCATCTTAACTTCCTGGCATTTCACGTGCTCCCAACCCTCTCCAAATACCTATTTGTTAATCCATTCAAGAAGAACAGGGAAACTTTGTTACTTTACAGCATTTTAGAAGGGCTGACAAAACATAAATTCATAAAAATTATAAAGATTGCTCTGAGGTGAGCTTTCCTAGGTGTTTGTGACAAATATTGGCAGGGACAAAACGTGACTATGAATAACTATATAATTCACAGGTTCCAAAAATAGCTTTATGTGAAGAATTACTATAGCTTAAAGGTTTCTTTTTTGTCTCTACTTTATGAGTACTTCTACCCTATTAGGAATTGTAGTTTGCATAAACAGAGTAATCATAGCTACTTTCTTCTATTATATCATTGGCATATTAAAAGTCCATGAACATCCAATCAATCTCAGACATTATGACATTGAAATCTAACTTTCCAAAATTTGGGATGTTACATAATTACACATCAATTTCTAGTGGGTATGAGGTATTTATTGGCAGTTTTATTTATGGAAAGATAATAGTTTCAGAGATTCTTTTGACAGTACTTGTTTTGTAAAGAATTTTCTAAGTAGATAACAGAAAAGGATATTAGTAGATTTAAATCAAGCGAATTGTAGGCAAAAGCATCCCTTGCAGACTTGATGTGTGATCATGTTTCTGAAGATTTCCTTCCTGACTAATATTGTACCATACATTTTTGACTCTTCTCTTGAACAAAGATTTCTGTAAGAGCTACAGAAGAGATAATCCTTTGTTATTTAAATTCAAGTAGTTGTTCCTTGAATAGATTCTGAATTTTCTACAAGTTCAGGTCTCTGAAGTGGCATAAAATAGTAATTTTTGTAGCTCTGCTGTTAGGTTCCTTCCTGTCCCATAAGACTATGATATGACTTGAATGTTTCTTCCATTTTTATTTTTAAATCAATAGGACAGTCAGAACAGTGGTTTATAATTGATGCTTATGTCCTGAAGACTTCACTCTATCCAAAATCAGGACTGGTATTTTAATATTTAAAAAAACTCTCCAACAAACTGATTGATCAAAATGGCAGAACTAACGTTTAAATATAACTACACCAGAAATACCAATACTGTAAACAAATACATTTAAATGCCTGTCATGGTAATTTCGAAACCAAGTTCAAACTTAAAATGTAATTGCAGTTGCATCTTTTGGCTATATATTAATTTTTAAATTAGTTTTAAATGACTTTTCTTATTATTACAATGTTTATTCCTAAGAATTATTTTCATGAAAAAAAAAGTTTAAGCTTATATATTACTGTTTAAATCTTTTAATACTTTTCCTATATATATGAGGTGAAAGAATTTTTTTTTTTAATTCTCATTTATGTTGCTAGATATGTAATATGGTTCAGGCATGACATTTTACTCATCTGATAGAACATAAGATTTACATTTCATTAAAATATTATTCATAAGCAAATTGACTGAATCCCTTATTGGCCTTCCCTTTAATTTTGAGATTTCAGAAGCTTTAAGAGTTGCAGCTCATTCTTATCTTTCAAGGTCAGACATATCTGACCTTTATTCTGTTTCACATCACTTTTAATTCTTTGACTCAAAGAATCCCTTATAGTGAAATACTGCTTTAACTTTTACATCCCATCAGTCAAAGGTAATATCTGCGAACTATATTGATAAGAAAGCAAGGTCATTCCACAAAATTAATTTGTTCATGTTCATATTGTTAATATGTTAAGATGCTCCAGTGCAGTGCTTCTATATTCTGCTTATGCAGAATGAAGTGGGGTTTGAAATAACTGTGTCCTGAAATAACCTGAGATCTAAGAGTTGCTTTATCATACTTTATGTTGCTAAGACAGTCCAACATCAGATTACTGATGTTATTTTTTCAAATTACTACCCACAGTTGAATTCCTTGATTTTTTCTAGAGCATGATGAGTTCTGACACAGTATTTTGTTAAATCCTCATTTGAAAACTATGATTTACTGCATTACAGCAAAGCCCATTCCAAAGTCTTCCATTTCCTCTGTAGCTTTTGACAAGAACCAAATCATCCAATTTTGTGTAAGTATTTGCTCTTCTACCTTTCCTTGTTAGCAGTAAAAAAGTGGGTAATACAGATTGAATAAAAGAAATTGGGATGCATTAATTTCACTGCAGGTACCACTTCTGCTGCTGTCTGTTGCACTAACTTTGAGTGAATCTGCACTTACTTGTACCTCTGATAAGCCTTTATTCTTAGCAACTCCTTGTTATTCCTAGTGGTTAGCATTAGTTCAGTTCTCATTCTGCATTACAATTTTTTTCCATGCACAGAGCAAAATTTTGGTTCCAGGTTAGAAAAAAAAGTATCTTTTCAAACTCCTCTCCTCTGACTGTGTATCTCTAACCACTCATTCAAAGCATTCTAGCAGGACAATCACATCATTATTGTTATTGTCTTTTGATGAAATACAAAACCAGTACTCATTTCCCTATGGCTGCTTGCTCTTCCTCAGGCATCCTCAATCTGTCACAGCTATGTGTTACTGAGAAGGGGAAGTGGAAAACCAGTCTGCTGCAGGGCATTGAGCCTAAAATCCAGCAGATAAAGTCTTCTAGGGTGCTAAAATAAAACATAGTCCAATTCAGTATTTAGTTATTGTGACAGGTATTTAGTTCAGCCTCATTCAGTTTTGTGCATGACAAGAGGCAGTCTTACTTGGGTCTTGAGTCTGAACTCAGAATAGTGACCTTAGGAATATTCAGTTGCCAGAGAGAATTTTTGGGATGAAGCTTTGGGTGGAAATACTTCTACTCTGCTCAAGTCCCATTCTAGATGTCCATTTTCATGGGATAGAAAAACTCCTGAAGCCAGTCCAGCTCAATCATTGTGCATGTATAAACACACATTAAAACATTCTATTTGCAAGTGAGAAACAAGTATAAACAATTGGCAGCTCACTGGAAACATGGAAATGGCAAACAGCAGAACCAGGTGTATTAGGGATTTCTGAGAGTGGTCATTGGGATTGTCCTGCAAGCCTACACATCTGAATATATTTCTAGAATATAGAGCAGCAGTGTCATCAGGTTTGTTCCTGAACATCCTGAAGGTGTACCTTGGTATTGCTATTTCTGCAGGTGAGATTGGATCCCTCCTAACTTCTTGCAGAAGCTAACTTGCTGTGGTAGATGAAGTTTGTCTAGGTAGTGGCCATTTGTGATGGTAGCCCAAATGAATCTGATTATGGGCTGCCTTCTCAACATGCCCTTACCATACTGTCTGTTTCTAGAGATTGTTGATTCTAGTATCCATTTAGCTACACATCAAATCAGGAGTGGAAAAGGATTAACTCTGGAAAGCCATTTCAGTTCACATGTAACCTTATTTCAGCAGCGGCGCTTTTGGGACCTAGCCCTTGCAGAAATAGGTTTAAAAATTACTCAAGGGAAAGCCATGGAATTGTTTATAAAACAGATATCTGCAAATCATCTGCTTTGTTTTAGGAGCAGAGTTGCTGATTTTTTTTAATTCTTTGAAATTCAGCCTGATGGTTCCTGGAATTACTTGCAAATGAATTCCACTGTGGTTTAGTATCATCAGTGGGAAGAAGAGTGTGAAGCTGAGCAAATCTCTTGCCATCTGGAATGTAACCCAAGCACCTGATAGTTCCATTCTGAGTCCCCTCAGGAAGCTTACAATTATATAAAATGTTTAATCAAAGCTGTTATGCCAAGTATAACTGCAAAGCTGACATCAACATAGGAAAAGAAAAGTTAAATGGCTCCATATGAGCTGTTCTTTTCACTAGAACTTTTAAGACAGGAAGAAAAGATAATGCCAACTTAGCTTCCTTTATCTGTGAGTTACCAAAACCGCCCTTTTAGTAAATAGTATCCTTTGACTCTACAATGTTATTGTCACTTTTTTTAATTACAGAATTAATGACAGTAGATACACGGCTTTGTGTCATAAAAACTGAATGTTTTTTCAGTTGCTTAAGACATGCTAATTTCTCTATTCTAGCAGTTAATCAGGCAAAGGTGCCTTAAACCCAACTGGCTTAATGTGCATATTTTGATTTTTTATTTCAATTCTTTAACAGAAAAGATTGACTCATTAGAAGCAGTGATTAAAAAATGAACACATCTGATGAGCAATCTTCATGTAATCTGTATTTTAATAGAAAAATGATGTTCGGGTATTAGAAATATTTTATCAGATTTGGGAGATGAGAAAAAATCCGATTTGATAAAAAAGTTCTAGGTAAAACATACTTTAAAAGTATTTTGTAAAATTTTTTTTTTTAATTTTTGTCCGTGTAAGGTGAATTTGCATTTATAAAACTGTTGGAATGTAGGTCTCGGGAACATCATTTTTTTCATAACAACAAGTGATATTTTCAATAAACTTGGTTGGAAAATTGTTTGCATAAACAGCCTTTCAATAAAGCTCAGTTTGAAAATTACTCATTCAAAAGAATAAACTAAAAAATATTTTTGAACTTCACTTTTTTTTCAAAAAAAAGAAGTAATTGTAGATTTCCAAAGCAAAATATAAATTAGTGAAGAAAAATACCACCATAAGAGATTTTGGGGCTTATTGTTCTTTATGAAATGGAATTTTATGAAACATTTAACTTCACAACATATTAGCTACTTCAGGATATTTTAAAAATACTACCGCTTAAAATGCTTCAAGAAAAATCTGAATCTTTTAAATACTTGCTGAAATAATTGTGAAATATAGTATATGTTTTCTGCATTTTCCTTATTTTTGTGTTTGCAATGTATGTCACAAAATCTTATGGTGTTGAAGACTTGATCCACCAGAGCAAGACTGAAAGTGCTGAAAAGCTTTAATGTTCAGTAATATAGATAAATTTCAGCTAGGCTAGTCAAAGAACTTATTATTTATATAGCTGTTAATTGCCTTTATGCAAATTTAAAATAGTGATAAATATTCTGTCAAATGGTGGTGTTGTGTTATCAGCTGAGGCTTTGGCTGCTGTATTACCTCAAGTAATTGTTAAAATATGGATATGAGAAATTCCAATTCAGGATAATGAAGCTTCTCTGGTACTTTTTTGCACTGTAACATTGGCATTGGCAATGGTTTTAAAAATGTGAGAATGGAGTATAGATCTCATGTTGTCAAAGTCACTAAAGAAGCTACAGATTCCTTAAAGCTAAAGCTTTATTATGCTAACAAAGTTAATAGACCATTTTGACTGTTTGAAGAATATCAGGACATGCTTAAAGGACCTAGTTAGAGATAAATTCATCATCCCACAGGTCCCACAGATAAAGAGCAGATTCAAATACCTCTGTACCATCTGACAGTTCTACAGATACAGTTCTTGCTGCCTGAAGGCATCCAGCTTGGCCTTTATAAGTGTACAGTGCTCACTGAATGCTGTAAGGTTGGCAGGAACCCCCAAGGTCATAGAGTTCAACCTGCTGCCTGAAGCTGGACAGTCACTGACCTCACAGAAGGTCAGCCAGCTTTGTTTAGCTGTCTTGAACACTGTAAAGGAAATTGCTTCACAGCTTCTCTGAGCGGTGTGTGCGGTGTAAATATTTCTCCCAATGTCCAGCCTGAATCTCCCAACATGTTGCTGTGAGATTACATCATGTTATTATGTTATCTATCTCTATCAAGGAAGAGTTTAGTTCCATCACATGGATACCTAACCACCAACTCACTCTGGGGTTAATTAATCTCTACAGGTGTTGGACGAGATGGCAGGTATTGCTAAAATCCTTTCTCTCCACTAACTAACAGTAAAGGCATAGCACCATGACTGACTTTTACAATTTCTCATAGGAAGGCAGGGAAAGAATCCATACAGAATGAGGAGGAGATGCAGTAGTGACTCAGTGACTCTGGTTTGTGGAATGTCCTTTTTTTTTTGTATCAGGAAAGCTTCACTTGTCCTGGGCAGCAAGGAAATCTTCACCTTTGTCGAGAGGCACTTTGGTTCAAGGGGGAAGGAGCTTGGCTAGATCCCCACCATGTGGTGGGTGAGGTGTACCATCTCAGCTAATTTTGAACAGGAGGTTGACTTGAAATTTTCTAATCCTCTGCAGCTCCCTGGGTAATTACATTGGCCTAATTAGAGGTATACCAGATCTTCAGTTACCACTACGTCTTTTTACCTACCCCCATTTCTTTAATAAGGAGGCTGAAATTGCTGTTAAGCTAGTGTAATAGCAGGCTTATCCTGCTGCTTTAAAGGTTACTTGTATTTCAGTCAGTGTGAACTCTGAAGACAAATGAACAACTTTCAGAGCACCTGAAGAAAGTACATTAGGTACATCTGTGCTAAAAAGGAAAAGGGCTGCATTAACAGTCTTTCAAAGAAGCCTATACACACTGAAGGTATGTAAGCACTCACCTTCATGAAGCTATATTTGAGAGGTACCAGTATTAATAGAAGCTTTTAACTGCTAAGAATTTGAAACATTAAACTAGTTAATCAGAAAAAACAGAACAAAACAAAAAATCCGTGTGAAAGCTTGTGCAGGAAAAGTGAAATATCTCAAAAAACTTGAGTGGTGCTCTCTGTTATTTTCTTAAATGTAAAGCACCTGATTGCCATGCCAGTAAACATCTATTAAATTATGCAGAGAGTAAATGCTATTATTTCTCCCTTTCAAGTCTCTATGCCCTTTCAAAAAGCCTCCAAAGACTTGTGAAGTGACCCATTCATCTTAATGAGATACTGCCAGGCAATGAGAGCATTTCAGGGATGTGGATACAGATAGAAACCATCCCTGGGATATCTCATTGCTTCATTTCAGTGGGTCTTCTCATTTTCCCTACTTTAATTTCATCTCTTATGAAGCTTGCTGGTAATTAGAGCATAAAGCTTTATATATAGATAAACAATTTTGCAGTAACACATTATTTCTTCTGCTTTTTTAATCTTTTATAAGACTTCTCTATGTGCATGCATTGGAGACAGGAAAAAGAATTTGATTTATTTACCATTAAAAAATCAAATAAAACACCTGAGACAATGTTCCTCAGTATTGCACAAAAAATCCTAAGATTAGTGGGAAATTCAGACTTTGAGCTACTCCCTTCTCAGTTGCATGGTATCTTTATACATCTTTTTGCTGACATTTACACAAGACTATGTGAGCTGTGTAAGATCATCTAAATGTTTTCATTAGAAAGAAAACTTCAATCACTAAAAGCACCTCAACTTACGACTGAAGTGTGTTTGCAGGCTGCCCTATCTTATTTACTAAGTGTTATGGTTCTTCAAGTTTCTGTCTTTCCTTTCTCTTTTGTTTTATGCTGTTAATAACTATTTAATTGCCTAATTGGCAATTATTTTTTATTTGTAAAGTACTAGAAATATGCTAGGCAATCACTAAAGTGATTTTACATCTGTCTCTAACTGCTTTCATTTCCAGTGCCCTTTCTTTTAACTATGATTTTAATCTTTCTCATTTAGCTCTACCACCTGCAATTGATTCCTTGAATTCTATTCAATTTACTTCATAGCCTTGTCATATTCATTGACGGTCCTTTGTATAAAACATGCTGTCATTTAAATTATGAATGCGTCTATTGCTTCTTTGTAGCACTTTTCTGAGTTTTACAGGGTACACCTTCAGGTAAAATAAGTTTGACCTTGTTTCATGTGATCAAAGAGCAAGCAAGACTTTAACTGGAATTAAGATCAGCTTCATCTCTAGTGCTGCCAACAGCAAGGTTACACTGTCTGGATTGTTCCTTACAAAATAAGGTCAAAGAAGTCAGCTTCTGAGCCCAACATTGAAACCTCCTATTTTCTAAAGAGCAGAGGTGATCGTAGCAATTATAAATAATTATTTGGTTTTTTATATATGTTTAAGGAAATAATATCAAACAAACTAAACATCTCTGCCAGGCATTCATTTTCACCTAATCCCACTGATTGATGGTGGCAGGAGTTGAATCAGCTTTTTTAGACATGCTGGATTCAGTCCTGCAAAGACCCATAACTGAGGTCATAGATCAGTTCAGGTTTTTAAGCACTTAAACCCTCTCATTATCTGAATTGGTCATGTACCTATTTGATTCATGATTAGCACACCACAGCCATTTGTTTCAAGAGATGCAGGGACTTGATACAGCAGTTCCTAGCTAAGCAAGCAGTTTTTAATTGCTATTCACTTTATTTGGTTAGTATAACAGGACTTGTAAATTTGGGTTTATTTATGAGGATTTTGCTGTCATGAACTTCAGACCCTGATAAGAACTTGAATCCATCTAAAACTTCCTTGGAAGTTTTTGGAAATCCAGAGCCATATGGTATGGATTAAAAACCTTGAAAATCTTTAGACCATGATTTTCAAGCAATATATAGCTTTCTTTAAAAAAATTACAGTTCTATTCCATTATATTAAGGATCAATTACCTCTCCCAAGCTTGTTCCAAGCTGGACATAGAAAACAGTGGTCCTGTTTTATCTTTTGTCTCCATCCATTGTGTACATTTGTCAGGGAAAATCCCAAATTTCTGAGAATGCATCATGAAATAGTTTGCAATTTTAATATGGCATCACCAAATGGAAGAGGTTAAAAAGAAATTATATAGGAAATCTTTCCAAAAAGGAAATGCAGTTTTAACAAAGGCTATCAGAGGTGGGGCTTTTTAAATACAATTAAGTATTGTTAGACCTCATATTGCAGAGAAAATATTTTAAGTGTTCTCCCACTTTAGAATACAAATATTTGAAAATACATTACAGCCTACACTGAACACTGTGTAAAGAAAAACATCAGAAATAGTTAACACGTTAAAAATATAACTCTTTAGTCCAAAAACTAAAGAAACTCTGGGGTTTTTTTCTATTTTAAGGATTAAGAGATTTTTCATTGCATGGAAAAATCTTATTTCAGGCCTTCTGCCCCTATTGCTTTTTTGGGTTTGATTTGGCATTAGACTAGTATCTGCTCCTGTAATTAGGATTTGAAAATCTACTGGTTCCAGTAGATAAAGATAGAATTTTTCTGAAAATGACACTATTTTTTCAAGGGTGCTAATAAATCTTATAAAATTAAGAGAAGAATATTAAGACTTTAGTGAAATAAAGCGTATGAAGAATTTAGGGTTAGCCTCTTGATCTCCATCTATAGCTTTTGCTGCTGTTCAGTTGGACTTTTTCTTAACCTTCTATGAAGAAATACTCACATAACTGCTCTGACAGAAAAATCTTTACCACTGTGTATTTTGGTTTTGAAAATTGTACAGGTAGAGGTGCTGATTTTCAGAAGCTGTTCAAAGGCAGATGGTGGCGACTCTGGGCTACTTGAGGTGAGTAGGAGCTTGAGGCCCCTGCAAGATGCATTAAAGCACCTCTAGTCTGCACATCCTATCGCAGGTGGTCTCTCTACCAGGGTAATTTCCTCTCTGAGGCCAGAGGAGGTAGATTTCAGGCTAATGCAGATGAAACCAGCCCAAGTTTTGAGCAAGCTCTGATCCAAACATTGCTCAGAGTTTGGCATTGCAACACGTGCTGAGCCTGGTTTGACAGGAATGCACACTCTCAGCAAAACTCATTGTCTGGGACATGTGTTCCTCTCATGTCACAGTTTCCCACCTGGTTTTGTCTCAAATTCAGGTGACAAGTGCTCTGTGTGCATGTGTGTGTATCAGTAGGAAAATTCTGTCTATCTTTAGTTGTTGTTGATCTCTTACAGGGAGGCTTCACATGAGAAAATTGGCAAAGTCATATAGGGCATTGGAAATCAATATCTAATGGTGTATTTCTGTATTTGGTGAATTGAGAGTGCTTTGTCTTTGCTGGAGGCCTGTTTACTATACGTCGTTCAAGTTTAGCCAACAATTTAATGAGATACCAATAGATTTTTTTTTTTTTTTTGCCTTCTTTACAGGCAATGAACTCCAGAATCATCCATTGAAGAGTTATGAATATAATCCTGTCTAAGTTTCACTTAATGCCTGTTTTATTTTCGTGGTTTGAGGCTTTTGTTGGAGTTTTTGTTCTTTCTCTTTGGGAAATTCTTTCCTTGTGTGTATGTATTACTCCTTTAAAATGTTTTTGCATCTCATGCTACAGCAGAGGATGTGGAATATTTCTCATTCCGCTTACAATAAAAATCGTTTTCAGACAGAATTTATAGACCCACCGGTTCTAACAAAATCATGCATTCTGTTAATCTTCCTCCTTAGAATGAAGTTCCTAAAAAATTAACAGAGTATTATTTGGTGAGAGATAAAAAGAGCTATTATTAATTGAGCTCTATGATTACAGTACCTGTAACCATCGGGGCTTTTAGCTGTATAAATAAAAAATGGCAAGCCTTTCTGAAGTTTGCCCCTTAATTCCTTTTTCTATACCTTCTTTAAAGAAAATTATGATAATAATAAAAATAATAATAATATAGAAAGAAATAAAATACATTTCTTGAGCTGGAAAATAACATAACTGCTTGATTATGTGAATATTCTGACTTAGAATTCAGATTATTTTTATATAGTTTGAATATGTATTGACTGTATTCTTAAAGTGGAAGTGACAGCAGCAGTCATTCATGAAGACTGGCTTAGGAGAGAAAACGTGTTGGTGACCTGAAAGACTGTTCTGTGTTTGGGATTGAGGTACAGTGAAGATCAGGAAAATGAAGTTGAGAGAGACCCTGGAAACACTGTTTCAGAGCTGTCTGCCAAGTACTTGATCATTTGGTCTATAAATTATATGTAATAATTTCCTTATTTAGAATATTATGTAGAAAAAAAATATTCAATTTGTCATTTGCTCTTCAAAACCTGCCCATACAAACTGAAACTAATGAATTTTTTTTTTTTTTCAAAAGAAAGTTGATTGTACTGCCTGATCTGAGAGGATGCTTCCTTATTGCTTGAATAATAAGAGCCAATTTCAGCAGTACTGGGTTGGAGTGGACAAATAACTATTCTTCCTGAATGAATTCTCAGGAGAAAGACGGCCTGAAGCATTAGTGAAAGTGAATTATTCAACTTTTATGGTTTTTATTTACTTATGATAATTTAAGCATTCTTTATCTATCAGTTTTCACCCCTAAAGTGTAAATCTGTTTTGAATTAGTGTGTTTTGATAAGAACATAAAACTTAATGTACCATCCTACCAAACACTGCTTCTTGAGAGTTAAATCTCTCTGACAGCTCTTTTGCTTCTGACTGCAATACAAGTTGGAATTTACTTCAGAAAGTATAATTTCTGAGACTTCAACCTAACTACTCCTTCATTTATCATCTCTCTTAAGTCAATGGCTGTCCATTCTGTCTCTTACACACCAAAAAGAGGAATAGGATGAAATTCGGGGTGAATTAATTTTTTTTTCCTGCCTCCCAAACTGAAGATGTTGAGATGATGCTGCAAGATTTATATCTCTCTTCATTGCTCTAGTAAACTTAACACCTTCATTGCCTTCTTCCAGGAATAGGATTCATTTCTTTTGCAGTCTTTGCTGTTGCTTGCCCTGGCTGCAAGACAGGTTTGTAGCTGTGTTCACAGCATTGTTCAAGGAACACTTTGGTGTGAGATTTGGCTCAGCTCTACTAATGTAATTAAATGTCTAGTGGAATAGGATCTTGGTAGCTTTAGGTTAACTAAGCTAAATTGTGCTTCTACACCACAGTGCAGTCATCACTGACTTTGGTATTGATCTCTAATAGTGGCTTTCCCATAACCCTGCAGTGTTTAGCATCAGCTGCTGTATGTTAGGTGAAATTGCCTGGGTCAGCCTGACAGCTCAGTCTGTAGGTCACATTTGCTATTAGGTTACATCAGGTAGAAAGGTGGGGATTTTTTTGTTTGGTTGGTTTTTTTGTTCACATGGATGTATATTTGCAAATATAGCTAGAGAAGCATGTGTTCTCCTGTTCTGGAGAGATTGTTCCATTACTGGAGCCCATGGGATTCAAAGAATATGGAATTTAGAATCTGAAGCTACATGCAGAAAATTCAAACTCTCTTTTAGGTACTGCATTAGTAACGATTTTGAGGAAGGCAAAGTACCTTTTACTCTCACTTGCAGGAGCTCTTCAGGAAGAGATTCAGTACTTGTTTTCCTATTTGTGTTCTTTTTTTTTTTTTTTGACAGCTTACTTGCGGAGTGGACTCTGGCAACTGGTAGAATAGTGGGGAGAAATGGAACTAAGCATTTTGGTGACTCCAAAAAGCATAAGATTATTGAGCTTAATTTCCCCATCACTGCAGTGGTCTAGAAAGTGACTGATGTTCTCTGACTCTTCATTAATAAAACATGTTGTGTCCATGTGCTATCAAGGACAAGCATATGGACAATTGTATTTCTTTTTCTTGAGAGGTTGATAAAGCTTCACCTCTGTTGGGATGACATGGTTGTCAGGTGAGGAAAGGGTTGTATTTCACACAATCTCATCATATAGGCTGAAAATACTTCTGCATCTAAACGGAAACAGAAAAAATCTGATTGCTGCTGCTGATTACTGGCACAATATAGTGGCAGGAATGAAATAGGTAAGTGTATATAAGTGAGATCATTTGAAAAGAATTTTTAATTGCTTTGTTTTATATAAAAGTGAAAGTAATTATTTCCAAAATATGCCTTTAGGATATGCTGGTGCTTCTCATGCTACTGAGTTCAGCTGTTATAATAAAGGACTTAGCATTTTTGCCCTTCAGTCCAATTAAATGTTATTATTTTGCTATTTTCAGCATCCAGAATATAACTGTAGTAACTGTAAAATTCATGAGGAGGAGGGCAAATTATTATTACTAGACACTAGATTTTTTTGTCATAGATAGTATCCACTGTAAAGTTCAGTAATTTAAGCTCACTAGGATTCATTCTATAAGTTTTATTATCAGATGGTTTATTAGCCTCTTACAGGAGATTTAGTTATTAAGTATTGTTTTTTCTTGGTCTGTGCTGTGGGGGAATGGAGATTTCCTACTTCTTCCACTTAGCAGCTTTCTAAGCAAAGACTGTAGCAGAGATCTAAGGACTACCTCTGGGGTATGGCCCTACTCATCACAATTGGGAAGGACTTCATCTGGCTCAATAAACAATTATAATTAATTTTCTGGAAGTATCTATAAGCATTATTTGTGTAATACATTTTCAGTTTTCAAAAGTTAGGATGTTTAGGCAGAACATAGCCTATACAATTTTATTGATAGAGCAAATCTTTTAGCTGTTTGACTTTGGATAATCAAAAGAGGTTTATCCATAGCAGAGAAATTCCAGCTCACTTTCTTTCCACACAATTGAGTAAATAATGAACCAACCTGTCTATGGATAATTAGTAAAGTAGAAATAAACACCCATTTCACCAAAAATTTACTCATTTTGTGGTGTTTATCCTGCACTAGTTGTTGATAAAACTTGAATTGAAACTAGAAATCTAATATTTGTATGTGCAGTGAAGGGCAAAGAATCTGGTGAAGGGTCTGGAGCACAAGTCTTAGGAGCTGGAGTTGTTAAGTCTGGAGAAAATGGAGGGTCAGGGGGAACCTTATTTCTCTCTACAACTACCTGAAAGGAAGTTGTAGCCAGGTGTGAGTTGGTCTCTTCTCCCAGGAACAAGTGATGAGACCAGAGAAAGTGATCTCCACTTGTGCCAGGGGAGGTTTAGATTGGATATTGGAAAAAATTTCTTCATCAAAAGGGTGAGCAAGCACTAAAATGGGCTACCCAGAGATGTATAAAAGATGTGTAGATGTGGCACTTAGGGATATGGTTTTGTGGACTTGGCAGTGCTGGGTTTATGGGTGTACTTCATCAATTTAAGAGGTCTTTTGCAACCTAAGTGATTCTATGAAATTATTTTATCATTAACCTTGTTGCTCTTTTTTCCTGTAACTTTCTTGATAAAATTCAGTCTACTACATCTAGGAAAATATATCTTGATTGCATGTTTGTTCTTAAATGTTTTCTCATTTATTTAAAAGACATGAGAAATCAAGACTTTTGTATTTGATGAACAGATTAAATGAAAATAGCCCCAAATTATAATGATTTATCATCAAAGAATATAGCTATCAAATTTTTTTGCTCATATGTATTTGCGTGACTCAAAATGTTTAAAAGATTGAAAGCAGAAAAGCGAATCTCAAGGATTTCAAAATATTACTCTGTATCTTTTTTATGACTTGATTAGTGAGAGTTGCCTCTGCCCAAATTAAGGTGCAAATGAGACCATATGCTGAAGTCAGTAATATAGGTTTATTTAATGGTAACTGTGAAGTAGCGAGATGGAAGGAAATGTGGGTGGGGAGGGACAGA
This sequence comes from Corvus cornix cornix, assembly GCF_000738735.6. NCBI lineage: Eukaryota > Metazoa > Chordata > Aves > Passeriformes > Corvidae > Corvus > Corvus cornix. The sequence continues at coordinate 48,419,839 of NC_046334.1, forward strand.
GGGCAGAAGATAGTCACCACCAGCAGACCCATTGGTCCTTCCTCACCCTGGGCTTGTCAGTGGTGGGGGTCCCAAAGTTGTTCTTTGGGGGGTACTGCCTTTATACAGTCCAAGTTCTGGGTGTCCATGCATGAGGCGGTTGCTGGTGTTTCCGTAGCTTGGGGTGGCATGTGTGTAAGCAGTTGCTTTCTTTCCCACAGTTCTCCACTGTGGGAATTTTTTGACTGGATGCATTAACCAGGATGTGCTAACCAGACCTCACAACTGTTAGGCCTGGAATTAGCGCCTTCCTGCTGAAAATTTCTCCCATCTGTGCTTATCTCAAGTTCCTGCTGTCGTGGCTTATCTTATGGCAAGTTCCTCTTGTGGCCTTGGCAGTGTTTTGAGACAGGCAGCTGTGATTTTTAAGTACTTACAACTTTGTATAAAGAACTTTGAAGTCATGGTCCGCAGCCTGATTAATATCATCCAGCCTAAAAAAACTCCTTCAGGTTTCCTGTGCCCTACCATTTTTTAAAAACAATTTCTTTAAGCTTTAAAATCTTCTGAACTTCAGAAAGTACTAACCTTCACAATTCTTTAGCTTCTTGTAGAAGGATCACTGCTGGGAAATTGATGTCCCATATCTGCAAAACTCACTTCAGTATTCAGTCACAAATCACAAACTTTATACCACACATGGTTAGTATCAATTTCTCATCATGGAATTTGTCTGGATGCTGATACTAGTTAGGTAGAACAAATGAATGAGTATACACCCCAAAGGAAAAGCATTTTCCTTCTGAACACTTACAGGTATTAAATTTAGCTTCATTAGAACATATTCATATTATCTGGCTGAATAGTCAGTGAATAAAAGAAATTAACTGCTGTGTGTAACATTCAAAATATTTCCAATAGGCACTGAATTCAGAGTCACTTATTTTCCATTTTCTAAACAGATGTTTATTGCCCACGTTCCTCTGTTAGTAAATAAACCACTTTTCTTTACAGTCTAGTAGTAATGTCATATAGGCAGTGATGCAGTGACGCATGGTATGATACATAGCAAAAAAGATACCTAAACCAGGGATACTTTGAATTCTTTTCTGAAGCACAAATTTCTGATGAAACACAGAAATGTAGGGGTAGGAAAATACAGAATCTTCCTCATCTTTGTATTTATCAGGCATGGCTGTTACAAATGGTTTAATATTTTGATACAAATGACAATTCGAAAGAAGTTTTCCTTCTTTATAACTATTAGTTATTAGAAGTATCAATGCATTTTACTTCTTCATCTGAAGGAAAGTTTAAGGAAAGATGATGGGGAGTATACTAATAGAAGTACAGAAAACTTTGAAGTAGACGCAGCAACTCTGACCCAATATATGAAGTTGTAAAATTCTTGAGGTAAAAAATGTAATAACCTATTAGAACACTTCTATATCTTCTGCCCTTTCCCATGTTCTGTACTAGAAATGGAGACTAAAATAACCTGCTTCTCCCTGGTCTCTCCAAAAGTAACATACATTATTTGTAAATTTTGATAAATTTCCAGCCGCCCAGCAAATGATAAGAAGCAGCTGTGTTCGTGGCCAACTATGTTGTGAATCTCCAGGAGAAAGTAGTCAGTAAAGCTCTTGTTTCTTTCCCCTGTCCAAGCTCTTACGCTGATGCCAGCTTTGGGTGCCTCTTCTGCACTGGAAATGCAAAGGCTCTGTGTCTATGCGCCTGCTGTCTGTGAAGGGTGGCCCCGATCCGATGCTGACTGGAAGCCAGTATATGCCACTAGATTTCACTGCAAGCCTGTAGCAAGGCTAGAGCTGAGGCAGTAATCCTCACTGGTCCAGAAGGTGAGACTAGACACAGGGGCACTGTGCACCGTCTGCTCACAGAGCTCTTTCTAAAAAGAAACTCAATAAGTCACATTCTAACCCAGGAGGTGATTAGGAGGCTTTAACTCTGATTATGTGACTCAGGTGTTACCTGGGTGGCTTTGACAGCTCTTCCTTGAGGAAGTGCTTTAGTACTGCCAGAAGGCTATGCTCTAATAAGTAAATTACATTCTAAAAGGTAATAATAAAAAAAAAAAAATCCAACAAATAAACTTACATGGAGATTTAAACCTTTCTCAAATATTTATCCAATAGGGAAACCCCACCAATTTTACCAGGAAATTTATTGAAAAATAGACGTTTAGGTGACCTTACTTATCAGAAAATGGCAGGGAAAGGCTCGAGTCTTCCAAAACCCACACAATACCAAAGAAATCATTCAGCAAATTACCCCTTGCTGTGTGGACTCATTGGATGTTGTCATACTAATAGTGCATTTAAACACGGGAAACGTGCAGAGGTCACATGGGTATGCTACCATTTCTGAAAATTGAAAATAAAGAGGACATCTCCAAATTAATAAAAACAAAATTAAGAAGAATGAGCTGCTGAAGGCATACTGGAGCTTGGACGCTCTTTACCTCCCACAGGACAGGTCTACACAGAGCAGTAGAGCACATCTCCAGCAAGTGCTGATGAAGCTTGTCTGATGCCAGAAGTGATACACTTGATGCATGTTAGTACTGCCCTGGTGCTCAGGTGTAGCGTTGAAAATATGCCGTGGATAATTCTTGATGTAATGTGTTATCTGTCAGTAACTTAGTCTCAAACTGAAGAGTAGCACAGAGCCAGTGAGTGTTTTGTACCTAAATTAAGAAAATAAATCCCTACTCCTGGCTACCTACCTCCCTACCACTGAGCTTATTTCATAGAATATTAATATACAGTTAAAAATGGCAAACACAAAGTAATGGTTAAATCTAGAAACGCTTGGAGAACTTTGCCTCTCTCTTCCTTTCCACTGTGAAATTTCACAAGGACAGATTAGGAGCAGAAGTTTAAAAAAATATGGAATTTTTTTCTTGAAATCCAAAAATCATAGAAACTTGGTCTTCAACCTTCCCTTCTCATGACGCTCATTCTATTTGTCATATGCAAACTAAATGCCTGTCTCAGGACATAATGCAAACTGTCATAGCATCACTTTTGAATAAAAGAAGACTATTTATTGCTCCTTACACATGACTAGAGGAAGTCTGTCCTGTGGGAAATGGCACTTTGTGTCAGTTCTATCCAAGTTTCTTCAGATCCATTTTAAATAAGCTGAATTGACAACTATTGTGATTAGGTTGCAAAAAACGAAACAAAACAATTAAAAAAATCACTTTTTACTTTCTGAGAAAATCTGAAAATATGTTTTCTTGTATCCTCTTACTCCTATTACACCTTGGCGTCCACCAAAAAGTAACCTTTCTTTTGCTTCATGTGCTCTGTATTTCACGTGTTTTTAAAGTTTTTTAAAATGTCACATACTCTTTGCAGACATCTTTTTAATGAAGAACTGAGAAGAGCCATGGAAAAAAATAAAATTCTATTGTTGATCTCAGCAAAAAACCATAGTTTTCATTCTGGCAGATGCATTAAATTCTGTTGTATTTTTGCTCTTCAGTGCTACAAGAACTACTGTTTGTGTTTTCTCATCATCATCTCCCCGTTTTCTGTTTGGTTTTGTGTGCTCAGCCAGCACGTGTTGGACTTGCTGCTCTTCTGCTCTGATTCTGCAAATGTGACCACCAATTCATTTGCATTTCATTTTCCATGCACACCCTGTGAACTGTAGGTTTTAATCCAGTTGATAAAATGTAGAGGCAGCTCCATGGTGCCCTGCTGAATACAGGGTGAAGCTGCAGTGTCCACCTGCTGCACAATAATCATCACCAGTTTTCAGAATAGGGCTCTGTGTAAGCGGCCCAGTTTTCCGGTCTAGTGCTTCCCTTCATTTGAGTCTTTCTTAATACTTTTTTATGATATCAATAAATGAGATCATAATTAAAACTTGAGTAGATCAACAGTGCCTTTGTGTGATCTCTTAATCCTGTACTAATATTAGACATTGCTCTTTTTTTCAAATCTTCTGTTTAATATGTCTGGGCTAGTTATTAATTTATTCTAAAGATTAGCCTTGGTACACCAACCTATGAGTGTTTCCCAGCAGTCAGTTGACTTTCTCAATTCGTCTTTTACATGATTTATTGCTTGCTGAGAGAGCCTAATTAAATCTAATGGACTGCTGGTGTACATCTATTGGAATATTGACATTTTACCACCAATTAGGCTGTATTCCTTATCTTACTGTGCTCTTAGCTGGCTTTATATCACTTTATAGGATTAGGAAATTCTTCTTCCTCTGTTTTTCAACATATTTGTTTTCAATTAAGGTGTTGAGGTGTTTTATTTGGAAAATAGAAGCTTTACATGTCAGAAGATAAGTACAGGGCATAAAGATGTATGTAATTGGAAGGCATAATCATCTTAAATATGCTTCTCCTTTGCTTCGTTTGTATTCTCTCTTTTTCCAAAATACATCCCACAGTTTGATAAATTAAGCTCCTGTATGCAAATCTGCTTTCAAACTAGAATTGCTTTCTTTGTTCTAAACCATTTTTCAACAAGCAACTCCTAATCATTTCAACTGTAATATCTTGCTAAACTTTAATGCACATGTGTTTCATTTGGAGATACCGCTGGAGAAATGACTGTCCCCTCACTTCATGTCCTGAGTGTCTTGTACCAGTGGGTATCTTTAGACTTCAGAACAGTGACTCTGCAGCTCACTGCAGCACTGAAGGTGTGGGGGGCTGTTGTGGAAAGCTTAACCCAGTGTCAGAGCTACTGTGGGCTTACATAATGCCTGTTAGCTCTCCATCTCTGCAGCTGGTCATTAGAGAAGAACAGCGGCAAAGCAGATACAAGCAGATGTGCTTGTACAACATCAGTTAGATTATTGTATGTTTTGGATCCCTTGTGAACTGTTTCTTAGGCTTCTCAGCAAAGGAATAGAAGAAAGCTAAGCAGAAGTGAGTGCTAAGTCAATTTTGGCCATCTGTACTGTGTTCTTTGTACCAACTTAAAAAAACCCAAACTGTTTCTGAGACAAAAGGTCCCCATTTATACACTAAACATCTCTTCACCCGAAACAGTGTGGCCGTGTGCAACTGACCTTGTGAGGACAGACCCTGACCCACACTCTTTAAAGCTGTGCCCAAACACTGTCTGAAAAAGAGCTTGTTGGTGTTGTATATCACTGTTCAGGGAAGACTGCCAAAAGATACACTATCTGGCCAATCCTTGACCAGTAGAGTTTTCCATGAGTTTTCTTATATTTATTAATATATATTTATCTGTAGAGGTTTTCTTTGCACAGGTCTACAATTCAAAGATTCCACTGTATTCCATTAATTTAGGTTGTAGGGTGAAGAAGATCACCACTGGAATGTCTATGCAGAGTAGTGAAAGTGGGACTGGGCTGCATAAAATTCTGAAAAAGAAAAATAAGTTCAAATTGATATTTTCAACAGTTATAACTTTACTGATATCAGTAAAATCAATGAAAACTGTTTTACGTGGGCACCATCTTGTATACTATATCTAGTGTCCTTATACAAGTCATCATAGATAATCTTCACAATAGCTTTCCATAGTATATGGTATGCTGCATTTACACAGTGTTTTTTGCACACGCTGTCATGCTAATTAATTAGGAGCTATACCTATCTACATTTTCTCTTAATTTTCAGTAAGTGTTAATGATGAAATTATAAAGAATATAAAGTCATAATAGTAAATATATTCTGTTATGGGTAGCGTATTTGCTACACATCAGAAAACCTGCTCACCAAGAATATTATCTATGGACTACAGGATTATTGAGCAAAACAGCTTCTAAAATATAAATTAAAAGGCTGCACTGTTGTTTACATTAGAATTACATGGTATCTCAGTGATAAAAGGAACATCCCTGATCTACAATGTCAGAACCAAACAAAAGTGATATTTTTTAATGCAACACTGAAATGTTATTTTATTAATATTTTTTTTTAATTATTATTTTTTTATTAATAGATTTGGTTGTCTGGCTGTCAATTGAGGCACCAGAGGTGCAAGCATATTATTTTCTTTACTGTTTCAGGGGGCAATAACCTCTTCCAAAGGTGCAAAGAGAACAAGAGAGAAAGAGAGTTTAAACTTTAGATCTCTTGTCCCCCTTCAGCAAAATCCATGAGAAGATGTCTGCCCTTGCTGCTTATATATGTCCCTTGATTTCTACTTTTGTTGACAACCACTTGGTTGGTGTATGCCAGGTATCTGCCTTATAAATATATTACAAAAAAGATAAATTTCTTTGGCTTCCAACAGGATTTTAAGTCTTAAGTTTCCCCCCTGGAATCGTAGCACAGGTGTATAAATATAAATGTAGGTTTTTCAAGATGAATATGGAAGAAACCTTAAAGGTTCCTCTTCCATGGACTGATATTTAGGGTCCAGTGGCAGCTAATATTCTATTCAGTTGCTGCTGAGACCTTCAAAGGAGAAAAGTATGTTACATGTTGTCCCAAAAGTAAATATAGTATACTATTTTTTCTAAACACAGTAATTGATCCTTAATGCAGATAAACTAAGGAAACAGGTTATTAACATAACCCCAAAAGACCTACCTTTCTGAAACAAGAAAGGTTTTCATATGTGTATGAATTTACTTCATAACCTATAGCACTAATGACTCCAGATTATAATTATTTGTTTTTGTTCAAGACTTATAGGTAGCTCTATGCAAATTGTAGTGATGATGGAAATTAAATATACATTAAAAATACCATTACTGAATAATTCTAGCATAATAAGTAGCCTGCTTCATAATACATTATTATTCTCATAATGGTTGAGCAACTTGTATCACAGATGCATTCAACGAAGTAGCAACAGCAGTGGAGATAGCAGCATAAACATCATGCTCCACTGCCTGCCCTGTGCTAAAGAAATTACAGTGTGGGAGGAAGGAACATAACACTGCAATTGCTGAGACTGACAGCCAAGGAAGTGGTGAAGTCTTATGAAATCAACAGCATGTTGGGTATATACTCTCCAATTATGATGACAGGGTTTCACTAAAAGGTGGACCTGCTATCATTACACACAAACAGAGTTGTTAAGACAGTTTCCAAAATATCAAGAGCAGCATATATAGTTTTAAATAGATAGTAAAAGTTGTTTGAATCCAGCAGATCTTCTAACACAGTCTCATCCTGTCTCCTACCAGTATAAAGTTTGTGAAATATCCTTTTTAGTTTGGATTATTATTCTCATCTGCCTTCAAAATATTTTGCAGCCCTTTCTTGTCAGAATGGCATGCTGTCTTGATTCCACATGCTCTACTGAGAGCTTGGCTGTTAACCACCATGTTCATAGCACCGTGTGTACAATGCATGTGCTACTTCCAACTGTAGAGCAAATTCCTGGGAACACCTGTTGGGTAGGGTTTCTTGTTTGTTTTTCTGGGCAGAATGCAGGATTTATAAAATTTTGGGGTTTGTATGACTGACCAGCTTCATTGTGAGGCATGACAGAAAGCAGGTTGCATTTATTTTTCTGTAAGCTGGTGTGCTGCACTGCTATGCAGGCTGGGCAAAGGGAGGAAAGACTGCTTCTGCTGGGTGCCCTCACTGGGTGTACTGAGAGTGGACATGAGCTGCAAAGCTGCTAAGTGTGCAACTCCCAGAAAAATTTTTGTTGGTCTACAGCACAAGCAATTCAAGGAAAACATGTTTTTTATTTTGTTCTTCATTTTCACCTTAATTTATCAAAAACCCTTGAGAAGTACCTATAAGGAAATTGTCTATGCAGATCCAACCCAAAGGTGTAGCTAATTTGGGGATCTCATCATCGATGTGGCTGGAAGGCAATTCCCAGTTTACTGAATTTATACTTTCACAAGGAACCACATGTGTATAAACTTATCAAACTGAAAAACCTTCTTGTTCTGGCTTCTTAGAAAGCTTCTGAACTCATAATTGGTTAAAATCAACCTATTTTGTACCAACAGTCTGTTTGCATTGCTTTTTCTTCTTTTGGGCTTTCAAATAAAAAAAAATATATTAAAAGAAGAAAGAGGAAAAAAGCTAGAAGCACTTTCTTTAATTTGAATTGTCTTTCACAAGCGTGGGAAGGCATAATTAAACACAGTATTCTGGGTCAGGTTTTACCTGTACCTTGCAGAGTGGTACAGTATTTCCTTCTGGGTATTCCTCACTTGTTATGTTCTGGAATTGCATATGACTTCTTCTTTAATGACTGCATTACTTTGTTCGGAGGAACTATGATCAATTAGCACAACCAATTCTTTGCTCTCCTTTTGTTTCCACTCAGACACTTAAAGAAGAAATTTTTGTTGATAATGTCCAGGATGCATTTTTGTACCATTATCTTTCATCCTGTTTCTGGTATTTAGGTCTTCAGCATCACCTCATTTTTCCAGTATGATATTTCCTCGGTAATATCTTAGAACTTTTTGTTGCCACATTTTTGCAGCATGCTTCTTTGAGAAGGTCATTACTACAGATATTAAATGAGACTCATCTCAAGTATCATTCTGAACAAAAGAACCCACGTTTCTCTAGTTCAATGATTCAATTTTCAGTGCATCTTCACCTCCCATGTAGTCAAGTCTGTGGCCACCTTTGTATTCCTGTATCAGCCCTCTACTTGTCTGGCTTTTTGCAGGTCATTACTGCACAAGTTTCACAATACTTTTCAAATGAGTGACAAATTGTACTGATATGCTAGAAAAATATTTATTGCTCAATATACATCTTTTCATGCAGCTGCAGATTCTATTCCTATCAAAGTATTTATAGCACATCCATCACCAAAGTCCAAGAAACTGGTGGCCAGCAGAAAAATACACATTTACATATAAACCCCTTTAGAGGACTACTGCATTTAAACACTGAATGTTTTTCCTTCATGTATGTAGTTTTGCAAAGCACTTACAGATTCTTCATACAAAAATGCCCAGAAATGTAAGTGATTATTTATATTAAGTCTTGCATAAAACAGAAAGAAAATGCAATTAAATAATGGAATATCTCAAGTAATTTTGTTTAATGCTTGTTTATACCAAGCCACACGTAGGGTAGTATTCATTTTTTGACCAGAGTTGAAATAAGTTCTTTAGAAGAACATTTCAATAATAACATAAAAGCAAAATGAAGAGCGTTTAAATTTTTTGGTCTATCTAGAATTTTTAGGCTCCATGACAAAATCTGCTGTACCCTTTTACAACATAGATAATAACTCTGCACTGTACACTGTTTTCTGTACAGTCCCAACTGAGAAGCAGCTTTTTTCTCCTTTACATGGTGACATCTTCTTTTTGATTATTAAAAATAGAAAAGGACAGCTGCATACTTAGATGTGCATTAACTTCATAAATTGTTAATCCTGAAAAGACATGCTGCTCACAGAGGGGGTGAATTTAATGCTGCAGACAGCTCTTCAGTGACTATCACTGTTTCTTACAGTTGAAGTCATGCACATCAGAAAATACTTGCTTTTCTGTAAGTTGAGCTCATTCTCAGGGTGCCCCTTAATACACGCAAGAATTTCATTTATTTCTGAAAAAATGCTCAAGTAAAAACAGTAAGCTTAACTGACATGGTTGTCTAGCTTGTGTCCCTGAGCAGAAGGGAGTGGGAAGCAGGTTTGCAGCATGTCTTGAAGTTCAGCACGGATGCTTCTCTGTAGAGAGCATTAGCTCCCCTCTTTTCCCTGAGGGCTCTTGCCGTGAGTGAGGCTGTCCTGACACATCCAGCCGTGTGTCGAACATGAGCAGGATGTCTGGCCCCACCACCCTCGTGGTCAGCACTGCAGTTGATCTCTTTGCAGGAAGCAGGTGTCCATTCTCCTACATGGATGCTCATCAAAGCAGGGTTGGACAGGCACCCCCCAGTGGCATTAGGAGCCTGCAGTGGCAGGCAGGGCAGAAAAGGAGCTTGGCACATTCTTGTGGATACTTATGTCCCAGTTAAAGAAGGATCTTTGTATGGATTTCATCCAGTGTTATTTTTGTTAGCTTTGTCTCTGATCAGCTGCTGCATATACCGTTTCCAAACCTCTTTCACTTCCCAGCCATAAGCTTTTGCTCGTACTTTATCATTAAACTGAAATGTTTGATGTGCTTAGTAAAGCCTTTATCAAAGAAACATGAGGGGGATAAACCTTGAAATTTTCATTGCTTACACGACAGGAGAGTGGCAAATATCTCTAAGCTGTATTCCAGCTAAGGTAAAACTGAAATCCACATCAGAAAGAGAAGATTTAGGTATATGTGGTTAAACTTAGATAGCTAAGTGCAGCATGTCATCCAAAGAAACTCAGCTCGGCTATCACTTCACTCTGGAAACACTTGAAATCACTAGCAGAGTTTCCCAGTTTCCAGGCTTTTAGCTGTCCATATGTGTGTGCCTGGACCGCCTACTGAGGTTGTTCCACAAGGCAGAAAATAATTCATCATTTAAAAATGATGAATCCTTTTCTAACAGCTATGTTTTAAAAACCCGTATCTAAATAAAGAAACTATAAAAAATTAACTGCAAAGGCAACACAATAGTTAGAATACAGCATATAATCCTAATAGAATTTTTCAATGATGACCGTGAAAACATTTCCAAGTTTTTGGAAAGCAGGAGGTTTTAGCAGATGCTAAGAGGGAGCTGAAAACCTGCAGGTCCAGCTGTAACATTGCTGAATAAAGGAGCATGTCTGTCTTGCACATATTCAGGTTAATGTATAGGAATAGAAGAGACAACAGAACCTGACTTCTGTCCTTATGTGAGCACCGTGAAAGACCAGAGCTCCTTCATCTGAACCACTGGTGTGAAGCTGGATTCACAGCAGTGTAACTGTGTTCAGAATCTGAGCCATGATATAAGAAGTGTAACCATATGAATACCAGAATTGAAATTCTCATTACTGAGTGCAACAATAGCAGTAGGAAGCAAAGGAGGTGATGACTGTGAAATAATTGCCTGACTCTACCTGCTGAGGAAATAAGTGTCATTTTTTTGTTATATGGATATATTATATAATGTTTTGCCATTAGTAGAAATGTATTTCTGTATCTGTACTTCTAGTACTGCATCTGTATTAACCATAGATGCTGCATAATCTGGAGATTTCCTTATTCTAACTACCTTACCATACACATTAAAATTACTCCAATTTTTTGTCCCTTTCTGCCTTCCCTTCTTTCATATAAAGACATTAAAGCATCATAAAAGGGATCTGTGTAATTACTGGTTCAGTTGTGTCACAGACTACTGTAAAGTGATGTAAGATGTGGAAAATATATTTAAAGCACTGGCCATGTTCACAAAAAAATGCTGAAATATTTTTTCAGTGAAAAACGTGTTTCATCAAAAGCTAAAATATTTTAAGTACATAGATTTATTTTTTTTTCTTAAAAAAGAAAGGTAGTTTTAAGAAAAACAGGTGATTTCCAAAAGTGTTGAAAGTTATTACATAACTGATTCTTGTTTTTTCTTTTAACTTATGTGGATTTCCCCACTTATTTTACATTATTTTATAAAAATACAAGCATCTCACTACTATAATTAGGAAGAACACACACAGGTAGAGCAACAGAATAACAACATAATGCAGGCACCATTCCCACTTAGTGGATCCCTTCAGCTTGGTTGTGGGAAAATAAAAGGATATATCAATGTTTTTCTTCTGTCACTAAAAGTCCCTGCCATTGTGAATCTCCCACCTGTGACCTTGCCTGGAATACAGGCAGCTCTAGAGCTCTGCCATTTGTGCACACTAAGCATGACACAAAAGCTAGGTCTGAAACATGCAAGTTACAGTATCTTGTGAGAAGAATGTAGGACTCTATATCACCATATTTTTTTTTTCCTTTTATCGACATTTGTTTACACATTTTACGGCTAATTTAAAAAAAGATAGGACGGGACAATTTAATAAACTTTTGACTGTAGAGTGAAAATCAGACAAAATCAATCAGAAGCATCCTGAAGAACTGAACGTGTAACCCTGGGTTTTCATTCATCTTTTCCACTAGAGGCTTTGATTTCCTTTGTTCTCCTGAATTTGTCAATCCATATGTGACATACCACACACATTAGCAGACCAGAAATAGTAGTAAGAATATAAAAGAGGGATGTCTTCTACAGTCACATGAGATAAAACTGTTACCTAGTTTATGATTTGGATTTTAATTTCGCTTGGCCCAGCTGTACTTTAATCTGTAACCCCAAAATAAATTTGGAATTTATTTTGTAAGAAATCAGCGCAATTTAATCTAATAAATTATTAGTATCCAGTTGTTATATAGTATTTTCAGCAGCAGGTCTTGAAGCTTCTTACAGAAGGGACAACTTACATTTTACAGATGGACAAACTCGGGCACTGAGACGGAAGAACCCTGACTTTAATATTGACATTGAAAAGCAAAAGAAAATTACATTTTCAGGCAAAAAACCAATTTGTTCAGTGTAACTGCCTTGAATTTGAAAACTCAATGTACAGCTGAATAGGAAAGATACACTATCATTGGTAAAGCTTGGTTAAATTAATTTAGCTTATAAGGCAATCAAAATAGAGGGAAAAAAAGTATGTAGGAAGCAAAATATTACACTACAGGAAACCTGAGGACAGTGTAGCAAGAGAGGAGTATTTTGATCCTGGGTTCCTTTCTGGGGAATACTAAAAATGAGAAGGGCTCAGATAGCCCTCTCCCTGATTAATCACTGTACAGATTGCACTTGGAAATCTGAGTCACTGAAGTTACATTGTTCGCCCCTGCCAATCCTAATGCACATACAGTGGTCTTTTTGGTCACCTCTGGATGGTGACAGAAAAGAAGCACCACCTCAACTGTTATCACAAACAGATTTCAGTTTGGTTGGCTGTGTTGTTTCACTGTTTTTCAAGGAGAATTCATTTAATTAATTCAGCCTCTAGAATTTTTATCTGTTCCTGGGTTTATGTCATATAGTCACAATACTATATGTATGCATATATAATATTTCACCATACAAATGATTTAGAATCTATTTTGCTTTTTGCAGAGGAAAAATGAGGTGTTTTGTGCAGAGTGAATTCATTACCCCTTACATATTGAGTAATTTTTTAAAATTTAAATATATACCATATAAATAATTTTTGTTTTTTGCATGTATGTTCATATTTTCTGTAGCTATTTACTTTGAGTGAATGCTTTGAATTATTCCATTAGGGTGATCTAGGAATTTGAATCTAAAAAAAGTGAGTTGTTGTTATTATTGGCATGTGTTTACATGGTTTAGAATGGAATGCCCCATACATTTAATTTTGCATTACTTTATTTTTCATGTACCACACCTTAATGATAAAATAGGTGAATGACACTGCTATAGTTGAAATGTAAGTCTGAAATATGCTTCATGCTGCACACACTGAAGTGAGAAAGATCTCACTGATAACCAGCATTGTTACTTACAAGTAAGAAAGCTTTCAGCGAACGTTTCTGATCTTTTCACAGAATTCTTGCAGATTGAGAACTTTCTGTTATCCCAGGGACCAGCAAGGAAAGGCATAAACTATACAAATATGATCTTGAGTGTATTCTGAATTGCTTTGCTTTTAGTGCTTGAACCCTTAGGGTAGTTGACTTTGGACTCTTGCCCAGTTCATATATTCACTGCTAGTTCTTGGTAACCGAAGGTTACTGAGTATGCATTTGCCATTGTTTTGCACTTGCTTATTGCCTGTTATCATTCAGTATCAGGTAAGCCTTCCAAGGTGGCTGATGTCTGAAATATTTCTTTAACATGAGACTTTCTCTAAGGCCAAAGCCAGTGCATGGTATTTTGACAACTTTCTACAAGCATGTCGTATACACATTATGTAAAGTCACATTAACATTAATTTATTTTGTATGCCAGTAGGAAAGAAGAAATTTGAAAGAGCTGGAAGGAAGAAATTAAAATTTCCTATTTTCTTTAAAGCAACTTGCAGACTTTTTAATTGACAAAGAAAAGTCATCTGAGATGATACTAGACAAAAGCAAAGAAAAATTATCGAGGACAAATGTTAGTGTAGTATTTGAAATTGAATGGGGAAGCAAGCCACAAAGGTGATGGTTGATCCTGTCTTTTTTTATTGTTTGTTTTTTTTCCTCTTGCTCATGCTGTTAGAACAAAGCAACTGAGCCCACTGACAATCCCCAAAGAGGAGAGTTTTTACCAATAATTTATGAATAAACTGTCCTTCAAAGAAACTATCAAAGCAAATATTCCTGAAGCTCCATGTTAGTCACTCTCCCTCTGCTTTAACTCATGCTGGAACTTGTAAGAGAGAAGCAGTGATTTTGGAAGTGACTGAATTCCTGAAGTTCCACTGAAATATGTTTCTGACTGGTAGACCTTATTTGAGATGGCAATTTTTACATTCCATGTATCCTTTTATTGAAAGTAAACTGTATTTGATGAGGGCATTATTAAGTCGATATATTTAACGTGTGTGTGTGTCAGAAGAAGGCGAGTAAGTGCTTCATGCATGTTTCAAATTGCCGTAAGCCATCACTGAGAAGTGCACTCCTTTCCCTTGAATACGTTTTCCCATCCCTCACTCCAGTGTCTGCTGTTCTGGCATAAACATTTATGTGGCCACAAAGGGAGCCACATCTGACAGCTGAGAATTTAAAATGGATTTAGGAAAAAAGAAATGTGAGTGTTTCAAAGAAGGGTGTTGCTTATCTGAGTGGAAAGTGATTCAGCTTCACGTTGCCTAGAAGTCTGATAAGGGCTTTGCCAAACACAGACCTGGTGGCTAAAAGACTATTTCACACTTGAGCAGATGCCCAACCAATATTAATATTTACAAAGCAGAATGCAGCAGCCAGTAATGTGGTTGACTGCAGACTGAAATGCCTGATTGACTAACAGATAAATATGTTCTTAGAAGAAAGGGGAAGGTGAGAAAGGGGAATGATAATAATGGGCAACCTCAGAGGGACCCCCAGGGAATGGGGGGCTGTATCAGGGATAAACAGGGATATAGAAGTCGGTATCCTTCCCCAGCCCAGCAGCTACTTTCTCTGAATGTTATCTGAGGATACCAAATAGAATAGGAAATAGAACTGAGACTTAACCCACAGGTTAAGCATTTATAGTCTGTCCTGTGAATCATGGTAGGGAGATGCATTTGGGATGTGTTTCTGTAATGTGAAGATGGAGTGATTGTCTTTCTTTTTTGTCACTTCTGCCCTTATAGAGCTTTTGCAAGTATGCTATTAGCTTTTAATCTTTTTTTTTTTTTTTTTCATTTTTATAACACAAGCCTGCATTTGAGGTGATTTCAAGAAAATGTTTAAAAAAGAACAGCTTAAAAACACTGAACGTTCTGGACATATTGATTCTCTGGTACTGTCCAGTGTCCTGGGTGTTGAAAGACTATGAAGGTACCTCTGCTTTTAGTTACAAGGGCTAGAGTAGAAGCTGGAAGATGGATCTGTGATAAGGAACTCTCTTCCAGTGCTCAGCATTAATGAAGTAAACTTTCTGCCAGCACTAGTTAGGGGAAAGAAGCACCATAGTCTTGAGGGAGTTTCCAAGGGCAATATGATCAAATATCCTGCCTTTGATCATTCCCCTAACTCCTTTTTGGGATATATTGAGAGTATCACTAGGTAAGTCTTACTGACTTTCAAAGGCCAAATTTATAATTTGGTGGAGTTTAATATCAATTAACTATTTCTTTTAGGGAAAATACTGCATCTAATAGGTAACTAATAAGCATTTTTCATGGTCAGAACAAAATATTTTAGCTCTTAACTGAGAACCACTCAAAAATAATGAGTCAAAAAAAGACAAGATCAGAGCTGAGCATGAACCAACTCTACAGTTTATAAATGAATGACAAGCACATCTGCCAGATGTTGCCAAGATGTTACTGAAATAAAGCAATTGGGGCTATTCACTGTAACAAGTAAAGTTATGAAAGAAGCATGCTTTTTATAAAAGCTGTACTCATTTGTCATGTATACAAATGCATTCAGTTCTGAGATTCCCCTTCAAGCATCAAAATTATTTTAAGTACCTACATTTTCAGATTTTGAGCAAGGTAAAAATATTTCTATAGGTGGAGAGAGAAAAAAATCAACCATTCTACATGTAAAATATTTTTAGATCAAATTACTTTCATTTTGAAATGACAAAATCACTCAGTCATACTGCTACAAGTATAATGTTTTTATTTTATTGCTATTACTCTGCTGTTAGAGGAGAATGATATAGCACATGGCTACCACTGAAGAATGTGATGATTTACCGAGAACTTAACATGGAGAGTGTGAAGCATCTGGTTGATTCTGGAAGTTTGTGTTGCCTGCTGGGAAATTGTCAGGTGACTTTACAGTATTCCTTTAGCTGGGATAGACTTTTAAATGTTGCTTCTAGGATTTTGCAGAAGATTGTGCAATCTGATTGTTAAACAGTGCTCTCTTCAGGGGTAAACAGGAGCTTTGACATCTTTGGCTGCAAAATATTGACCTAGTGATATAACCCAGAAATGGATAAATCTGTCATGCATAATACTTGGTGGGTGGATATTGGCAGTATTGGTGGTTTTCTGACTGAATCTTTTGCTACAGATTCAGCTTGTATCTTATCTATTCCAAACTTTTCTATTCCAAACTTTTCATTTTCTTCTATGTCCAGCAGTGCATTAATGTCATAGCCATCTCTAACTTCACAAAGAAAAATACCATCTTCAGTATTGGACTCTGCAGCTGGATATGAAAAGTAGTGGTCCTTCCTGTCATCTTTAGCTTATCTGCCTAGAAAAGACCAGAATTTTCAGATTAATATATTTAATAAAAAGCTGTGGTCACTTCATTGGTTTTACTGGAATCCAATTGCCTATGTCAGAATTTCCCTGTCTCTCTCCTATTTAAGTACTGTTTGGCCTAGCACAAAACTCAGCTGGAAAAGTAACATATGAAAGAATGTGGGTTGGTAATTTGTTCAAAACAAGATTCAGGTGAAATATCAAATGAATTCAAGCTGGGCACAGATGATTTATTATTCACAGATGATTATATGTCATTCCATATAACAAAAATAGTTCCCTATGTATATATATAAATTAGTCTTTTAATGTCATGAATAATGTTAGTATTTAAAATACAGCTTGACTGGAAAAGAGCAATGAAATTTTCCTCATTGATTTATGTCACTCATTCTACTGCACCCTTTCTAGAAGTTAGTTTAACATCAGGTGGAAGTAAATGTGACAGTAAAATATTTTTATGTTGTTGTGTTCTTTTTTGTCTTTTGAGACAAAGCACTTCTCACTTACAAGCATGTGGCCCTAATCTGAAAGATGAATTGGTTCATTCACTTCAAGTACCACATAACCATTCACACACCATCAAGCTTAACACCATTAAAGGGTAATTTCCCCTGTGGGAACTATGCCCAATATAGATGCCATCACTACACAGTGTCTTTTTATCTTTCCATGGCAGGTAAGGAGATTTAAATAAGTCTTCATCAAGAGTGCAATCACAGACATATTCTTCCTATTGAAATATCCATGAAATAGAAAATAAACACTCCTAATAATCTTAGTACTCCAAAATATTACCAAGAAGACTTCAGTGTACAGTTTCACACTTTGAAATTTTGTGTTGAAATCAAAGCATGTGAGATGCCTCATGGGCTTGGCAGTAGAGGGCAGGAAATATTGTGGGATAATTTGCATGTCCTATTAAATTCTGAATGTAGTAAAACAGTTCCAAGTAATCAAGGAGTATATTTTGCCTTCATCTCTTATAATCATCATTTCTTTTTCATTTTCTCATAATTTCTTTAGTTTATTATTATGGGTTCTATATTCTATCAAACTTGATAATTAAGTCTGTGGTGAGATTTTCTTTAGAACATAATATTCAAGTGTTTTTCCTCAAATATTTGGGGACTAAAGTTTTATCTGCAGTAATTTTGCCTGGTTTCTTCTAAAGATGAATTGTCTAGGGATGCCAATAAAAATATGCTTTCTGGGTAAAGTACTGAAAAGTTATCGAAATCTTTTTTTAAATTTTTTCTTTAAGAACAGACGGTATTTTTTAACCTTATTTTCACCATTAAATTGCTTTTCCTCTTAGGTCTTATTTTCATTCTGACTAGAATGAACAGGATTTATTTTTTAATTAATTTTTTGTAACTTAAGGTCACAGACCATGTTGTCTTTGACTTAAATGGGGTCAACATTTATGTCTAAAACTTTTAAAAAAATTGTTTTCAGGTTTGGACTCACAGCTCAGAATCATCTTATTAGTGAAGCCAAACCAATTTACGTGCCCTGTAGATATGAAGTTTTTCCAGAGCATAGGGCATGTTTACAAAAGTGTTTTGATAAAATATGAGTAACCTAAGTGCCATTCATGTCAGGGAAGCCCTGCTGAGATTTGCAAGCCCCTCTGTGGCAGTCACGTTTGCAAGCCAACATGCTTGGCTTTCTTAAATCACATAAAATTCAGGTTCTGCTCAAAGTATGGAAGTTGACATGTCAACAATGCTGGCCTTTTACCCCAGAGTTCAGGACTTAGCACAGTAATAAGTCAAAGCCTCACAGATACTAATTCTCCCTTATGCCTGCGGGAAGTTACCTTACTTCTTCCAAATGAATATTTTACCCTGAAGAAATTGAAAGTGAAAGGGACATTTTTTGGGGGTTTTTTGAAGCTATTCTAATTTGCATTGACTATGGTCAAGGCTCAGCTGGGTCAAAAAACATGAAAGTGTGAGCATTTGGCTATCCATAGCAATGCATTACTCATCCCAAAGGAGGAAGAAAATAGGAAAGGCTGAATTTCAGTCCTCCTTTCTCAAAAATACTCTGCTATTATATACTAAGCATTCTTTGGATCAAGACTTTAATTCAAGAAGTGGTTTGAAATTTTGTACCAGATGAAACCCAAATTGGAAACTGAATGGCTTTTTTTTTTTTACTTGAAGCAATTTGAAGCCACATAGCACAAGGACTCCTACACAAAATTTTATTCCACAGAAATATCTGTGCTGAACTCTTCAGTTTTTCCCATAAGTGCAAGCTGTCTAGAGCAGAGCTTGTCAAGAGCACTTAGATATTTCTCACATTATATACTCAGTTATTAGTGTTGTTTGTTTGGTATGTTCATAATGGAAGAAATTCATCCATGGCCAGAGGGACAGCCATGGACTTCACTCCACTTAATTCACGTGTAGGCCTGCATATTAGCCTTAAAATTGACATTTAATGGGACATGACCTTCCTTCTCCCCTCCTCTTCCATCCCCCAGAACTAATTTAGATGTAAATTTTGATAACTAAAATTAGTAGTAAAGTTTCCTTGACAAACTGTATGGAGTTAAATCCGCATAAACTCTCACTGCTAGGTCCAAGCAATTGATTTTGTACTGCATTAAATAGGATGGAGTGCAGCAGTCAGGAAGCACCTTGTGAATTTGCCAGCCATAAAGGTACAGTTTTAAGCCACAGCTCTAGTGGTAAGAGTCAAGCTGAATCCTGTGCAGGTATTGAAGCGAATTCATGTGTCAAGCTGAGCTCTTAAGAACAGGATTTTCTTCTAAAACTGGAAATACCATTAATATGCCACTGAAAATGTCAGGGGTTTAAAGCTATCCTTTCAGATCTCTTAAAAGTAATCTTTTTTATAAATAAAGTGAAATTAGACATAAAAGGTAATCATTTACCGTTGAAGTGTGATATTAAGTACTCAAACTTATGGTAATGAAAGTGTTCCCACAGTAGCCGTAATCTGTCATCAGATTTCACAGGTGACTTTTCTCTAAGATTTCAGTTTAGTGTAATACTTCCAGTCTTGGTGAAAGGTAATAAAAAACCTAGATATATTAGATGAGTACGTCATCAGTGTGAGATTTGATGAGTACTTTTTTCTGTGATTGCATATTAATTATAGTTAATTTTACTTAGATTCTAAAGATTAAATCATAAAACGCAATATGTTTCATCTTACTTTCACTCTGTCTTTGAGGTAATTTTGAGATAGCAGGTGGAGGAGAAGTTCATTCAGGATTTTAACCTATCTGTGTTCCAGACTAAAGGTCCTGTGTAGCCCCTAAAAATAAGGACTTTTCACTATGTGAAAGAGTGTGGAAAAAATTGCTTTTAAGTAAAGTCAAGGACAAATCACAAATTGCAAAAATTATGAATCAAACTGCAAATAATATTGTTGAATTAGATGTAATTCTTTGTGCAGATACAAATAAAAATAACTTTTGTTCTCATTGCTGTTATGTTCCTGAGCCATCCAATATAGTATCAGTTTAAAACCCTCCTGTTTTCATTTTATATTAAATCAACTAGAAAAATGAAATTTATTTAGTTTCAGTACTTGACATCATAATTTTGTTAACAAATTTGCTTCAATTTTTTGAAGATGTTTTTGAAAGAAAAAATGTTTTTAAAGATGTTTGTTGAAGTTCTCAATAAATATAAAGTATTTACAAAAAGTTTTTTGTTTATGCAAGAGTTAGTTTTGTTTATGGCTATATAATTTCAAAGGAATTGATTTAATTAATTGCGTTATTTCATTAATTCAATAGACTGTATCAAGAAGATCTGAGTTTAAGTACATTTGAAGAAATAGGAAAGTATGAAGATAAAATACCCTGAAGAACTTTGTTTTCACTAAAATTACATCACCGAAAGACTCAAGATTTTGGGTTTGTTGGCTTGATATTTTAATTGGTTTAAGTTTTTACTTAAATCAGCAAACAGGCTTTATTTTATAGTGCTAGCAAGGGAATTGATAAAACTCAAATCAGTTCACTTCTTTTATGCATATGTTATGAAACAACAGTACAAGATAGCATCTTTTCAGCAGATTTCATCTTTCTTGATTGAGATGGTACATACTGAACACATATAAAGTGTTGGTTATGGTTTTTTCCCAAATGCCTGTTTTTATATCAGCTTCAACTCTTATCTACATGTGTTGCATCCAGCTATAGCCGTTGTACTCCAGAGCTAAGATTTTCCATTATTCATTTCAACACAGTAGTTACTAAAATAGCTAACTGCAGCAATCTATGCATATGTTCACAACTTCTTTTACATTCTGCAGTAAAAATAAACTGAATTATAAACAAAAAAAATTATCTTTGAAATGCTGTAGGAAAAAAGTAGCTGAGTGAGGAAGTTAATTCATGCATCTCACATGTGCATACAGGAAACCAGGTATTTGACCGAAGAAAGAGGAGAATCATAAAGAATGATTTGGGTTGAGAGGGACCTTTAAAGGCCATCTAGTCCAAGCCCACCCTGCAATGAGCAGTGACATCTTCAACTACATAAAATTGCTCAGAGTCCCATCTAGCCTGACCTTGAATGTTTCCAAGGATGGGCATGGAGAGGTGGTGCAATTCAAAATTATACAAGGTAGAAAAGGGTTACAACCATCGCAGGTCACTGGGCCTGATGGTGTTCCTGTAAAAGGCAGTATATATGCAAAAAATCGTAGTCATGTTAGATGGTATCTCCATTGTAAGCCCCCCCTACAGTCTCCCTTTCCTAATCCCACCTTTCCCTTTTATCCTATATCCTATTACCCCCAGTGTATTCCCAATCCGTTTTTTCATCCATGGTTCCCTCACAAAACCATGCTTTTGCCAATTGTTTCCCCAAAAATCCCTTTCCAATGCCGAGTGGGGGATGAAAAGGGGGAGGGAAGAAGTTAAACCCTCTCCTGCCTCGGTTTCCCCACAAAGCATGCTCAGAGTTCTGTCTCCCTTCTGTCAGCCCTAAGATGTTCCACAGAATCTGATTGGACATTTAAAGGCTCAGGAGGGTGGCTTGTTTTGTTTTGAAACTGTTCTTGTTATGTTTATCCAGTTGTTTTCATTCTCCTTTTATTAAAATAAAACGGGTGAGGTGTTGGGGTCTCCTCTCCCCGCCGTGTAGCCCTGGGAGAGGGGCCCTGAGGGCACAGACACGGGGCTTCCCTGCCTCTGCTCAGCCTCGTTCCCATGGGTTGGTTTGTGTTCCCTGCGCGGGCAGAAGGACCCTTGGTCCCGTGACTGGAACAGTTCCTGGGCAGAGCCCCGGCCATGCGGCTGGAGAAATAAACATCTCTGAAACAGCTATCAAGAATCTGTCTGTCCATACATATTTGCTTTCCACGGGACTCCTGGTTTGATATATGCGTGTTGCAGGATCCCCACTGCAACAGGGGCATCCACCACCTCTCTGGGCAGCCTGTTCCAGTGCCGTATCACCCTCATTGCAAAAAACTTTCTTCCTTATATCTAGTCCAAATTTACCCTCTTTTAGTTTAAAATAGTTATTCCTTGTCCTATTGCAACAGGCCCTGCTAAAAAGCCTCTTCTCATCTTTCTTGTAGTTCCTTTTGGACTGGAAGGCTGCAGAACCTTCAGTTCTCTAGACTGAACTAACTCCCTCAGCCTGACTTCCTAGGAGAGGTGCTCCATCCCTCTGATCATCCTTGAGCCCTCCTCTGGACTTGCTCTAACAGGTCAATGTTCTTCCTGTGCTGGGGACCCCAGAGCTGGATGCAGCACTGCAGGTGGGGTCTCACCAGAGCAGAGCAGAGGGGCAGAATCCCCTCCCTGGCCTTGCTGCCCACGGTGCTCTGGATGCAGCCCAGGATACGATTGACTTTCTGAGCTACAAGCATGTTAAGATCCAATGAGAGATGCCTCTGCCTGAGTTAAGATGCACATGAGTCCATACCAAAGTCAATAATACAGATTTTATTTAACAGTAAATGTGAGGTAGAGAGATAGAAATAAATAGAAGAGAGATGGGGAGGAGAGAGAGAGATCAAGCAGAAGATAGTCACCACCCATGGATCCAGCATCATCCTGTTGGTCCTTCTTCAACCTGGACTTCTTGGTGGTGAGGGTCCCAAGGTGGTTAAAAACTTTTTAGTGTCACAGCAGCAGGAACAGTAACACAAGTAATCATACAGCATCCAGTAGCTATCCCAACCCGTAAAATGTAAATCCAATTGCAATCAGAGCGCACATTGCCAGGTCATGTCCAGCCTCTCATCCACCAGCATCCCCAAGTCCTTCTCAGCAGAGCTGGTTGTGATCTGTTCATCCTCCATCCTGTGTTGGTACTGGAGGTTGCCCAGACCCAGGTGGAGCACCTTGCACTTGACCTTGTTAAACTTCATGGGATTTCCATGGGCCCTCCTCTAGGACTTGTCCAGGTCCCTGAGGATGGTGTCCCATCCCTCAGGCATGTCAGCTGCAGCACTCAGCTTGGTGCCATCTGCAAATTTGCTGAGAGTGCACTCGATTAATCTATGAATCTTCTGTTTCATCTTCATCTGTGTCATTGATGAAGACATTAAACAGGTCTGGTCCCAGTAGACCCTAGAGGGACACCACTTGTCACTGATGCCCATCTGAATATTGAACAATTGACCCCCACCTCTTCACCCTCTGGATGGAACCATCCAACCAATGCCTTATCCATCAAACAGTCCACCCATCAAATCCATCTCTCTCCAATTTAGAGGGAAGGATGCTGTGAAAAACCATGTCAAAGGCCTAAGAGAACTCCAGATAGGTGACATCCATGGCTCTTACCATGTCCACTGATATAGTCACTGCACCATAAAAGGCCCCTAGGTTTGCGAGGCAGGATTTGCTCTTGGTGCAGCCAAGTTATGGAGCACTCAGGTTAATTGGATTTGAATATGATTTCTTTTGTTTTAAGGCTGTTGTACTAATATTTAAGAAAATAAGTGTATACAAAAATTCAAATATAGACAAGTAGAATATCATTATTTTTTGCTTTTAATGTTTCCAGTGTAGTATTTTTCTCTGATGCAGGAGGTAGAGCTAAAAGAATCTTCAAATAGTTATTCAGACTGTGCTTTATGAATATCTGCAGCAATTTATGTAAATACATGGTTACAATTTTCAGCCAACAGTTTGTGGTCACTGGATGGTTTGCCATGGTGTTTGTCATGTTCTTTCGCTGACTGGAGCTCTGTTGCTTTGTTATTGTTTGATCAGGAATTCAGAGAGAATTTGTTCTGGTTTCTGCTTTGGTTGTCATGACTGATAAAAGCAATTTTCACTTCAGAGAATTAAGTTTATAAGTTTCTAGATAATTTTCCATGCATATTTTCTACTGATTGAAAGGGATTCTTTTAGTTGTCAGTTCTCTCTTGTTGGGTAAAATCTGTGCCAAGAGCAACACAGATGAGGAATAAGTACAGTCAAAGTAAATGTAATATGCCTTCCTGATTAGAGAAATATCTTTGACATATTCTTTCGAGTCTACTAGACTTGGGAGTCTAGTAGCCACCTGTGCTGGTTTTGGCTGGGGTAGAGCTAATTTTCCTCTCAGTGGCTTGAACTGTGTTTTGGATTTGTGCTTTGTTATCAACAGGGTTGATAACACAGAGATGTTTTTGTTATTGCTGAGCAGGGCTTACACAGAGCCAAGGCCTTTTCTGCTTTTCATGCAGCCAGGCTGCTGAGGAACTTGGGTTGCATAGGAGACTAGGAGGAGACACAGCCAAGACAGGTGACCCCAACTGACCAAACAGATATTCCAGACCATGTGACATCATGCTCTGTATATAAAGTGGGTGGAAGAAGGAGGAAGAGGGGGGACACTGGGAGTGATGGTGTTTGTCTTCCCAAGTCACTGTTACATGCAATGGGGTCCTGCTTTCCTGGAGATTCTTGAACACCTGCCTGCCCATAGGGAACAGGGAATTAATTCCTTGTTTTGCTTCACTTGTGTGTGCAGCTTTTGCTTTCCCTATTAAACTGCCTTTGTCTCAACCCATGAGTTCTCTGGCTTTTACCTTTCTGATTCTCTCCCGGATCCTGCTTGTGGGGGAGTGAGCAAGTGGCTACGTGGTACTTGATTGCTGGCTGGGGTTAAACCATGACACCACCATACTTAAGGTGATGAGTAAGCCCAGGTAAAGGGCTAGCTCACTTTCTATATTTCTATGAGAGTTGCAGCCACATAAGAGCATTAAAGGAAAAAGAATTTGGAAGTTCAATGTCTACTGGAACTGCCTGGTGGAGAAGTGCTACCTGGGGGCTATTTGGAGAGCTGGGCAGTGGAGAAGGCAACTGGCCATATCTTTGCAGAGGAAAATAATTTGGATAGGACCAAAATGCAGTGACTCACTTCAGCCTCTCTGAGCTGGGGAATCAGCAGGTGGTGGAGGTCCTAGAGCAGGCAGGAGCATGAGAGACCGGTTGTAAATCAGTGATGTTTTTTAGTGTTACATGTGGACTTGGCAGTGTCAGGTTAACAATTAGACTTGATGATCTTAAAGGTTTTTTCCAACCTAAATATGATTCTATGTGCACAGTGGAGCAAATATACTTTCTCTGAGTTTTTAAGAACTATTCTGCACTCCTGGAAAACAAGTAGTTTCATGTAGACTGAACTACTTAAATGTCTTTAAGGTATTCTGGAATGGCTGAGGAGGTACAGTGGAGAGTGTGGCAGCACAAAGGGCAATAAGGAGATGTTTTCTGAATTAGAAATTTAGCTAAATTTGTCTGATAATCCCTGATGTTGAAAATTAAACAAATATTTTGTAGATCTTTTTCTATATATTTCAAAATTCTACTGGGTTTCAGCAGGCAGAAAATACTGTAAGGAAAACCTCTCCTGTAGCAGAACTGTTGCATCTGTTAATAACATACTACTGAGAAAGCAGTGCAGAGGCATGTAAAGAATTCTTTGTGAGGGAGGATTTGTTAATTTGTAAAAGGAAAGGTGTGGGAGAAACTTGTGTTTCGATTAAAGTCATTGTGAATTTAGGCAATTCAGTGGAGCATACAGAACTCAGTGCTGTGAAGTACTGAACCTCAGGGCTGTAATCCAAAAAAGCATTTAAATATCTGCCTATTGTCATGCTCCTGAATAATCTTATAGCAGGAAATGGATCTTTTTATATTCTTGAAGGTGTATTTCAGTGGGATTTTTTGAAATAGATCCTTAGTACCTTGTGGGTTTGAGCCCATGAGAAGCAAGGAGTACCAATAAAGAGCTAAGTACAAAGTAACCAACAAGAAATAACATCTTGATATATGAAGTTGCAGCAAAAAAAATGGGCAGGAAAGAGACTTGAAGACTACTGAGTATTGCTAACAATAAGCTTTAGTTTCTTAGTCTTAGAGTGAGTTGTTATATTTGAAGAAGCCAAGATTGTAAACTAGATTAGATATTGATGTTAATCATGTTACTGAAAATCAGAGTAACAATACTGAAATCACTGTCTGATTAACTACTCAGTTTTCTAATTGCATGCTGCAAGGCCAGAGTAGTTCCATAATGCCAGCTGACTCTCAATTTAGCATATTCATATAATCATTTGAGGTATGAAATGAAATGCCAGATACAACAATAGAAGGAAGGCATGTAAATTTATTTAAGAAGGTGCTCATATTTCTGAAAGAGAAAGAGGAGGGAAATCGCTGCAGCCATGTGTTAAATATTTGGGTTGAATATAATGAAGTAGAAAATTGCTTGTGTTTTTCACTCTGCATAATGTAAGTACAAGCCTGTAGGATTGTTGTCTCTCTTTGGCTCTTGATTATTCATGGGTTTCTCTAGATGGACTATAGAAATAGGACACAGCATCCTGGGATGCTGGCTAAAACAAAAGAAAAGCATTGTTGAATGCTGCTTTTGTTAGACTAATCTTTATTTTCCTCTGTGTATTGCTTTGGTTTCCCCCCTCCCCCATCTCATAAAATATTGCAATCTTCTTAGGTTCCTTTGAGTCAAAGAACTGCACTGTCAAAAAGACCACTGGAGTGTTCATATTCCTTCTGCATTCTTTGTAATTGTAATTGCATTTCTAATTTGTAATTCTGAACAACACAATGCTAAGTGAATCAAAAATCTTACAACTCTGTCCCAATGACTCAAGGTAGAGCTGTCATACCCTGAGTTTTGTTACTGGCAAAGGCTGTTAACTGATGCTGGTGGTGTCTGGATAAACTGTAAAGATAATCTAGTTTTCATAAGATATTTAGATACCTAACCTGTTTGAACAATTTCAGGATTTGTAGCAAACACACAACTGCCACTGAATCCCCACTTTACATTTTCATTGAGATCCTTAAATATCGTTGAAATTTTTCGCTTTAGTCCAATCCAACATCCCTTGAGCTCCGTAGATATTTCTGTCATCTTTAGATAGTGTCCTAAATTAAGATTGTGGTGTTTGTATGATGTCAGCATAGTATCATTTCACTTCACAGCTGGAGTTTTGAAATAAGGCTTCAAAATTGAAAATGTTTGTACAGATTTAGTGGCTACCACTTAATTTTCACATTCATATTCTGCTTAAGACTTCAAAGCAAAAATGATATATGGAGGGAATAAGAGCCTAGATCTGATTTTCAGGCGTGTGAATTGCTGAGCAGTGACTGCCAAGAGGCTGATGGGCCTCTCCCCCTGCAATGGCAGAATGCCTCTTTACCCATAACTTCATAACCTCCTTTTCCCTGCCAGCCTGTGTGGTAGGAGGTGTACAGCTGAATTCTGAGCCTGCATCAAGGCAAGTCTGGGGTAACAACTGACAGTAAGAAGGGTGGTGAAATCACTACAGGATAAAAAAACCCAAAACTGTAAAGACTCTGTAGTGAGAAATCTCTCTGTTATCCTAGGTTTAATACTCCTTTTTCTGTCCAGGGCTTCTGCAGAATTGACATCTGCAGATGCCAATATCAGTAGACTGTTCAGGGAAGGTGAATTAAGAGCTTCCAAAAAAATTAAAATCTAAGCCCTGAAATATTTTTATTCAAGTGGAGAGCTTTCAAATTGTACAGTAGTATTTCCTTTATACAACAAAATCTTATTTATCATAATAAACTTCTTGCAGTGTAATAGCAAGCTAGCTCATTTAAACTTGCGTGCAAGGATTTGCAGTGCAGCTAATCTGTGAGCATTATGCATGTTTCCTTACCTGGATTCTCAGGCAGGCAGTGAAGTTACTCTTGCTGTAAACATATTTAGGAGTGGGAATTCTGAGGACCAGACCTTCAATTTGTGTACCAGTTGTGTATAGCTTTTTTGCCTACAAGGAAATGACACCAACTTTTGTCAGCTGAGACTATGAATCGCATTTTTCTAATGGTGTCTGATCAGTTTTCTGTGTAAAGCAGTGCTTGCTTAATACTTTTTCTCTCCTGCCTTATATTAGGGCCCCCCCAGCGAACTGTTTCCCCCAAACAAGACCATGAAGAAAGGAAGCACGACAAAGTCTTGGACAAGGGCAGTGAAAGTGGGACTTCCTGTAACGAGTTGTCCACCTCAAGCTGTGACAGCCACTCGGAAGCGAGCACCCCTCAAGAAAATGCCACCAGCACTCAGCCATCCACAGCTCACCAGCCAAATACTCTGACTTTGGATCGTCCGTCTAAGAAGGCCCCAGTGCAGTGGATGCCACCACCAGACAAACGCAGGAACAGTGAACTCTTTCAAACTCTCATTAGCAAGTCCAGAGAAACAAATCTTTCCAAAAAGAAGGTGTGTGAGAAGCTGAGTGTTGAGGAAGAAATGAGAAAATGTATTCAAGATTTTAAAAAAATCCACATTCCAGATTACTTTCCAGAGCGCAAACGTCCCTGGCAGTCTGAACTGTTACAGAAATATGGGTTATAGTAATCAACTCTTTCCTGACATATCTCTGGAGCATTTGATGTTTATTACATTGCCGCTAACTTACTGATGTCCTCCTCCTGGCCGACTCTGCCACCAGAGTATTCCTGCTGCTTATTTCTTTCTGTGAACAGTGGATGTTGGATAGTACATGTTTTTCTTTAAAAATATATATAAAAAGATAGAAACTTAAAAAATGCAAAAAGTGTCTCATCTAAACCACTTCATAATAGCAAAGAAAATAAGTGCATGGTCAAGAAAGATGGTTTTCAAACCTTAGTCAGTTGAGCTTCATTATTGTTTTGGAACTTAACAGATAAAAATCTCAATCATCAGTTAACACCTCATTTTATGTCACCATTAAAAATGACTCAGACTTGCTAAGGACAAAGAGAAACAGGGTTTAAAATTCAGTTGAACTGGTTTTGGAACTAATTCCCAACGTTCTCTCAATGTTAATGCAATAAAGCAAATACCTATTTTGCATGAGCACAATGTTACAAATAAATCACACAAGAACAAGAGGTTGTCTGTTGCTTGGAGAATTACTTGTTTGATACCGAGCCTATAAACGTAAAATGTCTAAGGGATTGAATTTACTTTGTTCTGGATCTGTGATTTTTTTGTGTGTACAGTGTTCTGTATGTAAGGATGGTGTAAATATGCCTTATATAGTTTTATTATTGCACCAACAACGTTCATCTATTAGTGCTTGTCAGGATTATTTCTGT
Organism: Corvus cornix cornix; assembly: GCF_000738735.6. Classification (NCBI taxonomy): domain Eukaryota; kingdom Metazoa; phylum Chordata; class Aves; order Passeriformes; family Corvidae; genus Corvus; species Corvus cornix. The sequence continues at coordinate 48,449,152 of NC_046334.1, forward strand.
GAAATGCAAATTTATGGCAGATTGTGAAAACTGGTTTGATGGTCTGAAAGTTTTTGTTATGTTAGTAGCTATAAATGGAGAAAAATAAAAGAGACTTTAATGTATTTATTAAAAGAACCATCTGGTAGATTTTCTTGGCTGTTGTTATCTCCTCTCCTTTTTAAATAGAATCAAGCAAGTTTTTACTTTTTGTTCAATATTTTCATAACTACTCTGCTGGAAAACAAAACAAAACAAAACAAAACAAAAAACATATTTGAAGAGTGGGAAGAAATATTCAGGGTAGTGCCATTTAATTGGAACTGCCATACAGACTCTAAGAGAAAGAGACTTACACTAAGAAGCAGCAGGGGATGAACTAAAAAATTGAGTGGTTTTACAAACAGAGCGGAAAGCAGTTCCAATTTGACAAGTTCACAAAAAGCAGCTTAGAAATAGAAGATTTAAAATACCACAGCAGAGTGTGCTACATTTACAAATGAAAAGTTTCTGTGAATAGTCAGCTCTGTATGGCAAACCTGTTATCTCAGCCCAGATACGGGAAAATAAATTCCTTTCTCATAACAGGAACACCAAGAAGACAACTGTGGTTCAGACAGCTATAGCTGAAATGGGTAAGGCCTGCTGGCATTCACAAAAGAGCTGCTGAGTTCTTACAGACTTGAAATTATTGCTGTGAGCGCACAAATGCACATGTACACATTTAGAAGGGTTAATCTCCATACATGTTCTGTAGCACTAACTGCACAGTTGTGTCAGACGAGATGTTTTACATTTTATGGTAGTTTTAACTGATTTAGCTAAAGAGGACTTCATGTATTATAATTTCCAGGGTGATTCCTGATACCTGTATTACTTTTTAGTCCTCTACAAAGCCACTTTAAAAAACTTGTAATAGTAGCTCAGCAACTTCATTCACCAATTTTTTTCTTAACCTGTCTAGAACTGGTTGTTCTCCTATTCAGTTAATCACCTGGCTTCAACATCTTTTTACAACATTTTAATAACCTGAAAGAGTGTTCCCTGGATAAGTCTAGTCTGAAGTGATGCAGACCAGTATGAAATCACTTGGCTTCTCAGGTTTGCCTTTATGTTCCTTGCTTGCTTTTTCCTGGTCCAAAAGATCTGTTCTTTCTTTTGAAAGTTTAATGCTTCTTAGACGAGTTTAGTATTTACTTTCTATCTTTTCTAATCTTTGGCTTCCTAGTCTTTACCTGATGAAATTCCAACTGTTTAACCATTAATCCTCTGGTGGGTACAATTCTAGTTTTACTTAGTCCAAAGTTAGACTAATACTGAGAGCTTTGTTTCCATCTGGGATTATACATTTTAGATGCAGATAGCATCTTGAGCGTTCCCAGTAAACCTTTCTGTTGAGCTTGGAGGTTTGTTTTGCCTTCCTAGTTATTCTCAGTACTCCAGGAAGTAACTGCCTGAGGTATGCTTAGGTGATTTTTTGACCTGTCTATTGGTTTTAATTTGTCAGTATATAAATATTTTTATGAGGTTTTTATCTTTTATTATACTGCCTAAAATTCCTCAAAACATATTGATTTGTTCTTGAGGAGACCAGAGTATTGTGATAATATGTATCTTGATACATGTGTAACATAAGATTTTTGATAACCTTAACCACTTTCCATGTGTTCATGAGGCATGTGAGTGATGTGGCAGATGAATGACATTACTGTTACTTGGTAACCACAGTGGCATCTTAAGACAAAGTGTTTTGGTTTTGGAATTACACTCTCCTTCTTTCAGAGTGAAAAATTCCAGTGTGTTGTAGTCAGAGAGAGAGGGGACCAGCCACAGGTCACGTGAATCCCTCAGTCATATTCTAATTCCGTCACACTTTGCTTCCAGTTCACCCAGTTAGAGCTCCAACCCTATCTGTACAGTTATTATCTTACAGTTTTCAGACAACTAGGGAGAACACAAGCTGAAACATTCAGTGGAAAGGGGAAGCTTGTGGGTGTTTAGGTGGCTACGGTTGGTTGGAAGCTCCCAGGTGTTACAAGAGAATTGTATATCAGAAGTCCTTATCTTACTCGTAACTAGTCTGAATCTGCCCTCTTATTTTAAAACCATTAACACTTTCCCTTTCACAACAGGTCCTACTAAATGTTTGTTTGCGTCTTTCTTATAATCTTATATTTTCTTATTATCATATCTGTGTCTCTCCAGTTCAGAGGGGAGGATGTTGTGGGGACTGTGTCAAAGGCCTTACATAAGTACAGATAGATCTGTAGCTTGTCCCTTGTCCACTGATGCAGTCACTCCATCATGGAAGGACACTGGATTGTTCAGGCAGGACTTTCCCTTGGTGAAGCTGTGCTGCCTGTCTGCCATAGCACAGTTTCTAAGAGGATCTGTTCCATGACCTTCCCAGACACAGAGGTGAGGCTGACAGGCTGGTAGTTCCCAGGGTCCTCCTTTCCCTCCTTTTCAAAGATGGGTGCAAATTCCATTTAATGTAATTAAAGACTAGGTAGGTTTTAGTCATCATTATTATAATAAAACATAAGTGATAATTTCTTTGATAAAATTTATTTTAAAGATTAAATAAGGAAAAAATACAAAGATAATTTAACATGTAAATTAAGTCTATTTCTGGAAGGAAAGCAATTCTTAAAATATGGAATTCTTGCTTTTGCAGATTTTCTTTCTAAATCAACACAATTCCTTACATTACAGTCTTATTGGGAATTCAACATGAAATACATATCCCATTATGTTTTTCCAATGAGTTTAATTCTTAATATTAACATGTTCAGAAATATAGAATGGCATAGTCTAGATTAAAGATTTGAAACTGATAAGAATAAAATCTTCCTTTTTAAGTAATCTCCCAGTTAAGCTAATATTTCATGAGAGTAATTAATTAGAATCCGTTGCCAAAGTAATGTTATTATTGCCCATGTTTATTCACTAGAGAAGTGAATTTTAAGCCCTCATCATAAATGTTACATGCACTAGTTTTTATGGTTCTAACTGAATGTTGGGGAACGGAGTTTTGCCATACAGTGATATTTACACTTTAAAATGTGTTAACAAAGATCAGAATGACATGTTGGAGAAGTCTATTACTGAAGGATTATTCCATTAACAAGAATTTTTAAGTCTTAGAATAATTGAAATGAATTTTATTAAAATAGAATTTTAGAATTAAATTAATTAAAATTAAAATTATTGAAATAGAATTTTAGAATTCACTTTGATTTCCTTTGAATGAATAAAAAAATGATAAATTGCATAAAATGAATAATTTTATGGCCTCCTGTAAAAAAAATAGTGCTTATGCAAAATCGTTTGACTTGCTAATGCTGTCTTTGTTCAAGTAATGGTATTTAAAAATACACTTCCTGCTGGAGGTGGAAAACCCAAATTAGTAACAAGAGGGCAATGTTGGGTTTCTTTTACAAGTGACTCATGTCCTGAACCAGGCTCTTTGTAATGCCCAGAAATTATCAAGAAATCTTTAGGTTTTTGCAGGATTGCACCACTTGTGTGGCTCATCATAAAAATAGCATTCACACATTACTTCAGCTTATATATTACAGGCCAGCAAGTAGTTTCTTGTTTTCCAGGATCTGTTATCTAGAAGAGGTTTTCAGCCTGCTTCATATTTTCCGCTCTGCCCCTCTCTTTTTCATTATTATTATGGACATCCATGCAGTAACTTTTATTTAAGAGCTTATCCTTTCCTTTTCTGAGGACATATATTTAAATTCAGAAGAGACTAAACTACACTGGAAAGCAATGGGGGAAGCTGGACACACTGGCAGTGTTACTGGTTTGAATAACTTCAGCACTGCTGGCACGAAGATGCCATAAAGCTGGAAGGCAAAGTCACATTGCCCTACAGCTTGGGCTCTGTTTCAGACTGTCAGGTGTTACATCCCTTTAGCAAAGGCTAGTCCTCCAGTGAAACAAGCCACAAAGACATTATTTGCTGATAAATGAACCACTGATGCTGTCAGCACCCTGTTGGCCACCTACAGCTGCTGTGTGTTGGAACTGCAGCTAAATCAGACACCCCAGTTCAGAGATGATGGTGCTGGGCTGCACGAGGCTGGTTCAGGTAAGAGCTGTGAGAGCTCCTCCTCACACCCTACACCCTTTCATGGGGATACACAACTTGTTGCAGGCTGCTGCAGTGGGTACTTGCCTTCATACCAGAACACCTCGCATCACTATCTGAACTGGGGTTCTTGTTTTATTCTGCTGGATCATTACTGTTTGCACAGAAAACAGCCCTTCAGTGGGACTAAATCCCAGCACTCTTATGTGTAGAACCATAGCAGAAGATGGCAATCTCTTCCTTCTTTGAAATGGGGCTTGTGACAGTATGAAATGGGGTGCTGAGGAAACACAGTAAAAATGGTGCCCAGAAGAGAAACTCAGCAGCAACTGTGTTCCCATCTGTTTGGAGCCTGGCACCCTTGCAATCCTCAGCTGCAGGTATTAAATTGTGTAAGGCACATTGGGGAAAAGCACAAATGGACTCAATACAGTTAGTGATGAATATAACAGAAGTATTTGAGAATTTTCTCCTCCCCTAAGGACTCTTCCTCTTCTTACTGGGCCATCTCTTCTCCTCAGATAATAAGGAAAAGGAATTGTGAAAAACAATAACAGACCAGATGGATATAGTGGGAATATCCATGTCTCTATGTTGTATTGCCTTTTAAAATTTCTCTGTTTTTTCACAATGTTAATGTTGTTTTATGTTCCTTCATATACTTTATATTTCCTTTATAAAAAGGAAATGTAGAAATAGCTTGATGGAATTAGTTCTAAGACCCTAGTTCATATAATCCTTCATAGACATATTAGATGAAGTTCTATCACTGAGCATGTTAAGTATTTCAATTACAGTGCAGGGTAATTTTTAGCAAGCAGTCACCCCAGAACAGATGAGTACCAGGAACAAGAAGTTAATTAAATTTATGTAAAAGGAATGGAAATCATAAATAGGCAATAAATAATCTTTACAGATTCCAAAGCAACATTTAATTCTGAAATACTATCACTTTGCCTGTTATCTGTTTAACATGCATGCAATTCATTAATTTAATACCAATCAATTTATAATGTGCTCCAAACTTAGATTCCTCTGGATACATTGCTGAAAAATTATTTTCTTCATAAATATATACTGTACATAGTAAATGTAAAGTTTTGACTGCAGGCAACACCTAATAGAATATTTTTCATCCCTACTGGATTGCTAGTTTGGCCTAGGAGGAATAGTGAAAACTATCAATCAATAACCCTTAAAAACTTTTTTCCCTGTTTCTCTTCCTATTTAGGTGAATTGTGTGTTTCATATGGTGTCATTTTTCGGTTGAAGGTAGCCTTTGATTCAATGCAGCACAAAATAGTCACTGGCACTGTGGCCCTGAATTGTTCTGATTTATACCTACCCCTGATTTAAATTACATTAGTAAGCTTCTGACATGAGCAGTTTAGGTGACTGCTGAGTGATTGAACACCTGCCATACAGTCAAGAATGAGCTTAAACAAGACAGGGATAAAAGTAGTCCTCCATGCCACTGTGGATTTGGAGGCATCCCAAAGGATTGAAAGCCCCAGCCCCTCCAGGACATCATGTGATGCTTCCATCTCTGGACAGGGAGGGATGAGGAGCCCTTGTGTATCCTTTGCCAAGGGCAAGCTTGCTTTCACCATCTTGCAGAACTAAGACCAGTCTTCGGGAAAAAAGTTGCTCTTTCACAGGTTTTATGATGCCAGTCCTGAATGTCCTCATGGAAAAATTAAAAACCACCTTCTTGTTCTCTGATAAAAAAGTAGGCTTGACTTCTATTTTCGTTACTACAGTCACTAAATTTATGTGAACAATTACCTGAAGCTTCCCTGGCAATTTAAGGACTGTTGTTTCAAATACATCTCATGACTCTTCTTGAACTTCTTCCAGCTGTTCAATGGTGTTTTGGGAAAGAAGATGCACATATTCTAGTTTTGGTCAGTAACAGAACGACAGAGATAAGAAAAAAAGATTTCCTTCCTGCACTGTGATGGGATATTTCCATTTGCAGAATTAATTATTAATTGTTTTTATATCGCAAATTATGTCAATTTTTTCTTTCTTTTTTTTTCCCCCCAATACTTTTTCCTGTGAATATATAGCCCAGATTTTCAATTATTTCTAACCAGGCCGCTTTCTTCAAATGTTCGTAAAATATTTTACTTTTCTCTATATTTCTAATTACTTTTGAATCTATCTTTGTTTTGTTGGTTTTTTTTTTAAATTGAATTTCTTGAACATTCCACTTACTTTAACTTTGAGAAGATGCCAAACAAAATATGCAAAAGAGACCTTCACAAGCACACAGAGGTCCCAAATTCCCTGTGGCATTTACTGAGACTTGGGCATGTAACTCTTTTTTTCTTTACTGTTTCTGGAAAATTCATGTTATCTCTGCAGTGATCCCTATGCCCTTCCCCTCATCTCAGTAAGACCTATCATCACGTTTAACAACAGATTCTTACTTCCACTCCAAATCAATTTGAATTAATTTTACAAGTAAGGTTTCTTGACATTGAAATCAGGAATTATTATGCTGTCCCATTCCTTTCATCCACTAATTCTGTAGTGCGTTTGAAAGGAATAATCAATCAAGTTTGTCTGACAAGAGCTGTTTTTTAGTACTCGTCGTGAGTCTGTCTTATTCCCACACAGTGGTAAACAGCAATTGTCTGAGCCAATCTGTGATAGGCATCTCAGCAGGAGGCAAGTAATGACGCTGCTCTGTTGGATACAGAAATGAGAAGAACTATTACACATACAAGCTTTCAATAAATTAGCTCTGCATCAGTGTTTCTGAAAAGCTGCAGAAGTTTTCCAAAGTCTTCTGTGTCCTGCTGTAAGTCTTCACACACAGTGAAACTGTCATGGGGAAAAGAGAGGGAAAATAAGAAGGAACAGGACAAAAAAAGTTCTCCATGGCTTTGATGAAAGTGATTTGAGTGGTTTCCTCCCATCTTCAAGTACCTGGGGAGCAATGCAATCTTTATGTGCTTTAAATGCATCATCCCCACATGACTACCTTGATGATCTGCCGATGGACATCCTGTGGACTGAGGCTCCCAGATCACTGAATAGTTCCCAGCTGGTGCTCAGGAGCTGACATCCTGCTTGCATTCATAGCAGCCATCAAGGTCCTCATCTCCTGAATGCCCCACCATGTCAATGCCAATCTTAGGAAGCATAGATGTAAGTTCCTAGATTATGCCTTAACAATGGTGCAAGTGCAATATATTATTCCCACAAATATGTTTTTTGGGTATGTGCTACATCCCATCATGGTCTTGACTGCAGAAAATTTCAGCAAAATTGCAATATTATGCAGGACCAGTGTCCAGAATTATCATATCTTGTATTTACTGTAACCATTAAATGGTCAAAGGATTCTTTTCAGCTGGTAAGATAAAAGGGTCTTGAGCTGTCACATGCTTACACGATTATCTGGTTGATGCTTTCTCACAGGTTTGAAGATGTGTCATTTTCTTCAGGTTCCCCCATCACCCACAGATATTCAATGACTGTTTATGCAGTAGGTGTGTGCTGATTTACTTAATATCCCAGAATGCCTGTCATGCTTCACTTCTATATTTATTTTGCATGAGCTGCATGTTTAATGCTGTACAGTTAAGCATAAAGACTTGTCTCCTGCCCCAAGACAATTGAAAATGGCAAAACAAGAACTGAGACCATTGAAATGAATGTAACTTAAATGCAAAGAGATTGTAATTCCTGTTAGTAGTCCTTAAAATGGTTCTTTTTAAATTTTATTAGAGTGTGGGGTATAATCACAATCTCTTCATATTCTTTTGTTTTTACATCAATGAAACCCCCTGTGAATTAAGTCATGTCTAGAGCATGCTTCTTCTTCACAAATCCTCCTAGTTACCCGTCTTCCTTTTTGACACCTTCATATTTGTAAGACTTATCAAATTACTAGGCATTATTGTTTGCTCATCAACTGTGTGATCAACTAACTTAGAAATCATATCATGAGAATGCAAAATAGAAAAAAAATGTCCTCATGTATGACCTATTCCCCTACTGAAGGTTCTGGTTGGTGTGTGATAGCTGAGAAGTTTTATCACGCACCACTAAGCAGGAAAGCTCCTGAATGGCTGAGGGTGTTTCCGCATAGGCCTTGGCCCTGCGGCCTAATGTTTAAGTAAGACCCTCTGCTTTGTCAAATGTCTGTTCATATGAATGGGGTTCTTGTCCATGGGTATCCAGTTACAGGATTAATGCCTCAAAACTGACTCCTTACATTTACCATCTGTTCAAGTGCTAGCAGTGCAGAGCAATATTCTGATGCAGCTGGTAGCCAGGGAATCTTACCTCATGGAAGATGGGTAGATGGAAGAGCACCATGTTCCTCAGAAAGACTGGTTAAACAATTTTAAAAAGGAGCACAAAAGCTCAGCTACCTGTAATAATGGAGATCCAGACCTTTCCAGAGGTTCAAGGCAGAGTCTCTCTATCTCAATACCACATAGCTGAATTTTCCAAGTCCATCCACCAGGCAGAGGTACTGGGGTGGGTGTCTGAAGGTGCACTTTTCTGCTCTTTGCAGCAGATGTTCCACCCAAAATTTCTCAAAGGAAAACCTGAAAAGGGGCTGCCCAGACTCTGTAGAAGGCACTTGTCTGAAACAATTTGTTGACCCATCACTGCCCTGAATTGTTTCAACACTTAACATTGCAAGTCCACTTAACATTACCCAAGGGCAATGCTGCATGGTAGAAAAGGTGCATTCTCCTCTTTGGAGAATAACCCTGTCTGTACCTTCTGTGCTGTGCTGTTCAGTATGCAATTCAGGTGGGAAAACAGGCTACGTTTTTTGAAAGTTTTTTGAAAGAAAGAACCATTTCTGGCAGTAGGGATATTTTCTGTCAGTGGCAAAGTGTATTTTCTCTAAGCCATCACAGCAAATTCCTATTTTCTTTCTCCTTTGCCAGGCTCTAACTCCTGCAATGCACAGCATTGCTAAAGGCATTGCTCCCACCTGGGATTCTCAGTGTATTGGCCACTACTGGAGGAGAGAGAGCAACTACTGCTGCTCTCCCCATCATAGGAGAAAGTACTTACAGCCTTTACCTCCCCTCAGTCTCCAATGTCTTATAAGGCTGAATGAAGCCAACTGCATAGTCTGCAGATTCAGCACAGAATTTGGGTTATTTGTTTACTGGTTTGTGTTTTTTTTCCCTCTGTAAGCTTTCTTCTAGAGACACCAGCTGCAAATCTGGGCTAGAAGCCAACTTTGTCTCTCCTTGAATAAAAATAAGACAGAGCTAGTGGTAAGTGTGGAGAGGGAAGCGGAAGAGCACACAGGAATTTATGTCAACCATGCGGTGAACCCCCGAGATGCAGCAAGCTGTGAGGTGCTGCCCCAGAGGAGGAGCCTGAAACAACACCCATGCAGTCACATGCACCTGCCAAGCAGAGCCCAGGTGGTGATGGCAGTAAACTGATCTTGGCTTTTCCTGAACTTGCAGGGAACAGAGCTGCAGGACGAGAGGGCTTACAGCCCCTACCCCAGCTGGGTCTGGGCTCTCCCTGCCTGCCACAATGCCTGCATGACACAGTGGCTGAGGAGGATCCTGGAGGGAGCAGAAACAGGCACAATGTGCTCAGACACCATGATTTTTCTAGGCTGAGGTGGCGATCATCAGTATATTCACCATGGGGAAGCCGGAAGCACCTCTGAGCCATTTGTGAGAGGTTGTGAAAAGGAGCTTGAGACTGGAGTCAAGGCCATGAAAATAAGCAGTGACTGCTCAGTAAGGCGATGATAAGAGTGGAATGGGAAACAGTGATTTCTTCCCTTACATGCTGTGGAGGACAGAAATATGCCTTCCAAGTGAAATAATATTGAATAGTAGGGAAAGGAAGAGAGGCATTTCTGAGTTCTGCCAGCCTTGTCTGGTCCAGAAAACTTCCTCCCTTATTAATCCACCCTTTCACAGAACTGATAGCTGCTTCCCAGCACAGACCTTGCCTTTCCCCTCCTTTCCCAGATGCTCATGATGCTTTCTTCACCAGCTGCCTTTTGGACAATTGCATTGTAATTGGACACAGATTCATGATGGGGAATGGCTGCTCAGCTCTAGCATCACTAACTGAGCCATCCCTGGCAGCAAGATAGCTCTGTCACTCACCTCATTAAAAAGAAAAATAGGAAAATTAGGCTTTCAGGGAAATCCAGAGCAGCAAAATAGTTCCAGGACATGACAGATGTGACTTTCCAGATGTTCTGCTGGATGAGCTGAGGACTGTTCCCGTCTACAGGACCTGGGATGTAGCTTTGGTGTGTACTGAGGTTGCAACATTTGGGTAGGTAGGTGATGATGGATGGACCTGAAGGTTTAGGCAGCAGGTGAGTTACAGTTTAACAGAAGTTTAGGATGCCTGGATTGTAAGCAAAGCTGACAGTCTGTCCCTTTATAAATCCCCCTCCATGGGCTGATGTCCTGGCCTATGTCCATCTTCATCCCCAGAGAGGTACTCACTCCTCAGGGCTGGGGCCCTGTGCCCTGGTTGCTCTGCTCTCTGGCTGGGATTCTGGGACAAGTCCTGGCTGCCCATTCCTGCACTGCTGTTCCCCAGGGAGCCACCATGGTTCCTGACAATGGGTATGCATACAGCAGCTGTTCAACTAGATATATTCTTAGGAAGGAAAATAAGATTGGAATACTAAGACCGTAAAAAATTATAAAGGAGTATTCACAAAAATGCAGGGAACAGCAATGATGTCTCTGTCATTACAGTTGTGGCCGATTTAAAGTAATCCCTTTCCTGTAAGTTTTCTATATTTTTCAGGTGAAGGAACAGAAACTGTGCAAATGCCTGCCTTGGACAGTTCTGCTTACTGCTCATTTCTACTTCCTTGCATTTGAAACAGCTAATAATAATTTCATTTGGGACAAAAAGGTTAAACTAATACAGGACAGCAATGAAGCTCTAACTCTGTGTATTGGAAGCAATCACCCACAAAATATAGCCCTTCTTCGAGAATACAATTGTCCAGAGGATGATGAAATGTCAGCGTGCTTCTGGAAATACCTGTTTGTCAGAGAAACAAAAAAAAACCCCACTTCTCTGCCCCCTCCCCTTCAATTTGTGTAACTGCTAAGACTGACTTTTAAAAGCAATGGAGCTGGTAGAAGAAAAAATACAGGCCTTAAAAAGTCTTATCAACAGGGAGAGCATTAGGCATGTCCCTAGGGTTATGGAGAGAAAACTTATTCTTATTGTAATAAATGAACAGTTTAGCAAACAAAAAATAGTGTATATGTATATGTGATGAGTTCTAAATCCTAGAACTAGCATTTGTCTTTCATTGTCCATTTGCTTTTCTACTGACAAAATCTTAGATCTTTGCTCATTTAGACACTGTCAGAACAGCTGTCCATTCCATCAGTAGAGAGAGGTTTTTAAAACTGGAGACAAAGCATCTTACACACCTATTAGGCATCTTTTACTGTCATTCCTTGTGAAGAGCCTTAGTGCAAATGAGAATCTGGCACCTTTCTCTTCATAAACACTGACATTTATTAGCAGGTTAAGATAGGAGAAGAGGAGTCCTTTTGATGAGTAGCATAGAAGATAATTAATTAGAGTTGTAATTCAGCAGAAAAGTGTTAAATTTAAACTTCAGAAGAATTATAAAACTTAAGGAATTGACCTGGAATGTGCTGAAATTTCTAGCAACTTCCTAATTGCCCTAAATTAAATGACCTAAAATCATGATCAGACTTTTAAAAACTTGAATTTGTTGACCTGACCTGTGAGCAGGCAGTAAATAACAAACTGTGGAAGGATTGATAATAGATGTGTATTCTGAGTGAAAGAATATGCCTATCTGTGGAAAATATAAATAACTTATTTAATAATTCCTAGCTAATGAAGATTGACATTTTAAATCTATTTCCATTCATTTGTAGGAAGACCCAGGGGCTTCAACAGGGGATCATCAAATAATATTTCGAATGAAGGAGTTCCCAATATAAGCTTATAAATCAGGAGATGCCAAATAGGCAGCTTTCTTTCTGCTGCTCTGCTTTCCTGCCTCACTTAACTCCTGTCTCCTTTGTGCTGCGTGTGCTGGCCTAACAAGCAGTCAGTCAGGTGTCACAGGTGTTTAAAGACATGGACTGATGAACATGCTCCATGTAGAGTGTTTCTGATCCTCAGATTTTAATACATTTTCTAGATACTCATCAGAGTTCCCTAACCTTACACCACATCTCTAAAAGCAGGGACATTCAGCATAATGGACTATGAAGCTGGTATAGCTGAACTTGAGAGCACACACAAAAGTCTTATGCAAGGTTCTTAAAACCAAAGAAATTCCCTAAATTAAAAAAAGCTTATTAAAACAGAACCACAAACAGAAAGAAAAAGATGTTCTGCAGCTCAGCTTTGAGCCCAACTTCACTCCCCATTTACAGCTATAAACTCTGACAGATACCACTGGGCAGCAGAAGGGAATTTGGAACAGAGTGTTAAGTGCTGTGGAAGGCTTAACCATTCCATATGTTTGCTCATTTTATCAATTCCTCACCCACATATGGCTAAAGCGCAATATTCAGGCTTTACAGGAGGCAAAAAGAGCCGCATCCACAGCATCCCTGTAGCTGCCATTCACACTGGATATAATGCAAGATGTTGATTTAAACACCGTCCCCAATACCCACACAAGGTGTCCTGTAGCCAGTCATGAACTATTCTGGGAAGGTTCTCAACCTTTTCTACCTGAAACTTCAGAAGATATCTGAAACTTTAGAGGATATGCTGAAATAATTTTCATTAGTGTCTAAAACATCGTGTTTCCTCACACTGATTGAAAGTAAGTGGGCTGCTCCCAAAATGCCAGCATTTTTCTTTTTCATTGCCATTCTCACTCTGCTGAAATCATGACGTGTTCACCACAGCAGTGAGTGCTGCCAAATGGCATAAGATCACGGACACTACAGGAATAAAACTGTACACAAATCTAAGGGATTGAAAAAGATGCTCAGAGGCTCAAGTGGCTTTATTCAATAAAAGCTAAAGCAAACAGATCCTGCAATACTGCTTGGTAGGGACCTGGGCATCCTAGGGCAGAAATGCTGCAGACACTCTGAGTCAGTGCTGAAGTTCTGGGCAAGTATCAGTATTTGTCAGAATCAGAAAGTCATCTGCCTAATTAAGAATTGATTCTAAACTTTTACTTCCCCTTCATTATTATGCACTGCCAGAGCATACTACAAACATTAGCATCCTGTTATTGGTTCCTAATGTGGTGCCATTACTTGTCCCAGCTGAAATTACCACTGAAATGGCTGTTGGCTTCCAATAACCTACCCCAATGTGAGATTCCACAAGGGAGACACAGTTTATGTGAGGTACCACTAAAAATGTCCCGTAATATGCATAAAAGACCAAATTGTGCATAAAAGATTGAACACCATCCGAATTCAGAGCCTTTGCGCTCTCTGCAACAGATGTTTTCTTTTATGCTGCCCAGAAAGGATATGTCTTGGGGATTGTTTTAACACAAATATATATAATTTTCTCTATAAACATTTGTTGGTGCCACGTGTGGTCTCTACTTCCACATTGACTTCTCTTTAGTTTAGTCTGGGATCTGAATACATGGAAAAATACAGGACTCACCCTTTAGAATGCAAAGACGTAGATATCGTCTGTGGAGCTGCTTCCAACTCTCCTGTCACATGCTATTGATCAGTATGATCTCAGTTACCTGTATGCAATTAAATTCAGTACCTGTTGCCTGCAGTGTCTTCTCAGTCTGACACCAACATATTGGAGTTCCCTCCTGTCCAGTGGTCACATCAGTCCTTACAACAGATATGCTCTGCTAAATAAACACCACACACACTCCATTTCCCATCCAGCTCCTCTAAGGCTATCATTATTTATTTGGAACTTGGCCTTTTTTTGAAGTGTTTTAATTATAATTCTCTGTTCCTATTTTTCTCTCTTTGCAGTTGTCATCATGCTTTAACTAAACTTTGATTGAATAATCCTAAAATATATCCTGAGGAGTAAGCTGCATTTTAAAGCAAAAGATAACATATCGCTCTAACAGGGACATGCAATTCAGACTAACACTTCTTTTCACACACTATTTATTTATTCATATGTAGAATATAGGCAAGTAGCCAATCTATCAGGGGAAAATCTCAATTTATTTTTTCTTTTATCCCTCTTCCTCAGTGATCTGCATCTCACAGTCAATAACTCTTTTACTCCTGCCTCATATGGCCTGTCAGCTTTCTTTCCTATGATTTTTAATGAAAAGGCTGACTTCTTTTTTAAATCCATGCATGATTTTTCATATTTGTTGATGCAAAAACCTACAGCATTTTTTATTTTGCTTTTCAGAAAACTACTTCCCTCTCATGAAAAATCCACTTCTTTGCCATTCGTCATATTAAAAAACTTGCATACTTCGTAGCATTAAGTAATACCTTTTCCATTAACAGCAGTAACCTGCAGGGAGAAGTTCTCTGCTTTTTGTTGCTCATTCCTATATGAGGAAAGATTGAAAATTACGCTACCAAAAAGCTCTGATAATGATTGGGGATCCTTCCACTAATACCCTGATGATAAAGTTCTAACCTTTGACTAAAAGTTAGGCTGTGGACACACGAATTAAGGAGTATAAAGAGCCTACTAATGCAAATTGTGTTCTCCCTTTCTTAAAGGAGTATTAAGAATTTCCTATGAGCGCATTCTGACACACTGACATTAGCAAGTACTTTAACAATTACTCTTCTTGAGTTTTAATTACCATGGAGACTCTAGCAGATAGACATATCTAAGATATTTGTGTGGAAGTTATTGGTTTTCCCTTCTTTAGCAATAATATCTGAATTTGGTGATGCTCTTACTTGCCAGTTTTAACATTATCAAAATTACATGTCCTTATTTCTTTGGCAGATTTCTAATAATGTGATATGAAAAATTGCTATGAAGTAAAGATTTTTTTTATTGCATTCAGGAAGTGCTGGGGAAAGGGAGATGCCTATTTCCACAAAGTATTTAAAAGGTTTTAATTTTTTCATACATAGGGCAAGTGGGCTCTCTGACTGGAATAGTGATTTGTGTTTCAGTGAACAATCAGCTAGCTTGTGCCATAGTAAAATCAGAAGAAAATAAATGGAATATGAATGTAGCAGAATCACATTTACCATAGCAAAATCATGTCATTGTCTTACAGGAACTTTGATCTCAAATCATATTAAGTTAGAATTCAATTATATTTCTTATGAGCTTGAACAGATTTATGTTAGAAATTACTTAACTTTCAAAGGGTCTCTGGAAGAAAGAAAAATGGTTGAGGAAATATATTTCTTTTTTCTTGCTTTGTGATTAACAGTTATTAATAACACAGAATCAATCTGATTAATGAGGCATTGTCTTTGCAAATTTGTTTTTTGTCCTATAAGGAAAAGACTGAGGAAGAAAGGTTATTAAGACAGCACAAGCTTCAATAATGAGACTAAGCAAACTCTATGTAACTTCTGATACAACAAATGAACAAGAGGCATAACAACTCTTTGTAAAGACAATTTACCAAAAAAAAAGGCTGTAGACTAAAATTTCAAACTAAGACCTTTAGGAATGAAGTCTCACCTTAAGGTATCATATGTGACTCAGAGATCCCAAGATTAATGATCTGTACCTTTCAAATTACAAGTTTAGCCAAATGGTTTCTAAGTTAAATTTTTTTTGCAGCCGATTGAAATTAGTGGGGAAAAGCACAGTAACCTTAGTATGTTTTATATCAGATCTTTGCCTTCTAATAAGACTTTGCTGATTTAGATAACAAGTACTGGTGAAACAACTATAGCTTTAGATGGGAACAACCTATCTTCTACTTTGAAAAAATAACTTGCAACACAAAGCTAGCTGAGCTTCTCTCTTTATTAATTCATACTAAGGCCAATAGAAACTAGCATCCTGATTTGATATGACAGTATTTGAGCTCTCATTTTCTCTGCAGGACTCAGAATACTCTGAAATCAAAATAAAGGAATCATTAGTACAGAGGATCTGCATGGTACTGGTAGCTCCAATTAGCTGGAAAAATAGCTGGGTCTTCACAGCTAAGACTGTGACCAGGGCCCCGTTAACTCTACCGATTTCCATTTACTTGAGGTTTGAAAAATCAGTTACTGAAACTGGGCATCTTCAAGAATGGAGTCTGTTATCAGCTTTTTGAAATTCTTTATCTTCTGCCCAAGCCCTCCTTTTCTGTCCTAGGACCAATTTTATTTCATAAGAAGCATTTTATTATAATCTGTTATTTCTGAGAGATGCATAAGAATATATATTTCACCTCAGCTGGCCCTACTGAATTTTATCTAAAATTATTCACCTGCCATGATATAAGAAAAACTTGACTTCAAGTGTTCTACTGCACATGATGAACATCTTCTCTGTTGTCAGCCATTTCCTGTATTAGATACTCAAATACATTTAAATTCAAGATAGTAATTTTTTTTGATTGTTAATACTGGCAAAAGCTATGAAGTGCTGGGGTTTTTTAAACACTGGAAAAGAATTAAACTGAAAGTAAAAAATATAATGATTTTAAGACACATTAAATTCTACTGACTAAACAATGCAGGAACTAAACAATAGGAAAACTAGCACAAACAAGCAGGAATTCTGTAGACGAAAGCAATTATAGACCTGGCTGTTTTGTGTTTTGCCACAAGAGATTCTTCCCCAACCTTCCATAAACCATTTGCCTAGGATGTCAGAAAGTTGCTTAGATTGCATCACTGAGCATTCAAAACTCAAGTATTTCTGCAAGACTTGAAAACCCCATGTGTTCTTTCTATTCTTTTTATTTTTTCCTATCTTATAAAAGATTACAATAAAATCCTTACTTATCTAGGGAGCCTACAGTGCATTAGGAAAATTCATCTGCAGGTAAAAGCCTCTCTTTTCTTAACCTGAATGAGAGTTAAGATAGCATTACTAAAAAAAAAAGGGGGAGGGGGGAAGAAATAAACACATTAGATGTGTCATTCTTAATGCTTTGAACTTTTTCTGATGTAAACTCGCATGCTTTTGAGCCAAAACTAGAAACTGCTTATGTTCCTGGTTTTATGAGGTCAACCTATAATGGTTTCAGCATGGATATGTGAGCAAAATGAGCTGATCATAAGCCAACAGCAAAAAAGTTTCAGTTTCATGATCTGTCAGTGGAAGAAAAACTTCACCTATTCAAGTTTAAAGCCAGAGAAAATAATTCAAAATAGAACATTTTAGGTAATGCTGTTAAGGTAAAGAAAAATAGCATGAAGCCGCTAAAATTAAAGTATATAAAACAAGACGCAACTTTTTTGCTTAAAGGTATAAGGCTGATCTTATTCTAGATTAGTTTGCCTATAATACTCTATCGTATTATTTTATTATTATTCTTTAATTTACAGTAGAGAGCTCTCAGTTTGAACAGCTGGTGAATTCTACAATATAAATATTTTTCAATTACAATTTTTCTAATATGGATATTTTATCTTAGCATAAAAGGATTTATTTGTGAAATACCTTTTTTGAAGCACTTAGTTGCATATTTTGTTGGTTTTAATTCTTTGGTGTATCTAATACTATACTTAACTCTTACCCAAAGAAGAGGAAAGAAAGTGAGAAATGCAACAATAATATTGGAAGAAAATTGAGATGGTGGTTTGTGTAAAAACTTGTCTTTCTTATGCAATCAATTCACTCAACAACTCTGGGAGTAGACTTTAGTAAAAGCAATTATAAGGTAAATAAATAATATCAAAATAAAATAAACTAAAAAATGAACCCAAAATATTATAAAAATGTAGGCTTAAAATTCTGTTCCAGAAGCCTATTGAGAACATACCACAGAACTCACCTATTACATTATCTATCAAAGTGGTTACATTGGAAGAATGTTATTGAAAGTTTCAAAGTCAGTCAGTGCAAAGCTAGCAATTTTCAGTTACACCTGGCATTTAAAAAATATATAAACACCTTTGATAGTCTTATCTGTATGCTTACTGGTTTTTCTTGGGATTGGCGTCACATCCAGGTCATTAAATAAATTTTTTTAAACTTGCATTTTTTTAGTAAATATTCATTATGGCTGAAGTTTTGAAATTTTGAACAGAAAATCTTTTTTTAGATAGGAGCTTTCTTGCTTTTGAGCTGAGAATGTGGGTCCCAGAAATATCTGTCTTTTCCCCGTCTTCCCAACTCCCTCTTCATCATGCACACATACATGCACTAGTTCTCTCACAAAACAGCAGTAGAACTGCACCCGACATAAGATTTTCTTTTTATACCTCCTGAAAAAACATTTGAAATGTACTATATATAAATTTCTGAATGCTTTTCGTTGTCACTTGAATTCACCCTGATAGCTATGTTTTTAATTATTATTATTTATGTCTTCACAAGTAATAACAGAAGCTAAATCACTTCCAAGAGCTCTGAGTTCCCTGGTGCAGAATGTAATGTACTGCTTAAATACTGTTTTAAAGCAAATGCTTTGACCACATAACGTTTAGGAAAACAGGCTGAAACCATCCAAAACTAAGATTGATTAAGAGCTTGAGGACATGAAACGGTGGTCTAAACAAAGAAAAGGGTTTCCAAGGTCTCAAGGTGATGACCACAGGCAAAGTCATCCACATCCATGCTGACACACCTGAAGTTGCTCTCAGTCCCCAAGAAGCAAGGCATTTTTTGTGGGAGATGCTTTAGGAGCCCGTGGAAGGACTGGATACCGTTAATTTGCAGGTACCCATTTGAGTGCACTCGTTATTCATACTGAGATGCTGGCCTGTTTGAATCAGGAATGCTTCCAACTGGAAGGATTGCTCAAGACATGGGGTGCAGTCCACAAATGATATTGTGGTAGGGATGCAGAGCAACCAGGAAACTGCCACCGGCCTTTGTGCTCCACCCAAGTGAGCAACAGAGAGCAAGCCTTGCTCCCTCAGAAGTGTCAAAACAGAGGAAGGGGCAAGAGG
The DNA here is from genome assembly GCF_000738735.6 of Corvus cornix cornix. Classification (NCBI taxonomy): domain Eukaryota; kingdom Metazoa; phylum Chordata; class Aves; order Passeriformes; family Corvidae; genus Corvus; species Corvus cornix. Next base: position 48,468,217 of record NC_046334.1, read on the forward strand.
ATGCATTCTCCCCTGTGACATTTTCTGAATGCTCATCAGCTCTGAACTGAGAGAAAAACCTTTCTGATTATACTTGTAGAAGCTGACATGCAGAGTTAATTTGCTGTTATTCTTTTGCTTCTCTGCACCTAACTGACAAATCAACACTGATGCAGATGCTGGCAGATGTACAAGGGTCAGCAGGTTTTCAGCAGAGGAATGTTCTGGTTGAAGTTGAAGTACCTTTATTACCTCAGGTCTTTCCTAGGAAATGAAGGAGCAGGTATAGTGATCTGCTTGAGTCAAGAGCTCCTGGAAGCAACTGCATGCTTTTTTGAACCCACAAAACCTAAGGTGGGGTATAAGACATTCTGAGGAATAAATAATCTTGTTATAATTGGCCAGCCCTTTCTATGGGTAAGATAGAGGCTTTCCAGAAAGAGTTCTGTTGAAACCTTCTTTGAAGGACAGTTTTGGGCTTTGGCTGCTTGTGACATCAGTGGATCTCTTCAGGACAGTGCCTTGTCATTTGGGGACACCTTTGCACACCCCTGCAGAGATTAGAAAGCCTCTCTACTGAAAATCCTGGTTTAGAGCTATTCCAAGAAAGACACAAGAGAATAAATTTGAATTTTATATATACATCTGTTGTTTATTTATTTATATTAAACCATATATGTCAGTTTTGTGTCAGCCATATGCCTCAGTCATTCACAGTGCTATTCTTTGATATCAGGACCCCCAAAATATCCCTCTTTTTGTGCCATTCTCCTCTAGGATGACCACCATGTGCCAACCCACGCACTTGGACCTCCTCCTTGCCATGCCCTCACCTGCTTGCTGAAAAGGGAAAGGGAAATATCTATTTGGGAGCTGGAAGAGAGGTGCTCTCAGCCGGGCAGTGAAGGCTTCCTTAACCATATGTAACCTTTTGTTTTAGACAGTTAATGTGTTACTAGAGGTCTCTTAAATTCTGTGTGTCTGTGTCTGCCCTGCCAAAAGCGGTTTTTTGGAAATCTTCCTGGGGAGGACTCTCATCCACTACATAGATTTTTGAAAGATGAAACACATTTTTTCCCCATTTCTGTTACTAGTTTGAACAAATCTTGTATTCTGGGACTCAAGAGGTCAACCAGAACAAGAACACTCCCTGATCACTATTGCTGCAACATATTTATTTTAAAAACAGCAGCCTAGCATTTGCGAGCGATGAGATACATGGCTATTGGGAATGCCCTCATTTTTGGAATGGCTCTGACATTATAACAACAATAATATGGTGTGAACCAGAACCATTAAGATGTCAAGAAACTAACTGTCTTTGGAGGGCTGTGAGGGTAGATTTATTTTATAGGTTTTCCACACAACAGATCAGAGGAAACAAAAATCCACCAGCTCTAGGAAGATTCATGGGACAAACATGGCTCAGAGTACTTGCAGAATTCCTAGTATTGTCAAAAAAATTTAAAGCCTTTAAAGAGTATTTTTTGGGCGGCATAAATATTTAAAACCTTAATATCCACAGTTCATGGCTTAATATTTGTAGTTAAAATGTGCAGAAATACACACACGTACGCATATATGTTAAACATGCATATGTTTAACTTTAGTGACCATTATTGTAGATTTCTGATATAACTAATCTAAGCTTTTTAATGTACAGTTCACTGAGATAGAAAAGATTATATTAAGTCCTAAAAAAATCGGTTAAATAAAAAATTTGTTATCTAAAAAATTGCTGTTAATTGTGCCCTTTGCTCCAGGATAGTATTTATGACAAAAATATAATATCCTCAGTGCTGACAATTTTCCTTTTAGATATATATTATTATAACTTCTTTTTAACATATTCTGGCACCTTGAGTATCTTAAATCAAGAGGTGTCTTAGTCTAAACCATGTATGAAGAGCTCAGCAGGATCACAACTAAAGCTATCCAGCCTGATGCCCAGTGCTGGAAAGTGGTTAGAAATTGGTGCCTCAGGAAACAATGCAGGAAACAGAGCATCCTCATCCTCACACCCCTTGGCCACTCTGGGATTCCCTGGCCTAAGTGAGGGATCATTATAGACGCTCATACATCTATTTTCCAAGACAGCCCATTAACCAGCTCAGATATATGTAGTGCTGCAGCATCCTATAGCAACACACTTCCAAACATCGAAAAGTTAATTTGTCATCTAGAAGCTGGATCCATGGCCCTGATTTAGGCACCTTGGCTCCCTTTTGCAAAATGAAAAAAAGTTTAAGGGATAGGCCCTCTTTTGCATGCAGGATTTCTATGCACTTCTTTGCCTTCTATCAAATGGGAAGGTTGCAATTCCTCTCCCGAGCCCTGAGGACTTAGGACAACAGGAAGGGAGAAGCATCTAAACACCTTAGGCTAGTAGGTGGCTAATATCCTTCCAGATTTACAAGATTATGAGGGGTCTCGTGACAGTTTTGTTACAATAGACAACTCTCTGAGGCCCTAACACCAAACCACTGGCATCTGGAACGAGCAGAGGCAGAAAGAAGATGACTGTAAAAAAAGGGAGCATGCTGTGACCATAAAAAACCAAGAAGACCATGCTGTGTGGAAAGGGCCAAGCCATGGAGCAAGTCCAGAGAAGTGCCACCAAGATGATTAGAGGGATGGAGCTCCTCTCCTACCAGGAAAGGCTGAGAGAATTGGGATTGTTCATCCTGGAGAAGAGAAGGCTCCAGGGTGACTTAATGGCAGCCTTGCCTACAAGGAAGATGGAGAGGGACTATTTACAAAAATATGTAGTGACAGGCCAAGGGGGAATGGATTCAAACTGAAAGACAGTAGGTTTAGATTAGGTATTAGGAAAAAATTCTTTATTGTGAGTGTAGTAAGGCACCAGAACAGGTTGCCCATAGAAGCTGTGAATGCCTCATCCCTGGAAATGTTCAAGACCAGGTTGGAAGGAACTCTGAGCAACCTGGTCTAGTGCAAGGTGTCCCTGCTCACCACAGGTGGGTTGGATATTTAAAGTCCTTCCAGGACAAACCATTCTATGATTCTGTGTAACAGATTTGACTATTGGAGACAGCATGCAGTTGGAGAACATTATCAGCACTAAGTGGATGAAGGCATTTATCTAGGCAAGTCAGGGCAGAAAAGAGGCTTCTCGAGTCTGGGGCAACAGTAACATGCACTAGAGCAGCTCGAATTCTTTGACAGCAAAAGTGAGGTCTATGCACAGGTCTTTCTCTTTCTAAAAGCTGAGAAAGATTGGTTCACTGTCCCTTATTTCTTATAAATTCAAAGAATTGGTTAAATGAGGAATATGACCATATATTCTGGTGGACCACTTGCACAGCTGATACAGTATTGTACTCAAAATGGCTGTGTGCAAATTGGTTTATATAATCTGAACAAGAGATAGATAAAGGCACAATTAGGTAGGTGATATAAAGTATGAATGAAAGTGGGCAAAACTAAGAGTTAGACGTGCAGCATTGTGTTAGTAAAGAAAGAAAACAAATCTATGCAAGTTATGAAAAGGTATAATAATTTTGCAAATTCATTAGACTGCACTGGGGGAAGGGATTGCTCCAGTAATGGGGGGTTTGGCTGCTTTTTTTTTGTCTTTTTTTTTGAAGAAGTTGGTACATTTGTTTTAGTTCATGACTTGCTTTGAAATTTGTATTTATAGTAAGCCTTTTCCATTCAGTTTTTTGGGGTTTTCTTTTGCTTTTTTCTGTCTATGATTTTAATTGGACATGCAATAGTATAAAATACAACATAAATTATTGGAAAAGGTGTGAAGGGCTAAAGTAGAACCAGCTAAAATACGCGGTAGCTTCAATACTTCCCTAAAAGCAGTGGGGTGTATTCTCTATAATGAGTCTTCCAGTATCAGTGACAAGTCTGCATCTCAACTAGAAAGTAAAAATAGATCACTTAGTGTTCATCTTTCTTCTCATCAAGTTTCACATAAACAAACAACAAAACAACAGTTGAATCCATTGTAAATCTTATATAGAATCTGAACCTTTTTTAAGCATGCTACAAAGGAAAATAATTAAATTTAAGATAAGTTTAAGGAAAGTAATTAATTTGAAGATGCAGCTTCTAATTAGGATGTATAGTATATTAGTGACTTAATTTCTCAGGTTATTAATTGCTATAAAATAAATGTCTATATGACTCAACCTTTCAAGCTTCTGGTTTTAATGGCAATTCAAAGCCCTTGACATTTCTATAATGTGCTCAGTGCTACGAAGGATCAAGTTCCTAAAAGAAAAGGAAGCATTTTTTCCATTTTACTTAAGGTCAAAGTAATAAACATCCAACTTCTCAGAGACATGTCAAATGTACATATGGATGCATAAAACCATAATATGATCTTCCACTACAATTAAACCAATGATGGCAAAAAAAATCCCTGTAGATTCCTACTGCTTTGGATTCAGTTTTGTGTCCATTAGTCTATGTAAGTAATCCTGCAGAAATTAGAATGTTTGTTTTGAAGACCAAGAAGTACTGAATCAGGTAATGCTCCATGTGAGTGTTTTATATCTTAGTTTTAATCTAATTTTAGTGGACCCAATCTGGTTTTATATATCAATGTAATTGGGAGCAGCTCCAATGATGTTGACAGTTACACCTTTAAAAATTTGGCATAAAAGATACTGGAATCTGGACTACGTATCTTTATGCTGTATGACTTTCTCTCTGAATTTCTTGCGGCTAAAACTTGCCTCTGAAAATTAATGTACACTTTCAAATTACTTCAGCTGGAGCAGGATTGGACCATTGAAAAACTGTGTTAGTACACTCCCCAATGATGTTCATACTCCAGTAAACTCCGTTAGTAAAACTAATTTTATTCTAAACACTTATAACACAGCATTTAGGTAGGAAAAAGCACCATCAATCACTTGGTGTTATCCCACAGACAACACTACACACATCAGTGATGTGCTCAGAAGGCAAGAAGACCCAGATGAATTGGTAGTTTGTCAGGTTTTTTCACTTTATAAACTAAAGTGTTGCAGAGTTTTAAAACGCTGTGTAGCTATCATTTCTACTGTTAAACTCAGGCATATAAAATGACCTTTAATGAAAACAGCAAGATTAAACAACAAAGGAAAAATTTCAATAATTGTACAGGAAAATGTATGCAACCAGCCTTAAAAGAATAAAAGTTTAGTGTGATAGATTTATGATTAACAGCCAGGCATTAAACCTGAATTTACGTGTTCTGTCTATAGACTGATGTTGGTAATGAATTTTTTCTTGTATAAAATAGAAAGAACTCTATTTACCTCATCACAAGATTTGGGTTTTTAGTAACAGAAATGGAGTGACTCAAGGTTCTAAAAGAAACATGCTAAAGGGAATATAATTGATACTACCTCTTAATATATTGACTCTCCTGAGAAGGGTGAGTAGCCTTGGCTACCTAATTTTCTGAATTCATAAGACATATCTAACAATCAAGAACCATCTTTAAAATATCTGAAAATTATCAGAAAACAATTATTTTCTGAATTATTCTCAGCAAACAGAATGGCCATTGGCCATTCAGATACCATCTGTCAAGTAATACAGATTATGAGAAGTTCTGAAGAAATGGCTGAAAATGGAAATCATGCAAGATAGTGTATAATAATAAACATAACAAAATTTACTGAATGAAAACCACATTTTAGAAGTTAAAAATCACAGTACAAGGTTCAGTTTAGTATGTTAATTGTTTTCTTCCTAGCTTCTAAAATAATTAAAATTATATTTCTTCTATTTCACATTATTTATCTTGACATAGTAGGCTGACTGAACTGTTTATTAATATAATGTCCTGAGAGGTAATATTATTAGATACTAAAGCTAGAAGAGATGGGTACATCTTTTTTTGTAACCAATGCCATAGAATTTTAACAAGCAGTTCTTGCATCCAGCTCAAGAAGTTGCTATTATTATCTACAGAAAGACTTAACACCAGTTTAGGAACTCAAAGTAATGATAAAGCCATGTTATTCCTTGCAACAATGTTATTAGTTAGGGTAGGAGAAAGCTTTTTTTTTTTAATGAAAGAGAAAAAATTCTTATTAATATGTATGCAGCTGAGGGCTATTTAAGCCATTCTTATAAGCAGAGACATTTAAAGACTAGAGATGATCATTATTGTTGAACTTGTTGAACAGAATGTAGTAATTTTCATTTTCTCTTATAATAGCATCAAGTCTAAATAGGTCTGCTATCTATATTACATTGCATTACTCTGGAAATTATTCTCATTTGTGCCCAGTGAACTTGATAAGGTAATATGGACAGAATTTCATTCTGTTCAGTTGGCATTCATGTCATAAAAGAGAATCAATCCACCAGAATCAGTTCACCTACATTTTTTCCTTCAGAGCAGTAAGCCTTGCTGAGGCAGGTGTAGGTAAAAGGAAATTAAGGTCTTCTTTCACTTCAGTCTTTTAAAATACTTTTTCCAACATGTTTTTGTTACATTCAGCCACAGCCAATGAGAATTTTCTTCAGCAGCTCTGAAGAAAACAACAGAAATGTCTTTATGACTCCAGCAAAATTATTCTTTTTATGCAATAAAATAGCACCCCACTTCCTTTCTTCTCTTCAGGCCTTGTTTATTTACAATTTAATGTCAGTAACTGCAATAACTTAACCTTTGGCGGGGCTCTAATGGACTTGAAATTAAACAGCAAGGTTTTAATTGGCCTCTGAGAGGAGTAGTGCTGGGTGCTGCACAGCTGAGCTGCTGGGCAGCGTGTGTAGGAGAAAGGCATGCCATTTGGATGTTCGCAACAACCCACTGCGGGCTGCGCGTCTGCAATGCATTATTGATCAAACAGTTGTCATAAATAGGAGCATCGAGTTGTGCTACCAGCACCAGCTCTCAGATCTCTGAAAGCTGAGATGCCATTAATGTATTCATATAGAAAACATAAACTAAGAGTAGGAAACTGCCCAGAAAAAACAGTGTAAGAAAAAAATAAAAATCACCAAGATAAAACTCATTAAGAATTATAGTACGTATTAGATTAGATAGCTTTCATGACCTGTGTGCTTCTCCCCAACTTGCCCTTCTTCTGACAGCATTCAAAACCGCATTACAATTTTGCCAAAACAAGTCAGTTCTCAGTTTGATTAGAGAAAGAAAATCATATGATTCCACTAAATCTTCTGACAGTTCTGCTGTCATGGCCATCAAGGCTGGGTTACATACTTTACAGTAAATGAAGCAGAATATAGTAGTATAGAAGGGCCTGTAAGGGTGTCTTCACAATAATTATTTATTTTTTTTATGCTTTAAGTATGCATTTGAGCTGTCAGATGATGCAAGGTTATTGCTGTTTCTTATTATTTTTTCCTGGTAGTGTTACCATCATGCCTTGAAGTAGCCATGGACTATGATCTAATTGTTCTTGCTGCCACACACACTATTCTGCCAAGGAACCTATAACTGAGACTGTTTAGAGAGCTATCAAAGGCAGGGCTGCAGCACTTTACTCACTCTCGTGTGGGTGCCAGGAGCAGTGAAGTCACCATAACCAGCACTGTGGCTGCCTCAGTCCATTCCCCATAGGATCTTAGGATCTTATTCCTTTTCAGTCTTATGCTGCTCCCACTTCAGTCCGTGCTACAATAGTGATGGGGGTGCTGGCCAAGACAGGCAGTTTGATGATTGCACAGCAACGTGACAGAGATGCTACAGGACAAAGTGAAGGTGAGATAGGCAGGCAGGCAGGCAGGAGGGAGCAGTGAGGCCCGGTATGACCTGCACAGTGGTCAAAGGACACCAGCTGCCCATCTGGTAATGCTTTCATTTGAGTTGTCATGGGAAAAGGAGGAGATTTTGCAAAGAAGTAGTTATGCTTTCAGAGTTCTGCAAATGGAGAAAATCAAACTGTACTCACTAAACAAAGGCATCAAATTGGGTCAGCAAGAGGGAAAAGCTTTTGAAAAGAACAGAAGACCAAGCCAGAGATGTGAGAAACTAAGGATGATCTATCCAAAGAAATGGGCCAGCACTATGAGCTTTTCAAAAACTGCAGTAACTTTACATAAGAAAGAAGAGAGCAATGACAAAAGTTACCATTGGAACCCAGCCTATTTCCAATATTTTTTTTTTCTACTGAACATCTTAGGTGGATAATGTGTCCATTTTCTGGAAAACTAAATCGCAGCCTCTGTTTTATGGTTATGAAGGACAAGAAAGAGGATAGACTAATTTTTATCCGTGAAAGAGCTAAACTTCTTTGCCTCTTTATTCTGCACATTTGCAGAGACACTGACTTTTGGGCAAGACAGAAGTCTCTCAGACCCTTGCTGCAGAACAGTAAGATACACAGGAATATCAAATATAAGCAAGTGAAAAGGAAATATTAGACTTGCAATACTTTTACCTTAGTATTGGAAAAATTATTTCTGCCTTAGGAAGTATTTATACTTAGTATACAAATACCTGCATAGGCCTATTATAGTTACTGGTAATTTTTCCTTCCAAGCAGTCATTATAATATCAAAAGTAAAGCTTTTTTTTTTAGGTGACCTTCCTTGATGAGGGCTAAATTGCTATTAATATTCTATAAATATATTCAAAATAACAGAAGACTGAATTAAAAAGAAACAAAAGATCTAATTCTAAAATGGCTGTTTGAAAGAAATTGAGCATTTTGTCCATGTATCCATGGATATCCACTTTGAAAAATTAAATTAACGAAATCTGGCAAATACAGAAGAAAAACAAGCAGGGAAGGGGAAAAGATCTTTAGATAAAGTAGTAAGAAATGTTTTGTTACTATATTATACTACATATTAGTGAATCTGTTTAACAACTTGAAAAGTCATTTTCTTCAATAGGGAAACTTCAGGACCAGCTGAAAAGATGTGCAAGATAGAGCGATTGGAAAACCTCCTGCGTTCTGCATATTGTAATGATATGTGGAAAGTAAAGGAGATAGGAATACCTGGGCACGAGGACATCTGTCTTGTGAGGATAAACTGCTAATGTAAAAGAAAAAAAATCATGTGAAAATAATAATACATATTAACACAGAACACATTAATACATAGAAATAATTAATAATAATAATAATAAATACCCAGGTACACTAGTGATCCAGAGATAACACATGATAACAAAATATGTATCCCTCAGGTCAGTGACTGACAGGACCTTGGAGGAACCTCTCAAGCACAGCTTGGAAGATTTTTGGCCAGACTTTGTAAGTGATAAGAAAAGGGAAAACTATTGTGGGTCTTATGGGAATGAGACACTAAAGTCCCTCTAAGGAAGTCTCTCCCATCTTTATTTATTTTTGGACAAGCTTCAAAGTATACTATACTACACTAAGAGAAATTCTGACTTCAAAGAAACATTATTTGGTTTGTTTCTTTGGTAAGGCAGAAGGTCTGTATAACACAGCATTTATAACAAGTAAACCCAATAGGCTGAAACTAGAAACAATTTCACTGATCCAACAGTGGTTGTCTTTTCTGAGAACACTATTGTTTCATTATAAATCATAATATGTAAGGCTTTTTGTAATTAAAGAACATTCTTATTTTCCTGGATTGGTGACTTGATGGAAAAGTTGTACTCTCTTAAGGGAATTATCTGCTTTAGGGAATGCCTTTAAATATATCAAAATGGAGGGATCATTACCTTGTCTGCGGCTCATTTGCAATATAATCTCATTTTGGCTCCAACCATCACTGAATGGTAATGGATATTGATCAGTTGTTTTAGCAGTGGAATAACAGCTTCAATTTAATGACTATGTAATAACATTATAGTGGCTGAGACTGTGAGCAGAAAATGTTCATTATTTCACAAGCCATACAAGGCAGCATTAGAGTTTTTAATGGTTTCTTGTATGATTTAATTGTGCACCAGGTTGTACTTTCATACATGCAACAACAATAGTACACAGAGGATTACAGGGAGTTTTTTAATGTAAAATATGTACAACTTATGCAAATAGAGCTGATGACATTTCCATTTTTACTTCTAGAAACCTGCCTACTTTTAAATAAACTTAAAGCATTTAATTTTCTTTCAATGTTACAAGGTATTATAAATGTAATCTCAGCAAAAGCAAATGTAAGTGGCTGTGTCCTTTCAATTGGCATGCCTGCTGCCAGCCAAAGCTGGGCTAACCACTGGATTAGAAAAAAGTAAAGAGAACTATCAGACATGTTAAAAATCAGTCTCCAAATTTACCAGATCAGACAAGCTGGCATAAAGTGGAAGTCTTTTTTTAGTGCACTAATGTACCAAGCTTCATTAATCACAATTTGCAGCTGTGCTACAAAACACCTTCTCATGCTTCTTTTTCGTTTTTTCCCTTATATTTTTCACAAGATTTCTTTAATTACATTCTTTCCTAGTTGCGCTTCTTGGAACTATATCCCATCTATCTTTCACCTCTGAAAAATGCCAGCATTTTCGAAGAGGTTTTAAATTCAGTTATTACCTTGACACCATGTAAATTACTACTTCAGTGAAATAATTTTCTGGGTTTTTTGAGTGTAATGTCACACTTTTTAAAAAATTTCCATTCAACTTTGGAACAGAAAATATTGAATTGTTGTCTATTCAACTAGAATAGTGACAAATAAACAATTTTGAATTTATACCCAATATTAATTTCCATTATTCATATATTTGGAGAAAAACATTTTGCTTCATTTAGAAAGATCAAAAGTAAATCTTATCTTCAAAAAAGCCAAAATACTACCATGTAGTATTATTTGAAAAAAAATTTGCTGAAATGGAGCTGTGGAAATTATTTGGGTCTCATGTAATCTTTAAAACATTACCCTGAAAAAGTATGAAAAAGCTAACAAATTTTTATAGTTGAATAAGCAAATGTAGTTTATTCTTAGAGTTACTCAAATATTTGAGGAAATCTGCACCTTTTTGAGAATGAAAAATGTTTGGAACTCATGATGAGGTGAAGTGAGATTCCTCAGTCTAACCTGAGAAATAACTGCTTTATTTTCTGTTAGATGATTTAATCACAAATCTGTCTTGTTTTAGTGAGGTAATAACTGCTCTGACCTACAAAACTGCAGGGTAGTATTCCTGTTCGGTAGTTCTAAACCTCTGAAATGGTTTTCATCAGTTTCAGAAGGTACTGAGCTTGAGTGTGTCTCCCAGCTCCCTGGCAGATTTTATGGAGGCACATAGCTCCACCTTCATACATCTAATTGTAGGCTTAGGACCATGGTTTTAAACTTATGTGACCATTTTAAAATTATTTATGGTTTTAAATTTATCATAATTTTAAAGCAAAATAATTTTCTAGGAAAATATCTACATCTAAATTTTTACTTTTCTCACAACTTTATTCCTTAACATGTTCTGCTTGTCAAACACTCATGGAACAGCTCAGAAGAGAAAGCAAGAGCACATTTTAGAAGAATTTTGAGGATGAAAAGACCAAGCTTATCTTATTTGTTTCATTAGCATGTGCACATAATACTTTCTAGCCAGTGCTATAAAATATGCTATCAAAGCCCACCACCTCTCTGTTCTGAAAGTGGAGTAGATATACTATCAATCACATCAGACATTAGTATGCTAATATCCCATCTCCTGCAAAATTGGTTTGACATACACAATTATCTGTCTAGATGCATTGAGTGTGCCAGAACCTTCCATTATCAGAAATAAGGCTACTTTCCTTTTGCTTTCCTACAAGTGCCCTGTATATGGATTAAATCTTTCTTGGTTGCTTTGAGTTTCCAGAGAATTGCAGGTCTAACAGAGAATTTATCTTTAGTATTCTTCCATGCTATTATTATTCTTCATTTGATTTTACTCCTAACTCTATGTGTTGCTCTGTTGCTCTGTTGCAGTTTGGGCTCTCTTTGAGCCCAAACTGCAAGAAATTGATCCAGTTTATTTTGGAGCATGAGACTAATTTAACAGGTTATATCAACTTTTTACATATTCCAGAATAGCTTGTTTTGAACAGCTAAAGCACTTGCATTCTTAGCACATAGGCATCAGAAAGTACACATGGAACTTTTCATTTCAATAACTTAAGCAGAAAAATACCGTTTATTTGTAAACCATATCTATAGCTTGAAATATTAGCTTTAAATTGTGTATCTTTAACACTAAAAACTGAGGTTTTGCAATTCTGCTTTTCATGCTTAAAGATATGATTTTATACTATTCATCCCAGCTAAGCACCATTAGCTGTCTGTATTTAGTAACTTGTTGATATTTGCCCCACCTCACTAAATTCCAGCCAGTGTTTGCTTGCAGCCATTCTGATTTCAGATGTCAGTGTAGTAGTAACAGCTCATTTTAGCAGGTGGCACAGCGCTCCTTAAATGTATTCAGGATCCCTGGAATAATTTATTCCTAAATTAACTCTATGAACCTTGCTTTCACATACTGATCAGTTCATATTTTAATTTCACACATTGATGAGCACTGCATGAGTAAGTGTGAAACACTTCTAAAAATAGGTAGGGAGGATATAATAGGACAGGAAGGCATCCTGTTAACTTCAAGTAAAGACCAAACTCACCACAGCTGGGAATCTGGTGTCTGTCTGGTAAAAACAACGTATTAGATGCAGCCAATAGTACTTCAGTACTTCTGTAATTTCTGGTTTTGATCAGTCTGATGTACTGTGAATGATCACACCGTTGTGATAATGAATCAGTGAAGATGTCTTTGAACAGATGGAGTATATTTTCTGATCTCTATTGTTATTATTTAATATTATATGTTCTCATTGTTTGAGCTCTTTGATTTGCTCTCAACTATGGCTGTATTGCTTAGTAATCTTATATATAGCTGTGTAGTAATTGGTTGTGTTATTAATATATTTAGGAGCCAATGATCAGCACTATGACTAGTCAATAGCATTTAATATATCTATTTTTGCCAAAATATAATAAACACAGGCTATTGCTGTAAGTTAAAAACAGGACTACAGCCTTTGCCTCCCTGGGCAGCTGAGCAGGTCACTTTTTCCATGGACAGCTGCATCATCTAAACTCAGAATAATCAGTCAGTGCTGAGCTGCATGAGCAGTAAAAGCCTAACCCTCACAGAATAGCGGCAATTTGTCTTACAAACAAACAAGCAAGCAAAAGAAACCCAAATAGCCAAATAGAACAACACAATGTAATATCTGGAAGAAAAATTTCAGGTAGAAAATAAACTGGTGGTCCAAGTATGTTGCTGGCTTTTAGAGAGAATAGCTAAATAAATCCAGCCTTTGCAGGTATAGCCTTCATCATGATGCTATTATTTTATATTATGTAGTAAATAACTTTTAGATGTATATGAAAACAGTAATGAAGAAAAGGGGGGAAACTTGTCACTAGGTAAGTGATAACCTTATATTTACCGTTTTAAACTTACTTTTCTTAGTGTAAAGAATTTTCTATTTGGCTTTCTCATGGGAACAAATAGACAAAATATATTCAGAATTGTGCCTCTTTTTTTTTTTTACTTTAAGTCTAACCTGTACTCTCTGTTCACTCCAGTTCCTGGGTTTAATTTCTGGAGGAAAATTATTCACCACTGTGTCAGGTTCTCATTTTGCTCAAAAAACATGGTTTCAACACACTGGTTTTTAAAAGCTGTATTAAAAACAAAGCTCAGCTTTTAAATTGAGCAGATACATGTGAATCTAGAAAGTTTCATTCTCTGAATTTATTTATCATTCTGTATAATAGGACCAGTATTAAACAGAAAAGCAACTTCATGTGGAGCTTTCCACTGTAGCATGTTGATGCCAAGCCTGGGACGTGCTGGGAGCCACAGAGGAGGAAGTTATCTTTAATTGGTTTTGCTTCATATACTTCACCTTAATTTCCACTAAAGCTAATGGAAAATCTTTCATATTGTAAGGGAACATAAGATCCTTGATCACTTTGGCAGTTTTGAAAATGTTAGAAATTGTGTCTCTGGTTATTTTTGTTATTTTTCTCCTAGTCTTGCTAGCAGGTAGAGTTACTGGCTATCTAATGTTTTGTCTTGAGATTTTGAGCAGGGTTTTACTTTCAAATATAAATGTGAAAATTGTAGTTACCCTTTCTTAAAAAGTAGACCTTCATGTTTAGTCTTATTTTCTTTTTTCCACATAAAATTAAAGTTACCTTCTTAATTTGGTTCCAGAAATGCTTATGTTTTCTCCCTTCTCCAAGCAGCTGTAATCCAATTTTCCTTTCCCTTTGGAAAAACAAAGAAAAGTCTTAAAAATCAGAAGGTGATCACCAAATTCGTAATTATTTTGTATAGGTTATTAGGACATAGAGTTAGCTGTTGGACTGAGGCCAGAAGAGGCCAGCAAGATGACCAGAGGGCTGGTGCACCTCTCCTGAGAGGAAAGGTTGGGAGATTTGGAACTGTTCAGCCCGGAAAAGAGAAGGCTCTGGGGAAACCTCATTGCAGCCCTTCAATGCTAAAATGGGGTTTACAAGAAAGATGGGAACAGACTTTTTAGCAGGGCCTCTTGCAATACAAGGGGCAATGGTTTTAAACTGACGGAAGGTCAATTTAGATTAGACGCAAGAAAAAGTTTTTTGCATGTTTCACAAGCATGAGGTTTCTAGGAACAGTTAGCTTGGAGAGGTGGAAACATTCCATCCCTGGAAACATCCAAGGTTATGTTGGAGGGGGCTCTGAGCAATCCAATTTAGCTGAAGATGTCCCAGCCCATGGCAGGGGACTAGGACCAGATGACCTTTAAAGGTCCCTTCCAATTTAAACTATTCTATGAAGATTATATTATAATTATAAAGTTATTATAAAGTATATTGCATTATGAAGTTATAATTATTGCTTCAGGATTCACAATCCTATTCTGCCATTTTGATGGTCTCTCCAGCCTGACTCCTTCTCATGTTACTCATCTGTTTATCTCCTCTCAATGAAGATGGGGGACATGTTGTGTGATTTATGAGCGACAATTGAATTAGAAAGTACAACACACAGCAGAAAATATAAATATTTGAGTTGAATTTTTTTTGGCTTTCGAATAAAGTATTTCATATTCTCATACAAAATTTCAAATGTTTCATTTCTCAGTTACTTGATTTTCTAACATAATATCAAAACATCTTTTTTTTTTTTTTTTTTTGCCAGAAAATGTGGTTTTGTATTGGGAAAGAAATTTAACAGGATTCTATTGACCAGCCTGGATTATTAACTATTATAAATGCATGTCTTATGTATAATAAGACTGAAGGGAAGTGATATCCTTTTCTTCTGCTTCAAATTGTCTATCTTTTTGTTTTGTTCTTGTTTTTTAAGAATCAAAATTCTCAGAGAAATCTATGAAATTTTACATGCTAAACTGGAGAAAAAAGCAGCTCCAAATATCTGCTTAAATAGTTCTCTGCTTCACACAGCAGAGGGAAGTTCAATTTATTAATGTCAAACTACTGTGCCTGTTTAAAGCACTGGTTTAAACATTCTTCATGGATTCCAAAATGTACTATAAAATAGCTCAGCTTTCCTTTCAGTGATGGAGCTCAGCTCCTGGTGCTTGGGTATCTTTATTCCCTCCCCTTTTCGACTTTCATGCTTCTACTCTTCAGCAGTTCTCTATCTGACTGGCTGCTATAAAGCCACTGCCACTTATCTTCTGCTTTCTCAGGTGAACAAGGAGAACAGAAAGTTGAGGGGTGCCTTTAATTGCGACACTTAGTCAATGCCTCTGGTTGCAGTAAAAAAAGAGCAATGCAATGAAACCTCCCTTGATGCAAAAGAAAATAATGCACTGTGCCTCCTTGGTACTGTCTTTATCCCAAGTGAAGCCACAGTGGATGAATGTTTTGTTCAGGAACCAGAGGGACTCTAATAGGCACTTGCTTAGGAAAACAGGTGATCATCTTGAAAAAGAACTGAAAACTAAAGTGCTAAAGCTGCTCTCTTTGTTCCTGTGAGGTACATGTACCTGTACTGAAAACAAGTACTTATATCAAACAAATAGGACGTATTTTGATTTAACAGTGTTTGTTTTTCTCTAATGCAAAATTTTAGTCAGCAGTCTAATTATTGTGCTTCTCAGTCTTTTAGAAATTTTTTAGACACTGTATAATTTGCTTGTTTTACAAAAAGACAAGTGTTACAGCAAAATAAGAAAAAAAATACAGTTGTGTATATAGGAGCATGTGAGGGGCTCCCACAGTAGCTGTTACATATAGGCTGTCTTTTATAGCCTTAATTATATCGTCACTGGAAAATCAGTTGCTGTGTATCTAAATTCATTTGCACACATTATGTTTTTCACCCCTGAGGAGTAATATGGCATATAACTACATGTGAAAACTAAACTAGTGAAATTTATGTTATGCCGGTGTTTATTTTGTTGTAAAATTGACTTTCAACAAGCAATCCAATATCCAGTAAAGGGCTCTGATCAGGCAGGCTTATAATGTCATTAAACACTGCATTTGTTAATGGCTGCAAATATTTTCTTTCCTTCTACTTAAGGATGTCAAAAAGCTTCTTCATGGCCATAGAAATGAGCTACAAATGAGTGCATACATATGGTAGTGAAGTAATTCAGCCATTGCACTTCCTCTTTAAACTGAAAGAAAAATGTCAGCAAGGACAAAAATGACAGAGAGATCACAGACACCCCCCAGCCTGGTGGGCATCAGTCTCTGGAATAATTTTCTGAAGGAACTGATGGAAGTTGAATTTTCGAACCATTGGAAACATAATATGTTGAAGTAGTGAAGAACAAAGCAGTCTTGACTTCCCATGGACAGTGATTCTGAGGCTTAGATCTAAGTTCCAGAAGGCATTCCTCAGACACTGCTGACCTTCCCCATATTGATCAGGTGTTAACTAAGTGCTGGTAACTTCCCACACAGAAACAACCCAGTGTTAAATTTCTGTATTAAACCACTGTGTTAAACCCAGAGTTAAACTACTGTGGGACTGTGTCCGTTCCCTCTTGACCGACTGCAATTCTCTGTCTTAGTAAGAAAGGAGATGGTTTTCAGCTCCTTCAGGTGTGTTGCTCTTTGTTGTCTGTTTTCCTGTCTGGAACTAGTTCAACACTGTTCTTCAGCTGCAGCACAAAGGAGGTGATTCCTTATGGAAAGAAATCTGTTTCCAGCAACCCCCACTGAGAGAGAAGGTGAAGATGCTTTGTTACAACAGTACCTCTTGGGACCAAAGGTGCAGAAATCAACCAAATGAGCTTCAGACTGTGATTCAAATAGCAGCATTTGAATATTCCCTATGATATAACAGGATCAGCACCTTGTTTTAATATCTTTATACTTTAAGCCATAGCATTGCTCAAGAAAAGTGGAAAAAAGCCACATAGCCTTTTGAAGGAAAAAGCTTATGGAGGATGTGTGAGTGAAACAAAGGTCAGGATTTGTTAGCTGTGCAGTTGCAAAAGGAGTCCAGCTGTCATTTTGCCTGCCAGGAGGCCACCCTGACTAACACTAACTGCTGCTGGGAACTTCTATTGCAGGTTTAGAGAGTTTTGCACCACTGCAAAGCCAATGAAGCCCATAATCTTCCTTTACACATTTTTCTTTAATATGGGAATATATTCTGAGGTAAATTAGAAGTAAAATCTATCTCCATCTTCTGAGATACTACCTGCAAAATCAATGCTAAAAGCAACACTGGAAGGATACAAATTTCATTGTAGAGTCCAAATTTTTCGTACTTTTTGATCCTTTGACAACAATTTGCTTATTGTTCCTGGATCTTAACAAAGAGATGTAAATTTCTGCTCTTTATAGTATGTTTTCCCAAATTCTATCATGACCTATTGCTAATTTATGCATAGACCAGATGAGAGATAACTAAGACCAACTGAGTTGAAAAAAATATGTAGAAGACAAGGGAATTAATTTCAAATCTGTGAAAGTGCAAACTCTGTCAGATACCCAACTAGTCACAAACAGCTTGCTGTCAAAAGCAAAGGAGTCTCTATCGTGAAGTGCAGAACTCCAGTATGGATTAATATTTTAATTAGTGTTATTGTAGAAATAAATTAATCTTACAGAGACCAGAATCTGTCCATTTGAAAAGATACCAAAATTACTGTAAGAGAAAGTTAATGAAATGATAAAAATTTGGATAGGAGTTAATTTGATGTTTCTTGAATCAAATACTTGGGGCTAGTCTTATCTCAACCATAGAAAATTACAAGTATATTTCTTCAATTACTCTGGGTTTGATGGTTTTTGAAGGGACTTAAGCCCTTCCCATAGCCTAAATCTTTCTGATTCTGTAGCCATATAAGAGTCAGTACTGGCTGCAGAGACCCAAAAAAGGATGAACTGAGGTGGTCCTGCTCAGCTTCTATACCTATTTGCTGTGGATTTTTACAGTACTTATTTTTCTTGCAAGGAGCAGTCAGATTACACAACCATTTTAAGCAAACTGGAGCAGAGGCGGATCTGGATGAATGTCATGGGGCAGGTAGGGAAAATACAAAAAGAGCATAGCCACTAATAACAAAGCTGTTTGGGGTGTGGAAAGTGGATTTCTGGGCATTTAGGTTTTGGGTATTTTGTTTTTATTTTCTTTGTGGCTTGGTTTGGTTTTCTTGATAGTTTTATTTGTTTGTTTTTAATTATTGAATGGTTTGCCTCAGGCATCAGACACCTATCTATCAGATAAGGCATAGAAAAGATAAGAACATATGAGGAAAAATATTAGTGAAAAAAATGTGGCACAAACAGGTGAAAGAGAAAAGTATAAGAGGGTGGAAGTAGGGCAGAGGCAGTTTTATTTCTTGACAATTAGATATGAAAATCCTAGGTATAAACGTAACAAAAATTAAAATGGTCTTGAAGCCCACACTAGAAGGAATTACATTAGGAAATGTTTTTGATGTTTTTGAAATTTGACAGTTTTTTCTTGTCAAAGTGCAGAAGTCTCTACACAGCACTATTTATCCTCTTATTATAAAAGGAAACATCCTTAATGGATTTCTGTCTTCTCAGAGCATGAACTTGAGCAGTGATTTATTTATGCTTGGATGGTTACCTAAAAATAAGAAATGAAAATGCAGATGTTTGCATTTGTAAATGTTAATATGACAAGTTAGAGAAGTCCCTGTCTCATCCTGAGGTGTGCAGTCAAATGGAGAGGACAAAATAGACTGGGCTTTCACACACAGAGGGGGAGCAAGTAGCAAAAGTGTAAAAAGACCATGAAGAGTTTAGAAGTAGAGAAGGTGATTTTGAATTCTGTCCTTGATAGAACAGAAATAAAGCAAGGGAAAAGGAGGTGAGATAATTACAGGTTCCTGCAACTTACTTGGTAAAAAGCTTAGTAGGTCTGAGAATTATTACAAGGTTACTGACAGTGGCTCTCTTTACTTTGTAATATTTATAGTGATTATCTTACCATTAGACTGACACTACGGATATTTAATCTGCAATCAAATGACAAAATCTACCATGAAATGTGGTAAAGAGAAGAAATATGGCAACAGTGATTTTCAACTTTATTCATTACCAAAATAATAATTACGATGTAACTTAGGGCATTTCTGACTCAAGAATGGTTTTTAGAATGGTCTATGTGCAAATAACAGACCAAAATAAAGTTATTTCTTCCAATGAGATATTTACTCTGATGTTATTTTTGGATACCTTCCATCAAGCTTGGACAAGCTCCCACTTCTATAAGGAGCGTGGGATAATTCCACTGCAGTAAAGCACTGAGGAGACAGGATTATTGTCTCCTCAGACCTCCTCCCTTAATAGGAAGACAGAGGAAGAGGCATATCTAAAGGAAGACTGTGAAGTCTGATGAGCTAAAATGTAGTCTAGAGGTATTTATTTTTTCCATTGACTCTTAAAGGAGCCTAGGATGGTCATAATCCTAATATAGGCAACAATTCTAATTGCATGAAATTAGATAAATAGCACTCAAGCCTGAATTAAAAAGCCAAATAGATTAAAAAAAAATTCACCAGAGCCCTGCCTGAAAAGATCAGGCTCTGATTGGAATATCTTCTGTGTATGCCACATGTTTGTAAAATTATTTCCATGCCCACTCAGCCTCAGTATAAATATCATTATCAATAAATATCATTATCACTTTCATTGCCTTCATGTCTTTTACATTTTATCCTACAAATTCTGAAATCATTGATTTCAGAGGTAAATGTAATCAGTGTAGCTTATACTAAAGTACCTACTAGCAATGTGTCTTCAACAAATTTGAATTTGGACCATTACTTTTGATTATATGATAAGCATATCAAAAATAAAGAGGATAGATATTAAGATAATAACACAGCTTCAACAAGTGAAGTACATCAGAGTTACTGAAGATGAAATTATAACTTGCAAACTAGTTTCTAGTGAGCTAAAGTCTTTGCTCAAAAAAATTCAAATGACCATGAAATAAGTCAAAAGAAAATCTATTTGTGAAGTGGATCCTTAGATCCTCATTTCAATAAATATTTAATGAAAAGCTAAGAGGTAAACAAGAAAAAAAGGACAAATGTTTATCCTTTCCAAAATTTATAGAAAAATATATCCACTGAGGATATACACCTCAGCTTCACAGAACAATGAATGAATTCACAAATATATTTGCATATGCCTCACATCCAAGATTTCTATTCCCTTGCTCCTGGACACTATTTTTGGAAAAGCAGAGGAGGGTCCCTTGTTTCATTCCTCTCTTTGAAAAGGCTTCAAATATGAGAATACAATCTGAAAGAAAGTGAATCTAAATCAGTAGAAGAGTGGCAGAATGAAAGACCTGACAGAATGCCTCCCATCCCTTGAAAAAAATATGTGATGACAAACTGTTGGTCTAAATTTATGTATCTTTGTTCTCATCCTAAATGGATGACAATGATGTATTAAGGTTGGTAAAAAATGACAACATTGACAAAGCATTGATTTCATATTTCCTATTTTTTTGTACAATAATAAAATTATTATGGCCACTCAATTACTTTTTTTTCCATTTCATATAATGAATACAGATATTCTGACTATCAAATCTTCCTCATAACAAAAAACCTCATTGAAGACTATCTAATTTTTATGATCCAGCCTTCATTCTTTTTGCTTGATTCAGGAAATCACAGGTTATTTGCTGCACCTGTACAGAGAAAATCTATTCACTGGTATTCTGCAAGCAATTCTAGCTTTTACAGGTAAAAAAGTTAATTTCGAAGTACTGTCTTACTTTGTACAGCTTTACCCATATTTTTAGCATGGTACAGTCAGAGTCAGCCTGTCTTTGTGCGGTGCAGAGATTTTTCTCTTCACTCTCATCTCTCCCCGTGGGCTGAGATGCTGTAAATTGTTTCTGGACAAGTTTCAGAGCTGCCTGTAGCACGCTTTTAATGTACGTTCTCAGAAGACTACTGGGAAACAAAGTTTAGCTTTTTCAGCCTTGTCTGACATACACCTTGTTCCCAGAATGTGTTTAATGTATGTCTTTCCACTCCTTTATTCACCCTATGTAAGGGCATCTATTCATAGCTGATTAGGAAGTGAGCAAGTGATCACTGCCAGCTCTGCTCCCAAGGTGCTATTCTTTGCTGGTTCTCCCTCCCACAGCAGGATACAGAGTTACATCAGGGGAACTTTGGTCTGGATTGCTTGGAGAATTCAGATGTCTGTACAATGGTGACACCTTGTCAGACTGACACTGAGGCTGTAGTTAGTAAAGCTAGAAGAGGCTTCTTCAATGGTTGGACTGCAGCCTCTAGAGCCTAGAAGAATAAAGCAGTGTAGTACCACCTCTGAAACCAGAGATGATATCATCAAGATAAGTCAGAATTTCCAGTCTTAAAGCTCAAGCCGAGTAGCAGAACTCTTCTGGATTAGAGGATATGGAAATCTCATTCCAGATATAAAAGGCAACTGAAAAGTCATAGACGGTAAATTTTATCTCCTTTTGTTATCTCCTGACAAAGTCAGGTGTGCTTCATGGAAAATTGCAAAAGCAATTGGGAAACTCTGGCTTCTGGCCTTCTTGCTGCAAACAAATATATGTTTTGAATTATTCATGGCATTTTGAGCAGTGGTTTCATAACCTCCAACAATTAGACCCAGAATTCACTTGGGCAAGACAAGGCAGAATTCTCTGTATAGCATAGGGAGGACCCAGTCATTGATTGACACTTTTTTGTAATTAAATATTAAACCCTAAAAGTGATTAGTGCTTTCTAATAAGGTAAGCATCCTGATTTACCTTTTACTGTTTGAAATCCTGCCTCTGGTGGTGCTACTGGCAGGATGCTCCGCTCCTATTAACATTCTTTAGAGCTCAACCTACACAGTGGCTTTCCCAAACACAATTTAACTTCCTGCTTTTCACTGAAGAAGAAAGGATTATAAAACATTTATAGGGTTGGCTTGCAGTAATAAGAGAAGTGCCAGTAGAACACCATGCCACAGGACAGTAGTTTGAAGGATTCATCCTTATATATAGCCACAGTAGAAATTAATATACAACATGCAGAGAATGTAGGTACGGGACAAACCTCTGTCTCTGTTGAAATTATTTATCTGGTAAAAAAGGTAACTCCGTATATTTTCACAATTCAAATTGGTTATGCTGTCCAAAGACACTTAGAAAAATCTGTTGTCTGTCTAAACACCAAAAAATGTGTGTGATACCTCTTTGCCCTTTTTATCTGCTGTCTTTTTAGCAGTGGATCTGCTACAACATATTTGCATAATTAGTTCCATCCCAGTTAAAACTGGCTTTGTTAGAAATAGAGAACTTTAAACCTCTCTGCATTTATATTTTCTCATCCTAATGATAACAGTGTGAGTTAAGGTGAAGGGAGGCTTCTTCTGGAGTGCTGTGTCGAGCTGGGGGCTCCTCAGTACAAAAGAGACATGTAGCTCCTGGAGTGAGTCCAGAGGAGGGCCACAAAGATGATTAAGGGACTGGAGCACGTCTATTACAAGAACAGGCTGGGTGAGCTGGGTCTGTTCAGCCTTGAGGGGAGACAACTGAGATGGAACCTCATCAATGGCTATAAGTATCTGAAAGGAAGGTGTTAAGAGGATGGAGCCAGGCTCTTCTAAGTGATGCGAAGTAATAGGACATGAGGCAACAGGCAGAAACTGATGCACAGGAAATTCCACCCGAACATGAGGAAGAACTTTATTGTGTGGGTGACCACACACTGGAACAGATTTCTCAGAGAGGGGTTAGAGTCTCCCTCACCAGAGATATTCAAGAACCATCTGGACACAATCCTGTGCTGGGTGCTCTGGGATGACCCTGCTTGAACATGGAGGCTGGACCAGATGACCCACTGTGGTCCCTTCCAACCTGACCCATCCTGTGATTCTGTGAAATAAATAATTGAAGACTGTAAAATTGTTTTCCAAACAAGAAATATTGTTTCAGAAAACAGTGCAATTTATGTATATTTCCGAATGTATTTGAACACCAATAGAAAGGAAAAGCTTTCAATAGTATGGAATGGTTCCTTTCTATTCATATAGAAGAGATTCTATAATAACCAATTCATTGTGAAGCAATTTCTGTCTCTTTGAAAGCAGACTTCTGAATAACATTTTCCCACTTCTGTTGGCAGGAAGGAACACTTTAAGACACAATTCTGAGCTATATAGGCAAAATCCTTGTGTCATTGGACTTAACAGAAACTTACCATTTACTTATATTAAATAGAAACTTAGCTCTGTGCTAGATAAAAACAAACTCAGATAGACTTTGATGCTTTCTTTGGCTATGTCCTTGCCTCCTGGAAGAAGTCCAAGAGGTTCTTTCAGGTTCATGAAACTCATAAGAAACTGTAGCTCCTGCCTATATTAAGGGAAGTTGGGAAAAAAGAAATCAAACTTCTTTGTGATAAGAGGCTCCTCATAAAATAAATTGTTGTCCTGGTGCTTTGCTTTGAATTTGATACCAAAGCAATACTGATTCTAGGGCACTGGGAATGGGCTAAATTGTGCAGAACTCTTGAGTGCAGATTTAAGGCAAATTTACAGGAGAATGCTTTCTCCAGTGTATTAAATTGTGGAAGAATCAAATACTATATGTTGGCGGGAAAAGATGAGATAAGGAAATTGAGAAAATATAGCTAAGGTGGAATCTTACAGAAGAAATTAAAACTATAAGTGACAGCTCCTGAATGGAGGTATCTCCACTGAACTCAATGCAACAGCAAAATTTGTAAGCACTGCTCAGATGAGCAAAACAAAGCACAAAAGTGTTAAACTTTGCATCATCCGGCAGGCCAAAAAAAAGGACAGACGACTCCTGAATTCCAGCCCACAAGTCAGTGTTTCAGAGGCAGAGAACTCCGCTTTTACTACATTCACACACTTGAGCTTGACATGGTACTTCTGTTATTTCAGTGGGTGACAATCAACATGCAAAAATGTAAATCAAATCTTTAAAGCTGTTCACCTTTGAGAATGACAAGACAAAGTACTAAGGTGGGTGTGGAAGAGAAGGAAAAGGTACACATCCTGTTTCTATTCTCCTCCCATCCCATCCTTTATCCTATTTTCTTTCCCAAATTACAAAGAAAGCCAATCTGAAGCATTGCTCACATATCCCGAGGCTGTCCCTTGTAAGGTACCACACAGTCCTTCCTTCTTTCCTTTGAAACCTCTATGTGAGACATGCAGTGCAAATAAAAATACCAATGGCTTGCCGCTGTGTTGCTCTAAGTAGGACAACCAGCTTCCCTCTCTCTTTAATTATATCTAATTACGGATGATCTTGACCTTTCTCAAGGTCTGTCCAGGCTCAGTGAGGCATCTGTAAATTAAACCAGATAAGGATGAAATTATGTCAGAAAAGCATGCTTAAGTTCTCAAGGAAAAGCAGTAACTCTTTCATTTGTGACACCTTATAGGCTGAATATATCTGGGGAGTCTTGCTGAATCCTTCAATGTTAATGAAGTATGGAAGCACTAGCCATAATGAAAAGTGTCAGGATCTGGCCTGCCTTAAAAACATATTTGTGCAAATGATCCTCTCTCCTTTAGAGTGAACAAAATTTTGCTTGCACAACTGGGATGCCTTACAAGTTCAAAATCATTGAAACAAGGGTAGTTCAACGTGTGATCAAGAACTGGAATGGGCTGCCCAGGGAAGTGGTGGACTCACAATCCTTGGAGAGATTTAAAAGATGTGTAGATGTGGAACTTAGGGATATGGTTCAGTGGTGGGCTTGGCAGTGTTGGGTTAAGAGTTGGACTTGGTAATCTTAAAGTTCTTTTCCAACATAAATTATCCTATCACCAAATTACAATTATAGTTGCATTCTTTGTTTATACTTGTTCCAGCAGTACAAATTGAACTGAACACAAATGGGGAAATTACCGGCAAATTTTCACTGTTGGTTTTCCCTAAAACGACTGAAAAATATGGTCCATGGATCTATTCTTACTATGACGGGATGGTATTCTGGGTTTTGCATTAGAGCCAGTCATACATTAATGTCAAAGTGCCCTTGAGCACAAAGGAGAACAGTCACTGTGGTGATACTTGTAAATACAGCTTCATGTTTGACAAAGCAGCAAACTCCTCATTGTGCCACAGGGGTCAAGCATCTTCCACGTGACTGGTTACACAGGTAATGCTTCTAACTCCTGCACTTCCAACCACAGACTGTTCCGTGTAGCGTTAAGTGACAAAATCTATATTTAGGATGGAATCTATCTCTGTTAACTTTAGCCACCAAACAGACTGTCTAATTTAAGTTAGCCATCAGTGACCTAAGTAGATTCCCTCAGTCAATGGAGATAGGTCTTATCATAATTGCATAGCTATCTTTATCACCTGAGCCATTTGTTTATCATCTGAAGCAATTTCTGTCTCTCTGTCATTTTCTTTCTCTCCCCCACTCCTCTTTTTCTATTCCTTTCTATCTCTCTGTCCCTCTGCCTCACATTTACTTTTAAATAGAATTCATACTGTTGACTTCTGCCTATGGTCTCGTTTGCACTTTAATTCAAGCAGAGACATCTCTCTAATAATATTAATAACTGGATCTTTAAAGTTTGCTGAGGACAATTATATCCATTCCTGGCAAGAAGGCATTCTGCAGAAATACCATTTCTTTGACAAACACATTACTTGGCCTTAGTTTTGCTCAAGTTCATACGTATTGACAAGTCTTCAAGACAGAAAAGGACAAGTGAGGAATTTAAGAAGAGATTAAATACTATGTCAGGGTATCCTGGTAGATGGTGATTTTTTTCCTTCTTGATGAGTTTTGTCACCCAGAGCAGAAAGAAGATGGAGAAAGCATTGAACCATAACATTGTGGATGTGTTTGTGTGCATGTAATCAGAAGTCCATTGTTCAGTATGTCAGTATGTAGATCAACTTGGTTTTGCTGTTGTATTCCATATTTTAAAAATCTCTTTTTTCTATGAGACTGTAATAAGTGCTATAAATTCTAATAATTTATTATTTCTTTAATCTTTGTTCATGGTCTCCTAAGAAGGAAATAACTGTTTCTAAAGTTCAAAGCTTCCTGACTACTTTTGAAGTTATGACAGCACTGTTCTTGGGGAGGATTGTGATCTAGGCAGCTGTCCCCCAGGAATAAAAGTAAATTAATGGGGAAAAAAATCATAGAGATATAAAACGGTGCTTTCATCAATAGTTCTTTTCAGTTTTGCTTTATGATATGTCATCTGGTGCAGGAGGGGAAACAAAGTTGCCTGCACTTTGAAGTGGTAGCATGTTCTGAAGCAGTCATTAATGCAGTTCATACCTCTTCTTATGTACCTGATTCAATGAAATGCTCTGTGCTGTCAGGATACCTTGCAAAACCCAGGCCTGCACAAGCAACCTGGAGGGCAAAAATCTGACAAAGAAAACTATTAACTGGAGAGCTTTGGTGTTGAAAACATAAAATATTTTTCAGTTAAGATGTTATAATTTTCTAGCTTTTTACAGAGATCTTACAGCTAGCCTAGCTTTCAGAAAAGTGCCTTACATTCAATTATTCAAAACTAAGAAAAGTAGATTTCTCTTAACTTCTTTTAATCTCAAGTTGAAAAGTTAGATCATAGGCTGCACTCCTTTTTCTTCATATTTAAATTATTAAGACAAAAAAATCTTTTCACATTATATTACAAATACATGAGTACATCCCTATAATTTTTATCAGTCTGCACACACTTTCATAATGTGTTAATGCCTGTCTCATACAGTTATTTCTAATCTTAACAGGGAATTTTAATGTCTTCTTCCATGGCATAAGCATCCCCTTAGTCATTTGATGCATAATTAACACAGCGTCTCTTGTGTGATAAAAACCAGTTATTTCCTTTACTGCGTGCATATCATGCAGCTTCCATTAAATTTCCTTTCTCTGAAGGGTCAAAGAAAGCAGAGGTCACTACAGAACTGTCAATTCTTGTGATAGATTGTACCTAATTACTTAATTATGTTGGTTGACTGTGAGAGATTGAAATGGTTAATGGCTTAAACACAATTAAAATAATCTGAGGACTTTTGCCCATTGTAGTGAACTGCAAAGAAGCAGCTGTCCATCCCATCAACACCCACCTGTCACTGAATATGCCCCCTAACTAGAATTTGGACTGTGCCGAGAACTTGAGATAAGATAAAGATGGTTCTGTTTTTCAGTTATCCCAGGTCTGGAGAGAAGAATGTATCCACAAGTGATACTGGAAGAGAGACTGGAATGCTGGTGGCTCAAGCACTGAGGGGGTGAGCTGCCGATGTGCAAAGTACCTGCCCAGGTGGGGAGGGTGAGCACACCCCTGCAGGCTGCAGCTGGGTGTTGAATGAGATAAAGGAAAGGGGCAAACCTTGCGAGGCGGGTACTGTCTCTGTCCTCAGTCAAGAGAACTCAGCTGTCATAACTCCCCTGCCGGGGATGTAACAGGCAGCTGTAACATCTTAGAAGGTGTCAAAGACTCCTGAAGTGTCATTTCATCATTCAGATGCCTCATGATCCACCGCATTCAGTGTGAAACTCCCCCCCACAGGGGAGGCACCTGGGGGTTCCCACCTGAACCTTGGTAAATATAAACCCATCTTTTCCCAAGAACTTGATAGATTATTCAGTCTACAGTTGCCACTTTGACCAACAGACATCAAAATTTCAAGCCTTGTCAAGGACTCCAATTGGTGGTGACTCTATACCTTTCCACTCTTATTCCTTCTCTTTCTTTTCCTTATTTCTTTCTGTCTCCACCTCACCTTTACTGTTAATAAAAATCTGTACCATTGACTTTGTCATATGGTCTCATTTGCACCTTAATTTGGGCAGAGGCATGTCTCAAATAATTTTAATAACCAGATCATGACATTGACCTATATGATAGTTATTGTATTGCATTATTTTAGCTGATAATGGATGGTGAAATTTAGCCAAAATAGAAAACTGCTTGGAAATAAGCTGAATATCTCCATATTTTATACCCTCTGGAAGGACACTATCTGAGGTCTACTAAAGACCTAAGAAATTAAAGTGTTTTGAGTTTTCCTTCTATGTTTTCTATCATAGATTTTGCTTTGAATTAAATTCCATTTAGGATTGGCCCTCACAGGTCAGAGTAATGCCTGTTTAGACACCCATATAGAATTCCCAAAGGAGACAATCAGAGCAGGCAATGCCAGTAGGTGACCTTTCACAGATGTTCTTCCTGCTTACAGTAATTTGTGGGTTAAATGATTCCTTAGAGAGTGTTATCTTGGTACTTAACAGATGGACTCTTCTTCCCTGTCTTTTACCAGTGATTTGTCAACCCTGTCATCTACTAGAAATCTACGACCCTGTGGCAGGGTAACTACAGGTTAGTTACAAATTGCAGAATAAATCCCTCACTTGCAGAAATACCTTTTAGATTCTATTGAAGCTTTTTTTTCCTTTTATTGGAGGAGACCACGAGCATCTGATCAGATTCGCTCTTCATTATTTGCTCTCATGTGCTATCCATTCTATTCAAATTACTTGATGATGTACAGAATTGTCTTACCTCTTTCCTCACATTCGGTTGTTTTCCATGGCATTCCCTGCTCTATAAATACACTTCTCATACCTAAGCCAGTTCACAACTTTAGTTATCCTAGATGTCCTTTGCTGAAAATCTTCCAATTCTACTAATTTGGTACATTGCACAGAGCAAATACTAAACAGATTTCTCACTTTATTGCTGCAGTAAAACATAGAAAACTGGACAGAAACAAAAAATTGTTATATTTCACTGCATTGAGTTTGTACGTCAAGGTTTTGGTAGTGGAAGAGGCTACAGGGGTGGCTTTTGTGAGAAGCTGCCAGAAGCTTCCCCCATGTCTAACAGAACCAATGCCAGCCAGCTCCAAGAGGGACCCACTGCTGGCCAAGGCTGAGTCCATCAGCAATAGAAGTAGCACTGCTATGGTAACATATATAAGAAGAGGAAAAAGTTGCTGCACAACCGAAGCCACAGAGACGAGTGAGAATATGTGAGGGAAACAGCTTTGCAAATACCAAGGTCAGCGGAGAAAAGGGGGAGAAGGGCCTCCAGGTGCCAGAGAAGAGATTCCCCTGCAGTCCATGGTGAGGCCTTTGTGTCCCTGCAGCCCATGGAGGTCCATGGTGGAGTAGAGATCCACCTGAACCCCTTGGAGGACCCCACACCAGATCAGGTGAATGCCCAAAGGAGACTGTGACCCTGTGGGAAGCCCACACCGGAGCAGGGTTCTGGCAGGACCTGTGGCTCCATGGAGAGTGTAGAATAGGTTTGCTGGCTGGATTCGTGACCCTGCGGAGAACCCTCACAGGCAGCCTGCGCCTGAAGGACTGCACACTGCAGAAAGGACCCGTGCTGGAGCAGTTCATGAAGAACAACAGCTCATGGGAAGGACTCAGATTGGAGAAGTTTGTGGAGGACTGTCTACTGTGGGAGGGTCCCCATGCTGTAGCAGGGGAAGTGTGTGAGGAGGAAGGACTGGCAGAGAAAAGGTGTGATTCTGTGACTGCAACCCCCATTGCTCTCCTCCTGTACCAACCACTGCAGGGAAGGAGGTAGAGAAAATCTGAAGTTGAGCCCAGGAAGAAGGAAAGGGAACGGGGGAAGGTGTTTTTTAAGATTTGTTTTTATACCTCATTACCCTATTCTGACTTGACTGGCAATAAATTAAAGTAATTTTCCCCAAGTCAAATCTGTTTTGCCCATGACAGTAATTGGTGAATGATCTCTCCCTGTCCATATCTCAACCCACCAGCCTTCTGTTAGACTTTTTCTCTCCCCTGTGCAGCTGAGGAGGGCAGTGATAAAAAGGCTTAGGTGGGCAGCTGGCATCCAGCCAGGGTCATCCCACTGCATACAGTTAGCTTCACTTTTGCTTCTACACGTCACCCTCCATTACATGAAGGGGAAAGTAATATGCTCCTTTAATTTTTGCAAATTATCCTTTCTAGACATTCAAACTACTGAATACTGAAAAGGTCAGATTACTGTAGTTCACCAGTGTAATTTATGATATGTCTCGTGAATGCTAAGAAAGCACACATAGAGGAAAAAATGTAAACTGAATGAAAAAGAAAAAATCAAATTAAGCCAAGGATGGTGTTCTTCAAGAATAATAGTTGAGTTTTAATTTCCTATTTCATTTATATTCCATTTAAATGAAAAAACTACAGCTGCCATTGAAATATTTTACAAATATTGATTCAGCTGTACCTTAGTTAAATAAGTATTATGAAAGAACAGGGAGTGTGGTGATCTTCCAGTTAGAGCATATACTCTTACTTAAATTAAATAGTTTGCTCTCGTGGCAAAGGAGGCACAATTAGGAGGAAATAGAATCCAGAACTTCTTGGAAAAATTCAAAGTTTTCTTCTGACAATACAAATGCGTAATATTTTTAGAACTTTTTGGTGTGCAACAATCCTCAGCTTGTTCCCAGATTCAAAATCTAGATTTCTAGATTGCACCTAGATTCAAAATTTCATCGTGGTCCTGCTGAAGCTACCATTCAAACTACTCTAAACAAAGTCAAGGTCGAAATGACCATTTCTGTCATTACATGAGGCTGCACTTTGCTAATGCAATAACCTAGTAAAGAGACCAGTAAGGCTGCAGGTGCAATTTCTTATTTGAATCTATTATGTTCTATGACTCAATTCTATGACTCAATTCCTGGCTACCTGAGATAACATCTCTTTCTCAAGGACATATTATTATGTTTGAGTGTAGCTGAACAGCTGGAGTCAGGGGCTTTCTCATAGAGACAAATATGAGCTGCTCAAGGTATAGTCTGCAAGGGATACTTCCATTCTTATCTCACTCCTCCTAATCAGCTATAACCTAGAAATAACTTTTCATGGGCCCTATTGTCTTGATATTTTGGGGAAAAGGAGTAGGAGACAGATACATGAGCATGAGTTAATTCTGCAAGGAATTAGTTTAATATATCAACTTAAAACCAACTAGAGTAATATTTTCTGCAAACAAAATTCATTTTTGTTTGAGTATAAGGGTGTGGGAGACTGGAGAAAATGATTACTGTCTCAAAACAACTGAAGCTGGGTGGGGCAGGGCAAGTTCTGCCAAGGTGGAATGATGCTCTGCTCTAAACCCCAGCCCTGAAGCCTCTAGTCCAGCCCAGGGGGCCTGTTGGTCGCTGGCACACCTGAAGCAATGCCCCACATGCTGCCCCTGGAGCACCAATCAAGCACTTGAAATACAGGTATATAAGGTTGGATGGGTAGAGTTTGCTAAGTCAGTGCTTGGTGAAATGCCTTATTTTGAATGAATGTTTTGTCTTAAATTTTGCCAAATTTTTGGCCTTCTAAATTTTGTCAGTAAAGTTTGGGTTTTAACCTCCTGAGAACATTGTTGCTTATCTCCTGTGCACCCACTTCAGGGAAGAGTAGCACCACAAACACCTTTTAAGTAAACTCGCCAAGCAAGGACTGGGGCCGAACAAGGGGTAAGGTGTTTTTTAGAGAGAAAAGGAGTGAAATGTATCATTCCATTTAAGCAGGAAGGAAATGTATCATGTGATGCATTTTTTAATGGCATTAGAATTCCAAATACAGTTTGCAATGAAATTATATCTCTAAATGTAATCACAGAATCAACACCAATGGGCTATTTCATACCCATGTGTATGCAGTGGAAAATGGAATTTCAATTATTACGCTTGACATCTTATTAAACTTTTCTATTTTAATGTATTTTTTTCTCAACTCTCCTGTCCTACTACTCACAAGAGAAACTTTTTCTTCCTTGTATTTATTTATTTCTGACAGGATGGAATTCAATTACCATTTTTTATATTGAACCACTCTATTGTTATAAGCTACCTTCTTCTTTCTAAGCTCAAAACATGTATTTAGGTGAAGGCATTCATATCCTTCAGAGATATTTTTGTGATACTTTATATTTGTCTGGCAGTGTAGCACAATAGTGACTGAGCAATATAAATAAACAATAACAATAAATTTCAGTGAAACTGAGTCTCAGTAGTAGCAAAAGATATTATTATAGTTTGGTAATGGACACAATTGATTCATTTAGTCATTCTGGATTCTGGACACTTTTATAAGTATTTTGAATAAAATCTTATTTCAGGTGTGCTACAGAAAAAAATCCTCTTGCTTATACATGTCAGTGCAATAAGTCCTCCAGTAGAGTACCTTTGAATACATATTTAGGAAGACAGATACAAGTTTTAAAAGACAGAACTATGTTTTAAATGTCACTGTAATGTTTTACCAAATAAGGCTGTAAAGAATCTTCCAAGCCCTGGAAACAAAGTAATAGCCCCAAAGAAGCAAAACATCTTGAAAGCAACCATGTTTTGCTATAATTGGCAATCTCAGAACCCTTCCTGTGAAACTACTGGTAAACAGTAACGATTCACCATGTGGTACCCTCATAAGAGAATATTTGAACCACTTTACAAAGGTCTTTCCCTCCTCTTACTTTATGGTGGGGTGCTTAGATGGCGGCAGGATTCATGGAGGTGAGGGAGAGGCCTCTTGTATAACAGTGCCCCACAAGAGAGAGAAAACTCTAGCTCTCACCTGTTAAAGGACCAAAAACTTGTCAAAATGACTAAAATAATGACTCTCAAGGTAAACCCCTGTCACTGGGACTTGGGATGAATCTCAGGTAGTGTCTTTGCAGGGCACCTTCTAACTGCTTCACCTCATATGACAGAGTGGAGAGAACCTAAAGCAAGCTCTGTTTGTAGGTCAAAATACTCCCTATGCTTTGTACTGACATTAAATTATACCTTGAAGTCAGGAGTCTGAACGGTGGAAGTGATCCTTTAAATGGGCAGCAGCACCAGCACACTTTAAACTATTCTTTCAAGGGAAAAACACAATGGACTCAGTCAAGTTATTCTAACTGCAGTTTAGTAGTCTTTATGAGGAGATCCTGGAAGGGGACCGAGACATGAAAGTTTTCTACATTTTCTACAGTATTCTACAGAGGAATTTTGTCACCAACCTTAAGGTGACAAACAAAGCAACAAAGTACTCAGAGTTTGTCTGTGACTTTACTATTGAAATTAATTTTTTTTTGAAAGGCTAGCATTACAAAATTCATAATTTTAGCTTTTGTTCTGAATAATTTCACCACATGATTGAACCCCTGTACAGTCTATAGCAGGAAAGAAAGCTCACATATTTTATTGTTCTGACTGTAGAGAAACCTGAAAAAGAAAAAAATATATTTTACCATCAATTAATTTTCTTCCAAACAAAAGTGATAATAGAAGGCTTATTCTTTTTACAGCAAAAGGCACCCTACCTAGACTTTGAATCATGTTCTGTGGTCTCCAGAATGCAGAAAAGCACAGCAGGGAGCATTGGCCAAATAGCATGAATAGCTAATTTTTAAATTCTTTCTTCTTTGAGTTTTGATATGTGTGTCTTGCATCTCAATTTTGTTCAGGAATAAGACCCAGATGCTTTCTTAGAGTCATATTATGTTATTAGAAAGATAAAAAAAGTATACAGAAAATTACAAAATGTTATCACATGCTATAATAAGATAAAGCTAAGCTCTTGAGTGTTATGCTTTGAATAAATGGTACATGAGTATTTGCCCTACACATTCAATAGTATTAGATACCACACAGGACTATTAATATTCCCATTTTGACCTCATAAATATATTCAGGAAGCAAATTGTCTGCTATTAACACACCCACTTTCTGTCCCCCGCTTCCCAAACAGATTTGGCTTAGTGTGAATGTAGGATGGAGTAATTTGACTTTTGCAATCACAGCAGACAGCTGTGAATGATACATGACATGAAAATGAATTATCTCTGCTCTTGCTCATTGAGAGCAGGGAGCGCTGTGCAGTTATTTTCCTGTGTTGTAGTCTGTGCCTGACAGGTGTGGAGTACAGGAAGCTAAAATAAGCCTTTACACCAAGTTTTATTAATTATTCTTATACATACAGAAAAATAGATTTATATAAATACCATATTCCTTAATTTCCTTTCTATCTCTCCCCTCTCTCCATTCTTCATCCCTGTGAGATAATTCCACTATGCTCCCAGTCATTCAGGCTTGATAGCAGAGTGCTAAACTTGACCCCTCTTTTCCCTGTCCACCCACTGCTAGGTTGTTCTTCAATGTCACCAGGTATTCCTCAGTAAGATGAAGAAGCTATATAATATCTTTTATATTTCAGCTGTTACAATTCTGATAACTTCTCCAAACTGTCT
The DNA here is from genome assembly GCF_000738735.6 of Corvus cornix cornix. Classification (NCBI taxonomy): domain Eukaryota; kingdom Metazoa; phylum Chordata; class Aves; order Passeriformes; family Corvidae; genus Corvus; species Corvus cornix. Next base: position 48,502,825 of record NC_046334.1, read on the forward strand.
TATCATTTCTCCTCTCACCTGATTCAGCTTTTTTTCCTCTTAGGCTTTATACTGCAAGACTTCTGTTCCACCTATCAGACTTTTTTCTCAACTTAGCCTCATTGTTCTCCTTCACATATTGAGCCCCAATTTCAGTGATTTGGAGACTCTCTGTGGCTTCTTTGTGAGATACAACCTCCCTGTTAAAACCTGTCACTTCTATATATTCTATCCCAAGCTGCCAATTGTTGCTTGGAGTTCAGTTCTTTCTGCTCCCTGGCCCCTTCATCTTCTCTTTCTTTTTCTCATTGGAAGAATCTACAATTTCGCAATTCAGCACATTCTCATTTTCTTTTCTTTCCTCTCCTCTGAGCCCTTAAATCTTGGCTCACTTACACCAGAAATATTTTAATTATTTTCTAATGCATTTTACTTATTCTGAGCTTACTCTGTGTCTGAGATACAGATTTGAACAACTTGTGCCTCATGTTATGAGCTTCAGTTATGAATAAGGGCAAGCAAGAGTGGTTTTGAGGACTTGTGTGTTAGTCTCTGATTCAGTGAACCATGCTTTGCAACTGTAGTTTGAATAATTGTTTGAATTATAGCATAAGGAGAGCATAGAAGCTTTTTTTTTCTGAATGCTTTTTGACAATGAGTTTTGAAAAAAATCAACAGCTTGCATAATGTAGTAAATATGACAAATGGATCCCTGTAAACATTCGTTTCAAATCTGAGTGTCCATAGAGAGGCTCCTAAAATCTCATGTAGACAGTCACATGAGCAATCTGCTCTGGAACGTTGAGAAGTCACACGTCACGGTGACTGCCTGACCTGCCTGGTTTCTCTTTAAATGCACCCCACGATTTCACATGACCCACCAGACGCTAGAAAGACCAGCCTGCCTGACCAGCCCATGCCAACATTTGTGTCTGCTCCTGAGCAGTCCCTGGAAAGTAGTTGATTTCCAAAGAAACCACTCTGATACGCTACACTTAAAGCAGCTTTTTCATTAGCAAGTGCATGTGAGAGCCTACATTTTCATTTTCTGTATTGTTATCTTTTGTGTGCTTCTCTTTGTGACTCCAAGAGGATCAGCCACACAGGAAGTGTTGTGGTCCTTAGCATGGTGACCCATTCTGTACAGGTCAACAACGAGTAAGGGAGGGTAAAGGATTTGTCTCCTTTTCATTTGTTCTGGTTTGATTCCTGGACCACAAAGATGTTGCTTCTAGCTTATTTTGCCACCTGCCAAGCTCTCTTTCTCTCACATGGACCTGCAAACGGGAAGATCCTTCTATATGTGTCCAACCAGCATCCTGGTGCGAGGACTGCAGCATATACATGGGACATGCCATGGGTGCTGCAGGATTAAGGAGCCAGTCAAATGGAAGTAATTTTTTGCTTTCTCAGAAGGAAAACAAATGACAGCTCTAGCTGTGCCTGACACTTCCTGAGCACCAGAGACTCTCTCTCCCTCTAGGGAACCTCAGGTTAATGAGATGGAAAATGCAGTCAGCAGATTCCATGCCATCAGAAACCACCAAACTTGCACAAACTCTCCCTGTACCTCTGAGCTGTGCCTTATTTCTAAAGCTAAAGGACTCTTAATACCAGATTCTTAGCTCAGTCTTGATATGATTTTAATATCTTCACTCTGCCCTTCATACTAATAATATTTTTAAAAGGAAAAGCAGAGGAGGTTGCCTCAGATACCGAAGTCTCTACAGTAATTTTCGGGCAGAAAATCAAATTGCCTGTGGGCTGTAGATTTTCATAGTGTGTATGCATAGCAGAGGTCACCTTTAACATTAAGGGCATGAATCTCGTTTTCCCTCCATCATTTGAGCTTCGGTGTAACGTCATTAATAACTTCAGCAGATTCACACTGACTGATCTGTGGGGTTACTAAGACTATTAATTTGGCCCAGACCCTGTATTTAATATGTAACTAATGGCAACAAAAACTCTTAACTGTGCTTTAGAGAGAAAATATAATAATGAAAAGCTACTGACAGCTTCTAGGAACCATACCAGACTGCTTACTTAATTTTATACAAATTTCTCTCATTGCTAGATTCCACCATTATATCTTTCTGAGATGAAAATTAACCCATTGCCCCAATTTTGCAGAGAGAATTGAAGTTCTAAGACATAAAAGGACTGTCAAAAGTCATTCAAAGGGCAAAATTACCTAGTTTTTTAGTCCTCTTATAGTTCATTACACTGAAAATATGACAAGCTGGATCCTCCAGAGAGAAGGCAGAACTGCAGTAGTATAGGACATTGAGAGAGGGAACAGAATGAAGTCTGGCTTTTGAGCTTGTTTTGAATTTTGATCCTGGAAAGACAACAGCTACTTGGCTACTTATAGAGTTCCTAAAATCCCAAAATATTAGTCCTTTTGTGTGAATGAGCTATTATAGAGAGAGCCTGTAACATGAAACAGTCAGAATCTCAAAACTTCCAGTACAAATATGAAGGGTGCCAAATGTAGTGACTGCTAGAGTCATAGACTCAAAACATGTCCTGTTTTACTTGCTGTGTTTACACCAAGATGCAGTTGACTTTGAGGCTTTGTGTTGTGCTGAACAGCTATGAGCTGCACTGTCACACCCCATTTACACTCACATACTCTTGGAGTTTGCTGGGAGAACTCCGAGTTGAATCTGCTGCTGCTGGTAGAGGCTTTCTCTTAACATTTTTGCTTGTAAATAAAAGAGCTATACCAAAAACAATTGCAGCAAATAATTCCAGACTCATGACCATTTTTGATGACATTTCTAGGGTCTAAAAAAACCAGCTGTGATAAGCAGTGCATTAGTTCAACATGCTCCATAACAAGGTTTTTGACTACTTCACCAGTACTGAAGTTACCATCTCTTGCTTGATTCAACTATATTGGTGCTGACCTCACCCTAATACCAACTGTGCTGAATTATCTGTGCCTGCACTTTCCTTTCATCTCAAAACTTCCCAGGAAAAAAACAGTCAAATTCTGCTTCAGAAGTGGTAGAGCCTGAATTAAATTTATTTCTGATTCCTCTTTCCATGGCTACTTGCCTCCACAGATTAGAGAAAACATTTCTTTGCAGCCTTCCAGAGTATCACACCTTTCATACATTAACTATCTCCATTTGGCTGTGTCCTTTATGCACTACAGCCAGCACTTCTATGGCTAGATCCTGTACATAATTTCACTGCCTGCTGTTCTTAACATGTGTGGATTTGTTGCCTTCTGAAAAGATGTCCTGCTCTATTGAAAGGTGCTTGCTTTTCTTGACTCATTTCATTGGTGCTTTTCAAATCTGTACGGTGACTTGCAAGGATCTACAGACCAAGGTTAAAACCACAGGGCTTAATCACTTGGATGTAGCATAGGGTACCTGGGGAGAGCAAATCTGTGACACTTTGGTTAACGGCTTTCTATCACAAGCCATAATTCTTTCAGCCAAGGCAAACTAAGTGATCTAACTGATGTTTATGGTTCTTGTGATACAGCAGTGTATTCATGTGGAGTATATCCACATGTGGATATCACTGGGGTGCGCACTCATTTGGGTGCATATAAAGTTTTGACCTTTGATATGATCATGTTTCTTTTGTGTTATTTGCTGTGACTGGCACAACCTATTGCTAACTGTTTTCCATCTTCCTCTTCAGCATTTTGTTACTTCTGATTTTGAGCAATGAATTTCATGCTTTGCACCCAGTAAATCACATTGCACAATGGCACAGAACTGTACTTCTATAAAAACTAAATTTTATCCAATTGTTACTGAATTTCCTAACAGTAGTGTTTCTTGTACTGACAGGCAAAACCTTCAACATGGGTTTGCTTTTTTGACAGTTCACCTTTAGATCAAAGTCTGCACGTTAGGTCTTGGTTCATTTTCACTCCTGGATATATTTTCTTGTGAGAAACTTCTTATTAGTCCATTAAAATTCAAGAAAAATGATGCAAAAAGCGTGTAAGAACAGTTAAGAACATAGCTGTGATCAGTTAAGTATTAATTGTTGCCGGATTTCAGCTACAGTATAGACAGATTTTTCACAGGCTATTTTCACACACACTCTTTAGGGAAATAGCTTATGCTACTTGGTAAATCTGAATTTATATCTAACTGAATTATTTGAACACAGCCAAGTTACAATATTATAACTTCTACTTCTAAGATTTACTATGATTCAGATCATCTCTTCTAAGAGTCATAATTTTCTGCAAAAACAAAATATGTTCTTTATGGCCTTTTGATTGTTTAGACTGTATTTGAGTTTCCTGAACATGTGCTATACATTTACATATTTTTCAATAGTAATGTTTTCTCTGCATTGAAGATTACTGTAAAAAAAAATAAAGAAAAACAAAAAAACTCCACAAAAATCAAACTACTGGAAAACACTGAGACAAAAAATAGGCAGAACTTTTATTTTCTCATACAGATTTTATCCTTTATGTTTCACATCCTGCCTTTTTTCCCTTTTTGTAATATCAGAATGGGATTAGATCTAACTAGAATTTAATTTACTGTTTCAAGTGAATGTGCATAGCTATTAATCCTGTCAGAACACATTTTGATTTACATACTTTTAAAGACAGATCTTTAGGATTTCTGCAAAGCACATATTTCATCAGCAGTCATCCTAAGAACATTAGTTTAAACAGAGGTAGGCAAGAATTTCCATTTCAATTTCCTATTATTTAGGCATCTGATTTTGCTTAAAAACAGAAATTCTAGTATTTCTCTGAAAATAAAATTACTAAAAGAACTTTTGGCCAGTCAGCAATTTTTGTTACTATCAAGTTGAAACAATTTTATTGAGCTTTTTAATCTGAAAGGAATTTTCAAAGGTTTCATTTTGCAGAAAGTTTGGGAAACATTTCAAAATGGCGACATGAAGATTTATACCACCAGAAAAAACTTTTTACAGTAAGAACATGATGTATTATTGAGTGCTCCCCTATTATTGCAGTGATAATGCTCTGCCAAGAGCTTCCTGATACAGTTATTGGAAGGTGAATCTCCTCAGGCCTTCCTCATCCACTGGAGTGTATCTTCTGAAAGTAGTTAAAGTAGTAGTGGGGTTAAGTTGGTGCCCCAGCCAGCAACTAAGTCCCTCCCAGCCTCTTGCTCACTCCTCACACCTGTGGCTCTCAGCACATCTGTATGGGAGAGAGAATTGGAAAGGTAAAAGTGAGAAAATTTTGGGGTTGGTATGAAGACAGTTTATAGGTAAAACAAAAGCTGCACATGCAAGCAAAGCAAACCAAGGAATCCATCCACCTCTTCCCATGGACAGGCAGGTGTTCAGCCATCCCCAGAAAAGCTGGGCTCCAGCATGCCTAACCATTACTTGGGAGGACAAACACCATCATGTCAAACATCCCCAATATCTATATGCTGAACATCATGCTTATGGTCATATTCCATAGGGTTTGGAACATCCCTTTGATCATTGTGGGTCATCTGTCCCTGCTGTGTCCCCTCTCAACTTCAACTGTCTACCCTCAGGCTCCTCATGGGTGGGCAGTATGAAAAACAGAAAAGACATTGGGTCTGGGCTGTGCAGTGACTAAAACATCCCTGAATTATTGACACTGTTTACAGTATAAATTCAAAACACAGTCCCATACTAGCATCACAGAATCAGAATTAAATGTAAATAATTACATAGAATTATATATAAAATAATTTAGGTTGAAAAAGACCTCTGAGACCACTGAACCCAGATCAGCATTGTGAAATCCACCACCAAACCTGTCCCCAAGTGCCACAACCATGTCTTCCAAATACCTCCAGGGGTGGTGACTCAACAGCTTCTCTGGGTAGCCTATGACAATATTTGGTAATACCAGTTACTATGATGAAATTTAACTCCACCCCAGCCAAAACCAGCACATAAGTAAAGGCTGTACCTGTATGAAAATTGCATTAAAAAATTCATTTTCTTATCATCTTCTTTTCAGCTCTGTTACTCTACTGCCTGTGTGAATCTGCCAAGAATGTTGATTTACACCTATGGTGGTATCGAAGGACCATCTTGGAGGTTACCCTGTTGGGACTGCCAAGGTACCCTCAGTCTCTGACCTTCTCATCTTTCCTTACTGTGCAACCTAAATTCTCTACTTTCTCTTCATAAATGGTAGAAGAATTTATGCAAGATATTGATTGTTTCTGGTTGGTGTTGAAGAAAAACAGTACTATTAAACTTATACTATTGAAATGCATTTTGCTTTTGCCAATATTTTTAGCAGTCTATGTACTCTCCCACAGATACAATAGCATACATTTCCTAGCTTCACTGCTATCTTTGAGTAGACTCAAATATATGATGATAACTGAATAAAATATATAATTTTTGCCCTAAAATATTTGTCTATGTTGCTGTTTCTTTGTAAATCCTGGCAAAAACAGTCCAAAGGAACTATATCAACTGTGTAAAAAAAGATGTGGTATGTCCCAGCAGGAACTCTCTAGTCATTCAATTGCAGAAGTTACTCTGCTACATTCACCATTTTTTACAGCCTAAAAAAGACTATATAGAAAATCAAGAAAACAAGGGTAAACTGACCACATACTAGATAAATATTTTGTTTTGCCTGATATTCTTTTCTTCTGTCTGCAGAAAGAAAAGCTTCTTGTTCTTTTTAACAGTCTCTTCCTCTGTTGTTGCACTGCAGTAAGGAATTGCCTGCAAATTCAGTCTAGAATTCAGTCTTAGTGCCTACTACACATTTGCACTGATTACTGTAAACGTCTCTGAAATTAATATTGACTATGAGGACAGAAGCAGGTTAAAAAAACCTGGGAGGTAAATGTTCAACTAAAATTCAGCCCCATTTCTTTCAGCTGAGAGCATGATTAACTACCTTTTCCATCCTGAAGTAAAATCCAGTTTATAGTTGAGTATCTGTTTTTAAACTTGCCCTCAAGAGAATGTGCTTGATGTCAGGGCTGGTTTTAAATCCACAGCAACGTCCTCTTTTTGTGCAGCAGGAGTAAGGCAACTGATATCTGTCCCATAAAAGACACAACAAGCACACTCTCCAAAACTTGTCCATGTAAACAGCAGAACATCATCTCTGGGGTTACTTCTCACATGTTTGTACCCATCTGCTTCTGGTCTTGAGTCACACTGGTGTGTGGTCATCTAAAAATACATCTCTGGACAAAAAAAAAAAAAAGTTTAAACTAGATTTGGTTCAGACATAATGTAAGATTTAGCAGCAGCTGAACCTGAGGCCATCATGTTTTCTTTTTAATTGCTAATCATCAGAAATTGCCCTCACTTGATCATTATTACTCTAATGGCATAAAATAATAGCATACTACTACTAATAATATTATAATATATTAATATATTAATATTAATTAATATATTAATATATTATGTATTATTATATAATAATATAATAATAAGAATAATGGTATAAAATAATAGCATACTAATGGCATAAAATTATAGCATTTAACCACTGTATCATAAATTTTTGTCTAATTACTTATGCTCAGGAATCTTTTTTTTGTTGTAACACCTTGTGAGAGCTATGGAGAACAGTAAGAGGCGGTATATTTGCCAAACTCTGTTTTTCCTTGTATTTACAGTTGCTTTATGTTCTATATAATCTCACATAACATAAATACACAGAGTGTAGACTTCACAGAAGACTTTTTATTAAACGCCTGCCTTTCCTAAACTGTCCCCCTTATTGAAAGTAAATATATTCTACCTGTATTGACAGACAACTTTCTTTAGACAAGGGAAAGCACTGCTCTTTCAAGAACTCCTGAAACAGGTTGCACTTTTTTTTTTTGTTCACTGTCTTCTTACCTATTTGCGTACTCCTTCTGTTGCACCAAATATACAAGATAAGCTGGTCATTTCTTTCTCAAAGATAATGTGAACCTTAAAATAAAATCTAGTTTTGGAAAAATTTGAGTATTTAAATGGACTTATTTCCTGAATTCCTTTAAAATGTGTTGGTTGGATTGGTTTCCAGATTTTAGGGGAAAATATAAGAGATTTAACATACCTTTCAGAGACTCAAATATATAATTAAACAGGGGAAAATGTGTTTGAAATAGATTATGACCCCAAAAAGTTAAGTAGGACCACTTAAATTTAATAAACAACTCACAAAGACTGTGATCAATCTTCTTTGTTTTTCTCCTTTTTCCTGGAGGAAGAGTATTTCAGATGGATGGTTAAAGTTGATGACCAAACTAAGCAGTAAGAAAGAAAAGTAGATGAGTGAGCCTGAGATGAGCTTGGTTGGATCATGGTGCTAACACCAGCAAGGTGCTGGGTCTGATCCCCACCATGGGCCATTCACCTAAGGGTTGGACTCAATGATCTTTGTGGGTCCCCTCCAACTCAGAATACTCTGCAATTCTGAGTTGCAAAAGGGATTCAGAAAGAAACAAGTCATGGTTTTGTCTAATGCCTGAGTGCTGTCAGCAAGCTCCCCATAAGTTATCAAGCAAGAAACTCATAGGTGACAAAAGAGAAAGGTCACTCCCCACAACAAGTCAGCAAATGTTCCAAAAGGTTACACATTACTCTGACAGTTGTGGACACTGTACTTACTCCATGAATGAACAGTGAGGCAGCGAGGTATCATTAAAACTAGAGTGATGCTATTAAGCTTTTATAATTTGACTGGGATATGTGCAGCAACATTTTACTTAAGCTCAAGCCTGTGCAACATGCAATGAAGGAACCATTAAGTAGTGAATTACAATAATCAATATGTGAAATGACAAATGCATTAATCAACTTTGCAGCAGTGTCCCAACCTGGGAAGAAATTAGTTTTATATAGATCATATAAACACTAAATAAATTAAATACTGGGCCAAATGAATGGCTCATGTAACTCAATTGCTGATATATGCAGCCGGTGACACATTTGGATGATTATATTTTGACATGATATCATACTGAGTCAGGCAATTAGCATAACAACATTTTCACAAGGACTTATTTTAATGTAAAATTTATGTAGATTCAGCTGTGCTCATGCATTTTTCTTGTTTGTAAGGGGCATTATATTGCTCCACAAGAAAAAGTCTTTGCTGCAAAAGTTTTGCTTACACAGGTACCCACAGGTGCGTAAGTTTAGGTTTGTGTGTTCCATTACTGGAAACAGGAAAATTATGCTGCATTTTAAAATTATTATTATTGAAAGGGACATCCCTTAATATAGATACAATAAAATGATAAATCAGACAGGGGACCATTTGCAAGCTTTCAAATACTTTGTAGCACAGCAAGAGAAAATTAGTGTTAAAATTTGTGTGTTGCAGTTATCCCTTTGGAAACTGGTTTTGTTTGAGCTATTTGATAGAAGAGATGCAAAGGTAGCAGAGGGGGTGTTTCTTACCTCACTGTCTTTAGTCTCATACCAAGTACCTAGAAACACATACATGTTTATTGCAATTATTTATATGCTTTATATAAGAAGTAAGGGACCTGTTGAGCAACATTCTTGCAGAAATGTTTTCAGGATGGGTTTAAATGAAGCAGCCTTGAGCATGTCTCTTTGTTAAAGAAGGTATAGAGTAGCACCAGTGATAACTATACTTACATAGTCATTCTAGGTTTCTCACCATTGCACTCACCATTGGGACGGATGAGAAGACTGTTTCAAGTGCAAGTTTTCTCCTTCAAGAGACAGGAACAAGTCCACTCGCTACGTCCTCCAGTGCTGAGATAAGTGACTCAACACATACACTGTTAGTGCCAGCTTCTTACAGAAATGAAAACAGGGACTGAAAATGTATAGCAGCATGGCTGCTTGCCCTAGGCCCATCTCTCAGGAAGTACAAGCATCTTTGGAAAGGAAACGAGAACAAACAAACAGTAGGCAAGAGAAGATTTTTCAGGCTAACAAGCATAAAGAGCTGTTAAAATTAAGAGACACTTACCTTGAATACTGCTGGTTCAGAAGAATATACAGCTTACAGAAGAATAGCCCTGCGTGGATACACAAGTGAATTTACCAGAAACAAAATAAACATTACAACGAAAAAGTAAAAGAGGGAATTTGAAATATCTCCAATGTGTCTTTATTAAATCCTCAACATTTTTGTATTCTGAATGTAAAAATATATGAAAAATAAATGAAAATGGCAGGTTGCAGACATTGTGCTGGCTGACTAGTGGTGATATGTGCTGATCCTGCCAATGTCTCAGAGTTGTTCACATGCCATGATTGCCTTTTTGACTGTTCGTTCAATTCTTGTTAGCAAAATATCAGAGTGACACAGCGAGATCCATTAGTCTCCTCAGATGCTAGTGACTGTCAACGAAGAGTTTGTTTTCACTTGGACTGACTAACTTGCATGGATGAAGATACCCATGAGATCACTAAATAATTCATGAATGACCCAAAGCCTGACCAACAGCATTAAACCGAATTTATGCAACAATTTAGGCAAAGCCACAGTAAACAAAGTTGATTTAACATTTAAACAAGGAATTGAAAGAACAATGCATTCCCAAGAAATCTGCATACCAGAGGAAGATAGGAAAAAGTCCTCTAGTCTCATTTCTGACCAGAAATCTTCTGGTTCTCACTTGACAAGGAGGAAATATAAGATGGACACTAACATTGTCCTAAAGGAAAAAGCATGTGAGAAAACAAAAACCACACTAACTTTCAGTCATATTAGTAGACTTCTGTGTCAATAGAACTAGGGCATGTTACTTCAGTGTCTGAATACTCACCTTTTCCCACACTTACTGACATATGGAAAGGACTTTACATCACAAGCAATAGTCATACTTCTGTGCAAAAGGGGATTACCTTTCTTTTCATAGTTAACATTGAAATAAAATGTCTGAAAAAAAAAAAGTATGATTATACAAAAATTGAGGACCAGGGGAGAGGATCCAGGCTGCAGGGAAGAAAAGACAAATCTATTTAGAAAAATGATAGGTCAATTGAGTTACACTGAACACTTCCAGATTCGGTGGTTCTCTGTTCCTGCCTTTATAAACACTGAAGTTAAAGAAATGAAACAGTGACAACTGAGGACAGGTTGGGACTCATTTTGAAAAAGCTGTGCAGGTATATACAATAAAGGGCAGCATTAGTCCCAAACCACTACTGATTAAAACTGCATTGCTCAGTTTCTCTAGAATTCTATGCATGATTACTAAAGAGCCATTGATCGAAAATCTGTCTTTATTCCACTATAATCAAGTTTCTTTGCCCAGTTTCTCTGAGTAACTGGAAAATAATCAGGAGCTAGAATGTTGAATGAAATGCCCTTTTTATGTATCAAAAAGGTATTGTGGGCAAAATTCTAATGTTAACAAAGAAGTCTGTACATTGGGAAAGTTTTAAATACATACTCCTAGTGTTTTGCCTGAGTGAATACACTTTGCATGTTGGGCATTAGCGTGAAGCCTGTCATTATAAATAACACTTCCAGACAACAAGGAAAATAAATTTTGCTCCATTTTTATTGTTAGTTACTCCATAGTTGCATGTTGTATTTCATCAGAAAATATGATGTGCCTATCATTCCAAGAAAAATATATTTGTGCTATTATCTCAGCATAAAAGTTAAAAGCAGTAAAATATAACAAGCTTTGACATTGTGATTTATGGTACAAAAGTACAAACAGAAGAAAATGGATATGAAATGAACCCAACAAAATTAATGTGTGCTTTGGCAGCTCTTGGTTTATGAGAAGGCTACATGAACCAGTTTACTGGTTTGGAAAAATTTCCTTATTTTTCAACCCCCTAAAATTTTTCCAGATAGTTTATTTGTTCAGTCTATCACCAATATGTATGTCGAAAAACTTACTGTACTATTAGAAAGTGGAAATAGGATTTTTTTGACAAGTTCTTGCATGAATTACTGAAAAATCAGCATTGTCACACAAATAACTGCTTCAGAAAGTAAACTAAATGAAATCTGAGAGATTTTAGCTTTTGTGTTCCAGGATTTCACTTTCACTAATCTTTAAATGATGGTGAAAATTTGCATGTTAGGTTTATAGAGACAACTTTACAAAAAGTAGGAAAAAAAAGACAGAATTGCTTAAAATCCAAAATAAAAGTGTTCTTATTATCTGGGACTGTATATCTCCTTTGTGGAGGACTTATTGTTCTTTTGATCTGACAGTAACTCCTTAACTGCTTCAGAATAAACTTCATCATGCAATAGAAAGAGCTGTACCATTTAATTAGATTTATACAACATGTTCTGAATATATTTTGTTCATTCTAAGAGCTGATTAAAGACCATCACAATGTGACCTTCTAGGCTTGGATCTTCCATGAGGAGTACTACAGGAGGAGTACCCCCTATCCCACTGACTCGGGTAAAGTGTGAATCCGAGAACATGTGGAACCCATCTTGGAAGTTCAGTTCCATTGTTGTATTCGAATTTCTGTAATCTGCTAATACAGCTTTGTTCTCTCTTTGCAGGAGTGTTGTTTGTTTGTAAGGGTTATGTGTGGGTTTTATTGTTTGTTCATCTTATCAGTCCTCAGCCTTCAAGCACTTCATAGGAGGAAGCATGACAGCTTTTATTACTAGAAGACAGGAACCAGCATTGTGGTGCAGACAGTGAATAGTATTTCTCTAGACTTAATGAATGCTGATCTCATTTACAAAGTGCATTACTTTGCCTCCCATTCTAAGAGGAATACATTAATGTTTTTGAAAATGACATTTCATGATTAGCTAAGCATGACACCTACACAGTCATTTCAAATAAGATTGCCTGTTCTCAAAATTGTTTTACTATGTCAAAGGAAACAATAGTCTTTCTTGCAAGTCTGTTAAAAATTGAAAAACAATTCTTTAAATTCACTTTGACTCACAGGCTTGACTTTTCAGTAAGGAAATAAGCTCATATCTATATTTTCTTTTCTAATATTCTTTATTATATCTTATTTTCCAAAGACTTTCAAAACCCTGTGGATTTGGGAAGCAATTTTCATTACTATAAGCATTAATATTCCTGGCAAAGGATTATTTAAGAACATCAAAAAGCTAATTGACCAGAGATTCACAGGAAATATTTTGCCTTTTACATTAAATATGAGTAGAATATCAATGAATTAATACAGGATAAAAAGAGACACCTTTCCAAGGTTTCATCTGTGATCTTGTGACATTTACAAACAAAAATAACTGAAGAGAGGGTTATTTTCAGTGCAGGGCAGGATTTACAGTGTCTAAAGAGAGTAGTCAAAAGCACTCTGCTGAAAATGAAGGGAGCATGCTCTGTGCTGTGTGACATAGAAAAGTTCAACAGTGTTCAAAGTGTCAGAGCTCGTTGCTTAGCCCCAGCCCTCACCTGAAGTCAATCGTGTGTCTCCAGCAAGCCCAGTGATCTGGGTCACGCCAGTGGCTGCTTCCCTCAGCCCCAGTGCCTGCTCAGTGTTTGATCACTTGGACTGTGAGTGTCAGCCTGTCAGCATAGCAGTAGCTGCGATGCCATTTAGAGGTTCTCATTTCAGAGAAACGAGCTCCCTCCTTTTGATGGTGACAGCACCTACCACATGGGCTACAGCAGCCCAACATGAGAATATTCTGGATAATTTTGATTGACTCCCTAGTAGGCTGGACTAATCTCTTCTGCAATTTCTTACACTAGTTTGTATCACCACGTTTGAATTTCATATAAGGATAAAAATGCAAAAATTGCAGAGAGCTGCACTTCCCAAAAGGCAACAAATCTGGGAACATACTGCTGAAACACACCACTACAGAGTAAATCCACAGAGACTAATATGTGAAATGGCAATCTTTCTGTAGTTTTATCCAGAACACATATTGAGGTCAGTAAAACATATTAAGTATATACATCTGTATGTAAGATACCAGTGAAATATTCTTTTGCTTTGTGAAAAATTTACAGCAGTAGCTCTACTGAGTTTGGTGTTTGTAACACTTAATTCTGTCATACAAGATGTTTTAAAAAAAGAAGATTAAGAAAGAAAGAAATAAATAGAAAACCCATTAGCATGCTGCAGTTACTGAAGAAAGAATTTCAAAGACAGTCTATTCACTCTTCAGTGTCAGAAATTCATTTGTTTCTAAGTTTCATACTTCAGAGACCTTTGATCTGACTCCCATTCCCCATCTCACAACTTCAATATGTATAATATTGCTTCATTATTTTCTGACATCTTGCCTCATGGTGAGCAGGTGTGACTTGAAAATAGTATATAAAAGCAATCTCTAGTGCTGTTTCTGATCCCTGAAAAGTAATCTATGCCTGAATCACTCATTTGCTAGAAAAAGCATTTCTTAGGTCCTTGAAACATGGAACAACTTTCTCTCCTGCTTTGGGATTTTGAGTGTGAAGCTATTTGGCTCACAAGAACATTAAATTTGGTCTACCTACCTTATTTTGATGTAAATGGGGAAAAGAGAACTGGGAGAAAAGAAGGAAACAAATCTGTTTGTAACTAGGTCATGGATCATTGTGACAGTAAGAGTAGCTTCTCTGAAGTCAAGGCTTCTCAAATTAAAAATATTTTGACAACTTCATTGTAGCAGATCTAAAATATTGAAGCACTCCAAGATTATTAACCTCCAAATAAACTGCATCTTCTCTTCAAGAGGAGTCTTTGATCAAAGCACTCCTTTGTTTATTAGTTTTTTCACAAGTCGTATCAGCAATATATGAAATATTTTGACCATCATTTTGCAGATGATTATTAAGAACTGATGATAGGGATTTGGGAAGTGGAGAGGATAAGTTTATTTCATTTGCTGTTCTTTGAGCCCAAGAGATACATAAGAAATTAATGTTAGATTCTTTAAGAACATTAGCATAATACTTTTATTTTTTTTTAATTGGAAACTGAACTGATTTCTCCAACTTGTAAACATAATGATTCATTCTGAGCTGGCATCCTGCTTTTTGACCCTGCTAAAACAAGTGCTTTCCCTGAGCCAGAATATGTGAAAGGAAAAGTGTTGCTTAACATCATGTAGTTAATACTGGCATACGCAAAATGTCTACATGCATCACACTATAAGCATAAGATACCAGCATTACAAATATGCTTAGTTCAGATTTGGCTATTATTTAGTCAAACTGTGATCAGAGAAGACTGAAGAATAAACTGTATAAACTGGTATATGCTAATATTCTGTTTAAAATGTCTTCCTTTGAAGTGTTTATATTTTTGAAGCAGAGTGAATTTTCTACAAGCATAAGGCAGAAATTCACTTGTGTTTGCAAACGTATTTTCAATGTTTGTGTTGATAACTTTCCATGTGTTTATTTTGCACCAATATTTTCTCATGCTGGAAATATTTGCCGAATCTGAAAATAACTTTGAATACTTTGCATGGAAACGTTAGTCAAACTGAATTTCAAAGTAAATGATCAGTTTGCCCACAGCAATCTCACAGCTTTATGTATCATACTCTGTGCTAAACGGTTTCTCTGTTTTTTATCCTTCAAGCAAAAATGAGTAAAACTGGGGTTTGAAAATGAGAGTCTTACTGCAATGTAAACCAACAGATGTAATCAATTTCTTTCAGCAACAGAAGAGTTAGTTATTTATAAAAATTTGGGCTTCTAAAACACTACTAGCCATAGTATTTGGAAAAATAGCAGGTCATGAAACTAGAAGACAGCGTGGTTGCTGTAAATTCTGTTAAAATACTTCCTCAACATTTCATTTACTAAATGGCAGCATGTTTTCTTCTTTAAGGGAATTTACAGTAATTTCGTAGGTAATTGGAAGGGCTTAAATTGAAATTAAAGGTAATTTAATCTGCTTCATGAGCTAATTAACCAGTTTTCAGTGAAAAAAAATATTTTGTGATTTTTATGGTTTCACAGTTACTTTCCAAGGATGTTATTTGACTAAAACAAAATATTATATTAAAACTTTTTCTTTTCAGTTCAACAAGCACATACAGAAGGCCAGTTCTCAGAACTCATTACTGAAGAGTATTTCAAAAGTAACATGAACATTTTCTGCAGAATTAACAGTTTAAAAATTCCTATTAGAACTGTTTGATTGAGCATTTCAAAGAACATTTTAACGTTTCAGAAGTAAAGCAAATCATTTCAGATTGGGATAACATTGCCTTCTCAGCAGTGACATTTGGTATAAGTTAATTTGGTTTGAAGAAAAACCTATGACAAAATCAAAGCTTTTGCATGAAAGGAACCAATATCGCTGAAAATAACCCTCATAAATAAATAAATAAATGTCATGATATTAGTAATCCAATTTGCTATGAAACTTAAAAAGGATCTTCTTGTTAATTATTTTTGCTACATACAGATGTAGAGATGTGGGGTTTCCATATAAGGGATGATCTTTTGGCTGTGCTGTATGCAGAACCGATAGTCTAAGTAAATGAGGCAGATAAAAGATGAAGTGGGAAAGAGACAATCTATAGATCATGTATAGGCCATGTCCAAATTTAGCAGCGTGGCGTCAGTAAAGAAAAGCAGGTCCCAGCGCTGCTCCACACAATGCATGTTTGAACAAAGACTTTTCACAAGAAAAAAGCAAGAAGAGAGCTAAATTAGACGAGAACCACCATTTTAGATGTCATACACACGTTTGCAGGGAATTCAGTTGAGGACTACTAAAGAGAAACTTCCAATTAAGGACAATGTTTTGTACTTGTCTAGGAGGCAATCTCTTGCATTTCTCCTTGAATCATTTCATACAAGCCATTGTCAAAGATAGGACAGATGTATAAATGGGCAATTGGCCTAATCAAAGAGGAATGTTTCTGCATGGTTATAACCACTACTGCTAAGCACTTCTCCAGAAAATCTGACAATTTAATAAATGTTGCCCAAACAGCCAGAAACTTGTTTAAACCAGCAGGTAGTATAACCACCACAAAGTTTCAGAATCTGATTTTCTACAGACAGGGCAGCTATTTGAAAGGCCTAATTGCACTAATTATAGTAAGTGTTTTGTAATGTTTCATCAAAAACACTGGCCCACACTGCATAGCAGGTGCTCATTAAATGTGCAAGATCTGCTATTAATAATCATTTACCCCTTGTGGAATCTGTATAAAGTATATAAAAAAGATAAAATTTAACTTCCCAAGAACACTCCCTAAGAAAACAATATTTCAATGATACGATACCAAGTTAAAACTCCTAGCTGAAAAGAAGAACAAAGTGACCCTGCACTCTGCTGATCTCTCAGAAACTAATTACTATTTCTCAATAAAACATGTACGTACTAATCTCTGTATCAGAAATACAAAGCCAATGGATGCTCTCCTGTAACATAAATATGTTTTCAGTATTGCTGTGCATAAAAGCTACATCTTTTCATCAGTGTTACTGAGCACCTCAAAGGCAGAATGTACACGAGTTCAGCAAACTTAGGTAATTGTCTGATAATGTCAGTAGGACAAGTTATAGCCACAGCCCTATTTTCTGCTTTCCCATTAAAGAAACATCTGTCTTCTCAGCTATTTTTAACCACTGACAAGGACAGACCTAGAGTCCTGCTTCACAGAAAGCAAATATAGCTGTAGTGTGCCTATTCCCTGCCACAAAACAACAAAATGAGAAGGCAGTAGATCGTGCTAGGCAAACAACCTTGTGCTCCCATCGTGAGTAAGCACTACCCTCCAGCTGTAAGCACCACTAAACTTGAAGTGGTGCAAGTAAGCATTCTTTTTTATTTTTATTTTTTTTGTCTATGTAGTTGGAAACCTAGAGATATTACCACAGGAAGAGGAACAGGTGCTGTCTAGATCCATTTCCTGTAGCTTGTAAATATCTATGCTTGTGATTCCCAGGAGTTATCCTGTTGCTTGAGAGCAGCTGAAGGTGAGAAAACTGAGTTGTAATCACTACAAACTCAGACTGAGAATGCATTTTTCTGATAGACAATTTCAAAGAAATGCACTAACTTTTTTGAAACACATTTATTTTAAAATACCTCAGAAATATTATTACAAGCCCAGGTGGCTAATGCCGCTAACAGATGTGCAATTTTTGTCTGGGGATTACAAAAAATGCAGTTTATTAAATTGTGTCATATGGCAGATGGATAGGAGCTCTGTGGAATATTCGGTTGATTACTCCATAGTTTCTGCAGTCAGGGGAAAAGCCCCAGCCTGCGTTTTTACATACGCACAGTTACTGGAGAGTGCCAGTTTCCATTTATTAAAGAAAATAAAATACCTCAGGCCTTCTACAAGATTGTCTATTCTGTATTGGTTAAGGCTGAACATTGTCTTTTTGTGTCACGGAAAATAAATGAAATAGGGATACAAGCCCTTCCAGCTAAACAGCTACTTCCTCTGATAAACGTGGGGTTTATATCTTACTATTTCACCTGCTCTACCCAAATAGCCCTTTAAACTTTCTTTATTAACTGTAATTATATTACCACAGTTATATGAAGATTCGAACAATGATTCTAGTTTTAGAACAACTTCCATGCCTAAATGGAAAAGCTCTCACAAATCTAGTTTCCTATTCTGTTTACAAAGGTCTGTTGCTTGGTGACTCATCATCTTCCTATGAGTTGCAGCAGTCAAGAGAAAGAGCGAGCAGTTTATGTTGACTCAACAAAATAATTACTTTAAAAAGAACAACCTGTTTTTCCCTGCTAACACAAATTTTCTGCAACAGTGTTTACACATTAGTATGTGTAAAATCAAACAATACAAAAAGTAGAAAAAGCACAGAACTCAAGTACCAAAAATAATGCATATTCATAATAACTTAAAAAATTATCATGACTACGTATTCTATTGATTTCAGTCCAAAATAGTGTTATGCATTTTGTCATTAAAAGCTAAATAAGAGTATCCTGAAGCCACCAACACATTTTATGTGAAAGGTTTGATACACTTAACAATGTAATTATTTAATTTATAATTGGAAGAAAATGATGAAAAGTTGAATAATATTTTTCTCATCCATTACTGTAGCAATTGAAAAGTGGCACATTATAAATGGAGCTGAGTAGGAATATGAGTATAAAACTGGCTGTCATCTAACACTTTCTGTATAAGATCCTGCATTCAATTATCTACAAGTTTGTCAAATTTCAGCTGTTGCTGCTAAAATTTACCATGTCAGCAAATGCACTTCAGACAGAATTTCTTTTAGAAAGTTTCTTTAAAAAAAGGTTCCAACAATAGCAGCAAGGACTAGTAATTGGTTTATGTTACAATGAGACCAAGAGTCTGTGGAATAAGGTCTTCCAATATATTCCTTCTTTTGACTCAGGAAAGCAGCTGTTCCAAAGGATGCCTACAAAAGCATGGTCAACTTACTAACCTGCAAAAAAAATCCTTACTGTTTTTCACATTTCCAGTGTTCCTCTTTCTGAAGAGTGTGCAAATTTTCTCTGAAATATAAATTTTTTTGCTTATTGAAATTATTACTCATTAATTCTATGAGCAGTGGGTCTATGAGAATGCACTTTCCACTGCTCTAAGGGTAGCTGTTGCTGGAGCTCAGGAGAAATCACAGCAGCCTGTGAGATGGGGAAATGCAGCCTTATAAGGCAAAATATCTAGATGAGCAAGAAATATGCTTCAAGAGGGGAATATACAGTGAAACTAGGACAGCAAGGCTGAAAATAGGTGAACACATGCAAAGAGATGAATAAATATCTGCAGAGGAGGTTATGGCATTGAGGGTTATAAGGAGACAGCCTCTGAGAAATTCGTAAGAGGACTGCGTAAGGACAAGTGAGATGCAGGCCTAGAGGAGGGAGAAGCATCTCTCCAAGTGCAGAAATAAATCCACACATGCCAGAGACACACATGCCATCAAAGCTTGAAAATCCTCTGCTAAGTTGTGGATCTCATCCTCCACTGGTACCGGTCCATACAGAGAATGAAAACTCCATAATGTTTATCAGCTACTGCCACAGGAGCTCTGCTCTGAACATTCAAGACCTACTCATGCGTCTCAAGGTGTTTATAGTTTTCTTTTATGTCTATAATTTCACTGCCCTTCATGTTCTGATTAGTAAAAGGAGAACAATCCTACGTCTCATCTCACAGTCAGATTGGAAAATTATATGTTTTCTGCACTCAGAGCAGGGTCTGAACAGTTGGCAGTAAATAAAGCAAAAGACCACAGGTTGACAGAGAGGCTGGCAGGAAAAATAAATAAGTACTGACACAGCCCGTTCTTCCCTTCGGTGCACCCAATGAGGCATAAATCTGTGAAATCGAAAGTAGGTGATTGTTCAGTAAAAAGCCCTGCAATGGGGGAGGGTGTCCACAAAGGCTTGCTTTAGTACTGGAGATTTTAACCTCCAGGCCTGTTGTCAACTGCCAGAGACAGCTCCTTTGGGAGAAGATTTATATGGCTTAAAATGGGCTCTTACTCTAGAATTGCTCTCAGACAACTTTGCCTCTCCCTCTCAAACAAGGAGGAGCCCAGAAGAGGTAGCGCCTCTCAAGCTCAGCTATGCTTTGTGAATTTTCCTCAGTGCCAAGCATATAAACTTGTTCTGCAGGAAAAAGAACTATCAATTATTAAAAACAAGAGAAAACAAACCCACCAGTAACATTGAAATAAATCTTTTAATGGTTCTTCTTCCATAAATTCTCTGTGAATTTTAATGATACAGGAAGTTTGAAGAGCTGTCTCTCTGTTTCTGAGCTCAGCTGAGACAACTGCATGATTGGAAACAGCAAGAAAAATCCCTAAAGGATTGATTTTCAAATGAAAGACTAATTAATTTATTTGCAAAAGAAAGCCACTTGCTAAAACTTTGTATGAAACAATATCATTCTTTATATGTAAAGGTGTTTGAATCTTTCTTTGCATACAAGCCCATCCTGAAACAAGAAACAGTCTTAATTTAGTATTTTGATATCCAACAGTGGAAGTCTTTTGAAAGCATTAGAACATCTTCAGGGAGAGAGCTGAAAGCATCAAACTGACATTTTTTATCTTCAAGCTATTTTCCACTTGCAGCTCAGCAGAGAAACTGGAGATATGCTTGAGACAAACAGCAAGTCAAAGGTTGGCGTAACAGACCAAACAGGAGCTAATCCTGCTACAACGCGGGTGGCAAAAGGCAGAGGTGCAGCTCTGCAGTTCATGGCACAGTGTTTGTGCTGGATATGGCTTTAGAGAGGGAGCCACTGGACAGACTTTGAGGAAACTGGCATGGACAAATTACAATTCCACCTAGTTTGCAACATGCAAGCGCAGGTTTTTACCAGTGTAGGGAAGCACTTTGGACAATTAAGATCAGCATATATATTGATGTAACTGTAGCTTCCTTGCTTACAGATTCAGTGTGGGGAGGAGAATTTTTAAGTGAAGATCCTCAAAGATTGTGAACACGTTGTGCACTACGACAAAGCTGCTTCACTGGGCTCCCTAACACCTTGCTGTATTACTGGTGACCATATTCTACAGCAAAGGTCTTCATTTGAGATGGTGCGAAGGGGAGCTTATCCAGGCACTGCTTCTTTTCCAAGTACTTAGGAGGAGGGATGTCTCACTGACTGAACTACAGGAACAATTGAACAGTTTTAAGAAGAGGATTGTTGTTCTGATTCTATGTGCATCTCAAGTCCATGACTCCATAAAACAGTAAAAAATTCAACCTTTATGATGTACAGGCCCTGGAGTATGAGCAGGAGGACTCCTATGGATGAAGCTCTCTGCTGACTCCTTTTTCACCCTCTGTTGCAGGTTTTGAATTTACTGAACCAGCCCTGCAGGCTCTAACCTTTTCCAGCAACAGCATCAGAAAGGAGTGATAGCAAGCTGAGCTATGGATACCAAGCCAAGGACTCACCATATGGTGTTTTTGTTACACACAAGGGGAAAGATTGCTTTAAAGACCAAGAGCCAAATTCATCCCTGGCTGAAAACTACTAAATTCAGTGGTGTTAGATCAAGCATGAAGTCAACAGCAAACTAATTCTCTGTGATGGGGAACAGGAGTCAAGGTTGTTTTTTTAATAGCCCAAGGATGTCTATAAGGTAAACTCAGCTGAGCCAAGTTTATTTTTTTTATGTCTCACTGACATCTGTTCTCAGAAAGCCTGCAGCACACTGGAACTGTTTCCCAACCTTTTTCCTCTCTATAAACACTGTGAACTTCTATGATGGTCAGAGATGGTGAAAAGGTGTGTTTCATACAAAAATGGGCACAAACGACCCAGGAGATACTGTGCAAAAATACTCTGACACCGTTTTAGTGATTCTATATTCAAGAAAGAAATACAAGAAAGCTTTCCAACAACCAGTTGTTAATTTTTGTTGAAATGCATTGACACATGACAGCAGATTAATTTTAGCCATTGTTATCACCTTTCACATTAAAGAAATTGGACTGGAGACAATACACTCTGAGCTAACCAAGCTACTGACAGTCTAAGCCCCTCTTTTACATTTTCAGAGTATTTGATGTACAGATCAATTAAAGGGCTTATTTCAAGTCTTCAAATAGCACAGCAGCTATGACATGCAGAACCCCCCTAATGCAGACATTCAGTAAAGTGCACGTTGGTACACTTTTATCTTTACAGCATGTTATCTCATTTTTACAGGGAGATGTTACCAGAATGAATTGGTTGAAATGCAAAAAGTAATTGGGGAACCTGGCTTTTAAACTTCATGAGCTATTAAATAGATGGTGAAAAAAAAAATTGGTTGTTAACATGAGTCAGGTTGTCTAACCTGTCTACTGCTGTGGGTTAACTTTGCAATACCTGAGAGAGATTTTAGAGGATATTTTTGAAGCCTGGGATAATGGCTGGTGAAGTTGTACTCAAGGTAATGTAAATCAGCACTTATTCAACAGAAGACTGTTAACAGCTATAAATCCAAAAGAAATATCGCTGGAATCAGACCAAATATGTATTTTGTTTAATATAGCAGGAGATGTTACATAGGTATTTTAGAACTGAATTCAAGCAGGAAAATGAGAAGAAAAATAATGTGGCTAAACTTCCTACAATATCAATAAGACCCATCTGCAGAATCAATTTTTTATTGACAGAGCAAAGACAGCAGTGATGCAGGTTTCAAGAAGTATAGGTTGTCTCGTAACTCTGGCTGTTGTGAACTGGTAGAATGAGTGCACAAACCTGAGAGATGAGTTTACAGAATGGTGACTCTTATAGGCTCCTGTGGGACACCAAAACTGATCCTGGTGGATATAAGTTATTCATGCCTTACCTATGTTATTGATTCTCGCCCTAAACTCAGTGTGACCAGAAAAGTTAGGACTGACTGGAAAAGGAAGGGGATACCCTGAAGATGCAGACTGGTAGAACAGGACATGCTGCTAGTGTAAGGAGTGAGGCCAAAGGATGCCAGCAGGAAGAGAGTTCATTAAAAAAACCTGACATTTTGTTTGGAAAATGAGAAACTCAAAAGCATTTGAGCTGTTAGTGGTTACTTTGCAGCTGCCAGGGATCTCTTCTACTTCTGGCTTCTTCTAGCTTCTGGCTGACCACCCATGGCAAGAAGCAATTAGTAGAGCTGCCTGTCTCTGAACCTAGCAGTCTTCTAACACTCTCTTGACAAGTGAAATATCAGTATTGATAGTCCAGCTACAGGTTGCTTGATCTTCTGCAGCTCCACTGCTCCCATCTGCCACTGCAGAAGCCCAAAACACAGTCCTTTCCCATTTTCCTGCAGCTGCTTTCTTTCTCACAGGTGAAAAAAAGCTTCCCCTTCAGAAGGTGACTGTGACTCCCAGTACTGGAACTGCTTCACTGGCATCCACAGTTCACCTTGCCACCTTTCTCAACTCCACCATTCACCCAAAGATAACATGAAGCATCCCATAGATTTCTTAAGTCTTTGGCAGACAGTTTTACCCATCATGAAATACCTGTGAGGTGCAGGACCCAGGCAGCCCATGCCATATTGCTTATTGAGACTCAGCTGTTGCAGCAGTCTTGTACTGACACCACTGATATCTGTTTGCAGGCTTTTTCCCTGGGCAGCATTTGTGGCAATGAGTCCATCTTTTGTCTCATTCAAGGACAAGCAACTTTTATCAGACTCAGGCACTTTGCCCAGGAGCTCTTTTGCCAGACACCCTCACAAGTATGTCTGCAACCAGAAACTCTTCCAGTCTTGCATTCAATTTGCAGACTGTATGTTCACAGCTTATTATGTTCACAGTTATTATTGAGAGGTAATGAATATATCTGACAGGTACCTTAACACACTATAAATAAAGATATTATTCAATAGTCACACTCAAGGACTTAAACAACCCTGCTTTTCTGCTTGAGCTCATTAACACTGGGCTTCTCTTAAACCTGCCACATATATGATTGCAAGAAACAAGGTCAGACAGACATATCAGAGGTATTTCTCTTTGCTGGAGTCTGTGTTCCTTTCTGTATATTTTTTTCTCCTAGATATGTTATTTTCCTCTAGGAAATACATAATTTTTTATGCCTAGCTTTACTTTTGAATATTTTTCAAAGTCTCTGGTTGTTTTCGTTGTGCTCTTCTCCTCTTTTTCCTCCCATTAGTATGTTTTCTATGTACTCTCTATATCTGAAAGGTGTTAGAGTTGCTGATAAATCGTAGCAGGTAAACAACACAACTTAGATGGCCCTCTCGAGGAACAGTCTCTAAACAGGAGAGCTGAGAGCAGTGGGGAAAGAGGAAACCAAGCAAAGGGTTTGGGATGGCTGATAAAATAAAAGTGTATTCTGCCTCCTTGATGTCTTCTGCTGAGACATAAAAAGAACAGAAAACTGTAGAAAATGTCCATGCAGACTCATAGCCACAAAACCATTACATTTCAAAGGAAATATTTTCATAGCCTACAAGGGGAAGAAGGAATTGCACAATGCACAACACTAAAGACTATGAATAGGGATCCACTCCATCTCTCCTGAGAGTGCATCAGTAGTAATTTGAGAACAATTTTTCTTTCTAGCTGCCAGTGACTTGTTTTAATGACTGAGTATGCACTGAAATAAATAAACAGAATTGGTCCTAGGCAACACTCATAAATCCTCAAGGCTGAGGTACAGCTAGCTAATCCACATAAAATATATATGGACGTTTCCTAGGTCAAGCAGGGCTGCATCTGCATCTCATTGGCATTTCTCACAGTGTATCAAAATTATCCTCATGGAAGTTTTTTTCCAGGAAAACTTTTTCATGGCAGAAGTCCAGTGATAGTTGTTATTAAAGAAAAGAAAGTGCAAGGTGTTTTAAAGCCATTTCTTTTTACACGTGAAGAACCAGTAATATATTTTAGTTTGTGAAATCACCATGCACCCTACTCCAACAAATCTTTGATTGGATTCAGGACTGCAGAGGCTGAACAGCCCATGAAGGTTTCATGTCTTTAGTAATACTACAGAATAACTTTCTCATGATTACGGTAAGTGTCTCCTGTTGAAGCTAGAACACGACCAGGGCTGTGAGTTTGCAATAGCATTATATTTTTAATACAACATCTGTATCCAGAGAAATGTAGAAACAGATTAAGAAATTGAACACAGACTTGTCATCACCCTACGCATGAAGCTTGGGAGTCATCTTTTCACACACCCCTTTCTTTCATCATGAATCCTCTGGCCCAGATTCAGCCATTTGAGGAATCTGGAAGAAGTGAAATTTGAAGAAAAATATTCTCTTCAGACTGAAGAGGGGTTATCAATCAGGGTGGAAAATGTGCATACCTCTATGCTTTCTAGCAATAAGTAGCTGCCATATCTGCTTCTTCTACTTTTTGAGTCAGCAATATATGGCCATGGTTTAAGCACCTCTTTCTTGCAATTTTGTTTTATAATGCTAGCATTTGAAAGTAACCTACTATTAAGATGCTATCTACTGTGCATGTGTTGGCCCATATGAAAGGATTGTTTATGAACCTAGAAATTTCTCTGTGTTTCAATACATGATTTGCCAGTTTTTAGTGTTTATCACATTTGCTTCTGATTCCCGTCTTAATAGTGTACACCACTTGAAAAAATTATGCTTTTTTATATATATATATTTTTTTTTTTTTTTGCTAAGCCCATTTTAATTCACGGAAGAAATCGTATTCAGTATTAACAGCTGAATAAATGTCATTTGGATTTGTCCTTGTCAGTGAGAGAGGCTAAGACATAGGCACTTTATCAGTCCATGATTAAGCTATGAGCATTCTATTTAATTCAGTTTGTTTCAACTTACTGACAAAGCCCTCGTAAACAAACACCTCATTCTTGATCACTTAAAGAAAATACATCTGTAAGGTCATTGTTTCATATCCAATTGTGCTGGTTTTGGCTGGGACAGAGTTAATTTTCTTCACAGTGGCTAGTATGCTCTGCCTACTGCAAATTTAAGACAGAAGTAGCTGGGTCCATTTATGCTTCCTAGATGTACAAACTATGGAATGATGTTATTTTCACCAAATGTCTTGAAAATGAATGAAAAAGGGCTGTGGAATCAGATATCATCATAGTTAACTGAGAAACTGAATCCTTTTCATAGGTTTATGTCTACTGATAGTCATTGGTACTGGGGCATTTAATCATGACCTAAATCTTTTTAGCTTCTTAGCTCTGGCTGGAGAATGAATTTATATTACCAAGAGAAAAAAAAAGCAAAAAAAAAAAAGAAGAGAAATTAAGTAGGAGATTATAAAAAGTGCAAGGTGGAATTAATGAACTCTACTCTGGTGCAAATTAGTGCAGTATATACACCTTCAACAAATTCTGTGTTGTCCTTTGCATAATTGCTTTTGTTTCCACACCCAATATAATAAACTAGGTGCTAGGTGAGGAAAAATAAGTGGCATGCATCTACACATGCTATCTCTGTTCCACTGGTTATTGCTTAAAAAATGACAAATGTTCTGTTTCAAAAGATTATGTCAATTAATATGGCATTTCTCTAAAAGGAAATCTGAAAGAAGAAGCAACACAAATATATTCCTGGAAGGAGGAAAAAAAATCTTTACTTCAGTCTTTGCTTAATTTGTTTTAAAACAGCTGTGGCTGCTCAGACTTTTGTTCTACATGAGGGGTGAATTTTGAAAAAGAAATTATGTTTTTTCACTTTCTATACTTCTTTTGTCTTCAGTCTTTGTATTGGTAAATATGCATGTGAGTAAATGTGCATGGAAATGTTACCTAGGTGAGTTCACATTATAAAAAAACCCAAACCAACATTTATTACAGTATTATCAAGCCCAGTTATGCTTAGATTCAGGCAAACTGTCTATCACTCAACATCACAGTCTACAGTAAGCTGCAGCTTTTGTCTCCATTACTTGGTAGTTGAATAATTTTTCTTGTTTTTTTCAATACCAGCTATGAAACTTGCCTCCATTAACACTTTTTTTCAGTATTATCTGCATTTCCATTTCCTATTTTCTTCCTGCAGTGAAGAAAACAGAAAGTTATGTTATACATAGTTTGTATGTCTTTATAACAATACAGTGTTTACTGCAAATTGTGTCTCTTCCCTCATACTCTTGTAAGTCACAGATTTCCTGAAATTTTTTCTTCTTTACAGTCTGTGGTGTATCAAAGAAAATCTGTGTATTGGGAAAAGACATCTTCCTACTATACTTGTCAGCAAAAGCACGATTTTTATCTATATACAAGAAAGTTAATTTTCTGACTGAAAAGATACTTTAAAAATATGATTTGAAGTACTTTGATATTCACACTTGTGTGGTCTTCATTCAAAATGGTACCTCGGCTCCTGTGTCCCATTAGACTGATGAAATAAAAATTGGAAGATAGGAAATACTGTTAAAGCTACTTATGTCTCAGAGAAAATAGTTTGGAAAACTATAGAATCATAGAACTGTAGAATGATAAAAGTTGGAAGGGACCATAAAGATTATCTTGTTCATCTTATCACTAGACCAGGTTACCCAGAGCCCAATCCAACCTGGCCTTGAATGCCTCCAGAAAAGCCTCTAAACGGAAGTGTAAAGCTTCTGTTTCTCCTGACCCTCCATTAGATATAGAGAGAAAACAAGCTGTTATGAAATGAGAGTCAGCAAATCAACATTTTCTGCATGGCCTGGAGATTTTATGGAATATCTACTTTTAGATAGTTGGCCAATGAGAGTTAAGGTGGCATAGAATCCTGGGCACTTCAGGAGAATTATCTAGAAATGAAAATTGACATTTCAGCAGTGAGGTACAAAGCAAGACTAGTAAGGAACACCAAAGATAGGATCAGCTGTGTAGACAGATGTAACACTCCCATGTAGTATATTTCAGATAAATGTTTCAAATTGCATCGTTTTTCACCTGCTAATATGCCATTAAGGCACTCACTGCATAGAGAAACTACTGATCCCAGCAAGTTGTCTAAATTGCACTCAGACAAGATCATTTTCTTTCTCCTTGCAAAAGCTTTGTTTGACTTACATGGCAATACATTTTTTCACAGATTTGGAACCACATACCAAATTACATAATAATCTATTGAACAACTTTCCTTGTGATATTGTGCACAAGCCAAAAACTCCTAAGATACTTACCAGGCTACTAAGCACAGAGTTTGTCCGTCAGCAAAGAAAATCAGTGAATAGTTTGAGAAAGAAGACAAAAACTGGCTAAAACAAAAACCAAATATTTCAGGAACACATAGAATTTCTAGTAGTCAAGACTGCATGTCTGGTATAGGAAACTACAAGAATCCTAGAGAAGAGCTGAGTACACAGAGGTGGTCTGGAACTGGTATCTTACTTTCACATTTACTACCAAGTAATATATTATCTTACATTTCCAGAGGAGATCTCTAGAATAGATTTGTGCTACAGATCAACCCTGCTATTCACTGAAAATAAATGTAGACAGTACAGAATAATTTATTCTTCAGCACATAACATTCTCACAGCACCTCAGCTGCCCTAGCAAATGGCTGAACCAACAGTGTTGACAGGACCATCAAGTTTGTCATATATAAAAATCCATAGTAGTGCTCCTCAAAAAAACCTTTTGCCAGCAGCAGTTTGCATGACAATCCTGGAATTCAGGATGCTGAGAAAGTCAGCTAACAATACAGCCAAGTGTCTTTGGTTGCTAATGCCCATTCCATACAGGGTAAAACTTCTCAGCTGCCCACTACTCTGCAAAGCTAGAATTCTGTCAGCAAGTCTAGTCTTTGAGTCTCAGACATCTCACACAACTTTAAGTTGTTCATTTCTGACAAATTTTCTTACCATATTACCAACAATTGTACTATATATCACTTGTATATATAGATAATGAAAGGTTGATGAATCATGAAGAACAGCCTTGCAGAGATGGTACCGTGACTTTAATACTACAGTTTGTGTGCACCTGTTTGTATGATTTAATTGTTCAAACAAAAGTTAATTTTTCCAGCATCAGTTTGCCCCTGTTGTGACACATTTGTTGCTAATTGGTTTGTTTTGTGGAATTTTTGTGTAAACCTAAACCCATGGTTTTCACCAAGTCTACTGCTGCTTATCTTTATGAATCATTTCAAAGAATGCCATGTAGTTAATATTTTTTTTAATCCTATTGAAACGGCACAGTAAAAAAAATTATTTTTACATTTTCATCTTTATTTCCCTCTGGCCCAACAAACATCTTAATAAAACTATGTTTCAGACATCTCTGCATCTTCCCCACCTGCTTTCTTCTCGTAACTCTCTGTTCTGTAGACCTTGTTTACTACCCTGTACCACTGTCACAGGATGCTTTCCAAAAGATAGTAAAAATTTTTCCCGTAGCTTTCCAAATATATGGACTTAGCTTCATATGACATTAGATCTCCTTTACCTCCTTTTTCTAAGTGACATAAAGTGAAACGGTCTCATCAGGTCTTGATTTACTTATGAATGCAGTCTAAATCACGTAATCCTTGGAAAATTGCTGAGCCCAAGATTAAAGCAGACTTCTCTGCTCAGCAAGACTCTGTCTGCAATGGGAATTTGAAAAGTACAAGGCAGACATCTCCAGATATGCACTGTAAAAATCTTCATTAACATAAAATTTACATATCTGCTGAATAAAAATCCCTGCCTGCCTTACATCAGGTGTTGCTGTTTGGAGGAATGCTGCTGTCATGAACAAGTGCAGAGATGAAGGGCTTGGAGAGCAACAGAGTAAGAAATGTTTTAAATTAAGTTTTACACAGAAGTCTTGTCTTTTCTTTCACCAAAGGAGCTGATGGTAGTGTCCATATGCTATCATCCCCCTTTCTATTACATAAGCTTAAGCACATGGCCATTCCAGTCTACTTATTCCCATATATCTGTATATTAATAAATAAACCTATTTTTATATAATATAAATCTATAAAAGTTAAAACTTAGAGTAAAAAAAGCATGAATATTGCTTTATCACAAACTCTAGGAATTATGTCTGGGAATGTGAATTTATTAAGCAGTATCTGTCATAGAACCACACAATTTCAGACTGGTTGAGGTTTGAAGGGGCCCCCATAAATCATCTGGTACAACACATGAAGTTACAGTCAGGATCATCTGCAGCAGGGGGTTCAGGGCCATGTCCAGTCAGGTTTTGAGCATCTCCAAGGAAACATGTCAGCATCTTTGGGCAACGTGTTCCAGGTTTCAACCATCCTCACAGTAAAACAGCTTAAATGAAATTTTTTGTATTTTGGTTTGTGCCCATTTTCTCTTATTCTGCCTCTGGAGAGCATGAAGGAGAGAATGGCTCGGTCTTATTTATTCCCTCCACCCCCACCAGCTACTTACATGCAGTGATAAGATCCCTGCAAGTTTTTTCTTCTCCGGGGTAAACAGTCCGAGTACTCAGCCTCTTCCTGATGCATCCTCAGATGCTGTACAAGGCAGAGATGCTCAATTCTTTCTTTGTTTCAGTCTTCACCAGCAAGGTCTTCTAGAGCCCTGTGCCCAGGGAAAAAAGATTCCAGGAGAAGAGCCACTAGCTGTAAATAAGCATCTATTTGGGTACTACTTTGAAAAAATTGACATACACTAGTCTATGGTACCCAATGGAAGACAACCAAGGTGCTGAGAGAGATAAATTACATCCTTTCAAGGCTGACTTCTATCATTTTGGAAAAGTGATGGAGAATAGAGGAGGTGTCTGACAGCTGGAGAAAGTCATCACCATAAGCCATCAAAATTGTGACTTAAAGGTGAAAGGCTTCCATTGAAACTTTTAAATTTTTTCTCTGATATGCTTATAAATTGCTGTAGAACTTGATTTTTAGCAAGTAAAATCTTTATAATTTATTATTCTAGCATTGATTTAGACATGAGGTGAACATCCTTAGCTGCTGATGTTCAAACTCTCACCTGATGACCTTATTATACTGGTATTTTGTCAAAGCTTTTTCATATGTTGGTACAAATCTATGGTCAGATACATCTCTCTAGTTCTAACCTTTGCTGTTCCTCACATTCAAGGAAGTGGAATATTTTAGGAAAATAACAAACTGCATATGTTGAATGCAATTTTTTTCCACAGATTTTTGAATTTTCATATTTTCCCACATTCTTTTATCAGTTTTGCCTGCAATTGAAGATAGAGATGTTTTTGTATACTGATATTTAGTCATGATCTGCCCATTTACTTAAGAGAAAGGGAAATGATTGAAAATTTGACAGGAAACTGTTTTAATTCAGAGTCCTGAGATCTTTGTACATTACAACAGTTTGGTAGAGTTCTGAGTCATAGTTCTTTCCAGATCATTCCCTAAATGTAGTTTTGAAACACTGCCTGAAGAATAATCTTGCATGTGTTTAAAATGTATGAGGTTTCTTTTATTAAAAATGTGTAAAAGTTAAGACATCCAGCTTTAATCTGTTTTCCCAATATAGCATTTATTTGTAGATTATGCGTAATTTTTTAATAATTTCTGATGTGTCCCTTTGTGAATGGAAGTTTTCAGTCCCCAAAACATAATTTCAGGGTATTCATGCGACCATCATTGCAGCTTTTCTTTGGTTTTCATATCTGATGCTGCATCCACAAAAGAACTTTTCATTTCATCAACCTCCATATTAAACTAAATTTTTAACTCAGGGACTAATAACATTTACTCACTGCTTAGTACATGAAGAGGCTTGGGAAACTTGTAAAGGGAATCACTGCAACGAGCATGTCAGGATGGAGCAGATAAAATTCATAAAACAAGGAACTGTGAATGAAGGAAGAACTGATTTTGAGAACTTTAGAATGAGAAATTTGAACATCCATGGCAAATTGGGATTCATTGACTAAACCTTGAACTTAACTTCTTTCGAAGAGCAACAAGATAAGTCCTTCTATTTTTGGTGGTGCTCTCTCTTTGCAAAAGTTTATGGCTTATAACAGAGCGCATGTGGGAGATTTGGGAATAGAGAAGTGGGAACCTGGGAAGCGCTGGATAATCTAAAACTGTGTCTAATGAACTGGTTTCTATGGTAGAATTAATGTAGAAAGTGTCCATTTCAAGATTCCTGATGTTTAATTTAGCTACAACCTAGTGCTGTTAAGATGGTGTGGCACCAAAACAGAGTTTCCTAAGGAGTTTACCTGAAAAACACCCTTAGTAATTATGGATGGAAGTTTGTGAATTTCTCTTTGGAATCATTACCTGAATTCTGCTCATGCTCTACCTCCAAAGAATAAAATTCCTTTTACTTTAAAGTTTCTAACCCCTGATTAGAATTCTGTCTTTATAAGGTACTTTTATTTGAAGGAAAGCATTTGACTTCCCTTGATTTTGTTTCCAAACTATTTGTAATCTTTACTAAGATTTCTGAAAGGAGCATTTTCCTTCAGAGTAGAAGAAAGAAAACTGCTCTGGTTTGTTGATTAGTAATTTGTAAAGAGCAGCAAGAAGCCATCACTTACTAAATGTTCATGAATTTTACAGGTCCTTGCAGTTTTTCACTCCACTTTGTGCACTTTCCTATCTTGCCTGGAACTGATGACAGCATTCCAGAATATATACCAGTGTTTGCTGACTGCCACTTCTGGTGGCCATCCGTGAGTAAATATTTAATTATAAATTCCTGCATATCATCATTATGTGTATTATGCAGTGTGGCACTGTAACAAGGACAGCTACTGCCAAAGACATTGAAGGATGCATACACAAAGTTTATTTTTTGTAAGAAACTTGTCCTCTTTTGGTTCTTCCATGTCAACCAAAATGGTGCTCTTTACCGACTGTGTTAAAAAGCTGCTGAAGAGACAGCTTCACATCTGTTCTAAAGTAAACTGAAATTCAAAGATGAAAGAAAAAAACCCCACAATTTATACTGATACTTTTCTATGAACATTTCAAAACGAAGATGTTCCTGGTCACATACAATCATGCATCTACAGAACTTTCTAATATTATAGTGCAAATACATACTGTATTCTATGTATATATATATTTATGAGGTACGCTGAGGATGAATAGTCTGTATAAGTGACAGGATTCAGAAATTTGAGTTATTCTTTTGATATTCCTCTGAAAAATTCAATGAACATAAGTAGAGATCAGCTTAAAATTCCTTTGAAAATTAGAGTACTTTGGGGTTTCAAATGAGATGAGAAACATTTCTTGGATTTACATAGCAGAAGCCTGCTTCCAAGACAGCTGCAGATATCAAACAGAATATAATTAGGGTGAATTAAATCATTCAAGGGCAATAATACCACATTCCCTCAATGAAGAAACAAACTATTTTAAAATAGTTTTCCTAATGAGTTATTTTTCTGTGCTGCTTCTCAAAGATGCCTATTTAGGGACCATTTATGTTGCAATATGGTGTGCAGTACTTTACCCAGAGATCATTTTAAACACTTTGTATTTCTCTGATGAACTTATTTGCAGGATCAATAGAAAATACTTTAACAGGTAAGGGGGTTTATGGTTGCTATTTTCTTTTCTTGTTATATGAAGGCTATTATAGAGACTCCCTTTGGGATGCTCAGTTTAAAAAATACAGAAACATAGTAATATTTTGTGAGATGCAGTTCTGGTTTTATTCCTTTACGTGGTTTTCAGATTCTTAGGTCAAAAATTTAAAAGGATTTTTCAGGTTCTAAATAACTAAAGTGAGATTTGCAAATCTCTTCAGTGCTTGTGAAATATGACTTCCAGTATAGTGGCCCAAAAGGCAGTACAGAGTAAAAACTGTTGAGGAAACAGTAAAAAGGTTGTCCCTCATGAACAGTGTAGGGTTTTTGTTGTACACCACATTGATGTTGTTCGAGGCACAATCTCTGTATGGCTCAATTCTCTGTGTCTTTTGCAAAAGGCAGTGTTTGACCTGATGTACTCATATACTCATGTCATCCTCAGCTTTTTTTCTTGATCTTCTCTCACCCTGAAGTTGTATCTGCTCCACAAGGTGAGCAAAGGGTAACATGAGAGAAGGATCAAACCTGCAAAGCTCTTGTGCCAGCAAATTCTCATTCCAGGTAGCCAGCCTGTTGTAGCTCTGGATTGAAAAGTCCACCTGGGCTTGGGGCTATGTTCAGGACATATGCTGGTGAGCCCGGTTGGGGCACAACCCGCCCCACCAGTACTGGCTCGCAGCCCACTGTGGGACAGCTAAAAGGCAAGATGAGCACCAAGAGCTTGAGCTTTTCCCCTTCCAGAGCATGGTGCTTGGTTTAAATCCAAGGTGAGAGAAAACATCTATATGGGTTTTGATCCATCCTGAATGACCACGTGAACAGACTCCTACTGAGTCCCCACAAAGCAACCTGTTCCAAGGATCTGGTTTAGCCTGTTTCTCCCAGCAGCTCAGCTAGAGTGCTGGCATATGTAGTCTGCATCTGTGGGGTTTTCAGGCACTCAGGGAAAATGTACCTTTTCCTAACACACAAGTTTCTCAGACAGAAAACAAAACAGCCCAGCACTTCCCAAGGTGCCCCTTAAAAAGACCACAGTAGGTCAGAGTACGGATCCTTCATTTCCTCAGTCATCTCATCTGCTGTACACTTCATGCGTCTGGAAGCACTAAAAGACTAAAACACTTCTCTGTGAGCAGTTAGTACACATGCATATTCTTAGAAATAAAGAATAGCTGGTAAAATTTTACAGAGGACAACCTTGAAAAAACAGTGTCTTAAGACAACAAACTTCATGTAATTTCTTATATTTTGCTTTGCTTTCTTTGATCAAAAGGTTTTACAGAAAGCTGCAGGGGTAGAAAATTGTGGTTGAACCTTCTTCAATTTTCAGTTTGTACTGTTGCTTCTAAATTGTTCTAATATTTAGGTTATTTGACAGTTTCCTAAAATGACTGTATGCTTTCTTAGGCTTACCACAGCTCCCTTTTTCAGCCCTCTTCCGAATTTCTTTTGTGCATGAGGTAAACTATGGTTACTTTACCTTTCCCTCTCATTTTCCTGTACATCAAAAATGTAACATCAAATAGAAATAGATCAGCATTAAAAAATTCAGCATTTTCCTCTCATCTCACCACAAGATGATCTGAAGATTCAGATCAGCCGCTACCTCAGAGTTGTGAGCAGTGACCAGTATGTTCACTTGAACATATTCAAGACTTGCTGTTTCACAAGATTATTCCATTGAAAGTATTTTATTTGAAAAATTATTATTTTCAGAACAGTGGGGTTTTTTTTTCCTTCAGTTCCTTGCACATGCCTAGACTGCCGTAGGAGTGAGTCCTAGGGTAAACTCCTCAGAAAAACAAATGAGCAATAATTTACCTAGCAATTCCATTGTAACACAGAAAACTGATACTGCTTGACCAGAATTGGCTCTTATTGACATGTAGTGACCTAAGAGTAATGAATCTGCCTATGCAAACTCTTCCACAGCTACATGTGGAGGCTGATTTTTTTTTTCAAGTATTTTTGGCCTGTCTCCATTCATCAAACTCTGTTTGAATTTAAATAAATAATTTTTTAGGAAAGCTACAAAAATCAACCCCCCCTAAGACAACAAAAGCATTCAGTCAAATCATTTTAGCCACAGAAAGATATCTAAGCTTTATTTAGTAGAAAGCTTTAGGAAATTGGGAAGAACTACTGAGAGGAAAATAAACACAATTCCCTTTTTTTCTGAGCAACATATCGTTGTAGTAGTTGTTGGATAGTAAGAACAAGAGTTGCCTTAAAGAGCTATAGAATATTTCTCACCCTCCGAAATACCCATTTTCATCTAGTTGCATTAATAATACCCTTGTGCAATGGCACTTGCACTTCACAGAATATATTTCACCATATCATATTCATACCGGACCAGAGACATTCATGATTCTTCTGCATCAGTTTACGTAGATTTTACTTATGTGTGATATTTTCATGATCATTGCATAAACCAATGGATTATTTCCCTTGTCATGGCTGGAATATCACTGTCATTGAAGGCAATAGCTAACACAATAAACCAACAGAGCACAGCTCAGGAAGCAGAGGGAAATGTCAGAGCAAGGCAATAAAATGGTGCATCTGCAGAGACATAACTATGATCGATACGCAGGCTTTCAACAGGGGAGTTTTCATCCTGTGACCTCGCTGAACGAGAATGGTAGTCTGAAAACCAAAGAGCTGGAAAAAGGCAGATTTTTTCATTTCTTGAGGGAAGTGACCCCAGAAGTCTTATATTTTATGTTCAGTTTCCAAGCACAGTCAATCCTAGGTGAAGTATTTTTTTAAGGATATGAGTGACACCTGGTTCCCAAGAAATGCACTTAGGACCACAGGGAAATGGTGGAAGGCCTAAAAGTCTGATATAAAAAGCAATAAAAGGGACAAAGGTTTTTTCTGAAGGGAAAATTCTGTTCATTCCACACAGTTTCGTCACTTTGAAAATGGACAAAATGAGTAGCTGACTAATAGTAAAGTATTAAATTTTAATGATGGTATAGTCAGTACTGGGATTCAGATATGTAGCCATTATGAATCCAGCAAGTCTAAAACAGAGCAAAACTTATGCATACATATGTATAACACATATATACAAGCATACATTAAAATAAAAAGGACAAAGTAGTAGAGAGTTACACTTGCAGCAACTGGAATAATAATATTAGACCTTCACTAAACAGCTATTTTCCAGCTTTGTCATATCACATACATTCAGACTGCTTTAGAATTCACCTCTCCATGGAAGAGTCAAAATTCACAACAGCTGTGGAGAAAGAATGAAAACAATCTAAAGAGCAAAGAAACAGCAAGAGAAAAGAACCCATAACTTCAGTCATGGTTTTTGCCCAAACTATGTGTCTGCTTCATTCAGTTTTGGAAAAAAGTACAGAATTTTTTTGAGATTTGGGAATCAGCAGCAGCACTGTCACTCCCCCTATGTTCTCTTTTTTGTCTTTCCTTCCTTCTCCAGATTCTCTCCTTTCCATATAGATCAAACAGGTCTAAAAATGAACCCAAGGTTTTTATAATTATTCAGATATTCTATAAAGAGGCATAGCCACCCTTTCTCCCTTGTGTGCTGCAATTTGTGAAGAGCCCCATCCCAGCACACCAGGTGTGCCCTGGCAGCGCGTGGTGCCTCCAGCTCCACAGTGAAAGGCAGCCCCCGAGCAACAGCAAATAAGAGGTTCTGATGGAGACACACATGTATTAGGGGTGTTGGTGGTGGGGAATTCATTAAAGAAGGGATAGACAGATTTGTGTATGATTTTGCTAAAATTAGGATTAAATAAATCAGTAGTGCCTGCTTGTCAATCTCTTACTGGATGAATGCATGATATTAGAAATACTTAAAGCCTATGTAACTGTTACAATAGGAACACAGGAATTAGGTCAAATCTCCTCATTGTCTACAACTTTTTAAGGATTACTCAGCTTGTTATTTAGAAGAAAAGCAATGTCAGGACCATAAAATCTTATTATAAGCCATTACACAAATTACCCTGCTGTGAAGATAAGGTTTGGCTGATACCTCATTGTTTGGTTTCCAAATAACCCTTCATTTCCTATACCAGCTCAGTATGCCAGCATCAGACCTGAGCAAAACCACAATGTTTAAAGAGACCAGTTGTGTTCCTAGATCTAAGTTTGCAATTCACATTTTTTACTTTTGTTTTTTCCTCTTTCACTCACACTCTCTGAGATTTCTGACATAACCCTTGAGATGAAAGTATTTCTGCTAAGCTTATAAATTAGTTATTATCTTCACCCAGCTTCACTTTATCAGCTCCAGAAGCTCCTTGAGAGTGGTGTACTGAGAAGTGTATTGCACTAGATTTAGAAATGCCACAGGACACCTTAGACTGCATTTCTGTGACCATCTGACCAGTCTGCCTAAATTTAACCAGGTTATGCCTCTGCATTTCACAACTGGAGAGAGGAAAGGAAGACGCTTCAAGTACACATAAATTGTGATGCAGCTTTCAATTTCGTGGATGTCACCAACAAAGAGACACGAGTCCAGGTAAATGACATCATTTGTTTTTCCCTGATCCACCAGCATTGCAACTCCATTTTAGAATGCCACCAAATTTGTCAGTCATGATTTGTCCTTTGTTGAAGCCATGTTGGCTGTCACCAATCACCTCCTTGTTTTCCATGTGCCTTAGCATAGTTTCCAGGAGGATTTGCTCTATGATCTTGCTGTGCACAAAGGTGAGACCAGCCTGTAGTTATGCAGATCTTCCTTATTTCCCTTTTTAAAAATGGGGTTTATAGCTCCCCTTAGTTCATTACTTGATTATTGCATTCTTCATAACATTGCATAATAATTTTTTGGATTATATTTAAATTTATAATCTCAAAGCTTTTCTGCTCTAATTCAGGAGATTTTTCTAGGAGAAAACATTTTAAAATTACCACCCCATTTACTGTAATTATAGATAGAGGACATCTCTGACCCCCTGGTACCGATTTTAATTAGGTCTCTGCGTGCCAGAGAAAATACAAATGAATAAAATATGCCATTGAAACCATTGAGCCAGAGTGTGCTGGCTGACCCACATGACTATGGGATGGTTAGCTAGACATCAGCCCTGGGGAAAATAATGAGAGAGCTCATAAGGGATTCAAAAAATAATGAATATAAAGGACTGCAATTAATATAAGACAAAGAGTAAAAATATAATGCAAGCAATTGACATGCTTTCCTAGAAAATGTATCTTGTCAAATGATTCAGTTTAATTATATGAGAAAATTACAGGTTTGATTATTAGAGGTAATGGCACCAGGCATCTGACATACAAGCACCCTGTGTTCTGATATTAAAAATAGGGCTGTATTTCAGATTTTCAAATGCTGTTCTCAGATGGAATCTCCAGGGCATATGAGCAAGGTTCCCCACAGGCTCAACAACCTTTGACAATTTCTAGTCTTTATTCAGAGGAAATATGAAATAACACTTATTTTTAGTTATAAGATGAATAGACCACACTGGGAGTATAATAATTCACCATAAATTCAGA
This sequence comes from Corvus cornix cornix, assembly GCF_000738735.6. NCBI lineage: Eukaryota > Metazoa > Chordata > Aves > Passeriformes > Corvidae > Corvus > Corvus cornix. The sequence continues at coordinate 48,542,084 of NC_046334.1, forward strand.
ACAGCTGTGCAGATAAATTGGAACCTTTAATAATTTGTTGAGCAAAATGTATGTTTAATGTAGCCAGTTTCAAACTTTCGTGTCTGGGAAGACATGACTGCCATACTGGAGGAGACTGTGAAGGGAAGGAATGAGTCTAAGATAGATTTGCAAATCTCATGGACCAAAGAAGAGAACATCAACTTCCAAGATGAGGAATGGACGAAAACAGCATAAGATGTTTTTCACTGTACAAATAGACAGCAGTAAATAAGTTGAGGAAGGCAATTTCTAGGTATGGAATGGAAAATATGCAAGTTCTAATGCTGTATTTTAAAAACATGTACAAAGATGAAGGGTAATTTTAACACACACGTACACACACACCAGTTCCTGAGAAATAGTTTAAAGTAAAAAAAGATCAAACTAAAAACCAGGGAATACAAGATCCTAAAGTTCTTCTTAAACAAAAATCTATGGTTACAAATTGACAGTTATTTCCTTATTTGTGACTGCAAATGTGAATAAGCAGTGTACAATATACTGAAAAAAATGGATTCACTATTTTATGTCTTATTCAATGGAGCAATTAATTCATGCACAACCAGTAAGTTTAACACCTGTGGAAAAATATATAACCCAAAGGATGCAGGAGATGAAATGAAGTCATCTAAGGATTCCTTCCTGACCTCAATAATGTGACTCGGTATATCAAATTAGCCTCACTGACTGGACCTAGCAAAATGCAACTATCCATAGACACCAAATTAATTTTAGAAAGGAGCTATAATCCTCTCACTGGGAAGGAAAATGAAATGTAGATAGAATAATTGAAATGGCAGAAACAAAATCCATAGCCTTGTGAATAGCTAAAGAAATTATTAGCAATGCGTATTCTGCCTTTTTTCTTGATCTTGCTTTGATTCTTACATTATTTTTATCTAGAAACCTTGGTATACTAATATGGATTATTATCTAAGAAAAATTTAGAGATACAGTAATTTATAGAATGCAGGCTTCCGCAGAATGACTATTCACAGACCAAGTATATTATTTCAAGGGATAAAAAGAAAACTCATTCAATCCATGTACTAGTCCCGCTTTCTTCTGAGACTATTTTCTTACATGGAAAGAAAGAATCTGCCTACTTCAGCTTTGCTAATGCTTATTTTAGTGCATGTATGAGGCAGGTACTCTTTTCCAAGAGTACCAGGTTTATAGATTTGTTACTTTTTGTGAAGGTTTGTTGACATCACTAAAAAGTAATGAACATGGTCAGCTACTAAACAAACATTTAGGATTATGCATCCAAAGCACCCCACTATTGAATTTATTATTAAGAAATGGATTTGCAGTGTCTCTCTAAGCTCTACCACAAGGGTAAATTATTGTCTGGTTTTGCCTTGTCTTGAGTGCATCACTGTGGCACTTTTTACTATGTTTTCCTTTTTGCCTCACTCCAAAGAAAGATGGGATGGTTCCCAGCTGCAGAACTGAGAACTTGTGTGCTAGACCCATCCCCAGTCTGCCTTACTGATGCATGTCTCCTACCATGTGCAAGAAAAAGATTTTTTGATGGCTGCAATGCACTTTACACATAGCAGATGAATTATTTTAACAGTAGCACTTTCCTGAAACCTACATTAAAAAAACCTCAGGCTGTTTCTACATGCTTTGATTTTTTGTATTTGCTCATTTTTCTTCTCCATATGGATGATTTTTCTCTTTCCCTCCCTTTCTCCTCTTTTTAAAACACAACATCCCAGTTAAAGATGTCAAGAGAAAAACATGTTCTAATTGAACAGGAAAACAGAGCAAATATAGGTTGTTACCAATAGTAAATAGTATCCGATAGGTACCCTTTCTGGCATGATTATTCAATTTCTTGGCAGTAGGATTCAATTTCTTTTCAAGATTGCAGCTTCCAGTTCTTGCCAGCTTTGTCACTCTCAAAAAATCCCACAAAAAACAAAAAGCAAAAAACCCATACAGCTGAAAAAGAAGGAGTGTTTCATAACAAGGGCAGGTATTTCCATCCTTTGAAATGCTCATAGAACGGCTCATAGAATAAGAGCCATTACACCATTTTCCATAGCTTACTTCCACTGGTTCTTAGCCTTCTACATTTTAGACTAAATTATGTAGAAGGTCTGAGTACTACTGAGAATCTAAAGGATCAATAAATGCATTAAATTATTATGCAGTGTTGATTTAGAAACAAAATAATAAATGATGTTCATAGAGCATTCATATGAGATAAAAAGAGCACTTTCATCTTCAGCTTCTTTTTTAATTAAGAATCTTCCATTTTTCTTTAAATAGTTTGTTTGTCAGCATAGAAGATGAAGCACTGAGGGAAATGGAGGTAACATGAATAAGAAGATATAGGAGGGTTAATGCTCTGAAGTATCCCTTACATAGCATCCATGGCATGCTAGAAAAGAGGACTCAAGAACACCTGGTTTTGCTCCTGAGGATACCTTACCCTTTCACACCTTTTCAGCTTTCAGGTTACTACTGAAAGTAATCTGAAAAATGTAAATCTAACATTTAGTTTATTTATTATAAATGTAAGATACTGTTCATTCTTTATTGCTGATCTCCAGGAACAAAAAGTCACATGTTTTTCTGTTTTTGACAAATGGAAAAAAACCCTAGTATCAATTTTTTCCATATATACATATTACATTTTCTCCATGATGTGCAGCTTCATCAACATTAACATTTGCAAAATGCAGAACTATTTCCATTTACACTGAAAAAAATGAATCTCCCAGTTCATTGTTGTAAGATTCTCTTTAGGAATATAAAGCCAGAGTGATGTGTAGCAAATAAATATTATACAAAATTAATTTCTTCATGGAATCACATTATGTAAAGCTGTCAAAATTTAATAACTTGTCTCAGCTTGGGTCTTTTGCAACATCCTCATAGATCAAAGCACTAAGAACTCTCAATACCAAAGGAAATACTAATTTAGAATCTTTCAGATAGAGACAGAGGAGGACCATCTTCTGTTTTCAAAAAATGGACATCAGCACATTATTTAAACAGGGAAAATTACATTTTTGTCACATTCTATTAAATATTTTAGTTCTTTCACAATAATGAGATCAGTTTAAAACATAAGATATAAAAATTCAAGGCAACTACAAAATCTAATATTTTCAAAATTTTTAATGTATCATTCCATCAAATTTTTTTTCTAAATCTCTCTGTTAATTAAGGATATTGTTAATTAAGGATACAAGAAAATGACATTCAAAAGTGCTAATTGCTTAAAAGCTCTTTAAATAATTATGAAAACCTCCCTGACAAGCTCAAGAAATGTGTAAAATTACACCTACCATGGATCTCCTAATTGACAGGATCCTCACCTCCTATGGATTGTATTGTGTATCTTAACTAGTGAGTCCTGAACCCATAAGTCCAAGTCACAGCTGTAGGGAATATGTATACAAGAGCACCTTTTATTTTTTAAACATCAATTGATTATCAAACTAAAAATATTTTATAAAAGAAAGTAAAAATGAGTTTTTGTTATATTTGGCTTTTCCTGGGATTCTGATAATTCTGCAATATAAACAAGCATATATTAAAAAGAATTCATAATACATGATGTGGTTGGCATACCTGAAAATAGGTCTGATACCAACAAATCCTTTTACCAGACTAATTAAGGGTCAGGGCACCCTGTAGGAAGTAGAAAATTGGATGCAGTTAGATTTGAAACAGAAGAAATAACAATAAATTATTAATTAGGCAAGATTTTTCTTTTAATGGTTATGTTTACAAATGAGACCTGTAAACTACAAGTAGAGTGAAAACACAGAGCTATGCCCCAAGTTAAATCTTGTGAAGAAAATTGCAGATTTTATTTCACAGAATAATAATAGCAAATGCTTACCAGCCAAGGACTATTATCTACTTAGATACACATTGCATAAAAACATCTGAACTGTCCAAAGGGAACTCTCCCGGCTTTACCAAAAGTTTTGACAGAAGGTCTAGAAAAATGAAATTTACCCTTCCTTGTTTTGTTCCTGCAATGTCTGAAAACGCTTTAACTTGTCTCGTTAACCCTAACTGGGAAAGCAGTACTTTAGCAGCACATCCCGCACTTCAGGGTGATTCCAGGACCTGTTAGATCAAGGGTCATTCCATTCCGACACAATGAACTTCTCCCTGCAATGAGAACAGGGGTGAAGGAGCTGAACATCTTCCATAAAGGCAATGGCCTTCCATGCATGGCATGGAACAAGTTTGCAGCCAGCAAGTACAACCAGATCTGGGAGCTGTCAGGCACTCCTGAGGCTCTCAGTATTTATGCCAGGCATGACTTAATACACACTTAGCATTAGTCCTGCACAGTGTTTGTTGCTTCCAGGCTTACATCAGATACTCTCTCAGTTTGGAAACAGAGTCCCAAGACACTGTCTTTTTGATTAATGTGAAATCTCCACAGTTTTCAGAAATACTTGAGAGAAGATGTTTTGTTTGTATGAAACAATTAAGCCTAGGTAGCTTCACTTTGCACAAAGCAGGTAGCCCAGTGGCCAATATTATGCCCCAGGGTTGAAGGTCAAACCCTAAGGCCTTTCATTATATTCATTAGACCGTGCTAATTGTCATACATAAAACCCCAGTGGCCATGCTCATCACTGAGGTACAGAACCATGATGCTGTAATTAGTGACTGACCCGCCATGTGGAGCAGCTTTTCAGACAGAACAAATGGTCACTGATCCTCCCCTCCTAGCAGACTTACCCATCCAAGTGAATGAGTTGGCCCAAGAAATTTCCAATCAGTTTCTCCATTCTCACCCATCTTTACAACACACTGCAGTCTAGGAACACAATATAAAAAAACCTCTTTGAAGACCACTTTGTTTCTCTGTTGATGCTTTTTTGCTTGCTCTCCTATTACTATTATTGGAGAAATTAATATTACTATTAATATATTACTATTACTACAATAAATATTACTATTAATGTGAGAAATGCTCTCCTTGCACTGAACTTTACAATGTGGACCTGTGTGATGTCTAAACACAAATGCTTGGCAAAGGTATGGGAACAGACCAAGTGTACAGGCACATTTCTACTACCTCTAGGTCTCAGTAGTATGGAACTTAAGGATTTAACTTAGAGATTGTATATCTGGGTTTATATTGCCTTTGATGGATTCTTTTTTTAAAAAAATTATTTCAAAAGTATGCCTAATCACCTTTTGAAGCCACATAAAGTTTTAGCAACTATATTCTCTGGCAATGGGTCAGTAATTAGACCCATTATGGAAAAGAGTGCAGTTTGTTTTTAAACTCTCTGTGTGAATATTGACATTACTGCCTCTAGAGTTATGCTGTTCAAAATGCTGATTAACTGCTTCCTATGATCTCTATTTCATTCCTGATTTGAGACATTTCTGTCATTTCTGAGTCAATCTTTTTTCTTGACTGAGGAGCTTGATCCATTTCAGGGTTCCTGAGGAGACACTGTTCTATAACTCTGACCATCCTGCATGTCTTTCCGCCTATTTCACTTCTGCTATGTTTTTTTTTTACCTGAGTTCAGAAAAGCTTGGTATAAAGATATGACTATACCAAAGAGGTATTCAATGGTATAACCACTCATCATTTTCTCTCAATCTTTTTATTAAGACATTCTAATGTCTTTCTACACCTTCTAAGGATGGAGATAATGTTTTTGAATCCTGTTCAAGATGGCTTAAAGATCTTCTTTCAAAGTTGTAATGGTTAACTTAAAACTCATCATTAGGTATGTATAGCTTATTTTCTTTTTCTCTGAGAAAACTTATTTTGTGATTATCAATGTGGAATTTCATCTGCTACTTCACTCAGCATCATGAGATAAATCAATCTTTCATTAATTTAATGACATATAATAAAGTGTTGTAACCAGAAGAGCAATCTAAATAGCATAAAAGACCATGGGAAAACTACTTGACAATTGCGCTGAAGCAAAATGAAATCTGTTTCCCCAGTTAGTGTCTTTTCACACAAAGAACAATTAGCTGTACCTTTAAATTTCAATGAAGTTTTGGGGTATTAAGGAGATTATCTTTGAAATATCTCCTCAGTTTGTATTTTAATGGAAAAGATGATGTCAGCTGAGTTGTTTCTACATTTGAAAGTAAAGAAACATCTTGTAGATTTCCCAGAGGCAGGATTCCTTGCCTTGGTGGAACTCATACAATGCGATTCAGGACACATCCCCACATCTGTGGCAGGCACACAGCAGTAGCAAAAATAAATTAGGACAGGTCCTTTGATGATCAGGGAAGTTAATTTTATTTCTATTTTATTTCACAAATTCTTGCTGTTATGTGTGTTTTCTCTTGTGCAATGGGAGAAACAAGCCATAAATAATTATGCCTTAAATCTAAAAACAATGTGCTATCATACACAAATCATCAGGCTGGTTAACTGGCTCGTAGTTATTCACAAGCATAAAGGAAGATTAAGCAATTCTCTCCACAGCCACAAAACTATCCTCTCCCAGTATAATATTAATAGTACATTAACAGTATGTTTGAATATTGACTTCATTACAGATCAGACACAAATCCACTATGCATATGCTTCTGAGGAGATTTGAGGCTTTTTTTTCCTTCAGTCCAGTAGGACGAGGATTCAACTTCTCTCATGAAGTTTTCAGTAATTCAAAAAACCAGGATCTGCTGCTCGGTATTTGTCTGCAAAAACTAGTCTGCCTGTAAAATTAATATTCAACACTGCTGTCACTGCATGGATGAGAAAAACCCGAGAAACATGATAAAAAACTATGTTCAATGATCAGACATTTCAGTCTTTCTAATTCTCCTTCAGGAAGATTTAATTTTTGTTAACCTCATATTTTGCAGGTTGAGAAAAAGACAATGTTCTGACAAAATGTACATGATATTGAGATTCCCCAGGCTTAGCCTGCAACTCTGCTAACTGAGCCAGCAGGCAGGTGCTGAGCATTCAAAGCTAGTGAAAAAAAACCTCGATACATTTTCTGTCAAGAATATCAGGGCTTAGAAGAAAAGCAGGATGTCATTTCATGCAAAAGCAGTAATTTCTGCATTTTATGCCATAAAATGCAAAGTCAAAGTCATCAGGGCAGTGAAGGATCATGTAGTTTACAAGTTTTAAACTAAAACCTAACAATTCCCCTTACTAGTATGATGCAGTAAGCCACAATTCTTAATCAATTCATTGTGATGACAAAAAAAAATCTGAATCAATTAAGCAAATATTCATCATAGGAACAGTTTTAAAGCATGGTTTGATGATAAAATCCTGGTCAAAGTCCAGGATGAAAAAGAAACAGAGCTCCAGCCACAAAGAACAAAAGGGAACAGATGGACTGGGTCAGCAAAAGCTGCTTGCTCCACAACTTCTTTTCACAGAAGTATATTATATGTTGTTGACATGAAAATCTTGTTTAGAAAATGTGCAAAGGCAGTAGGGAGCCAAGACCTGCTCCATATAATCAAGCTGCTGAAAGGAATGATAGGAAATTCCCAAGTCCTTTGTAGTGCCTGTGATTTCAGAAAGAGGTTTTACTGATGAGCCCATTTGAGTAATAGGTAAGACAGAGCAATAATAATAATAAAGTATATTTGCAAAGCTAGCCTCTCATAATAGCTGGATCTCTTCTGTTGCACCCAAATAGTGACTGAAAATATTAAGTGCAAAAGAAAACGTCCATTTCAGATATATATAAGAATCTTCAGTATCAAAGCATCTTAGAGGAAAATTTCATACCACTTTACAAAACCATTTTTTAAACGTGTGCTTTCCGAAACACAAATTAATATTCAGGAAGACATATGTTAATCAAGAGTGAAAGCTTTGACAACATAACAAGCTCAAAATTCTGAGATGAATGGGGACTTCAGGAAATAGCAGAGGTCTTAGAAAATATAAAATGAATTGGAATTTTTTTAATATTTCTTCCTGGTAATCATTTTAGTGCTTTCCAATTGTTGTTATTTGTTTTAAAAAAATAAGACTGGTGATGCAAATTTAATATCACAGGGATTGCAAAATCTGTTATGAAAATTTGCAACATATGTTGAATGACATTTTCAGCAATCATTTGTCAGGTGTCAATGTAAATTGCATTAAAATGCCACAAGAAAGCTTTAAAACAACTTTTTCCATCAAACTCTGCTGAGAAATACTGAGTTTATATGTTTATCCCTCTTCTGATTTTCCTTATATAATTTCCTGTACTGTTCTTAGCACTGTAGTGCTGAGCATATTTGGCTAGTTTGTTAAATATGTGTGATGCTTGCCATGTGGTATTTATTTTCTTCCCTGTTCTGCTGTAGTGGGTGTGATTTTCTATATGTACTTGTAGGTTTATATCCATTAGCTAGATACAGCCACACAAAAGTTTTTCTCAAGGGGAGATTCTTAATGAGGGTCACAAATATGGGCTCCTCCTCAAATTGTTCTCTTTGCTGTGAGCCTAATGATGGAGATCCTTTAAGAAAAAATTAATTGTCCAGAAAACAATTGTACACACTCTCTTTGCTAAGGAAATGAGGCACAGATGACTTGGGAGGCACCTTGGATCCAGAGAAAGAGACTTCAGCCAAGGTCCAAGGAGGATTCCGATTACTTTCTCTCCTTCTCCTCTTCTATTCCTATGACACTAGAGGTTCCAGGGTGTGAGACTGGCCTTGAGGTGAAAACTGCACAGCTGCAGGACTTCCCACTCCTCTTTGCTATTTGAAGTCTCAAGGAATATGGGCTCCTGTTTCTTGCTGGAAATGCATGCTGAAAAGCATGATGGCAATTGGCACAGCTGCTACATCTTGGTGGATGGCTGCTGTAGGCTCTGCACCACTCAGCAACCTTCCCCTTCTCCTCCTTACAGCCCCAGTCTCCAGGGATTTCAAGTTCTGCACTCGCTATCAGCTGCAAGGCCTACAAAGGATTTTTTCCATCAGGCAAAACACAATCTGAGTTTTTTCACATTTTATTTAAGGCGATTTAGGTGTTTTAATAAAAAAAAAAATCCAGCTATGTTGTAAGAGTGTCACTGAGTGAAGGAATGTTACCAGTGAAACCTCCACAGTCCTTCTCCTGCACCTTCCCTTTGCTGTTTGCCCATATGGAAGCAGGTATTCTGTTTTCAGGTTTATTCTCTGCTAGCCTGGTCCAGGAGTGGAAGCCTATCTATGATGCCTGCTGGCTTGCAATCCTCTTTAAAAGCCCCAGAGGCAGAATATCATTGAGTAGTCTAAAATAATGGCTCCAGGAACCAATGGTTTCAAATAAAATGGAACACTTGCCACAGCCTACTGTGTAAATTTTTTTTCCAAGGTGTTGTGACTGGGTTTCGTTCATGCTGTCTGAGCCAACCAGAGGTCCTGAGGAAGTGTTTAGTGTGAACCAGATGAAGCCTACTGATGCTGACTTTCTGAACAGAGGGCTGGCAGAGGTCAGTACCACTCCAGCACTGGGGCAGGCAGCACGGTCAGAACTCACCCTGACACTGTTACCTTTTGTTTCATTGCTTGCAGGAGGAATGCAGTTTACAAAGTACAGAGGGAATGCTTTCAACATGGGCATATTGATTAACAGGAATTGTTTTCTTCCATTTTCTTTCTAATGTTTCTTTGCATTGTCTATTCATCTACTCATCCCGCATTGACTGCACTTGAAGGTTAAGCTCAACAGATTTGCATGTGAAAATTTCCAGTGCCACCTGTCGTCAGAGGCAACAGACAGGAATTAGCATGATGCTGCATGTCCTCAAATACACTTTTCCTTTGAAAGATGGGGAGAATAAATGTTGGTATTTCACATTTTAAATGCTGTTGCAGATTAGAATTAAACTCTGGAGGGGCACACACAGAAATGTTCGTTTCCGATTTATGCCTTTACTTCCCAAGTCCTGCTGCTACCTGTGAGCCTGAGGCAGTGATAGATGATGGTCCTCAGAACCACCTTTAAATGATCTGCCCAATGCCCTGGGAGGGCTTCTGAGGTTTTTGTCTCATTTTATAGCATACATAGCATCCTTTGATTTTCCTGACATAATTCGTAAATGAAAGGCTTTAACGAAGCCTTGAACAGCACACAGTCCTTGCCAGAAACTAATTTGCACTGAACTTTTTAAAGAACTCTGCTGATTGTTTGCCTTTTCATAGCAATGTATTTAAGTAATCATAATGTCTGAGTGGAAGTCTATTACTATCTGTTTGCCTCAGTACTTTGACATTTGAATAGGAATTATCCTATTTAATTCTTTATGCCTCAGAACACACACACACAAAAAAAAAAAAACAACAAAAAAGCCCACCAAAACAAAAGAAAAACCCCAACCAAACCAAACCAAACAAACAACCAAAAAAACCAAACAAAAAACAAACCAAAAAACAAAAAACCCACAAACAAACAAACAAACCCACAAAACCAATAAACAAAAAAGGGATAGAATTGTTAGTAGTGTTTAGGTACTTATGACAAGATTGTAGAAAAATAAATTATGGAAAGTAAAAGCTCTTAAGTTATTTCTTGCCCTAAATCCTACCTTTACTTCTGCTGATATGTAATGGGGAGGCCAGGTAGTTAGAGGTGGCAAATTGCCCTTCTGAGGATCATAGGACTCCTTGCCATGGCAAAGGAGAGTGTAGAAGCAAATGGTCACAGTGTACATGGGCTGCAGAGCCTGGCGATACTTGCTCACACCATCCACAACAAATGCGCTTCACGCAAAATAAGCCAGCAGCATCTCAGCACCTGCAGACATAAAGCCTGAATGCTTTTGTTGGTGTATTCCAGAAGAAGAAGGAATAACACCAAAGCTGTGGGTTTGATATCCATACAGGCCATTCACTTAAGAGTTGGACTCGATGATCCTTGTGGGTCCCTTCCAAATCAGAACATTCTGTGGAAAGTTCCGGAACTGGAGCGGCATGGGGAGAGGTGAATTAGCAGAGAGGGTCTGGCAAACCATGGGGACTTGCTAAAGCAGGTGTGCCCCAGAGCAGCTGTCAGGGATCATGTGGATCCTAGAGAGTGGGATAAAAGGACACACTCACAAACAAAAGTTTGCTTTGAAAATAGTGACAGTATTTTCATAACATCGCTTTTTAAGTGTCTAGCTCACTAATTTCCAGTTCCGGATTTAATTAAACTTGATTAAATTTTCCATGGAAAATGGAGTAGACACCAAGATTGCGGGGGTTAAGTCAGAATGATTTTGCACATATCTCAATCAGAAAATTCTATTTTTCAAGTAAACCAGCAGCAAATATAGTCAATTCTAAGTATTGTACAATTTACTGCACTTCAAGACTTGGTTCTAACAGTTAATAAACTAAAGAATACAATTAATTGTGGGAAAATGTGCTTAAATTGCATACACAAAGAAAAGTACCATGCAGTATATTTTGAGACATATTTTTGAGAACAAAGTCTTTTTCTGTTGTTAGGAAACCAACCTTCTTTGCAACAGGGAAAGGAAAGACAGCGTTAGAAAAACTTCAAAAAATAATAGATATCTTCATAGATGACTTCAATGATTATCAGAATACAAAAGCTTTTCAATAGCATTAATGAGTACAATTTTCAATATAGACTCCTAAAGCCCATACATTGGCAGAAGTGATTAATGCAAAATATGAATTAATAAATATTTGCATTATTATTCATTTTATTTGTAAAATATAATAGCTAGAAAGAAACATATCTTCCAAACAGACTTCTCAAAATGAAGTCTTTACTATCAACCTCAATAATTATGTGTGTTTACTCTGCATTTAACCCTTCCAACAGCTGAAAGGCATTTCAGAGCAGCCCTGAGGTTAATGGGAGTAAATTTTTTTTTTCCAAATTAGATTGTAATAAGTATCAAATTAGAAATATATTTAGTATTTTTCTAAGTTTTCGCTAGTTTCCAGATCCAACCTAAAGGAAATATAATGGAGCCTGAAGAACAAAGATGAAAGATGAATGATAAGGGGTTGATATGCTCTATTTAAACTACGGCAAAAATTTGCAGGTACTGAACATACGCATAGAAAATCCACCTCCATTGATAATCTGTGCACTGTTTCATTCTTAAATAAATTTATTCTGAATGCCATGGGAAGTAGCTATGACTGTGTACATTTATCTGAGATGCACAGGTATTGAGTAACCACACAGCAGCCTCATGAGCCATATAGATACAGCAGTCTCAAGGTATTAACAAATGTCTCTGTATGTGTGCTATCCCCCGTTTTTCACAGCATCCTCAGAAATGACGACATTTCCAAGCCGTTGGTACTGATACTTGTTATCTGTTGATACTAAAATGCAAAAAATAATTATTCATTTAGTTTTCATCACTTAATGCTTGTAAACAGTAATAAAAAGTCTGATTGCAATCTTTGCTGTTCGTCTTACTTCAATACCATCAAAGAAGCAAGATGGAGAAAACTAGCTATTGCTAAATGAAAACTATAACTTGCAGGTATAACAGTAAATATTGCCATATTTATCCTGAGAACTGCTTAAACATCCTTGCAATCATGAAAATGTTTGGGTTTTTTAACATCAGCTTGCCCAGGAACATAAGAACTACTCCTACTGTTACAATCAACCATATCATAAAATCTTTTTCACCATCTGCTGGAGAAACACCTTGAGGCATGCTGCTTTTCATATCAACACCACCATCAAAAAAAATAACCATTCCAGAAGCACTCCCAAGTTTGAATGAAACTGTAGATCTTTCAAGATGACAATTAAACCTTTTGGGAAAAAAGAAGTTTCATTCAAAGGGTAATGATATGCATGGATTATTTGGAAAGAGAAAGGAGAGAAACAACTGGCAATTCAGGCTGCTACAGTTCTGGCCATAGCTGTGGGCTTTCCAGTGACAGTCTCAGCTCCTGACTACCTGATATATCAGAGCTGTAGGCTCCAAATTAAACTAAGTATTTTCACCCATTTGAAAAAGAAGACATGAGCAAGACTAATGTAAAATGTCTTGGAAACAGGAAAAAAAATATGATATGGGGTAATTCAGCTTTTCTTTCTTAATGTCTTTGCACTTCGAGCTGGCACATATCTATCCTTCAATACCTCTGTTCGGTTTTTTCTATGATCTGACATGGACACATCTCCATGAACCTCTCATCATGCACAGGTGCAAAAGATAGACCTGAATGAAATGTCAAGGACATTGGCAGTGCTGCATGAGAGCAGAGCTCCCCCCGACTCTCCGCACTTGGCTGGGAGCAAGGCTCCAGCACTCGGCTCCTTCTGAACATCCTGCATAGACCTGGGCTTTGCTGGGCTGTCTTTTTTATTTTCCACTGCCATTTTACAAGCCACACTGGGCCTGGGTACTTCACTGCCTAGCTGTAGTCTCTTGCTCCCACTAGTATGTCTCTTCTTTAAGCTTTTGACTTTTCTCCATCTATGAATTTTTCACAGGTGTTTTTTTCTTCATATGTAACCACAAAGTTCTGGATTTATTGTGGACTTTAAGGGGTGAGAAGTCTATACATCATAAGAATATGTATTTTTCACTGTTCTGATTGTAAAAAATATTTCCAAATATTCACATAACACGTACAGAAAAAAATATTGGGTCACAACATTCACTGAAAAGAACTTGTAATACAGAACAAGATCTGGCAATATTTCACTGATTCTAGTATTATGTTTTTAAAAATTCTGATGAATATATTAATTTACAGACAGCAAAAGTTACAGTTTTTCTTCTGCTGCTTACATATCACATATATATTAATAATTTTTATTTCAATTATTTTTTAAAAGTTAAAAAATCTTTTTGGAAATTTTTCCTGGCATTTTATGTGATTTGGAAAGCTTGCAGTCCCACCTGCAGCTTATCATTACTTTGGCACTGAATTTGTTTTTGACCTTTCTAGATCTAGATAATGCTGCCAGGCCATCAGCCAGGAACAACATTGGACTGAGATAAGCTACTATTCAAAATTACTCGTGGGTTATCACACATCAAAATTATTATACACTTTGTAAAAATAACCTGTAGTGAGGGAGTTTTCAGTAAACAGGAATCACTGTCTGCCAAGGGAAGTGTCTGATATGTTGTGTCTTACTACATAAGACTTACTTATTACTGAGAAAAAGAACACATGGGGAGTGCTTCTCTAGTCATTAAACTAATGATGAGAGATTCTTTTCCATGAATGAAAAGAAGAAAAAAGAGACAATAATGACTCATATTACAGGAGATAGACTATGTTGATGGCAACTCCATTAAAAGGATTTTCTAAGATTCTCAAAGAAGAATTCGAACTGAGGCTTGACAACCTACCAATAAGAATAATTCAAATTAAGATTTGGCTTAAAAAACCCTGTATCACTGGCCAGAGCCACAGCAGAGATCTAGAAATAAGCTGCAAAATAGGGAATTCTGCTGAGCCAGAAGAGCAGGGAACCAAGCTTTTACTGAATGTGATCAAGTTCATTTCAGTCACAAAAATAAGGTGGTGGGATCCATGCACACAGCATGGTCAACAAAGAAGAGGAGCTGGAAGCTCTGAGGGAACTGGGGTTGTTTATACTGGAGAAAAGAAGACTCAGGGGGCCTTATCACTCTGTATGACTTCCTGACAGGAGGTTAGACACAGGTGTGGGTTGGTCTCTTCTCCCAAGAAACAAGAAATGAGACAAGAGGAAATGGCCCCAGGATGCAGCACAAAAGGTTTAGACTGGATATTAGGAAAAATTTCTTCATCATAAAAGTTGCAAATCACTGTAACAGCTGCCTAGGAAAGCAGTTGAGTCACCATCTCTGGAGGTATTTAAAAGATGTGTAGATGTGGCACTTAGGGACATTCTTTTGTGGTTGACTTGGAAATGTTAAAATAATAATTGGAACTCAATGATCTTAAAGATCTTTTTGCAACTCAAAAGATTCTATGAGTCTACTTTTTTCTGGTATTAAGTATGTGTTTAAGTACCTTCTTGCTCTTACCCTATCAACTGCAACCCTATCAAACCTGCACCTTTGAGGAAGAATTCTTCCAGGTCTTGAATTCATATTGCTATCGATGATATTGAGGTTTAAAATCAAACTTCATAACTTGAGACGATGTTTGAACATATTTCATAAATAAAAAGAAAAATTTGTGAAGGACTTAAAATTTTATAATCCTGGGTTAGTTCTAAACAAGAACAGAAATCCAAACTTGCAGAATCAATAGAAAGACAAAAAAAATCCCTGCTTATATTTTTAGCCAGTCTTGGTCTTTATTTGTTAGATTTTCACCACAAATCTGTTTAGTTAAAGGAGAATTCCAAGAACTTGCATTACAGATAATTTTTAGTTTAGGGAATTGCTTTTCTCAACCCCAGCCGTGCTTTAGTTTCCAATGTGCAGACATTCTATTAGTTCAGCATGTTTTTTGCCATGGTAATGTCAAGTGCCAAAAGCAGAACAGCAGCAGTGCTCCTCATGGTGTTACATCTGCAAATGCTTAATGAATAGTGCAGCTTGCACATTTCAATACATTTTTAATTATATTTGGCAGAAAAAAGAAAGCATGACCTGGCTTAAAATGTGTCTCAGTCAGATCCCTGGTATTTAAGCAAGAAGCTGTGTCACTGGAATACAAAATCTGTCTGATTGTTTTAGAGAATTCACACTATGATTAAGCTTTCTAACTGTTCTCATTTCTAAATATTTCTCACAGTGTCTTGTAGATACTGTGGTCTGTTTTCTTTGATTTTACCCCAGGACTTTTTCAGTCACATCTTCTGAAGTGTCCACTGGTAATGAGAATGTTGTACATTATTTGTCAGTGAGAGTGATTGTGTCAGTCAGGGAAAGTTATGGTATAGTCTGTGACAGGATATTATGACTCTCAGATGGCTCTTACCAGTATTGTGCTGACTTTAATAATGTTTTTATCCATAGGTTGAATTCCTCCTCTCCCTCCTATCTTTGGCTGAGTCTCCATTCACCATTGGTAGTAGCATTATTTGCAGAAGGTCAGCAGGAAAAGGTACCAAAAATATTTTTTTTTTACTTGAGTGGATGACTTTGGCTACAGAATAAAACAGAGGATTATGCCTCTGTCCCAAGGAACTGACTTCTCCTGTACAAAATTCCTCTTCCAGAAGCCCAAAGCCTGCAGCCCAGAAGCCAGATGCTCTTCACAGCATCTGTCCTATACAAGTACTCTTAATGCCCTGGAGCACAGAAGCTCACTTATTGCCAGGAGATGTTTTCTCCAGAATTTTTCCTGCTTCCAGATTTTCCAAAAATTAGGCTCAATCTGCTTTTTAAGCTTTGGTCAGCATCTGTTCTGTCACCCAGTAGTATCAATTCAGAGCAGTGTAATACATATCCAGCACGCATTACTACAACACAGTGGTCACCAAAGTACCCATGGGCCCATCGGGCCTGTGGCTGAGATGCAGAAAATCTGAACTACAACATCAGACTTTTCATCATTTTCTCATATATTTCATCATTCTTTTACTGGTTTTCATCTTCTATTGTGTATCCATGAGGCACCTTTTGGAGCTAATTAATTATTCAGATGCTAGTTATTTAGACAAGCCTTATTGGGAGGTCTCTAGATCCTAATTCATATGGTGCCATATCACTGACTCTTCTGTAGATTCACACTCAATATACTCTAATGAATCACAGCACATCCTACTTGTCAATTTGTCATCACTCATGGTTAAAAATCCCTGCTACCTGCTTGGCACTGCTGTAGAAACGAGACCTTTCGTGTAAAGCCTGTAGCCTATATCTAAGCCTATTTTCCCCCATTCTCTGCAAAACTCCCTCTTGCCATGAAATGTTTCTCAAGCTAGACCAACCACCATTCCTTAACTTTCACTATAAACTTGTATTCCACTTCTTTATGGTTGTCTTCTACAAAGCTGAAACATCATGACAAGCTGATCTAAGAAAAGGTAAATATATTCAAAGTGTATATTTTTAATAACTCAGATAAAAATGTTTTGGATATGTTGTCTCATGTTTGCTCCTTCCATATGTGTATATTTTGCTGCATTTAGAGACAATAGCTATAATCTTTATGAGCTACTTTTTTTGGTAGGATAAAAATCAAGCTTTTTTTGTCCCCTATCACACAGAAAGCTCTCCAAACTTTTCCCAGTTAAATGTGGAGTCTTTAACTCCACCTGCTTAATTCTGTATTTTATCAAAATATAAGGCTAAAATTGTAATGTGGTATGCCCAACACATGGCCACTGTGTATTAGTGGGCTGTATTCCTTTCTTCATTTTTGTATCTAGAGGGTTCCCACTTTGTCCAAAAGTCCTTTATGTGTACTTTGCACATCATGCTGTTATCTGCACCATGTCTCTGAGGTCTTACTCTTTTTCTCCAGGCTCTGAGGGCAGCCAGCTCATCCTGTGTAACATCACAATCTTTGTTTTAACAGTGTTTTTCAACCCAGCATCTCTGGCAACTTTTAAGTGTTCTATTGCTCTTTGTGATTAAATCATTAATACTAATTGCCTGCTTTTTGCAGGAAAACAGATTTATTATGCAACCAGTGTTCTCTAAATAGAATGCACAGGGCTCTTGATTTTAACAACCTGCAGCCAGCTTTCACAGTTGATAACAATTTGCACATAAAAATCAATCAGCCATACTTGACTGGGCTCTATAACTGTCCTACCATGCTTAACTAGGCTTGTAAAATCACCCCATATCCAAAATTCCTGCTGCTTTTATTAACATAATCTTTTTCTTTTTCTTAGTGATTTGAATACTCATGGAAGTCAGTAATTCCTTAAACCAGAATTATGATCAAAGATAGCATTGCATTATATGTCAAATTTTCAATCTTTATCCCTAAAAAACCCCAAACCAAACCTAAAAATGCATGTGTTGTCTTTCAGAGAAGGATACTTCTGAGACTCTCAAGTATTTTGAAAACTGTTACAAAAAGAGACTTATCAGATGTTATTTTAAACCTCCTTTATAATTAACTTCCTGACTTTTACTAAGATATTCTATGTGCATGAAACTCACCATGTATTCAAAATGTCTGGGCTTGTAGTGGACTTTGTTGTTATAAGAAATATTTTTCAACACTTTATTTCTGGAGTATGACACAGGAGATTTTAAAAATCTATAAAATCAATCAGATGATCTCTGTGGAAGTGTTATGAGATACACAGCTGAAAATAGCTTTATAACAGTCAGTAAGTTTCTGTAAATCCCATAGTACATCAAGGAGAAAAGACATTAATTTAGCTTTTTTATTAGGAAAAGGAGTGGGAAAGATGCATGGAAGAAAGTCCAGAGAGGCCCTAAGTGTTAGGAATGATCATTTTTCCCAAGCTCCATCAGGAAGTGAAAAGCATTGCGGGGAAAAAAAATCATCCTACTATGTTGTAAATTAAGGTTTGCTTGCTGAGTTTTAACTTTCTTATGCACTTTGTGAAGGAAGCAAAAAAAAGGTTTTCTTCTATGAGATGTTGCAAGGGATTGGCATGCGCTGAGGTCTGCTGTCTCTGAAGTGAATGGATACAAATATACCCATTTTCTTTCTTCTCTTTCTCTGTAGTTATCTCTAGATGCGAGGTGTAAAACTTGTGCAGAAAGCAAACCAGTTTAAACACTGAAGTTAAGCGTAAGCTAAAGTACCCTGATGGACATGAATCAAAGTATACAATGCTTTGCACAACGGGATTTTTAAAATACTCTTTTTGGAGCAGGTTGCTGGGAGATGCTCAGTACCTTCAGAACCCTTATTTCTCCTGCACCAGCAATGAGAACTAGGAATTTACTGTTCTCCCATTCTGGGCTCCTCAGCCAGGCATGGAAGTGGATGGTTCAGCTGGAGCAGCTGAACACCACATAGCTCTCTTAACACTGTGTCTCTGAGAATATACAATAACTGATGCTTCAGAGGAAATTGTAATCAATAATACTAGATATCTTGGGAACAATTACTCTTACTTGTCAGTGGAAGTGAGGAGTTAATATCCTAGACAATATGGAAGAAAGATATCTTCCACAGGGAGTTTTGCAGATAAATTTCACTTTGCACAAAAATGTATTCCCCTGAACCATTTCAAACACATTAATCTTACTGCCTGTGAATGCTTTTCTGTATTTATATTATGGGAAGGGCATGGACTAACATTCTTTTTATGATTTCTGATTTAATATATATCTTGACCATAACAGATTTTACTGTCTTGTAACAAACCTACTCCCCACTCCCTTCAAATTAATTAGTCCAGCTGATCTCAATCTTTCCTTTTAGGAAAGTTCTTGATTTTCCAGGCTTCAATAATTATAATTTCCCTTCTCAGGACTTTTTGTACATATGAGAAGTTTTAAATTGGTCCCTCTCATATTCAATGCTTGGCATTTCTCCATGTTGAATTTCAACAGACATTATGTAGTGTAATTACATAACAGCTTTAGAAAGTCTTTTTGTTTTCTGCCCAAATCTTGTCAAACCTAAATAATTTCATCCTTACAAAGCCTCACTACAGGACTGTTTCTGTTTGATTGAATCAATGAGGAACATTAGAGAATTAGAAGACCATGTTGCCAATTACAGAGTAGAAAATAATCAGAGGATAGTAATTTCTGTGTATTATATTACTACTCAAGAGAATTTGAATTAACTGAAAAAATAATACAAGCTGTGCTGGTTTTGGCTGGGATAGAGTTAATTTTCTTCAGCATCGTTAGTAGAAGGATATACTTTGGATTTGTGCTGGAAATAGTGTTGATAACAGAGGGATGCTTTTTCACTGCTGAGCAGTGCTTACACAGAGTCAAGGCCTTCTCTGCTCCTCACCCACTTCACCAGTGATGAGTCTGGGGAGGCAATAATTTTAGGAGCAGACACATCTGGGATACCTGATCCCAGCTGAAACAAGGGGTATTCCAACCCATTTGGCATCATGCTCAGCGTGGAGAGCTGGCAGATGAAGAAGAAAGGGAAGGACTTTTCAGAGTGATGCCGTTTGTCTTCTCAAGTCACTATTACATGTGATGGAGCCCTGCTTTCCTGGGGACAGCTGAACACCTGCCTGCCCCATGAAAAGTGGAGTGATGAAAAGTGGTGAATTAATTGCTTGGGTTTTGTTGCTTGTGTGCAAGGATTTTGCTTTCCCTGTTAAACTGCCCTTATCTCAATGAATTTTATCCTTCTGATTCTCTCCCATCCAACCAGCAAGGAGTGAGTGAGCAGCTGTGTGGGGTTCAGCTGCTGGCTGGAGTAAAAGAACAGAGTTTTCTTTCCTCTGAATTTAGAAGGACACATCTGTTATACTTAATTTCAAGAAAGATGGAACTTTGTTCCTCCAGTGACACTTGATCGCACCAAAACTGAAAACATTCTTCCTATACATAAAACATTTAAGGTACTTTTATTTATACATACTTTTATTTATACACACAGAGGAATGAGGAAACAAATATAATTACTTAATATATCCAGAGAAAAGGCAACCCCAGAGTAGGTGTCAAGAAATTCTCTTTTCATGTTTTGACAAAAAAACACAGAGAAAATATTTTGAATACATGAAATACCTCCAGAATAACTTGCCTTTCAAAGATATTTTGATCCAGAACACAATTTGTGGCTGCTAGGGCATGCTTGACACTAATGTTCTGTATGGCTTTTGTTTGGTGCCAAGTGCTGGTGAAGTACATTGTTGAGTTTTGCTGCAAAAACTTGGATACCAACACTGAATACCCAACAGACTGGAAACCTCAGAGGGCTGAGAAGTCCCTAAGGACTGTGTAGACTGAGAGTTTCAGTGAGGTCTGTGGGATACCTGACATACCTGACATACCTGATACTCAGTTTCTGGAGCTGTAAAACTGCAGGGTCCTAAAAGCAAAGTTTTTAGATTTGAAGTTCAATCATCTCCCTAACTAAACAGCTAGTGAAGGGCAGCCTTTTGGGACTGTACTTGTCACCTTGGATACTTAAGGGTTTTTTTATTTAGCCATTAGTTTAGAGGCCCAGAGACACAACTTAGGAATCACAAGTATATTCTGAGACATTGTCCTGGGTTGCAGTGTATTCTATTACCATCCTCATGAGCTGTTGAAACCAGGTGGGGCAGTGTTTCCTTGCCTTCTCCCTCCAGACTCTCTTCTGTTAATGAGCCTAATCAACGCCTGGCCTCATGACTGATCATCCCATTTCGAGATGCTCCACCCAGAGGGAGGAACCAAGCATCCCATCCTGGATATAATCTGAGATTCTGAACACCACAGACACTTTTTTCACTGGAATCCCAGAGGACAGGAGGTATGTAACCACTATTGGACCTTCTGAGGAAGAGAAGACCCTTTCTACAGGATCACCACTTCAACAGAACCACATCCACCACTTCAGGAGGACTGCAGCCACCATTTTATCGGACTGCTACCACCACCCTGACTAACAGGGTGTCAGGTTGTATCCTGACTCTGTCAGTTTAACCTAGTGTTTTCTGCCTTTTTTTTTTTTATTTCCCTGTTAAATTGTTATTGTGACTTGGTGCCTCCCTCTGGTTTGTTTTCAAACTAGTACAACTATTTAAGCATATTTCCTTTTGGTTGCCCTGCCCATTTTGTTTTAATGCCTGAGCATATTACAGGCATAAATGCAGTCCAGTAAAAGTGATTGTTACCTAATGTAAAATACAAAACTTTAAAATCAGAAAAATATGCTTCTCAATTTGTGTATTAGGGAACTCCTGCCTCTATGTAACTAGGATACCTTGCAAGAAGACTTTATCTTTAAAGACCATTTGGATGAGGGGATTGAGTGCATAAATTTGCAGATGACACCAAGCTGGGCAGGAATGTTGTTCCACGGCAGGGAAGGCTCTGCAGAGGGATCTGGACAGGCTGGATGAATGGGCTGAGGCCAACAGTATGAGATTCATGGTGTGGTGATGTTCAAAGGTTGAACTCAGTGATCTTGGAGGTATTTTCTAACCTCATGGATTCTATGGTTTTATGATTCTGTACTTAAATTAGTCTTAAATGGCGACCAGTACTTCAATATTAATTTGTTGTAATGAAAAATTCCATCGTCATTGTCTGGGCAGGATTGTGTTACTATTGTTTCTTTAGGAATAGATGTTTACCTTGCATCGAAAACGCTGAAGAGAGAAACTGTTCATGCAAAGGAATTCCTGAATTCAGTTATGCATCTGCAAAATTGTATCTATTAGTTGTAACACTATACATGTTTTCTCTGCCTACATATATTTTGCACTTTTTTTTATTTTATAATACAATAGAAATATTAAATTCTCCTAATCATAATGGAAATTTGATTAGATTTGAAAGTTTACATCAAGAAAGTAATGGAAGCTTTGCATTTTGAAAAAAACCCCAAACTCATTTCCACTGTTAGGAACAAAGGAATGTTAGAATTACCCTTCCGTGAAAAAGAAATGATCATTACATAGATAGCTTGTCTCATGCACCTGCACAGCTAGAACATCTCAGCAGCATTTTTCTTGTTCAACCAAGCATCCCTTGAGCTCTGACTTCATAGCCTTTACCTTATTCCTTTTGCCTTCTGATAGAATTTCACTACCCGTGAGAATTAGTTATCTTCTGGAAACAACTTTCAAGAAAAAAAGGAAAAAATAAAGCAAAAAAGGGAGTTTTACAGAACAGACTGGAAAATCTCATCTGGATATTGGCAAATGAAGCAATGAGAGGAAGCTGAATACTGGCCAGACTGCTAAGTATTTATTTATGTTACTTGAGAATCTCAATCAACAATTAGGGTGCTACTGCCAAATTCTATGCATACATGTAATTTTATCTTATGAACTCACAGGCACTCTCTTTTTCTGCAACAAAATTGCCTTGAGCCCTGGAAGTTCCCATCAGTGCAATGAAGGATACATCCTCTACTGGCCATGGCCACTGCAGGTGTTGGAGGGTCTATTGGCCTCCCATGGCTGTGCCTGAACCTCTAATCAGAAAACAGCTGCTGAAAAATACTGTCCCTGAAAGAGAACGAGGGTAGCAGATGGAGCAGGTTTGGGTTTTTCCTACAGATGCTTCCGAAATGCAGCATGGGTGTTATTACAGAAGATGTCTCCAAGCAAAGGAAAGCCTAGCAGGGAAGGCATGTGCAAGGGATTGCTGTGAAAAGAACACAGCGGGGGAAAAAGCATCTGTTCTTTACTGCTCAGTGCAGAGGCTGTGAGTTGAGTATGTGACTGCTTCCCTGGGGAATATGTGGTGGTTTCACCTTGCCTGGAGCCCACAGTATGGGGAGACCCCTGACTGGACAAGAGGGCCTCTGGGACCAGGGACAGAACAGGGACTTCTCTAAAGTTATGCCCAAGAAGCAAGATTACACAGAATATTCTTGAGAGGTGCAAGGTCAGGCATAGTAGCATCTGGTCTTCTCAAATCAGCATCATCTAAAAGACACTTTAGGAGATAAAAATCTCACATATTTGGCAGCTGGGCCATGCAAAAACATTTGTAGTGTCTGAACAATTTTAGTG
Source organism: Corvus cornix cornix (assembly GCF_000738735.6). Classification (NCBI taxonomy): domain Eukaryota; kingdom Metazoa; phylum Chordata; class Aves; order Passeriformes; family Corvidae; genus Corvus; species Corvus cornix. The sequence goes on from NC_046334.1 coordinate 48,565,560, forward strand.
CAGCTCTCACCTCACCCAGCTTTTACTGAGGTTGCTATGATGGCACATTACTGGGACTTTCAAAATAGACTTATCCAGTCTTTTACATATATATATATAATATATATATATTTTTTTTTTTTTAATACATCAATTAAAATATAGCCAAATATGCAATAGCCAATGCTTTTGTGGAAGAGTCATACTATGCCCAGTTCTGAGCTAACCTGTTTTTATTCTTGTGGACAATGCTTTTGAAGATCTGATTCTATGCCTGAAATGTGGGAGCTACAATCATGCTTGAATACGACTTGAATTATAGTCTCAGGAAGGTATGTTTTACATTGTATAGGAAAAGGGGTAAAATAAGGATGTGTAATAAAAGGATTGCCTAGTAAAACAGGTTATTAACTAGCTTTCTCTGCCTACAGAGTCTCTCTGTCCTTCCTCTTCTAATCCCACAAGGGAACTTTTGTCTAGGTTTTTGCATTGCTTTGCGATTATAGTTGGGACTTTTTAAAAATCTATATAATTGCTGTCCTTCAAAAATTTTGTCTTTGGAAACTGTTTCCTAGCAACAATGTATTTATCATTCTCAGGCAAGGAAATGGCATCTTGCCATTCAGATACACTAATTGTGATTTTCTTTTTTTTAGGCAAGGAAATAACATGCACTCAATGCAACGTTAAATTAGAAGGAACAGAATTAAGAAGAAATAATGGCAAACATGACTGGAAAAAACCAACCTAATCATATCTATTTGCATATGATGATGGAGTTTCTTGCTAGTGAGGCTGTCGCTGCCATATAAAAACTGATAGTTCCCAGTCACATATAACTGACTGGCATTCATTACTTTTAAAAAGCAAGGAGATAGAATAGGGTAATTTAATGATTCTTTACTATAAATTTGAAGATATTTTGTAATGGAAGTATCTTTCTTTGTTCACATCATCGGTGTGTCCTCTGCTTGTACCTGATGCATGTGAAGAGCTGTGCATGTTACCAGCTGGTGACTGTAGGTCCTAAATTCCAGTGATGTCATACAGTACTCCCAGAGTGCTGTCAGGCACATTGCCACCTTTTGCTCTGTGCTTCTAATTTTTAAGATATTTCTCAGCATGATTTACAGAGACACTAAATTAATTAGACTTTAAGTATATTTAAGATTATTCTTCATGCTTTGTTACTAAATGGGTGAAAGAGTATTATTGTGATGGCTTATCTTAAGCCAGACCATTTTGCCCTTCTGATAAATGGGGATGCTCAGCAGGATGGCTGTCCTAAGCAGTTCTTTAAAACTCTGTTTGTATATGGCTGGGGACAAATATTGCCTGAAGGTATAGTGGAAAGCAATTCCTCTAATGCAAAATTATTACTACTAGAATCAGTAACATGATAAGAGTGTTCATATGGAAATGTGTTGATATGCAAGGTTTATTATGTTTTGGATTACACTTTCCTGTATATTGACACCAGATTGGATCTATATTACCTGAAATCCTTTGGTCTTAAGTGCTCAGCTGTATCATACTGGACTTTGTATTTCCTCTTTTTTTTTTTCCTTGAGCTTCCCTTTTTTTAGTGCTCAATGAGGCAAAAAAATTTAAGTGTGCATGCATTGAAGGAAAAATACATTGTGGTAATATTGGGGGAAAATAAATTGATTTGACATGTGAGGACAAAATTCATTACTGGTGGAAGAAAAAATATTATTTCTGTATTTCCTTTTAATTACACAAATCAGGGCTTACAGTAGGTGTTCAGAATATTAGCTTGGTCGCCACATAGATAATTAATTGCTAAATGTTAAATAATTTTTATTTTACAGTGAAATTTTGTATTTAAAAATGCTCATATGTTTTTTCATCAACCTCCTTTGTCATGGTACTTTTGATTGGGGAAGCAGGAAGAAAATTAAAGCAGGTGTCAGCTGAAAATTTTGAACCTGGAGAGTGCTATCCATGAGTTGCCCAATTGAAAAAAAAAAAATCAGTAGAAGAAAATTATTTATGTTTAAACTAGACCAGCTTTTTAAAATATGAAAAGTACTTCACAATAACAGTGTAAAAAATTTCTCCTTTCCTCACCTTGGTGGTGAAGAAATAAATAATAGCAAGATTTGTCTGTAAAAAAGAGTCTCTGGTGCTGCTTTTAGCATATTTTCATAACTTTATGGGAAATCAGCCATTCTCAAACAAAAATCCATTTCATTAATAAGAAGACACACTAATACTGTGAAGAATAAAATGACTGACAGACCTGACTGGAGTATTTTATTGCTTGAGTCTTATTCATGGTAGAGCTTTCTCTGAGTTATTTCTTTTTCTTGCTATTAGGAAAGCAGAAATAACAAGGAGCTGCAAGATCAACATAATAGTATTCTGATAGAAATGGGTTGTCCCATGTCAACTCTATGAATTTCCACTCTCTGGAAGCCTCAGTGTCCCATTGGCACAAAGCTGAACATTCTTTAAGGTGTATCAGCTACCACTAGCAGGGAGGATCCTTCTGAAATTTAATGAAAATCTCTCAGGATGAAATTCCCTTATGGACTAGAGCTAGTAATTACATGCCTCGAGGGCTAAAAATAGCCCTTTGACAGTATTAAATGTGCTTGCTAGGATACTGGGTATTTAATTCAACTTCTTGCAACACTTTAAACATAAATTAGCTGATTGGTCCCAGTAGACTGGAAGCTATGGTTTTAATCTGCAAAACTATCAGCTCCCTCTGAGAGACAAAGCAGGAGCTGAATAACCCATGCCAGACTGAGCTGGAATATGTAGAATTTCACAGGATTGGACTGGCTGGCTTTTCATGATACAGTTATTTTCTTTTGGGAAAATTTGTGTTTCTCTCATCACCTTCTGATTAGAATAGCTCTTAGCTCCAAATCAGAATATTAGCTCATTTTTCTAATTGTTATTTTATCTATCTTAATTTTCATCAGCATCCAGATTTCTTCTGCTATGCAGACAAAGCTGTGTGCATTTTTTTTTTTCACTTCACTGATAGCTTTCCAACAAACTGAGCAATATACAGGAGACATAAGCACCAAAACTTTGGTAGAATACAAACTGGTTGAAGGAGAAAATTGAGATGTGTTTAAACCCCTGGTAGATAATTTTTAATTGTAAACTACTGTTAAGAGTTGCTTTGCAATGATACAGGGACCTTTTTCTCCCTATGCATGCGCCATACATATCTTGACTGTGTAGAAAAAGAGACACCTAATCATTTTTCTTTAATAACAGAGTGCTAAGATGAATTCCAGGCCATTGGAAGCAAATTTTGTGCATATACACATATGGAAGACAGCCTGTTATGCAGAAAAAGAGAAGCCCTTAGAAATATCAATTACTGCCAATATTATTTCTTTGAGGATAGAAAGATCAATTAACATGTCTTAGGAAACTGTCTTTCTAAAGCTGAAATAGGTAATCAGCAAAAGATAAAAATGATGAGTAAAGGTGAGGAAGTGCTAATAATTGCTGCAAAAAGTAAAATAACACCCAGTAAAAAAGAGGTCAGGACAAACTGGAAGGCTGACTTGCTAAAGACTCCTTTGCTACCAACACATTCAGTAGCACTTATTTCAGTGGACTTTGCTACTACTGCAGCGCCCACATATGTGCATGTAGGCACGTGTGGGGCTGTGCATGCATTTGTGGATATTTATATGTGTATGCTTACTTACTGCGCTCAGTGACATCTGCTACAGGCCTCTGGTTCTGGAAACAGGCCCCAACATAAAAGCTTTTATCAAAGCTGGGATTTAAAGTTACAGCTGAAGTTTTAAGAAATACTGACATCTCTTATGCTTCAATTGGACTTTTTGTGGAGAGGGCAGGGGCCCCATCCTCTTCACTAAATGAGAGATTTCAGTCTACCCAGGTCACACTCATCTTTACTGTGACTCATCCGTTCACAGCAACAGACAGCACTATTGGTTTTGAATGGTTTTCATATCATTGTGTTGTTATAAAGTGGTATATGAGTGTCACAGAAAGAAAGGAATTCAGACAAGAGATTTATTAAGAACAGTTAATGACAGCATTAGAAATGGGACCTTCACATCCTGGGTAATTTATCACCATACCATCTCCAGTATTTGTATATCAGAAAGCAACAAGTATTCAAATCCCTTTTTAAATTAAACTTTGATAAATATCCTAAATTAAGCACTTGTGCAGTGCTTCACAACTTATTTTCCTACAGTTCAGGACTGATCTTTATTTCAGCACTTTCATTCAGGCCTGAATGAATCCATGTTTGAAATCTGTAACTCATTTGCATATGACTTTTTCTAACAATTTAATAGCATTAATAATTTACCTAAGTTAAATTATACAGCTAAAATTCTGCAGTACCATAGATTACTTTCATTTGTTACAAATTATTGCTCCTGTTACTGCACAAATCCTCCAGTAATATCAGCTGTTTATTGTTAATGAAAGATATTACTACATTAAGAAAGGAATTCATTTAGTTTCTTTCGTAAGTTTGCCATTAAAAAAATTACTAATTGGTATTAGAGACAATGAATCAACATCATTTGGCATAACCCAGTGTCTCCTGTGAGACGAGAGTTAAGTAACTTCCATTTCACTACCCAAATGTACAATTCTTCCAGGGACCTGTTCTGCTGTTAACTCATATAATTAATTATCTTTAGTGTTGAGGGAATTGCACCTGCATGCAACAGGCAAATAAATATCATCCTTAAAATTTTAGCACTATAATTTGAGTATTATTTCATGATGCTGTTGAAAGGGTTTCTATTTTCTACACAATTTTTTCCCATCTCTCTTTAATATAAACCATTGTATTTAGTAGATCTCAGAGAGAATACTGCTACTATCTCTTCAGCTTTCTGGTAGATGTTAGTCCTTTGTTTACCCATGTGCTGTGAGTACCCAAGACATACCTTCACTGATGTTGACTTTTAAATGCTTTTTGTAACACAGCAATTTTTTTCTCCTCAGATCTCACTCCTTTGGCTCTGCACATGGTAGACTCATGCCAGTCCCAGAAAGGACTGTTCAATAGGTCTTTTTAACAACTTTTAAAGATATCCTTTTCCAAGTAATCCTGTGCTCCAAACTGCTATGCTACTAGAAACTTGCTGAGACATGGATTGGTAACAGAGGAACACTCCTTTATATAGAGATGACCTTAGGAAAGAAATAGCATTTTACTCCCCAGATTTGGAAATTTATTTGGCCTATCAATTAGGAGAACAAGGGTCACACAGTCTATATGCTGTTTTCCTTTTTTCTCTGAAAGCCATAATTTTCAAACTTCAAGCTAACAAGCAAATGCCTAATGATAGTTCATGATATCACTTCAGGACATTTTGCCATTCCCTTCATGAGAAGAGACTTGGAGATCTTAAAAATGCTTCTAAGTGATTTTTAAAAATTATTTTATTTCAGTATAAAATGATGAGAAAAGAAATAGAATATGCACAATTCATTATAAATGTGAGAATAAAAAGGCCTTGATTCCATTTTTTTCGTTACACCCCTTGACATAAGACTGCAGGCTTGCAATATTTTTCAACACACTTTTAAGTCTACATTTACAATTAGTTGCTTTCTAACATGAAAGCTATTGGCATCTTCAGTCACATACAAGACACTAAGACAATACTCTATTAGACCTCACACAAGAAATAAAGTAGACTGGCTTTCAAGAATTTACAGTTTAGGCATACTAACTTGCCATTTTTTGCCTGCAAATAAAAGAATGTTGGTACTGATGCAATATGATATTACTACCTACACAAAAACACAAATGAAGCTTAAAATTTTTGAGAGCTTGGAAAAGGTCTGTTCAACACTCTTTGTGTATCCATGGGACAGCCAGGCATATAATGTAAACCACCTTTGTGAATCAAGCCCCTAAGAGCAAATATGCTTCTCTGACACTGAAGAGCAGTATTCACTTGCAAGTTATCAAAAAATAGTGAGATAACAAAGGACGAGTGTTTTATCAGCAGCCTGATGACATCTTTTGACTAGAGCACTTGGTGTTATGGAAAAAAGGCAGGAAGAAAGTTGAAGAAACATCCCCTTCACTCACCCAAACCCAAAGCCAGGAAGAGGATTAAACTAGCCAAAAATCCATGAGTAGAATAAATGAATCGGGCGCTAACAGTAACATGACCTTATTATCATGTCTTTATATATCAGTTTTGTAATAGTCTCACTGTGAAATGAATTTCTGATCTATCTTGTATGGCACAAATCAGACACAGATTATTAAGGTTTTATTTTTGGTTTTAAAGGTACTCAAGAATCTGCTTAGTTTGTTTCAGCCACATGATTTTTCATGCCTGAAGAATCAATTTACAGCATGAAAAAATATATTTCTGACAGAGAATATTTCGATTGGTAACTACAGGCCTTGGAGCAAGCCCAGAGGTAAGAAATAAAGACAAAACCTTTAATAATATCAAAGACGAAGAAGAAAAGTAGCAGTGCACAAGCTTCAGCTGCTTAAAATATTAAGTTGTTCCAGTAAAGCTGAAAAAAACATGAAGCATTGTACGTCTACGAGTAGAAGATAAGCTGGACATAAATTTTAGGGAAGAAAAGAAACAATTCACTTATACTTTTCTCCAGGAATCAAAGCTAACAGTAAATGTTAATGTTCATTCAAGTCCTCTTTGCGAGCAAAAAAAAAGTTACAAATAATAAAAGTATGAAATTTTTGTTTCACATAAATACAAAAATATCACTAGCAAAAATGTAATTATGAAATATTTTTCTTGACATGTTAGTGAGATGTTCCTTTTATGCCCACTTTATGTCCACATTTTATGCAGTTACATAAAGCGTCTTGTGTTAATAAATTGCTTTCTTTTATTTTTTAAAAAAAAATAATTTTAAGCAAAGGCAATTTAGGCTTAAAAGGACTGTTTCTATTTAATAGTGGGATGGATAAACTCAGGTCATAAGCATTTGGATTCAAACACCATCTAAATTCCCTCTGACGTGCTTAGAAAGTTAAACCTCAATTCTTGATGCCACTGAATACATTGCAGGTTATACACAAAGAGATCTCAAACAAAAACTGAGATAACCATATGAGTGAAAATGTGGGACTGCCCTTACTAAAACCAGACAATGTTTAAGGTGATACTCTTGAAAATAAACCAAGGGAAATAAGAATGCAGCCTGTTACATGCAGAAGCAGGGGCCAGAGGTAGGAAGGAGCAATATTCTTGTTCTGGAAATGCTGTATTTATAAACACTAGTAAGAAAAGACATTCCTATTAAAAGGTTATCTAAAGAAATTCAGAAAAATACTCAAAGAAATTTTAGATTTTAAATTAATTATAGAGTTTCCTTCAAAAAGGAAGTTGAAAAGATGTTTTCCAAGAAAAAGTCTATCAAATAGCTTTTATAGAAAAAGGTTCAATTAACATATTTTATGGGAATCTGTAAAAAAAGGTTAAATTTTTATAGGCTGCTAACTGCGTATTTTTGCACACTTGTCATGAAGCAGCTGACACACAGTAACTTGTTAGCATGCCTAAGCCCTTGTACCTAAACCTTACTTCATGATTCATTAGTTTTATTAGTGTGTGAAAGTATTTTATTCATTCCAGTTAGTGCTCATACATGAATAATACAAGAACTTCTAGTGAACTATATGGGGGAAACAAAATTTCGATTATATGCACTATGAGACAAGCAGAATGTTTGACATCAGTTGGTGAGATGCTCCTATTGTACGGACATACATCATCATTATTGGGGGTCTTGAGTACATGAGGTCTTTACAGCACTGCTAGCATCTGTTTTATCATCATATTATTATTTTTTAATCTTCTTACCACAGCAGGTCTTTGATCCACATCATTTGTCAAGGGAAGGGGAAAACCTCCATGTGATGTATCGTTCCAAGAGCTCTCTTTAACTGAAAAAGGAACAGACAAAATGTTGAGTCAGTGGAGGATCAGAGCAGACCCTTCACCTGTGAAACTCTTTGTTAGGTGACAGGCTTCTTCATAATTAAAAAGCAAACTGTTTGCCATGAGAGATTGTACCAATTTTTTACTTGATAATTGGGTTAAAAGACAAAGCCGGAAAAAAAAACAACTGCACGGGATTTTAAAGGCACAATTCTTTGGTCAGCAACTAAATAAAATGAAAGAAACAAGGGAGATTTTTAAGACGCTCAAAGCAGGATCTGGGCAGGGAGACAGGTGCACATTTTTTTTTAACCAAGAACAAAACTTGAACTATGTAATAGAGCTCTTTTTCACACCTTTGAAGAAAGGGACATTCTGAATTTAAGATGATTAGTGATCATAATTATGTAGTTAGAACATAAACAGCTAAGATGTAGTGTGCACTGGATATACATATTTGATTTAGTGAATGCTTCTGCTGCAAGAAAAATCTCTAATATTCCTACTTATTTCACAACTTCTCGAACAAATTTAAATCAGTATTGGTTTCATTTATTTTACAAAATAAATTTCCTCATTCCTTGTAACAGTGCAGAGAAATTCTGCTCACAAAGTTCCGGGATTCACCTTAGGGCTCTGGAGTCTGGTATTTGCTGTAGGCTTTCTTCCAAGCCAAGTTCTCACTGGGTTTAGAGTGCTAAAGAGGAGAGGCATACCATCCACACAGACCTTACCAAAGTTTCAGGAAGAGTTCTTAGAAAAACAAACCCAACAAATTAGTTTGTTTCGTACAGTTCCTGCAGACCCATTCCAGGTATACTTTTAAGTTGAAAGTAATAAAATTTTTACAAAAACTATTAATACAGTCTCTCTTGTAGATGCTGCCACTCTGATTATATACTTTTTTGGTAATTCCTAATAGATATTACAAAATTCTTCAGGTATCTTTTCAAGGCTCTGTCATCTTAAATTGCTTTGTATGTCATCATGTTAAAAACTGAATATATGTGCTTGGATTCATGTCTGTTTGCAGCAAAGGCGGCTGACACCCCCATATTGCACACAATCTCTTTGGGATGTGAGAGCGACATCTGAGCACCCAGTGGGATGATTAAAACAGCTACCTGATACATTGTCACAGAGAAACGCTGCAGAGCACAATGGTACAGTACTGATGATCCTCTGTTTTCCTATTTGTTCTATAATTTTCAAAACAAAACTGTGGGTGCCAGGAATTGATGTAGGAGACATAACCTACTTCTTGCATAACCTCTGCTTCCAGCTAAGCCATTAACTTCTCAGAAACATGAACCTGAATCATCCTCATTCTTAGCGCAGAGCAAATTCAGCAAAATATGTTCCCTCGTGTTGTCCCAGACCAAACTGCAGGAACCTGGGAACACATTCCAGCTCTCTGAAGGACAGATCGTGTCTTAAGCATCCCCACATCTAAGTCTTGGCTATCTGTCCTCACATCGTCAAACGACATTTTGAGGTAAACCCTGGCCCAGGGGCAGAGCAGAAATCTTAAGTTCACTGCAGAACTAAACTCACCTTGAACCAAAACAAAGGAAAGAGGATAGTTTTCTGTTCTCACACCACGGACACAGACAGCTTCGGTCCTCTTCATGATGTCTGGGCTGTACATGTGTTCCTCCTGGATATGTGTTCCTCTCTTCAAAGCCGAGTGTGGCTGGGAAGGATGCTTGCTGATTTCACCACAGCTGGCAGCAGGGACACCAGGAACAACCTGTTTGTCTTTTGTGCAAGAGCACCCAGCATCTATGCCCTCACTGGAACTACAGTCTGAGCAAGAATTTGGTGTTGTATGCCTGTCACTGTGCTTTTCTTTCCAGTAGGCCTGCATGCTGAAAAAAAAAATGTTAATTGATTCTTGAGTGACAGTTTGATGAAATTTTTGCAAAATTTTCCAAAAAATTCACCTAGATTTAGGTTCTTTTCTTGCAGGTAATTGCTGTAGTTATAGGCCTTTATCAGCTGCCAAATGTGGCCAATGCAACCACCAACCTCATCAGAGCACAATTCACTGACATAAATCTGAGCATCTGCAAATATTCTGCAGTCATGGTTCTAGATGCTAAAGTTCATGTGTGATGTCTTATCTTTAAGGATTATAGCCACACTCCTTGGAAAATTGCAGTCAAATTTAAAAAAAAAAAATAAAAAGTGAACATGTTGTGTTTTTCAAGCACCGGAACTGAAGACAGCTCTGGGCTAGCATCTTCCCCCCACAAGAACTTCCACTCTTGAAAGTCCCTCTTGCCTTTTTTTCTTGTTTGATGTCGTAAATCAGACACCCAAGAGACAGAGGGGAACTAGGACAGATTTTTCAAATGCAACAAACAGAGCAAATGTAGCTGGGTGGCTCAATGGCAATTCTCAGCGCCCCAAAGACGAGAGAGCAACACTTTTTCTGAACTGGCACAGAGAGGAGGGGAAGGGGGGAGCCAGGGGGAAAAAAAAATTAAATATCTATATGTAATTCCTTTTACTTCAGCTAAAGACGTTGCCATGGGAACTCCCAGAAGAGGAGATGGCAGCACTGGACCTGACAGTTTCTGGGAGCTGGTTCAGGCACTACTGGCTTGGTTCTTGCCATATTCAAAAGGGGGGGAGAAAAATATAAAAAATATTTTATTTACTTTTATTCCTAAGTAATACTCAAAGCCGTAAGTTGTCAGCTTTGTCTGCTGTAGTGTCTATTATCTCCACTCATTATTACTAGGTCACTGTCTCTGGAAGAAAAATGGAGTGGAAAAATCATCGGACTGACATCAGTTGAAAGCTTTTATGCAGCTGATTATTCTCTACACACCGAGAGTGATTTCTGGAGACAGTAAATATTGGTATTCCTGAGAACTGGCACATGGCCGTGCTATGGTAGTTGTCAGATGATTTGAAACTGTATGGTTTATATAGTGCAACCTGTCAGAAATGAACATGTACATATTTTTTGAGTAATGAGGGGAAAAATCTTACCGTTGTTCCTAGGGATATTCTGTGGTGGTACACCAGCTCTGAATACAACCCAAACAAAAAGGGAAGCAGCAGTACACTTATTAGAGGTTCAAAAAGCATTCTTACCTTTCTATGTGAATTTAAGTGTGAGCAGAAAACTTGAAATTATTAATTCATAAGATCAATGGGAGATGGAGCCTGTAACCATTAATATCAAACATTGTATTAGCCCAACCAGGCTTCAAAGTAAATTAAATATGTAATGTGAAAAGTGCTTTGGTGAAAACTAGTAAGAAATCATGACCCTGAATGTGATAACTGAAATCAGCTGAAGTCTGGAGAATAGACTACCTAAGCGTATTCTAAGGGCAGAAACGTTCTGGTAATTCTATAGAAGACCTAATGATATCCTTACTACAAAGAAAGAGAGACTGTTCATTTACAGGTTTAACCTGACTCTTCTTATGCTCCTTCAGATTAATTTCAAAATATAGAAGACTTGCTTCAGAGAAATACAAAAGATTTTTTCAGAGACTGTTTCACCTGGTGGCTTCTCAATGTTAACAGTTAATATGGCCTAATAAAAGGATATTTAATCACTATATCTCTATTTAGTCTGTTGCTATTAATAATCTGGTGGTAGATTTTGAAATTTTATCCTTTTGCAGAGGATGATCTCTAATAATTGAGTTCTAAAACCTCAAAAGCCCTTGAAAGGATCTGAGCAAATTATAAATACCATTCTCACTTTTTCCTATTAACTACTATAAGCAGTGGGCGGGAATCCTGGATATATACCAGGATATCCTGGAATAGCTGCTTATATTCCAGAAAAAAAACTTGTAAGAAAAACTTGTGAGAAATTTCAGTATCTGTATTTTCCATTTTTACTCAGACAGGAAGTACAAGTAATTCCCTATTGGAAAGAAATTACTCTGCCGTATTTATCAGGTTCCTTTAGTTCAAGGTTTATCAGCAATAATTGTTGTCCTAGGAATCACTGCTATGGAACTATTCAACCTACCCCCTGTCTTTAAGGACTGTATTATGCTGCTGCTTAATTAATTTGGTACCTTTTCCTAAACCCAAATTAAAACAGGAGCTCAAGCATGAAAAAACCTTCACTTGAGGAGCAATAATGTAGATAGTTGACTCTGGATTCTCAAACTCATATTTCCATATCCCACAGATGAATGCAGAGGGTTTATTTCTCATCTTTATAAATATATAGCTTCTTAGAAGTTTTAAAAGGAAATCTCTGCACCTCAACTGCAGTAAAGACTTTGAACTTAATATTTCTCCACCATTCTGGAGTATTTTCAGGTTTATATTTTTTAATTTATTGCTTTTGTAACATGAACTACTAGTCTTAAGCAGCAAAAGAAACAAAGAGAAACTGCATTTCACATCAACACATCTTTTTGAATGTCTTGTGACTGCCAAATCATAGAACCATAGAATGGTTTGGGTTGGAAGGGGACATTGAAGATCATCTAGTTCCAACCCCCTGCCATGGGCAGGAACACTTTCAACTAGATCAGGTTCAGAGCCCCATCCAACCCAGCCTTGAACCCTTCCAGGGATGGGGTGTCAGGATTTCCAGGATTGTCCCAGGATTAAAGTATGCACGAGATGTCACTGAGATGATTTATTGCTGAATCAGTCTCATGTTTATTGAAGGATGAGACAGCAGAGTCATTACCAACAGCATCTCTAATATCAAAGGCAGTAGTTACAGTAGCAATAGCAGAAGCAGTAGGCCTAGCAGCTGCAGCAGGTACAGATGCCAGGTAGCAGCAACTCAGTGAGGTAGCAACAGCTTGCTGGAGAAGCAGCAGCCCGCCTCACTATATGTCTACAAGGCTTTTTATAACTTTTTTAGCCAATAAGCAAATGCCACAAATCTTGCTACACATTTGTACCAATCAACAGTGTATAATTTTGCCGCAATGCGTACTTTCTTATCCAATAAGCATATTGCTATTATAGCCTATTGCACAAGCTTATACTAATACATCTTAACTTTCTAAGAAACTTTACTATAAAACTTATTATTAAACTCAAAACTCTTTACTCTTTTATTTATCACTATTACTTCTTGTATAAAGTATATTTTTATTACATTTCTACTCTTATAAGGCATATTTATTTCAAAACTACAAAACTGCATTTGCTTTAATTTTGCAAAAGCTTATTGCTCTAAGTCAAGAAGTTTTCGTCAAGGCCGCAAATCGAAACATGCATCCATTTCTATCTGCTCAAGCACAATGTTGTTTATGTATTCTGTCAGCACCTGCGAGCTCTCTGTGAGAGAGCTCCCTGAAACTTCATTTCCCACAATGGGGCATCCACAGCTTCTCTGGGCACTCTGTTCCTGTGCCTCACCACCCTCACAGTAAAAAAATCTAATCTAAACCTACCTTCTTTCGGTTTGACACCATTCTCCTTGTCCCATCACTGCATGTTCTCGTGAATTTTCTCGCTCCATCTTTCCTGTAGGTTCGCTTCAGGTAGTGGAAGGACACAATTAGGTCACTCCTAAGCCTTCTCTTTTCCAGGCTGAACAAACCCAGTTCTCTCAGCCTTTCCTCATACAAGAGCTGCTCCATCCCTCTAGTCAACTTGGTGGCCTCCTCTGGACTCACTCCAACAGGTCCATGTCCTTCCTGTGCTGGGACCCCAGAGCTGGATGCAGCACTGCAGGTGGGGTCTCACCAGAGCAGAGCAGAGGGACAGAATCGCCTCCCTGGCCCTGCTGCCCACGGTGCTCTGGATGCAGCCCAGGACATGTTTGGCTTTCTGGGCTGTGAGCACACATGGCTGGGCCATGTCCAGCCTCTCACCCACCAGCAACCCCAAGTCCTTCTCAGCAGGGCTGCTCTCCATCTGAACATCCCTCAGCCTGTGTTGATACTGGGGGTTGTCCTGATTGAGGTGCATCACCTCGTACTTGGTCTTGTTAAACTGCATGAAATTCCCAAAGGTCCACTTCTCAAGCTTGTCCAGGTCCTTCTTCTCTCCCATCCTTCAGGAGTGTCATCTGCACCACTCAGCATCTTATCATCAGCAAATTTTCTGAGGGTTCGCTCAATCCCTCTATGTCATTAATAAAGATATTAAGTACCACTGGTCCCAATATGGACCCCTGAGGGACAAGTATCAAGGTGTCAAGAACAACAGCTGGGACGACTTTGAATTGTAAGATAGATGCTGGCTTAAAGCCTCAAAGGAAATCCTTCTACCTAGTTTTATCTATAAAAAAAAACCAAACAAACAAACAATCAAAAAGGAATAAATGAAAACCATAAAAGATAAAAAGGAAAAAAGGAATGCCTACCACGTTCAGAATTTATAGATTGATATTCTGATACTTAAACTGGTTTACCAATATCAGAGTCGTGTAATGGTCACAACTCCACAAACACAGAGGCCACCATGTAAAGACCAGTGTTTGACAATGAACCAAACCTTAAAATTTTCACAGAGGTGGCAAATTATATTCATAAAATATCAGTTGCATGTCATATCCTACTTGAGTGCAACTGTAAACTTATGACAGTATGTAATTACTATCATCCATTATCTATCTGTATTATTTCCAATTAAATATGAATTTGATTATTTGAGAGCTTGATAGATCTGAACAAAAAGATAAATACCCAATCTTACACCTTTTATTTTCATTCCATAAGCAGGAAAATCTCATTTTATGAGCAATGATCTCATGCTCCCACATGGGGTTTCATAATTCTCCCTTACACTGTGTCAGAGCTTCTAGACAGTAGTATTTATTGGACCTACATGAAGGAATTGATGTAGACTACAATCAAAACCAAATAAATCAAATCCACCTGTAATAGTCTCAATAAGTACCATTTTGAATTCCTCTTAAATAAATAACTCTAAATGGGAAACATATAGTGTTTCATTTTACATGTAGCAATGATTGTTTATGAGTATTTCACAGAACTACCATGAAAAGAGTTAAATAACCTTCCATAGAAAGCTGCAATAGCCTTAACATTACCTGTAAGACGGATTTTAAAAAGAAGAAAAGAGCTGTTTCTAAAGAAAGGAGAACACCTTTGAATTATTAAAGGAAGAGTTTTGACTCGAGTGTCTTTTGTCGCTGTACTAAGTCAAAGGAGCGTTTACTTCACCCAAATCTCCAGCATCAGAGAGAGCTTTTAACAGTGGAAGTTATTTATTGTGAGGAAGTTTCTTTAAAGTTTTTTAGCTAAAGAGAAGTGCTACACTGAGCAGAAACTGAAAAATTTTCTCTTCACTGGAGGAATCTAATACTTTGCTTTAATTTCTAATATCTCTCTCTACTGTTATTCCTACATTACCTCACATGCAATTGACAACTTCCTTATGAATTACTGACTATACAATTGTTGCCTCATAGGTGCTGATATTTTTCATCTAATGAAGTTCTGACTTTTACAATTTACCACTAGTTGTGTGAAATAGTTCATGGCTAATATTAGAGACAAAGGTTTAACTTCATTCATTATCACAACCAGAAAAAGGAAAGCAATCTGTGGAAAATGGTTTGAATTTATGTGGTTTTCAAAAGATTAAGGCATATCAAATTAAACATACCCACAAAATATATAAACGAGAAAAAACAAAGGAAATGTACAAATGTCATCTACATGTGTTTTATTAATGCTATTGTAGCTTCCCTGATGTAGTAGTTTCGGATGTACAACTGCCCTCAAAGTTTATTGTAGCTATAAAATTTTGTGTTGCTGTAGAAAATTAAAAGGTATGGAAAAATATATTTTACACCTAAATATAAGTAAACATAAATATACATATAAATAAGTTTTGAAAATACATTTGTTAAAATATAGGAACTCCAGAAATTAAATCAGTATAATTTGTCCTCTTTGTCTGCTCTGTGGTATAGCCTTCAGTAAGAGGATCACTATATTTTTTACAGTTCCATATATAACAGTGAAAATCTCTTTCACAAAATGCAAGCTTTTTGATTTGTAATCGTCTAATATTTACGTCATTAAAACTGATAGTTAATTTTATTCAACCTAGGTTTTTTTCATTAATCATAACACAGAAAATCACATTTGAAGCTTCTCCATTCAGGTTTCCGGAATCAAGAATTCCATAATTTGCAAGCCAGACTTTTCTGGTCTGGAAAATAAGTCTGTCACAAATGAAATGATACACATCTCAGATTATTCCATCAATTCTGTCAGACTCTGTAAAATATTTCATTTAATGACCAAGCACCAGATCTTAATATAGAGAGGCTGTAATTGGTTCTAAATTTCTGAACCACATATTGATTCAGTTTAGTTTAAAGACCTGTCTTAATGTGTGCTGCTGAATTGTTCTTACATAAATTGTGGCATTAAACCAGCTATTCATTGTAAACTGCAATCAGAAATGCACTTTTTAGGTAAGAATCACAAGTGCATTTCCTAGGAGTGCCATGTCACAGAACTCTGTAAAAAAACATTATTGAGCTTAGTAGAAAGGACTTTAGAAGAATAAAAATGGAGGGGGAAAAAAAGCAAAAGGAAATGCAGTGGCATCAGTATGAGGTTGATGATTCAGTCTGCATCTGTTTCTTGATGAGACTTAGATGGGCTTGCCCTTAGCCCTCAGAATTTGGGTGAAAAAGACAAAATTGGTTGCTCAGTTTGCAAAATTTCCCTATGATTGCTACTGCGATGCCCAATTCTAGAGGCTGTGTTTGTGTCAGGACCTTTTAGGCTTCCAGCAGCAATAAGTAAACATGAACCTAGCTTTTTTTATTTGGGAGCTTACCCAGTCATTTCTAATCAAGCATAAATGCCAGGAGAGTAGTCTTGTGTAGACAAGCACTTTAAGAAGCTCGTTTGATTTTGAGATCAGATAGGTAAGTGAAGGTCAGAATGAAAAGCAGGACTTCTGAGGAAGGACTAATTTTTGTAAGTTTTCTCAGGATCTTCTAAGTCCTCTGTGGATGTTTGTGTCTTTTTCCATGTTGCAGTCAGGTCTGATTCCAGAACGTTCTCAATCTCACAGAATTCAGATTTATATTAAGGAAAAATGAACATCCAGGATTATTTATGTAATAAACATGCTATATTCTCCCTTTCTCTTGTTTATCTTCACTCATTTCATGCTTTTTTTTCCAAGAATGTTCATGTGCAAAGTCTCTCCATTTATAACTGCTGCTGGGTCTGGCTGGTAGCACTAATGTCCCTTCAGAGAAGCCCATATGCTGCCTGCTTTGGCTTTGTGGCTAAAACAGTGCTGTAAACACACCAGGTAAGAGCTTTGGCTGTTACTGAACTGTGCTCATGCAGAATCAAGGTCTTATCTTTCTCCCACTCTGCACTCTGCATGAGTAGGCTGGGAGTGGGAAAGAGGCTAGAAGGGACAAAACCAAGACCCAAATGGACCAAAGGGCTGTCCTACACCATCCCATCCCATCCCATCCCATCCCATCCCATCCCATCCCATCCCTTTCCATTTCATGTGATGTCATCCCTCACAATAAAAGCTCAAGGAAAGATCAGGAGGGGGGTTCATGTGTGGTTATGTTTTCTTTCCAGGTAACTATTGTGGTTACTGAGGTCTTCCTTTCCCGGATGTGGCTGGACAGCTGCCTGTTAATGAGAAGCAGTGAAAAGTGCCTTTTTTCTATTCTCTGCTCAAGCATACATCTTTTGCTTCACTTTATCTTGATCCACGAGTTTTCTTGCTTTCTTTCTCTTTTCTCCTCATTCCAGAGCAAATGGGAATGAGTGTGCTCTCAGTCAGTTTTAGGCTGCCCAGTGTTTAGAGACCTGGAGACACTGCAGATAGTCCAGCAAAGGTGATAGACCACTGAGACAGCAAAGAGACTGGAGCACCTCTCACATGAGGAAAAGCTGAGAAAGCTGAGGCTATTCAGCCTGGAGAAGACAAGGTTCAGTGAGGAATCTTATCAATGTATGTAAGTACCTGAATGAAAGGTGAAAAGAAGAAGGAGCCAGGCTCTTTTCAGCCCAAGCTCTGTGCAAAAGCTGCTGTGGATACAAACTAAAACACAGGAGGTTCCCTCTAAACACCACTAAACACCACTAAACACCTTGTATTTGTGAGGGTGGCTAAGCACTAGCACAGTTTGCCCGGAAAGGTTCTAGGTCCTTCCTTCTTAGAGATATTCCATAGCCATCCGGGGAAACTGGCTGTAGGTGGCCTGCTTGAGCAGGGTGTTTGTACCAGATATCCTCCACAGGTTTTCTCTATCCTCAGCCAGTCTGTGATTCTGTGAGTGGTTGTGCTGCTGTCTGGCTGATAGCTGGGCCAACCCACCACATCCACTTTGAATTCTTAAAAGCACACAGAACTTACAGGAATCAATGAGGGCTGAAAGAAGCTATAAATCATCAAGAGTTTCAGAGAAAATTCTGATGTTGTAGAATATGAGTCTTTATTAAATAATGCTGGAGAAACAACCCTTTCCTTACCTCCCCAACTAAAGTTATTTACATACTTGGGATTTCTATTAATTGTCATGTATTTTTGTTACAATGAAAATCCTGTTTCAGTGTGGAGTATGATTTTCTTTTTCTGTTCAGTTGTGTGCATCTTGCCTATATCAGTTCCCTGCTGGGAGCAGATCTTCAAGTCGCATAGTCTGGTTCTGATTCACAATTCAGTTTCACAAAGTTAGTCTAAAATATTTAGGCTTCCTACTGGCTAAATGGATGAAATTTAATATCTTGTGGCAAGTGGGGTCTAACTAGATCTCTCTCCCCTTACAGCCTTAAGCTCTAAGAAATAATGTTTCTTGCATCAAATCTCAGAGGCAGATTGGAGAATTATCTCCAATTAAAAAAAAAAAAAATTAAAGATTTTTAATCAATTACAATCAGCTGTTTTGTGTCTGTGTATGGCTAACAACAGGTATTGTCACAGATATGAGACATTGCTGACATACTGTTATTGCTCTCATCCTTTGGACATGGTATAGGAATGGAGTGAGGAGGTAGAAGTGTCTCTGCTGTCTTGGCAGTAAATTATTACACCTACATCAAAAATATCTATCTCTTCATTTTACTCTACTTAGTTCTCTTTGTTGAATTTCCCCACTTTCCTGATTTTCTTGCCATCTTGCTTCTACACGCATAAAGTTACTTTGGGAAAACCTGTCTCTTCCACTGAGAAATCAGCAGTGGCGAATTAACCACTATTTGGCGACCTTTCACAGATGGTGACAGCAGAATTTCAGCCTAAGTCAGTAAGAACAAGGCAATTTAAAAACATTAAAAATGCATTGACAGCAAAGATATAAAAGCAGCCACTCAGGTACAAGCCAGAATAGTTAAAAAGCTTTTGGACAAAACCAGGCGTTTTTTTCTATTAAACACCTTACTTTGCACAGAGAACTTTGTAAGTACAGAAAGACATAGTAGTGTATTCTCTACTCAAGATATATTTTGGGAAAGAGGGTTGCAATATTTTTGTCTGAAAAATACTGGCATCAAAATAAACATTCAAACTTACTGAATACATTACTAATTTTTATTTTATTCATGATGATTTCAGGTCTCGTCTATCATTTAACAGTGTTCTGAAAGCTATTGTCTCTCACACACAGACATAAGAATTTCATCCACATTTACAAAGCCATCCATTATACATGAAGAGCTGTGCTGTGACTGCTGTGGGGGAAGGGATTAGCAAGTGTGTAAGGCAGTTCTATAAATATTTGTCCTGAACTGGGACCTCATTACGGTGTTTACTACAGGAATGTGAAATACTAGGCTTTCTGCCCATTGGTTCCTTTAGGAATGCATTTACTGCTGGTCTTAAAAATTCCTATTTATTTCTACATTACCATTACTCTAGTGTAGATTTTTGGTAGTTCCCATCCTTTTGAAATTATGGAATTCCATCAGCTAAAAGTGTGTATAATATATGAATATATACTAACCAGAAAAATTATTTAATATCCATAATAGATGTGATAGATTAAGATTTGATAAATAATTTATAAATGAATTTTACTTTCTTGACAATTTAGGTGATTTCAGTGTTTCCAAGTGCGATAATTTTTTAAATGGTTGCTGGCAGGCAATTTATTAGGATGTTTACTCGGTATTTAAATTTTCCATATTTAGCTGGGTCATCTGCTATTTTTGGTTTGAAACACAGAATGAAAAGGTAACAGGATAAAACTCCTTATCTCTGATCTTTTGAGAGTTGTGTCAAATCCTGGTGAGATACATGAATTTTCTAATCCATAACTGTATGTTACCATAGAACAACCTGGTTGTTGCATCGCAAATTAGAATTTTCTGTGTGAATAAATCAGAAAAATACAAATCTTAGGTGCGGGAGGAAACATTGCAACTTAGAAAGGCTATGTCCTGCAGTCCTCTTTTGTTCTTTTTTTCTGTTGCCAATATTTTTTGTTTACCTTTTCTAAAGTTGATTCCTGATGTATTGATTGAAGAGCATACTCATACACTTACTCAGCCTTAATTTTACCAAGATAAGCCAATTGGGCCTTTTTAGTTTTGTCTCCTTTTTAGTTTTGTCTCACAGAGCACCATTCTGTGTCTTTTTAACAGCAGTTCCTTAGGAGTTCTGTCTTTCTTTAAGTGTCATGACCAGCTTTTCATAAGGTTTTCTCAATAAGCTCCTTCCACCACTTTTTAGGTTGGTTACCATTATGTGGCGTGCCTCAGAAAACCAACATAGGCAGAATGACGGGAAATATCCCTATCTACCTTTTTCACAGTCTGTGCATCAGCAATAGGTCATAGTCCCACTGACAAATCAGTTACAGTCATCTTTTAATGTTCCTGTGACATTTTCTGCTAGCTAGCCACGACTTCATTGCAGAAATTCATAGCAGTCATTGAATATATGACCTTTTAATTGTGATACTCCATTTGTATAATTCCTGCCTACAAGACATCTAATTTTTCCTGTAGGATATTTTCACCTTCTTTTGTACCAGTTGTACTGCTATTATTTAAGAACACTTTACGACTCTTTTACACAATTTTTTTTCTTTTATCCCTTTGTCCAGATCCAGAAGTACTGACCAGGATCGCCATTCAAGCCCAGCTTTAACAAGCATCCTGTATTTCATGGATATGTGGAATCAGCTGTGGAAAAGCTATATCAAATAGTCAAGCCTAGCACCACCAAATAATGTAAAAATTAATTAAACTTCTTCTGGTGTTTAATTTAGTTTAAAGAACTTCATTTTTATAGTAAAAACTAACTGCAGATCTCAAGAAAAGTCTCCTTTTTTTTTCTAGAACTCTGTTCCACTACACATCTAAATTAAATCTGTGACTTCATGTGTGAGACTTTGTAAGTTACAAAAATTACCAGAGGCATTTTTTCTGGCACTCTTAACTCAGGTAAAAAAAAAATAGCATGCAGAAATCAGCTATAGGCAATTTGTGCAAATCATAATTCTATGATTCTAAGTATTACAGGAAGAGGAGGAGATTGTTTTTCCCTCAGATAATTAACCAGCCCATTTAAGGAATATTATTGTAGGTTGAGTGATAAGAATATGTAAATCCCATGTCCTCATGGGAGCAACAGTGTTTCGACTCTATAGGGGAGATTTAATTTTGTTCATCCCAAATACACAGAAACAGTAAGACATACACCCTCAGTGATCACTGTATCCTGAAGACTGTATATGTCTATAACCTGCAGATTATTTCCAAAATTCAAAGCTTGCAAGGCTCTTCTCCAATACTTAACAATTATTTTGCTGTTAATTTAGAACTCCTCTGTGGCCAAGCCAATTCCCTTTCTGCAAGGAGAAAATCCTTCCAGGGTGGCAAAAAGAAGCTACTTAGGCCCAAATACTGCTTATGTTTTTATAACAAGGTACAAATATTGTTTATGATACGGTCTTACAGTTAGAACACCATCTGGTTTTGTATAAACTAATAATTCTTGGAGCTGTGAATTATTTGAAAAGTAAATTGATACACCAGTAAAGTGTTTGCCCAGAAATGTAACTTTGACGTAAAAACACAAAAGCGCTGGTATGGCAAATTGAAAGACACTGCACCCAGAAATACACAAATTCTCAAACATTTATCATTATATTTTCATTCAGAAAGAAAAATATATTAATTTAGCCCAATTCATCCACCGTTTCCAGAAAAAGTATTGAATTTACAGACAGCCACATAGTTTCAGAAGGATAGAAACCTGAGAACAGAATTGATAAGAGCATTTTATTTTGTGACCATATAAAAAGTATTTGGACGAGACTATGGATGCCTCAGGAATTCTGTAGTCTCTGGTCCAATTCTTAGTTTTATTAGGAGCTTTAAATTTTGTGAATCTACTATGTCCATCCCTATATCAAAGGAAGATGTGATATTCTCTCTGTGTAAGAAAAACAGGACATTGTAGAACCCCGTGAGATATTATATGTGCTATGCTTTAACCACAGATTTATTTAATTTACATATATTCTTTTATTAATTGAAATAAGGACAAGATTTATTGAAACATATAAGAGCTAATTTATACTCTTAAATAATAAAACTTATGAAGATCAAGCAGCACATTGGAAGGCAATATAAGCATGCCCTTAAGAGAAAAATTAGAATATTATAGGGAAAATTAAATTTCTTTAAAGCACCTTTTATATTTGAAATCTCAAATTTTTGTGTGAATATCCCCTGTGTTTATCTAGGAAAGCTAGTTACCATATATCTTTGCCTCAAAGAAATTAGGAGCCATTTTGCTGCTAGTTTTACAGGGGGTGAGCATTTCATCCTAATTTTCTGTACAGTCTGACTTCTGATATTATGTTTAAAACCAAATTCCAGTAGAGAGAAAATTTTCTTTTCACATTTGCTCAATAAAATGTTAAGTCTTTTTGTTTCTGAAAATGTTTTTACATCTCTCTTACCAACTTCTGTAGTCACATGCATTGACCTTGTCTAGGTCTAACCCCAGCTGGCAACTAAGCCCTACTCAGGTACTCACTCACTCTCCCCATGTCAGGATGGGGGAGGGAATCAGAAAGGCAAAAGTGAGAAAACTCATGGGTTTAGTTTAAGGCAGTTTAATAGGGGAAAAAAAGTCATGCATGCAAACAAAATATTGCAAGTGCCTGCACCACTCCCACAGGCAGGCAGGTGCTCAGCCACCTCTAGGAAAGCACAGCTTCACCACGTGTAACGTTGACTTGGGAAGACAAACGCCATCACTCCAAACATCCCCCATTCCCTCTTCATCCTTCAGTATTACATGCTGAGAATGACTCCATATGGTCTGGAATATCCTTTGGGTTAACTGGGCTGTGTCTCCTCCCAAATTCTTGTGCATGACCAGCCTTCTTGCTGGTGGTGTGAGGAGCAGAAATGGCCTTCACGCCATGTAAGCTCTGCTCAGCGGTAATGAAAACACCCCTGTGTTTTTAGCACTGGTTTAGCATAAATCTAAAACACAGACCCATACTAGTGACTATAGAGAAAATGAGTCCTATCCCATCCCAAAGCAGCACAGTCTCCATCTCAGGACATCAAAAAATCTGACAAAAGAAAGTTTAAGCTGTAAACTGTGGGAGTGTGTTTCTGTCCGGATCTCCCCTTAGATTTGTATTTGTTGCAATAACCCAGTTTGTACCCTCCCTGTTTCATATTAATTGCTTTA
Organism: Corvus cornix cornix; assembly: GCF_000738735.6. Taxonomy (NCBI): domain Eukaryota; kingdom Metazoa; phylum Chordata; class Aves; order Passeriformes; family Corvidae; genus Corvus; species Corvus cornix. The sequence continues at coordinate 48,589,097 of NC_046334.1, forward strand.
CTTTCCTTCTCTGCCTCCTCCCAGGCCCCTGCCAATCGCGCTGGCACTCCTCCCAGGCTTCTAGAAAGTTCTGGCTGGAGCGTCGAGTGATTGGCCATGGGGAAAAGGTCCATCCCTTCTTCTCCTATGACTGGTTCCTTTGTGCGCCCTTTACCCTGTTTACCACACCCTCCCCTCTACTGTTTGGTTATTCTTGTGATCCCCCCCTTGTCACCGCCCCCCCATAAAAGCTTCAGCACATGCTCAACTCGGGGCTCCGAGCTGGGTTCCCCTGGGAGGTGAGGCCTTGTGCTTGAGGGCACAATAAACTTCCCGGATTTTACCCAGGTTTGAGCCTGCCTCCTTCCTCCACCCCCTGCCTCTATTGCCGCAGTCCTGTGGAAGGACCCACGAGCCAGACCTCTGGTCTCCTGGATTCCGGAGGCTGGCTCCCGCAGCCTGCTGCATCCAGAGCTGACCGGGTTAAGTGGGAACTGCTCCAGAGGGACGCAGAGGCAGTAAACTATCTGAAGGAACATTTCTTCTTGGTAGCTACTTTTTAGGGGAAGCACTGGGCAATTCGAGTGGTTGACCATGGTTAATATTTATGTCTCCTCATCCCTTCTGAGTTTGTACAGGAACACAGTGGGTATGATTAGAAATTAGTAAATAGACATAATAAACATACACCTGATATAAAAGAAACTTTCAGGCCTTAAATTGTATCAAGGAAGACTATCAGTTCTTCGAGTACTCTTTGCTTGGCATGAAATGACCAGAGCACAAAAGTAGTCCCAATTTAATTCCAAAGTGCACTCTGACTTCTTTTACCTTTCATTAGTCTCAGACAAAAAGAAGTTCCACCATAATTGGAAATGACATAATTAAAAGCTCCTTCAATATAATTAAGAGTCCTCATGCTTAGATTAAATGAAATTTATTTCATGGTGAAAGCACTGAAATCTAGAAAGTGAAAGGGTCAACAGAAAAGAAAATTAAATTAAAATAACTCCCCCCCATATAGGTTTAATTTTTTCCTTCACTGTGATTCATAGTAAGGTTTTAGAAAGCTGCTAAGGTCTTCCAAAGGAACGTTAAATTACCTGGTGACTATAATAAGGACTTTTCCCCCCCTTTTTGTTAGAAAATGTATAAAAGCACAAAATTTCAAGGAAGACAAAATAATTAAGAGTGTAATCCATATGACTGCATCACCAGCCATAGTATTAATGCATTTTACTTAAATAAGATGTCTGACGGTTAGTACAGGGATTGCATTTGGGATCATATCAAAGTCTGATCTTGTGACCTCTGAGAATACAGAATTCCTTTAATTATTTCTCCTGCTAATTAGAATATGCCTCAGAATTATTCTCCGTTAATGAAAAGCAAGCCTGTGTTGCAGGGCCCTGTCTTCTCCTCCCTTTCTCTTGAAACTCTTCTGCTACTGAAGTTTAAAACCAAAACCATCGAAATACTCAGTGCAATTTCTCTCCCTCAGGGTAGCCAATCCCTGGTTTATGTCCTAATTCTTTGCCCAGAACATTTTCAGTATCATCCTCAAATTTTGACATTAATATATTTTTTTTTCTTAAATATCAGTCAAGATCTTCATACAGTGTTTCAACCTGATAAGTGAATGCAAGCTACTCCAGGCCAGTATGTTTTCTTTTAGAATTTCCTTTTTCTGTTTAAAGGTAGTAAATTATTTTTTTAAAGCTACAGTTCTTTCAAATTAAAACCTTCAAGAACACACCATGAAATATGAGAAAATATTACAAAAATATAATAGATATGCACAGTAGTTAAGAGTATTTTTGTCCCCCTCTTTTCATCACTTTCCACCTTCTAAATGGAGCAAAAATTACACATTCTTTTTCCCTGGTTAGGGAAAACTACACTTCAAAAATGTCTCTGCTTGTATGAATGTTGCTCTCTTCAGGACTATTTGTTGAAATAAAAGAAAGTTTTAATTCCTTCTCATGTATTATGGAGTGATCTAGGATACTGTAGATTTTCATAATCAATAGCTCCTTATTAATACCTTTTACCTTCTAAGTCATATATGAAGACCAACAAGTTTTGTGAAGTGTTGTGTACAGTTATGAATGGAACATATTTATGTCAACAGTAGTTGTTTTGGGTTTGATGCTTCTCATTTTGCTATCTTCAATTAAATTTGTAGCATTAGTTAACCTTCCCTAGTTTCACTTAAATGTTATAATGAATTTGTAGTGTACATGTGTCTTGCAAGAGAGCTTTACAAAGGATCTCACCCTTTTTTATGTATTCATAAGTGTGCCTTTAAGTCATTCATATCATTTTGATTCAGTCAGGGTCTGAAATTCAAAAGAGAACTACCAAAGATCTCATTGAGAGCTGGAGCATCACCTGTACATGCACTATAATAGGGCCAGAGATGCACAGCAACCCATCCCTGCCCTCCCAGCTCAGACTGCCCCAGTCCCTGGAGGTAATGGGACCAGTTTAAATCATCCAAGTTAAATGCTGGATGTGAGAGTGTATGTTTTCCCCAGGGTAAGCAAGCTCTGACTTTCCAAAACCAAAGTAATTAGTTTCTCATCATGGAATCAGTAGATTGACAGAGTTTTAATGGATTGTTGTACACACCTAAACTCAAAAAAACAAAGATTTTCATTCCAAATTCCAACATATTTCAAAATCATTATATAGTCTCTTCAACTACTTTTATGTTAGCAAAAAAAGCTTACCTGTTATTTTCTTCACTAGTGTCAGAGACAGAGAATGGAAACATTCAAACTACTTTTTTTTTTCCAAATAAAAATTATGAATACCAGAAGTTTATTAAGAAATATTTATAATGTGAAGTCATGTCTATTGGTTCATACCATTTTCTACAAATTAGTTTTCTTTTTTCTTTTTTTCCTGTTTCACCAAAGCTTTGTAAACACAAAAGGTAGTCAAAAACTATGATACATTTTTTCTCTCTTCCATGGCAACATTTTATCACAAACTGACTAGGGAACAAAAATGAGACAAGCAGACAAAATAATTAGAGAGAAAACAATTTTAGGTACCTCTGTTCATAAAAACAGACTGTCTGTAGCTAATTCAAACTACTTAACTTTCACAAAATTCATGTCATAAATTATCTATCATCTCCTAGAAGGAGTATTAATTTACCTGAATTTACATGCCATTGTCTAAAAATTGTTTGCAGTATTATTTAAAATAAAGCTAATAATTTTGTATACCAAACAGAGAATACAGACAACAGCAGTGGTATTGATGTGCAACATAAATACTTTTGAAAATAATGTTTTGGATTATTAGACTTCAGCTATCTCATTGTGCAATATGACCTGATACACACTTACCTTTTACATTTAAGAATATTCATATTCTTCCTTTCATTATGATAGAACAACTTGCATTATATTCCCAAGTGGAGCTATAATGTAGTTCAAGAAATAATAATTTCAAGGAGAGACCTGCTAAACATATACAAAGGCATAACTGAGTTGAGTATTTAATCATTATTTCAATTATTTATTTTTGTCTCCAGTTGTAAAAGGATGTCATATATGTGCCTAGTATAATGATAGTATAGTAGGATATTAAAAACCTTAAAGTTGTTATTAAAATATGAAAATACTTTTATGTTTAAATATCAAATGTTTCATTTTTACCAGTGGAAAACTGTTATCAATAGTTATCTTTAAATTTAGGTTGGCTCAGTCAGGCTATTTTCCCTCCTGAAATGGAAAATCAATTAGTACAGGATTTGTTCCAAATTAAAGCAAATATCAGACGTAGTGGTCCCGTGGGGATCTCATGAGATTTAACAAGACCGAGTACGAGGTGATGCACCTCAATCAGGACAACCCCTGGTATTAACACAGGCTGGGGGATGAAAAGGTCAATAGCAGCCCTGGCAAGGAGGACTTGGGGTTGCTGGTGGGTGAGAGGCTGGACATGGCCCAGCCATGTGTGCTCACAGCCCAGAAAGCCAAACGTGTCCTGGGCTGCATCCAGAGCACCGTGGGCAGCAGGGCCAGGGAGGCGATTCTGTCCCTCTGCTCTGCTCTGGTGAGACCCCACCTGCAGTGCTGCATCCAGCTCTGGGGTCCCAGCACAGGAAGGACATGGACCTGTTGGAAGAGGGCCACAAAGATGACTGGAGGGATGGAGAAGCTCTTGTACAATGAAAGGCTGAGAGAACTGGGTTTGTTCAGCCTGGAAAAGAGAAGGCTCAATGGTGACCTACATGCAGCCTTCCAGTAACTGAAGAGAGCCTACAAGAAAGATGGAGAGGGACTTTACAAGAACATGTAGTGACGGGACAAGGGGGAATGGTTTCAAACTGAGGGACAATAGGTTTTGAGTAGATATTAGGAAAAAAGTCTTTCCTGTGCATGTGGCGAGGTGATAGAACAGGTTACCCACAGAAGTTGTGGATGTCCCATCCTTGGAAACATTTTAAAGCCAGGCTGAATTGAGCTCTAAGCAATCTGGTCTAGTGGAAGGTGTCCCTGTTGGTGGGTGGGTTGGAACTTCCAACAATAACCCAGCCAAATGTCATCCTTCACTAATTATTTTCACATGAATTAGGGTTCTGTTCTGTCAATATTCAATTTTTTCTTTAGTTGGTTCTGATTTCTCTGCAGGAACTCTGTTCATCTCTTCTTAAAATACTACTTATAAGAGTGAAATGAGAGGATATGCAATTTTTTTAGGTTTTCTGAATGTTATTAAGATGTATTTTCCTTTTTCATACAGATGAGCTGCTTTTTTCCAGGAGTGAGATGCTTGTACCCTGTCTTCCCTCTCTTCCTAAATCAAACCTGGTTTGAAGGGAAAAAAAGAGCTATCTAAAACCCATATCTGTTGCTGTGACCCAGCCCACCCTCGAGCACAAGTACTGCGTTACACATCCCTCCTTCTTCTCTCCCCAACCCATATTATATATACCAGCTAGGTAAGAAGTAAAAATTATTTCTTAGTCTAAACAGCAAATCATGTACTATTCCCAAATGACTTTCAAAAGTGATTGCTATGCTTTACCTACCACTTGGAGGATAGAAGCTGGCTGGGAGAGCAGCCTTTACCTAGACAAGCAGCCATGTAAAGTTGTACCTGGAACTATTTTACTTGAAATCTAGCACGCTACTTAGGATCTCAGGAGATGTCATGTGCCGTGGAAAGACCCCCTACCTTTTGCCCCACTTGTCCAAAATGAGGAATCTAGCCTGTATTGGCTTTTCCTAGTTGCATCTCAATGTAAAAATAACAAGCCTCTGGCAATAATCTGTATTTCAATAATTTTTTTCAAAATGACTGTAATGACATTTTCCATTGGCCGAGGTTTTTAGGATTTTCTATTTCCCCTGTATTCCACTCATTTGTCTTGTACAAATCTGATTTTTCACCTCTTCCTTAATGCTAAACTTCCCTGAGTTTGAGGCTGCAATATTTATTTAAGCAATATCAGCTATTGAGGCTACACTTGTTTGTTCGAGGACCAAACTTGAAAGCAAGTATTTTAAATTCACTAGCTCTACCTCAGCTGTTCTATAGGGTCAGTCCTGCAAAGCTTCCCGTCCTCCCACTGTGGTCCAGGGAAACTGTGACTTGTGCTGACCTCTGCAGGTGTCACAAATTAAGCTCAAGGCTCGCACATTTACTTCACAAGAGTGCTGTAAGGATCAATTATTTAACGTTTAGAAAGAACTTCATAAAAGTAAAGTACTAAACATTATTGTCACATTAAAAACAAGCTGGAGCCCCTTGGACAGAGTTATTGTAATATATGGGCTCTTTGTGCAGATAATTATACATCATAAGAGATTCATAATTGTGTCAGTAATTCAAGTTACTCAATCCACATTACGCACATCTTCTATAAAGCTCCAGCTGTTACGTGATCCATTAAAGGTAGGATCTCCATGTGTTCAGAACACAGTTTCAAACCAGTCTAATGCTTAAAAAATGTCTGACCAGAGAGTTGGGATGTCTTTGTAAAACTTTAGGTGTGGCTCTGTGAGTGTCTGTGAGTATCACCACCCATAATTTGTCAGACCAATTACTAGGGAAAGGGAGTTATTTCTCTACAGATTGCTATTTTGACAGATATTCAGAGATATCAATAGATTAAGTTGAAAAGCACAAAAATACTGGCAGGACATGTTTAAAAAAAACCCTTTTGTTTGTTTATTTTTAATTTTTGAGTGTCTCATTGGTTTCTCTTTTCCATTTCTAGCTAGGGTTTTCCTTTATTCTTTAGTCTTTAAACAGTCAACTTTTCATGACAACACTGCAGTTTTTTAAGGAGTCTGCAGATGAAGCAGAGTGGAAGGACTTGAATGAGTTCTTAGAATAAATTTTTTTCTACTTTTCTTTTTGCTGTATGTATTTACAGTTTTTGAAATCTGGCTTGAAATCAGCATCTTTTTAAACCAATTTAATAATTTTGAATCATATTTGCAAAGAATCAGGCTAGTGAGGTTTTTAAAAAGCATCTGTAGAAAAAGACAATATCATAAGCTATCTTGAATTGTTCATTTATTCAAGTAGCAAGTAAATATTTCAGTCTTTACTCAGGAGTTAAAACTATCATAGAGAATACAATTCTCAACATGAAAATCTTATTTTCTTCCTGTATTAAAACATATATTTATAATTACAGTACTACTTTGGTACACTGCAGATCTGGGGTGGATTAGGAAGAGCATTGCCAGCAGGGAGAGGGAGGTGATCCTGCCCCACTGCTCAGCCCTGCTGAGGCACATCTGGTATGCCATGTCCAGATCTGGGCTCCTCAGGATGAGAGACATGGAGCTTCTGGAGCAGGTTGAGCAGAGAGAAACAAAGACGGTTTAGGGACAGGAACATTTTTAAAAGCAAAGGCTGAGAAAGCTCAAGAAAAGAAGATAAGGTCTTATCAATGTCTATAAGTGTCTGGTAGGGAGGGTGACAAGAGGAGGGAGCCAGGCTCTTGTCAGTGGTGCCAAGCACTAGGACAAGAGGCAATGGGCAGAAACTGATGCACAGGAAGTTTCACTTGAATGTGAGGAAGAACTTTACTGTTCAGGTGTCCAAACACTGGAACAGATTGCCCAGAGAGTGTGTGGAGTGTCCTTCCCTGGAGATATTCAGGAACCCTCAGGACACAATCCTGCGCCATGTGCTCTGGGATGACCCATCTTGAGCAGGAAAGTTGTACCAGACAACCCACTGTGGTCCCTTCCAACCTGCCCTATTCTGTGGTTCTGTAGTTCTGATACACTGAAGGGGCTCCAGATACAAACCTGGCTTTCAGAAGCAAGAGCAACTTGCAGAAACACAGATATCTGGCTTTTGCCCATCATGTAAAACCACAGGGCCAAGCCACCCAGATAGTCTGAAAAATACCTAGCTCTGAACACAGGTTAGCTGAACTCAGGGCCATGTGAGATGCAGAAGTTATTAGAGCTGCACCACAGCTAACAGCTATTCTTAATTTCCAAATTTTTGTTAAGTGATTTTCAATAGTAGGCTTTCTACAATATTTACAAGAATGAAAGTACATGCTACTGAAATTTTCTGTCCATCTATTTATTTTGACAGTCAATAAATCAGAATAAAAAAAGATTATTTGTTCCTTGTCACTAAACAGCATTGAGAAACAGGTGTGGAAAGCTTTTCAAAAGCAAATATTTGTTAAATTGTACTAAGATTTCAATACATGAGTAGATCCTCAAAATACCTAAATTTTTTCAAATTTTATGGAAAAATTTAGATCTGAACAATTGGTACTATATTTTCAGAGTATTAAATGGGTCAATACAATAATGTGTTTAACAGATTTATAAGGAAATTTTCCAAAGTACTTGGTGGTTTAAATTTGCTTCACTAAGAGTCATAGAACTTAACCATGTCCGTCACTGGAAGGAGATATGGTTTAATACTGGAATCTTCATTAAAAACCTTCCTATTTATTATATAGTAACTCAAAGTAGAACAAAAAGGAGCCTTCCAACTTTCAGCATGCATGGTATTTCCCTGAGTCTGCAGCATGAGGTAAAAGGAGGCAGAAGGAATCTGATATTCCCATCATTACTTTGCCGTAACCACATCAAGGCTTGCAGTAATAGAAGAACTGAATTCATTCAGGAAGAAAGCACTAGCCAAACAACTGTAAATTCATCTTTCTGCAACCAAGAAGGAACATCTTCATTTTCAGTTTACTCTTGTTTTAACTGTAGGTAGACAGGAGTGAGTCAACAGCAGAACAGGCTTTGCTTGCTCTTTGCTTTGGGAACAGGCTTTGCTTGTTCTTCATGGATAACAGCTTTCTGAATTGCGATGAATAAGCAAAAGTTTCCAAAATTCTGCCCCTGAGTTTTTCCTTGAAAGATATAGAGAGAAGAGGGTTTTCTTCTTTAATCAATTCTAATACAGAATCCAAAATATTTTAAAAAGAAGAATTCCATTTACATTCATCTTACTCTGCATTCTTTTAGAGCTTGGTCAGAGTCTTCCAGCAAGAAAGATTGACTACATTATAAGAGACGGAGTTTGAGTCTCATACAAGCTTGAAGAAATAGATACCTAAAGATACCTAAATAACAGGAGTACAGAAGATTCTTTGGGAAAAAAAATAAATTCAGAACCAGAAAAGAATAATAATGTATGCTGATATAAAGAGATACCAACTCAAGTTCTCATCCCAGATCCTGAGAGAAAATGGCATTACAGCTGCTCTTCTTAACACCTCAGGATTTTTCCAAATAATGAGATTCGCCAAAATAGATTTCAGCTTTTTATTTTATAAGACAAGATAAAATGTCTTATTTAAAAAGTTTACGTGTGCCTGTGATGCATTTCCCTTCCCCCAGCTTCTGTTCTTTTGAACTATAGTTCCCAAATATGACTGTTAAGATTTATTTTTCTCATCAGATCATTAACAGTAATGTAGAATAGCTCTTCTTTATTATTCCCGAAGATATATATGCTGAACTTTTCACACTGTTAATTTGTATTTCACAAAAAATCGCTGTAAAAAGAATCAATGGCTTATTTGATCAACACTTCACCAAACCCAAAAACTATTCACTCCTTCACTTGGTCACTTTATCAAGATGGTATTTTACAAGTTCTGACAATAAGCATGAATTAACATCCAGCATCAGTACACTCTTAAAACCATGAACGTAATTTATTTGGTAACTGCTGTGAATAGGAGTAATAAAATCTACCGAACAAAAGTTCAAGTAATATCAGAAGATGCTTCATCAGCATTTTTCTGATTATCTACCATAACCTCTGGATGAATAGCCACAATTAGCATCTCTAGTACTACTTGCTATAGAAACAGTCCAGATCCATATTAATTTTAAAGTAACATGGAGAAAGATAAGATAAAATCTATCAAGAAAATGTTAATTTTTATAATTCACACAGTAGTGATTAATGAAAGCCTGAAAAATATTATGCAGGGTGGTACTAGGCTACTAGCAAGGACTGATATATTCTCCTACAATTCTGCCCTTATAATTCTGCATTGATTATAGTGATAAACCACTGAACAGTGTAGTGTGGGTTTTGTACATATAGGTATAGAAGAATTATTTGCTAGGCTTTTGCACTGTTACAAGAAGAACCTATGCAGAACAAGTGAAATTCAAGAATAACTTCCCTCTTCCAGGTAGCACTCTACTTGGTTTTGTGGTAGGCTTCCCTGTGTGTCTGACATTTCCCAGATTATTACAGATATTCTTTTAAATACCGAGTATCTGAGATATCTTCTCAGATAATAGACACTTATCACAGCTTTAGTGTGGCAAGCTCAAAGCAAGAGCCAAGCTCTCTTACTGACATTAATATTGAGAGCAGGTCTAAAAATGGATCCAAACATTCAGAGATGTAGAACATTTTCCGGAAAATGAAGAAACCTTATCCCATTTTCCCTGCAGAAAGAATTGTGAGAGACTGTTGAGAAGTAGTACTGACAGCACAGTGCAACAGTTGCTTAATGAGAAAGTGCTGCAAAGCTGTTTTTAGAGATGAGCAGCACTCTCGGGCTAGCTAGTAAAGACTAAAATCCTTAGCACAAATACAGCTGTTGAACAATTTTTCTTTCCTGCAATATGGCATTAAATGAAGCAATCAAGACTGTAAGGCATGAAGACATCAAGTCTGTATTAGTAGGTGCTAAGTCTGTTGGTATGGAAGAATGGGAGAAAGTAGCCTCTAGGCAGCTTTTTCTTAGACCTTTAAACTTCTTAGTTGAAGAAAAAATGAGACAGTGAAAGAGAATAGAACAGGACACAAACCAAAAATACAAGAAAAGAAAAAAGGTGGGTTTCAGGTAGACAATTTGCATGATGCAAAGTGACATGTACTAAACTAGAAGAGTAACTAAAATGCCTGAAGACCAAAGGAGGGCAAGAAATGTTGGCACAAAGCCTTCATACTTTGTACTATAGATCTGTCACTGAGAGGAAATTGAACATGGGTTAAGTGCTATAAGAAGGGATGAGAAGGAGCATTGTCACATTCTCTTGCTTCTCATATCATTTATGAAAAATAATAATTCATATGTCCACCAATCTTAATTTGGACAATGAACAATCTTTTCTTTAAAATTAAGGCTAGATTTTCAACACAAAGGAAATAAGGAGAAAAGATCTAATAGACACCAAAGTATGATGTAGATATACTTTCCAAAGGCTAAGCCCCCGTATTCAAAATTCAAAACAATTTCCCAAAAGTTTGCATCCTTTTTTAACAGAACTGTGAGGAAAGAGACAATAGGAGGGGGGAAAGTATGCTCTGGCCAGTCATTTTTTTTCACAATTCTTTCTGAAGTTGATACAGCTGAAGCTGCTATCTGGAAATCATGAAAGTAGAAGTCATTGTTTTTTATTCATTCAATTCCAAGACTGTAGGGTACTGTAATCCAGTTTTCAGGACAGTGAGCTTTTTAGCTGGAGATTAGGAAGACAGAAATAAGACAAAAATGTGGAAAATGATGTCCAATTATGATGATCCTGATGAAGGAACCAATGGTTATAGGAAGTCCTGATATAAAACTCTGTCAGGCAATTACATCCTCCACAGAACTTGAGCTTGATAATAGCAACCAGTCAGGCAGCTGCCTTATTCTTCTCATTGTGAATAAATACTGGTGTGGTTATAATACACAACCTTTTTATGGAAGTCGCTGTCTTAAAAAAAATAGATAATGTGCTCTAGAGGCAATATTATATAATCCATTGTGATTTTGAGAAAGCAGTAATTATATACTTAACCAAGATCCTTAAGTGTAATGTTTAGAAGTACAATCTGTAGAACAATGATTGAATGTTCACTGCAACCAGTGATTTAGTTTAGACTCAAAATGCTTTGAGTTAGATAAAACAAAAATACACTTGCCCTGGGAAGATGGGAATTGCAACTGATCCCAGGGGTGAAAAACCTTAGCTGTACACTTGAACCCTGAGTTTGGTGTCAATCATTATTTTCATCATCCGCTGGAGTTTAGAAAGTTTGTTTCAGAATTGCAGCCCTGACTATAGTCTTCAAAACAGAAAGACAAAACCCCTCAGAGGGGCAATTATGAATTATTATTTCTTCTAAATCATGTTAGAATCAAGAGAACATGACAGTGCTTCTTCCCATCCCTTTTCATAGCACTTACCCAATGTTCAATTCCTTCACAGGGACAGATCTATATTTCCAGCAGCTGGGGCAATACCCTGCCCTACGAGTTCCTGCTGGAATTCACACACTGTGTTGGAAATAGTTCAGGACTTATGTGATCAAGAAGTGCTTGAAAGAACAAGGTCTGGTGAACCCTCAGTAAGGGCTCTTACTGGAAAGAAGGTACAAATTTCTGCTCCCTGTTTCTTGGACAGTTTATGCATTTAGCCTGAAATATTCATTACATAAAATGCATGATATTGTTTTGTGGTTTTGTACAAACTAATTTTAAAACTTGTCCAAATAAAACTATGTAGATTCCGGCTGTATATATAAAGATGGATTCATTTGGTTTGTGAGGCTAACAAGCTTTTTAATGGTAATCACAGTTGACAGTTTCACCTAAAGAAACCCCTTCCTTAAGATAACAGTAGTGTATCTTGATATACAAAACCCCCATAAATCTACTTAAAGAAGCAGGAAAGTGTGAAAATTTATCCTCAACCATTTTCTAAAAACTATTTTTGTTAAAAGTGTTTTGAATTCCAAATTTTAGACAGCTTTTAATGTGCAGAATAGTAAGGCTGGTGAGGCTCCCAGGAACCATTTAGACAAGACATTGCAAATTCCCTTCCCTGGGTCTGAGCTCCAAGAAATACATCAAAACTGAGTAGCTAGGGCAAGAATACAATTTTAAAATGTTTCATATTCAAACCTCCTGCTTTATTTGAATGCATAGTATGGGTGAGCTTTTCAGAACAGTAGGACTCTTGTAAGGGAATGTTTTTATCAGGAAACAATTAGCTTTTAGGAGAGACTAGAATGAATATTGTATCATAGTATTTCTCTGAGCATTCTCAAAATCCACAGAGGGGGTTTGGCAGTAACTAACAGAAGCCTTTAGGAGCCTTATTTCCTTGTCAGGTAAAATAGAAATATAATTTTCAAAGCATCATTAAATGCATTAAAATCAGCAATATAATTTAAGATGCCTAAGACATATCAAAATTTTAAGTTAGGCACCAGCCAACAAAATTCATACCCTCTCCAAATCCACAGTAAAATGATAGCAGAAAGATGTTTTGCGCTGTGCTCTGTCAAGAAACTGACCTGACAAAAAAATATACATTGTTCTGTGTCTAGTACAAATCCAGATGCTTCCCTTGGGAGCCTTGTGCCCCTTCAAGCTCCTGTGTCATGGAGAAAAACATAAATCTTTCTACAGATAGTCTTAATACATTGTTGGAAACACAAGTAACACTTTATCTTCCTTCATCAAGTAAAGGATATGGTCACCAGAAAATGCACACACACACACATACAAATAAATATTTTCTTGTGGAGCACGTTCCTGGTGCTAGTTTGGATGCGGAGAGAAGTGACAGATTTGCTAGTACCCAAATCAAACATAATCTCGGTACAGATGAAGGCAGATATGCAGCTCTGCTTAAGACAGATAGCAGGAAGTGAGGTCTCTTCATTTTCTTTAGAGGTAAGAATTACAATTGCATAGGCAATCTGTGTTGAACCTCAGAAAGAAGAAGAGGCTGTGGGATAATAAAGGACAGATAGATTAATATAAAGGAGTATATTCTATGAATGTACAATCAAAATGTACTATCAGAATACAGAATGAGACTTAGCGACCAGGGCCTTCTGAAAGGTACCCCAATTTTCAGCAAAACCAAGTAATCGCTTAAATACACCATCTAATGATTCTATTTTACAGTCAATCAAAAAAGTACAGCCAGTGGAAAAGTTACATATGTATAAGGATGTATCTCTTCTAACGTGTTAAACCTTAGAGAAATCCAGTTAAGGTATATTAAAGTAGGGATAGGTTACTCTTCCATTTGTTTTGTGCACTAGATAGCACCCAGTGTGTTAAAAATCGTCTAGTCCTTGATATTCTGATTTATTCTAAAATTCCTACACATTTTATTAAAACACATTTTATGGATCGTGCACATTTGCTTCAATGATTTGAAGGCTGGAGGCAAAGTGATACTGGATGCAATAGGAGAACACTAGGACTTTTCACCTAACTGGAAAACCCTTGAAATATTTTTATGCAAATGAACAGATTGAATAGTCTCTGGAACACAATACATAAAAATACATGTTCACATATCACGAGATCCCAGCAGATCTGACTTATCTATTTTGCTCTGATAAGACATGTTTTAATTCGTGGTGATATCTCTCAAATGCATAAACATAACATGAAAAATGTGCTGTTAGCACTGTAAGTGAAATTTTATGTATTAAAATGTTATTAATGTTTTCAAAGGGTTTGTATGGATCTTAGTTCTGACATCACCTCTTCATGAGCTGTATCTGTGAGCTGCCCATAGAGGCAAATAGTAGGAGACTATTGGGTGACCATGGTCCATCCTCAAATCCTATCTCACAGGTGAAATATTCAGTTTTGACATTAAGACCTGAAAGGATTGGATTACAATTCTTTATTTTCAAAATCTATCTTCTGACATCATCACTGCAAGAATATTGGTCCAGGATCTGACTCCTTTTTCTCACTAAGTACTGCCTTTTTCACAAAAATTAGAATAGCCACACTTAATTTGTTATTAGTTAAGTAGAAAGATGTCACTTACTTTAACAGTGGATACCACTGTTCCCATTACTACAGCAATATTGTCATGTGTCAAGGCCCTTGACCTCTTGCTTTGGAAGAGATCATCACTTCAAGAGTTCCCTCAGTACCAATGCAGATAGCCAAGTGGATGAAGAGGCACTAAGGTCTTCCTCCTCTGCTCAGCCTCAGGAGCAGCAGCCAGGGAGAGGCTGTTAGAGGTATCCATTCCTGTTGTAACCTCTGGACTCTGCCTAGCAGGCTGCTGTTGCCTGAGAGCTCATCAAGGGTTTCCTAGGGCCATGCGATCAGTTGCATCCCGGAGCCCATTTCAGACAGCCCTGCAATCTGGCTCCGGCAGCCAGCAGTGTTACAACACAGTGGTGGTAAAGAAGGTAGAGAAGAGTCTCTCATGAGGATTTGAGATGGCTTTAGTCACATCGTGTCCCCACAATGTTCAGAGGTAGAGAGACAACGTGGTCTGGGCGTGGGATGGTTTTGTCAGGGGCCCAGGGGTGGTCCCTGGGTGGGGCTGGGGTACAGGAGAAAATAGGGAGAAACCAAGGGAGTGGCCAAGGCTAGGGAGGGAACAAGGGGACATACAGAATCAGGGGGTTAACAGGCCACCACACATTCCCAGGTAAAATGAATGGCCACAGATCCCAACAAGACACAAGGAATAATGGGAGGGATGGATCCACAAAACCCCTGGTAAGGAAATCAATTAAGTAAAGAGTGTCTCCACTCAGTGCTATGATAAAGCAAGGTTTTCTGCTCGTTGCTGCTCCACCTCCTACTGATGTCCACCCCTTAGGTTTCTCCTTTCAGGGTGAAATAAAGATGGTCCTTACAGGATGTGTTCATGCCATTAAATGTAATGATACTTATTTTGTAATTTTCACTCAGCAAAACATGTTGGACCTTCCCGCCTATAAAATCTTTTTCCCAGAAATGTTGGAAATAAGTCTGTGTAACATAGTCTCCTTTCATCTGCATGAAGATAACCTCTCTAATCAGACTTTGCCACAGGATCCCTAGTCCATCAAATAACTGCTTCTTCAGAGTTTATTTTCTTGTCCTGCAAAAAAATCAGTAGGGTTTTTTTTTCAACTCCATCTGTGTGAAAAGAATACCTTCATTTCTGTTCTGTTCTCAAAAGTCAGGTACATTTTCAGCTCTTTCTTTACATGGTGTCTCTGATTAACTCTTTCACTGAAGGCTGTATAATGTTGAGCCATGTGCTGTGCAGAAATCATCATTATTCCCTCCACCCTGCTTTTGGCAGAGATGAAACATACCTTTTGAAGCTTATTCTTCAGAAAGAAACAGGATGACACTAAGTAACATGAAATTACTCAGTTTGAAAGTGTTATAATAAGGAAACCTACAATGGTGGTATGGTTGTAGTCACTTCTACAATCAATGGTGGTATCAAATGTACAGAACAGTTATTATAAAGCCCATCTAAAATAACTTTGGTGAGCAATTGCATGCTTCAGAACATAACACTCACAGTGACATTACAGATATTGAATGTATAAAGAGAAATTTATAAAGATTTAATGTATACAAATATGAGTGTATAAAATCATGGTATGTAGAGAATACACTACTTGTGTAAATTCAGAGCCTTTCTGCAACCTATTTACATGGTAGTACACAGAAAAGTTAGGGCAGAGGGGAAAAAGAAACCGTGAATAGATGCAATCGTAAAATAAATGAGCTAAAAGTCTTACAAAAGTTCTGACAAGAACACTTATTTTTGTGTTCAAGAAACTAGCATGACAAAGAAAAAACTGCAAATAAATCCAAATACACTGAAGACTGTTTCAAATGCACAAGTAATGCAAAGGTATTTTCATGGCACAGAAATGACCAGTTTTACTGGTGATAGAAAGTTTTCCCTCTGGGTAAGGTTCTGTGTCAGACTCCAGAAAAAAACCTGAAACAAATTATATCTTCTTTTTTATTGTTATTATTCTCTCTCATATTGTTCATAGCATACTTTTGTGAAGGTATCTCATTGCTGTGTTTCCTCATCTGAGCAAGCTTTTATTGCTGTTTAACATTTTTCATAGACATGCAAAATTAGACTCAGATGTGCTAGCACAAGCATGCTACTCCAAGACAGGTGTTTTAATGTTTTAATGCTACCAACTGCACATTCATGTGGGGCTACAACCACCATTTGTTTCTGAGATTAAAATTGTGAATTTTTGGGTCAGCTTCTCCTCCAAAACAGACACAGTATACTGTACAGATAACTAGCACATTGCAGTATCTCTAAAAATACACTTCATTTTTTGAGGCAAGTTCACATCTACCTCAGAAATCTTTGTTACAGAATATATAGAACTTACACTCCCTCCCTCCACCTCCTCTGGAAATCAATGATTTTCTTATCATTTCTAATACAGTTGTTCAATAACAGGTTTGGTATGACACTTACCAGTACGCTACTCATTCTTTTCTGCTGTTCCTGAAAGCATCCATCTAAGTTAGGCATTCATCTCAGCCTGAAAAAAATAAGACCTGGTCTCTTTCCAGCGCCACAGGTAATTTCTGTTAATGTTTGGAATAAGAGGGGTTATTCTTGATGACCTGGGAATCAATCCTCCATTGACACCTTCCCTGGTTGCTCACTGTTGCTTGCTGTTCTTGAGATTCAGACACCACTGAGAGCCTATGAAGTAGATGGAAAGAAAAGAAAAGAAAATTGAGCCCAATGATCATGAATTTATAGTCTTTAGTGCAAGGTATTGGCAGTTCAGCTGCCATTTCTGCATTGATATAGAAATCCATCGTATATTATCATGCTAACTTTTTGGTATTAGGTGGTTACAAAGGTGTGTTGCGAGGCTGTACCCTAGCAAAGAGACAAGGACATCAAACCATACCTTTCTCCAATAAACTGGTGTTATTTCTTGCAGTGAGTGTAAGGTCTGAGCAGCAAAATCATGTTGGCTTCTATGTTTGTCTTGCACTGACCACTTGTAAGGTAAAATAAAACTTCTTGGCTGAGGGTTTTTTAAGTAGTGAGCGCTACATGGAAAGGACAGGGTTAATATAGTGAGCAGGTGCATGTGACAAAGCTTCTTCCCTTTCAATCATTACCTGATTGACTTGTCCACAGCCCAGAGAACACCTCTGACATTTTGGGAAAGTGGACTAAAGAAGAGGGAAGTTCAAGTGAAAGTGAGTGACGAGGGAGGAACTGATGAGGCTTAGCGGACTTCAGTCAAGGGAAGAGGTTTTCTTGCTTTCCCCTTTGCAGTTCCATCAGGTCCTTGGCACAACTCATCTAAATGACGGACCAGGACATATTCCTAATGTCTGCAGTGGAGGATACTTTGTTTCACTTCTACTGTTAATTCTCCCTTCCCTTTGCACCTTCTCCTTGTCCCACATCCTTCCTCTCAGGACAGTGTTCTCTCTCATGTCTCTGCTTAGAGCCCTTGCTCAGCCCCTGCCCTACCACTCGCCAGTGCTCCCTGCCCAGACTCACACCCAGCCTGGTTTCAGGCTCCAGGCAACTCTTTTAAATAGATTTGTCACACAGCCAGTAAAAGCTCACTTCAGCAATGTCACTGGATATATATATGTATTATGCTCCAAGAAACCCTTCCAATCTCCACCAAAGACCTTCCCAACTTCTCCTCAAGGCTTCATTTAATTGTGTATGGGTATGATTCATGGTATAACCATTCCCACTCTCCTTTGCCATTAGCCAAGTATTTCCTTGAATATTGCATTAGGAAATGGTATAGATAAAATTAATAACACAACCTTACCTTAGAAGGGAAAACCCCATGGCCTAATCACTTCTGCATAATTTTCACATCAATATTTTCTGAGAACCTGGAACTTACCAAAGCTTAGGAAATGCAATACTTTTTTTAATAATAAGTCAATATAAAGATATGAAATTTAGATGCTCCCCCCCCCAAATTTTCTGCTAACATGAATACAAAAGGATGTAACTCTTTAATATTATAAAATTTGAAATGTAGGGGTTTTGAGGAGAAATTATTCAGAGGCACCACTATATGTCCTAAAAATAGTATATTTTTAATTCTACATTTTTAATTCTTTTAACAAGCTCATTTAAAAATACAAGCAATGTCTCCAAATTTTTTTAATCGATGTTATTTGACTTCACTCATCTAGTTATGACTTGTACTAAAAAATTGACTTACAACCTAAACACATTTTCAGATTTAATGGAAAGAAATCTCACAAACAATACACTAAAAAAAGCTGACATTTATTTTCTATCAAATATGCAACGACATCATAATATACTTTGAGAATTTAAGTTGCTTTTAATTTGCAAAGGGATTGTTCTGCACTTTCAGTTCTGTTTATAATCTAATGAAAAACTCGTTCTTATTTAGCAGAACAAGTTCTGAATGTGGATATATGTGGGTACATGTTCTGAATGTGGATAGAATTAGCACAAGGAAGGAAGTTTAGCATTAACAGCCTTTGAGTAAATGAAAAAAAAATTGTACTTCTGGAGAAAGAACAATCCGGCAGACTTATTTGCGCTTTTCAAATCTTTCAGATTTTATTTATTAATTTACCTTTCTTTTTCCTCAATATAATGCTTGAGGGCTCTCTACTCATGACAGTATTATAATTCTGTGCACATACCTCTGAATATAAAATAAAAAGCCATTTGTTTGTAAGTGCATCTTGAAAAACACTGGTATTTTCGTCCAAGAACAATACCTATTGGGGGTTAATCTTTAGGATCTAGCCCTTCATACACTTCATTATATCCAGAACCCTGGATTACACTAGTTCAATTTTAGCAAGGAATAAATTGAAGTTAGACTGCCCCTGCTGGTTTTAATTTAAGTACCTTTTCAAGTCTGGAGAAATTTTCACATTGGAATAAAGAAAAACATAGCACATTCACATTTAGGAGTTTTCCATGGAAGTGCTGTGCAAACATGTATATTTTGCTAAAATTTAGTTTTAAAGAAGAAAAAATTTCTGGAATTAGCAGGATACTCTATTTTTACATTGGAAAAAAAATCTTTTACAAGTTCAAATGTTTTTGTTTGAATATGTAAAATGAAAAGGTTAAAAATGAGAGAATTTAGTGCTGTTGAAAAAACTTTTCTAATTATTAGTTTGAGATTCTTTCTCACTGAAGTGTTTCAAATTTCTCATTTCCAATTCAGCTCAGATTAGCCCAAAAGTCAAAGTCTCTCATTTATATATGCAACAGAACTCTCTTACTCTTAACAACTGTAATCCCAGTGCAAAGGTTTTTTAAGGGTTTGTAAATGTGAAAGAAGATAAATACACCCCAGATGTCCACCTATAATTTTTCATACTTAAGAGACTCACATTTTCAGTCCTGTTAAGTGGAAAAACAGGAGAAAGATCTTCGGCTGCGAGATTACTAACACATTTTCCAGATCAAGGTAACTGATCTGGTTATTGGGAAGGTTGAGAGGGGATCTCATTAATGCACATAAATATCTCAAAGATGAGATGAGATATCCAAGAGGATGATGGCAGATTCTCTTCAGTGGTGCCCAGCAACAAGACAAGGACTAATGGCCATAAACTCAAACACAAGAAGTTTCACCTCAACATGAGGAAAAACATCTTTCCATTGAGGGTGGCAGAGCAGTGGAACAGGCTGCCCAAGAGAGTTCATGGAGTCCCACTCTCTGGAGACATTCCAAACCCACCTGGACACGTTCCTGTGTCACCTGCTCCAGGTGGCCTTGTCTTGTCAGGGGGGTTAGATCATCTCTGGAGGTCCCTTACAACCCTAATGATTCTGTGATTCTGTAATTTGGAGAGTTTCTGAAATTTTTTGATAGCCTCGAAGTGTGATTATGATTACTTCTTATTTTACATTTGCTTTCACAGGTCTTTGCTCATTATTGAAAAAAACATACAATAATGTAAAATTAATAAATTTAAAATCTGTGGGTTTTTAGTTGTGGCTGACGGAGATATTGAAGTTTTAGAGAAAAAAGTTAAATATTGTATGTATTCCATATTCCACAGACATATTGTAAACATGTAAACCCCCAAAATATTCTTTTTTGTGAAGCAAAGCTGAAAACACTTGTTAAAGTAAGTTATAGCATTCCTGCAGCAAAACTTCTTAGGCTATTTCTGATTAAGGATCATCACAGGTTTTATTCTAGACTTTAGGTGTTCCATAAAAGTTTAAGGGAACATACTGTATGAATTCCCCAGAGACATATAAAATGTTTTTTCACACTGAGTTAGTTTGAAGCAAATACCTCTGCCTCAGAGACAACTCTTGGAATGAGCATCTGTTTTCTGGTGTGATCTCAACATGATTTTACATGTTGCTCTCTATTATTTACTATTATTGAAAAATCTGGAACAAATTAAAGGAAAGTTACCTTCTGTTGTTTAGCAAGTACGGAGGTCATTAAGTAATAGTTACTATGACTTTTTCATAAACATTTAACTAATTTATGTCAGTGAAACTGTAGTTATGTGCCCTGGAAACCAGTCAGGGTGGGAGGAGGTGGGCATCAGTTGAATCAGTCAGTGGCAGCAGAGAGAAATATTCTCTGGATAAAATCAGTGTATAGGGATAAGAAAAGCATTCAGGTGCTTGGGAAAGAGATTGGCACAACAGCAGGGCATGGAAGGTCATTGTTTGAGCTTGTTCCTTCAAAAGACTGTGGGAGTGAGAACTGAGAATGCTCTTTCAAATGGGGAGGTGACCAGATAACAGAGATGAAAGAACTGACTTCCCTAAGAGCAAAAGAGACACCGGAGTGAAAAAAACTACCTATCTCCTGGTGGAGGAGAGTTCCAAAAGTGGCAGTTGAAAGGGAAAGACTTCACAGAAATGACCAGCAAGAAAGAAAGACCCAGTGACTGCAGCATGACAATAGAGGGATGGCGAAGGCAGAAACTGCATAAGTGATGTGAGGCATCGTGGAAAATGAGATGTGGGAGACTGAGCAGCAGACTAAAAAGCTGCAGTGTTTGAAACTGAGAAGTAAAGAGGAAAAAAGATCTGAATACAAAGGGTTATCAAAGAGGTTGCTGTCCATTAAAATCCTATGGCAGCTCAGACAAGCCAGTTTAAAAACTTGGGTTGTTAGAGTAACTTTGCATACGTATTATTCAGAAATTAAAACTGTTTCATTGGAAGCTTGTCATTGATATTCATGAAAAGAGTAATAATGCTTTTGGACCTGAAACACACAGTCAGAGGTGCTTTCTTTGATCTTTGGGAAAAAAAATGCACAAAAGGATTGCGCAATACGGTTCGTGAAAAGCTGTTCTCAATGCTGCAGAGTAATCCTAATCCCAAACAGAATCAGCAGAAACAATAGAATACCCCCTTTCTGTAGTAAGCACCAAGCACCAAGCTTAATTCAGTGAGACTTACTTGCCTTGTCCAGCACAACACAAGCAGTCTCTGTGGAGGCCTGGGGGATTCTAGCAGTGTTGAACCCAGTGGGTGTTTCCCATAGCAGAAGCAGGTAGCCAAGGACTGGCTGCAGTTTACAGGGACTTCAACAGCCCCTTGACCAAGCCCTCAGCCACAGGGAGCACCAGAATGAAGAAAAAAACATAACATCAGAGGAGCAGTACAGATGAGAGGAGGATTTTGATGTCCCAAAGCAGTAGAAAGTTTGTATAGATGAAGAAAGAGGATGTGGAAAAAAACCCCCTGCTCTCTACTTTTTCAGCTCTTGGTCTTTCATCCAATCTCACCAACGGTTTTTTTTCTTTCTCAGTGTTGTCTGTATGTCATATTTCTTCAGTTTTTCAGGTTTTTTTAGATAGGCACATCAGTGCTTGCATTAAGTGGATTCCTGGGTAGTCTGAAAAACACAGTGACAAGGTTTTCAATCTTAATGAATTCCATTTGACAAGGTCAATTAGAATTAACATGCTTCTATAGTATACTTACATTGAATACGTAGGTTTCATACAGAATTTAAAGGATGTAGAATAAAAATCTTTTATTCAATGTGTAATTTATTTTTAGATGATAAAATAATTTTCAGTTCTTTCCACTTCTTCTGACAGCTTGTGTTCACAACTGCAATGACTCAGAGAAACGACATTTATGCTGAGCTGACTTTCTGAAGCCGATGTATTGCTCCAAGATGAGTGTTACTGTTCCTGTGTGACTGACTTCTTCCTGGTGTAATATAACTACTGTTAGACTTACCTAGAATAATTTCTATGTACGTAACTTATGCAACTGCTCGCAACAAGATGACTCAGGCTTGCACTGATAAGTATATATGATAAGGAACTTCATTGACTTGGAATATAAAACAAGATTCTCTCACTCTTAAAATATACCTTAAAAAATCAAGCCCCAGGGAAATGATGACTGATTTTTCACCAAACAAGGAACTTTTCCTCATTTTGCATGGCTACCGGGGATGATAAGCATAGTAATAGAATATGCCACGACAGACTAAAAGTCTTTTAGTGCTAATTAGCAAAAGCCATTAGTGGGAGCTTCTTCTTCAGAACACTTCCTTCCTAGGTTTTCAATGTGTGGGCATATAAAAATACAGTTGTATTTTTAATTTTCTTAAAGGAAATATTAAATAGATGCCCTCAAGCAGCATTTGCCACACACCAACCTAGCCAAAGCCATAAGCCATTTCGTTCATCACTTGTCCAAAGAGAACATGCGGCTATTCAAGAAATCAATGTCTATATCCAGTCCTGATGCATGTATTAAAAACAGAATGCCATAGGAGATGCAGTTATCCCAGTCTGATTCTCAAACGTAGGTTAATTACATATTTTCACAAACGTAATGCAATTTTTCATACTTTGCCAGAGAGCCCTGTCCCACACCAGTGAGCACTCAGAACTGAGAGGAAAGGGGCCACCAACTCAAAGCTTTTCCTGACACCTCGTTGAAATCAAACAGTACTGAGGAGCTGGCACAGAATAAATGAAGGGAAAACCTGGCATGTGCAGTTTGGGAGTATGACTTCAGAAAAGGACTTGGAATAGAAAACTTTTGGGTTAACTTCAATTTGGGACATCACTTACGTGATACAACTAAAATGCACTGTCAAAATGTTGATGGATATGGCAGAGAGAAATCATGGAAATCAAGCTGTTCCGTGAGAAGCATTTTGGAAGAATATAATGAGAAAAAATGAAAGCAAAACATTTAATTCTGGTGATTATGAACTCTTTCAGCATAGGTAGGTGTGATGCTTCTTTTCTACTTACTTTTCTTCCATAAAGACTTACAGTTTATTTCTCTGCCAGTTGTTAAAAAATTCAGAATTGCCTCCAGAAATTTCAGTCAAAGTTTCAGTCTAAATTTCATATAAGTAAGAAAAATTAGGCTTTGGCACTGAACAGTGTGTATTAGGGAGTAGGAGGGGATAGAGTTTAAAGGACTCTTTGTCACATGCTTGTTAATGCAGGCCTTTGCCTTCAGAAAATTCCTGGTTTGGTCAGCATCAGAGGTAAAACACCAAGTCAAATGAGCAATGCATATAATTTCCTTTATTACTGACAATCCTCCAAGGAATGCCAACAAATTAACATTAGAATTGGGCAAATATCTCTATAAGTAAATTTGATAATCACAGAGCTCTCTATAGTGCAAATAGAATGCCTTCACAGATATGTAGTTTCAGTGATAAATTATATCACATAAAGTGCTGCACCCATTTGTTTGAGATCTTCATGGGTCTTAAAATATTTTTTTAATTTATCAACACAGAAACAAATAAATGATACCTAGTAATAAACTTGGAAAACAAGTTTGCAATTCATAGTTCACACTGGAAATCTAAGAACTACGTTTAACCAATCATCAAGCAAAGAAGCAAAAATATACTAGACGGTATATTTTGAAGATGAACAGCACCAATTTTGAATAATGGATGCCTGCAATAAACTTCTAACAGACAATCTTCAGAGTAAAAATTGCTCAGAGAAATAATACAGTGAATAATTAATACATTGGAGAAAATAAAGGCCTGTATACAGACAAATACTGCACAGAAAAAGAGATAAAATATAAAGAATATAGAATTTGTTATGAAATAAAGAATTAATAAAGAATAAAGAATTTGTTATGAATTGTTTACCTGTATTCCTGCTTGTAAAAAAGAACATACTTTCACTTCTCCTGCCATAAGTCTCGAGCTACCTCATTGATTATATCCATTTCATTTCACAAATATACCCAGGCTGTGTTAACTTCTGCTTTACCGGGCACCAGTGCCAGTGAGAGACCAGTGCCCTGAATTAGTCAACACCAGTTTACATTGACTGAGATTCTGGACTGTATTTCCCATCTCCTGTCTATACTGGTGTTCTCATTTGGGCCCACTAATGTTAATGAACTAAACCTTGCTATCCCAGTAAAGTACAGAATTATTCATATATTCATAGCTACGAAGGTTGGAAAAAACTATTACATCACCCTATCAGCTCTCCTCTATGAAAAGAACCATAAGATTTACTAGTTTGGGAGAGCAAAGAAATTCACAGGTATATACATACTTTTTTTTTTTTTTTTTTTTTTTTTTTTTTTTTTTTTTAATATGGCCCTTTAGTAAAAAAAATCAGGGAAAGGAAAAAACCTACTCTCAGAGTTTAAATAGTTACCATAGGTCACAGAACTTACTGTAGGGTAGAACTGGGAATGCCTTCCATTTTTTACTGCAGTTATTAAGTTACAACATTTTTGATCGGATTTCCCAAAATCAGAGGCTGATGGGGGAAAATTTAGTGGAGGTTCATGACCCAGAGAGCATATAGGTTCCAAAATACAATTTCATGTGTAACAGTGCTGAAGCCTTTTTGTTTTGAGTCACTGCAACTCTTAACATCCCTGCTTTGTAACTATCTGAAAAATGGAACATGAACATTTTCAAGACTGTGTTCAAAAAGGGTTGGGGCCTGGGAAAAGGAGAAAATATAGATAAAGCTAGAAAAGATGTGCATATTTTATGAAAACTTCCTGAAAATTCTACTGTATAATTTGAACTTCTTGCTGCATTGTAACCTTGTAGTATAATTCCAAAATTGGACATGTAAGACTCAGAGAATACTTGCACTGACAGTGAAGGATATTTAAAGACCCAGTGTGCAGTGCTGGAAAGGTTTATCTTGTGAAACTATTTATGTATTAATAACACTTCAATTGCAGGGTATCCACCACGTGAACAGTGCTGTTATAAAATGATGGATTTTCTAGAATGACACTAAATGAGAAGTTCAGTGCTGACCTAAGAGGACAGATGAGGCAAACAGGTAAAATATCTGTCATTTTCCAGTCATCTCTGGTTTTGCATCAAAAGATGTGACTGCACACACCTGGAGAAACCACCATCATACCTCCATTTCTGTAACTGGGCTTTCTATTGTTTTATATATTGTTAGTGCTGAACCAGATATGTTCCCAAAGAAGTCTGGGTTTAGAGATCCACGTTATTTTTTCCCATAAAATCTGCTTTGGTAAAATATTAACTATTTCCCACCTTGTCAAGAAGTAGTCATTGATACAGTGCTAATTTAAACAAACACATTCATTCATCTTGTCCTACTCTTGCATTTATTAGCCATTTATGTGCCATACTGACTACTTCCTCCATCTGAGAAGGATTAGCTCACATTAAGGCCTTGCAAGAAGCAAGCAGCTTGCAGTTCCAGAAACTAGACAGTCTAACTGATATCACATGAATTAGATAAGAAAATATCAACACTTATTTAGCCCAGACTTACAGAGAAGTTTGTATTTTCTCTTTAGAGTGTGTTCTTTGTGAGGGTCTCTAGTACATTTCTTCCTTTGAAAATGAGTGTACAACGCTGCTGGTTAATCTTAGCCAGGCTGGGGAATTCCTATTATCCAGGAAAGACATGTTTTCTTAGAATTTACTAATGCTGGAAGAAGCTCACAGGTCACTGACTAATTTTCAGAATGTATTTGGAGGCATTGCCCAGGCTCTTCCAGCCTTATGCTTATTGCATAATACTTTAATCTGAAATAGATCCCTTATAACAAGAACATCGTAATATAAGTGGCAAAAGGAGAACTTGTAATAGGGAACTCTTGCATTTCTGGGATGTCTGACTCTACAGCAAGCAAGAACATAGGGATATGGATTCATCAAGGAAATGCTGGTGTGATACCAAACCACATTTAACATCACTTATTCTGCATCATTTTACTTGATGGATATTTAACATACTGAGCCATCACTTAATCATTTTGCCATTTTATGGCAATGGTAAGTGGTAAAGCCATTACCCAAGAAATCTGCATATATCTTGTACCCAGCATGTTCATCTAAGGTATTTGCATAATTTTTAGACCATACGGCATAACTGTCTCCCGTAAATTATTAGAAGAGCAAATTCTTTCTCCTTCAGTTTGGAAAAACTTTTGATCATCCTAATGAAAGTGATAACCCCACTCTAGACTTAATGTGAGATGATAAATATATAAAATTAAAAGGTAATTGATTTATTTCTTGCATATTTACAGCTTATTTAGAGAAGTATGATGTAGATGTTTATAAGGTTTATCTAGATAATTAGAAATTATTATTGGAGAATAAGTCCTTTTTATAAATTTAGTGATCAAGATATATTGTCTGATTTCCATTCCATTTTTTAAAATCCATATTTGGTATGTAACAGAATATCGTACAGCTCAGAACCTGACATAGGCTTGCCCAGCTTATTAATGGACAGCACAGGTCTCTCCAGTATAATTATCTGTATTCCTGCAGCAATCTTTCATGATTACTGCCAGGTTGATGTAGAGCAGTTAGCGATGTCCCTGTGTGCTATTATTGCCACAGATCTCTGTAGGTTGTTCATTTACAAAGCCCACAAGATGCCATGATGATTTTCTTCCCCTCATGAAAATACCTACATGAGATAAATTGTTTCAATAATTCTAGTACTTTTATTCTATTTGTGTAATGGAGATAAAAACTTTATACTTTTTTCTGTCATTAATATTCCTAGGATTAATTTTGCTGCTGATGATGGTTTTTAGTTCTCTGTGTTCACAAATATCTAGCCTCGTTTTCAAAAGTAGGTTTCCTTCTCTCCTTCTGTTTTTATTTTTGGTACATATGGATAAAAACATAGCTATAAAATAGAAATTAAGCTAATCACCGTTGTAGTTAGGTCCATCATGATATTATAGGAAATTATTGCCAGACATCCCCAGCTATCTCAGGGAGGACATCTGTTTTGAATAATGTTGACCTTGTTATGAAGAATAACACATTTCATGTGGACGAACATGCAATCTTTCCAATGTTTCTGATAAATGCAACTAGAGGGGGTTTTGTTTTGTTTTTTCCATGTATAGATTAAATCCAATCAAATAATGAAGGATATTTTCAGTGTTACTTGCCCAGGGTTCCTATTGTGCCAATTAAAGCATTGCCAGTGAATGTTTCTCTGTTAGGAATGTCATGTTTAAAAACTAGTAAGACTAGTAAAAACTCCTTCCCAGTATGTGGAACACTTTTTGCAATTCTTGTGTGGTTTGGGGTTTTTTTTGACACTTCTGTAGTATAAAATTACTCTGTTCTCTTAATATCACTTTTTAGAGTGCATTTCTTCTATTCTCCCACCATTCTCAAGATGTCACATGTTTAGTAGCCCCAACTTTATCTTCATACAAACACATTCTTAACTTTTAGAATTGTACTGGATAGAGCAAGTACAAGTGCTGAATATATATTTTTAGCACTCTTGTGTGTTTGCTGGATTTACCACGACCAAGCATCATTTGAAAAGTTCTTTGCAAAACTGTACAAGTGACACTAACTGCTATTTTTATTCTCAGGATTTTGACTTCTCAGTTATGTTAGAACTAAGTGATAAATACCAAAGTATTAGATGTGTGCCACAATGGCCTTCTAAAGACAGAATTAACCCTAACAAAGAGCAGACTTTAGATGTTGGAATGTTTTATCCCAAGTTGTGCAGGCTTCCCTAACATGCTCAGTGATGTTTGACATCTTGGATGACTCAGCAATTACCCAGTCTGCTGGGGAAATCTGGATATATACGTCGATTTACTGAAAATATTATTTCCCACTCTAAAAGAAAGCAGAAAGGTTCATAGGTAGTATTCTGAGTGTAGATTTGTGTGTGAGTGAGAATGCAGGTGCACAAATGTGCGTGGGTGGCTGGCTGTGGGTATGAAGTACAAAGAGAGCACAAGAGTTTGCAAGTAACCCCCAAGCCTGGGTCTCCATGAAAGAAGAAAGGTAAAGTACTTTATTGCACTTTTTTATTTTCTAAAATTACTCTAATGTATATGTTTTACCATTCTGGTTGTTTAGATTTCAAATACAGCTTGTCTGCTTTTGAATTAGCAGATTTATTTTTTGAAATTTTTTTACACTTAAAGCAGGTAGTACACTTAAGATCATAGTTTGTTCTCTTTAATTGAATTTATAAAGGCAAAAGTTAGCAGATATTAGTGTAAGGAAAACTATATTTAAAGCTAGATTAACCTAAATGTATCCAATGATAACTGCTACGTTCCCAAGGAAGGGAGAGGAAGGTACCCACCAGTATCACAGAGGCTTTCCTTGCTGGTTCTCAGTGCAGGGAGAAAACATATCTGGACAAAATTGTGTATATGAAATCTTCCTCACTGTGGTTTAGAAAATGGGTGTTATCAGGACCTACCAGGTAACAGGTAATGTGTTCTGGGATGGTGACTGACCTCTGTAACCCCTTTTTCCCTTCCCAGAAACTGAGTGACAGCAAGAAGGAGTCAAGCCTGTATTGGCACCAAGGGTATGGAGCAGAAAACTCTGGGGAATAAAACAAAAGAAAGCAAAGCCAAAGTTGAGGATGAGACAAAGAGGTAGAAAATGGAGGAAAATATAGATTAAATTGAGGAAAATATAGATTTTATTCATTCAGTGGCTTTAAGATTTTACCATGGTAGCTGCTGCTTAACACCCTTAAGCAGCTTGTGGCAACAGGCAGCCCCAACTCTCTTACCACAAACACATTTTTCCTTTCTTTTTCCCAATCTTTTTTTGCCCTGTCCATTTAATTTAAGAATGTTTTGAGGCAGATCTGTATTTCAATAAATGGTTGTGGAAAGTTCATTGTGACAGCAGGATGACCTGGGTGAGGGATATTGCAGTATATATAATGACAGGTAACATAAAATCAACATTCACAATTTTTTATATTTTATTGGGTAAAGGTCCCTCTAGTTCCAAAATTTTCAGTGTTCTGTGCAAAGCTCCATCACTTATTTCTTAAAATCCTTTACATTAGAATTAAATAAAAGTCTAGAAGTGATGAAAATACACCAGCAGTTCTTTAAACTAAGCAAATTCCACAACATCATAAACTTCCTTCATCAATAATTTTATATACTGTCACTAGACAATTTGTTGCATTTTGATATAGTCTGTGTGAAGCAATGTAAGTAATTGTTGGCATAATTACTAACTCCCATTTCACTAAAAGTTAGTTTAAATTTTGTCTTGTATTAATGTTTTGAGCAGAGAGAATTTTGCACGTGAATGGATGCTCTTCTTGTTTGGAGCAGAATTTCTCTGATTTCATGTTAGAGATATAAACCTGCAGAATTGCCAGAAGAATAAAAATGGGAAAATATGCTGCATAACAGTAGTTGCAGAATATTTAAAAGGTGTACTATAAATCCAAGAAAGAATTGACAATTCGGATCAATTTCATTTGCATTTAGAGATAATCAGTTCCAAGAACGAAATGTTACTTGATCAGGTAATGGCTTCATTAACAGCAGTTAATCACATACTACCTTCATCTAATTTTCAGAACTTGGAATTAGTTATTCAAATTATAGCAATTAAAATATCTCAGTCAAGGACTTGATTCATTTGAGAAAAATACTTATGTAAACTCGCCACAGGTTTATTGATCATTTCTAAGAGCCAGAATGTGAGCTGAATTTCTAATTCTAAAAGAAAAAATATGATATTAACTAGATAAATATAGGATTTTGCATGTAGAAAAATGGAGACGAACAAAAGAGGTGTTGTTTTATTTATAGGAAGCTCAAGTCTGGAATTTTACTGTCTCTTCATTAATATGGAAAAATTAGAATTTCCTGTTTTCATGAACCCAAATAACATATTAGAGCTACTAGAAAATTTGTTTGAGTTACAGCTCTTAGAAAGCAGTGATCCTTGGAAACAGATGTCAAAAAATAATTAACAACCACAACAAAAACAACGCTCCTCACAGCTTTCCTTTTTCTGTGTCCTGGATGAAATCCAATGGAAAAAGTCATCCATTTGCCATTTAGACACAGCAAAAATAAGCAGAGAAAGTGAATAAAGAAAAGTTGTGATTTCCCTAACCATTATGTGATTTATGAATATTGTGATTTTGAATGCTTCATACAGTATTATATTTTAATCACTGTGTCTTCAGAAATAATATTCCAGTGTGTCGGATGCCAGGATGTAAAATAATTGTTAGTTCTATGCCTTGAGGATTTTCAGGGCTGGAGGAGGTGAATTGTACCACGTGTCTCATGTACGACCGAAATAGTTCCACTGGCTGTGTGCGATGCATAGTCTTCTGTCGAGCAAGGAGCACCTGACCTGTGCTCATATTATGCTCTAGCAGTTTAAATTTCTAAATGATGCTGACTGACAACTTGCAATATACATCTAGATAGATTTTTTTTTTCTTTTCTCTCTCAAGAATAAAACTGTAAGGTAAAATAGCATAATCACAGATCTCAGGTGAGGAATTCAGTACCAGAAATGCAGCAGTCTTGTTTTGTTCAAAATTTATTCATAGTATCCTGAGAGCTGCTTAAAATATTTTTGCTATTCAATAAATATTTGTTGTACAAATAGGACAGTGTATGTCTGAAAATTACCTGAAACCACTGGTATCTGCCTTCACACATTTTACATAAATAGATCAAATTCTTAAAACGCCCTGAATCTTCCCCAGTCTCCAACATAGGACTGAAGAGCAGTAAAAGAAGAATGGGATGTAAAGCTTATACCTAGTCTATGGTCAGCATTTCCATACCTCCTACTTTGCCTAGCCAAGGAAACCTGTGCAGATTAACACAAGATGCAGTTTCTCTTTCTGGTAAAGTAAGGATGTTAACCACGGATTCTTCTGATCCTAATCATCCCTGGGAATACAACTGTTTCCCGTCTCCATTCATCGCACAGTTTATAAAAGAAGTTAGGCCAAAGGGATGTCTTAGAACTTTTCTAATGATTAATATAAAGTATAGTTAAACTGATGTAGTTTTTCAAGTTAAAAAAACCATGTGAAAACAAAACTGCCGTAGCATTTTGACTGGCTGAAGGTCTTCTTAGTCTTGAACCCATGGTCAGTTTGCTATGAATGAGTTGTCAGGTCTTTTCACTGCTCCTTGCAAGTGGTTTTTGTATCAAGAGAAAAAAAGTACAGTTGATTTTTAAAAAGAGGTCATGATTACTCTCCTAATTTGCATAATGAACAGCTGTTTCATAATTAATACACTACTTAAGTTCTACTAGTGAAAGCATGCAGTGCCCATGCTCAGTGAAATTTGAAAGCACAATGAAATCAGGAAACATTCCCATTTGTCATCCCTTCCATGGGCCTTTACTTTTCCTAACACTTGTGTTTGAGCTGAATATCTATCTGAGATAAAAGACCATAATGTTCTTGGTCTCAAAAGCCCCAGATACATAAAGCATTCACTGATTACTTCCGAGTTAATCCCAAATTCATAGAGTGGTGAATTAATAAATACATTAGATTATCTTAATGACTTACAGTAAATGTACCAAGACCTTACTGTAGTCTGTTTTTTAAATATTTGTTATATTATTCAGCCATTAAAAAAATCTCATTTTAATACATGTATAAAAAAATTGCCAAAAATTGCTATAATTATTATACTTTTGTATCAGGATATTCAAATTAGGAAGACAAAAAATGTAAAAGAGGAATATGTTTTGTTCATGTTTCTATAATGTATTATTTACTTATAAAGCTTTGACAAACTGCAATTAAGCTGACTCAAGAAACATACATTTCCAGTTTGCTTTCTGTCTGATATAGATGTGAAAGTATTGCCATTCGTCTGTTTCAGCCCATTTACCTCAGAGATAAAACCCTGTTTTTGTTGGTCTGTTCACAACATCTTATCCAGAGCATAATTTCCTTGGGTTTGGGATACACATAATGTATTTTTTTGTTTCCTTAAAAATAGTTGAAAATCATGGTTCCTACAATTCTGGAGTTCCATGCAACAGAGGTCTTAAGGTCACTATCTTCTAGAAGAAAAAAAAAAGAAAAACAAAAAGAAATTGAGAAACATGCTATTTATTTCAGTATCAGACCTTGCAGTAAAGAGATTTGTTCAAACATACAGATCCTCTGCTGAATTACTCTGCTTCTTGTACAGCAAGTATTCATTTTAATTGAGCTCCAGGTCAAAAATTCTATGTGCTATACAAAGGAAACTTTTCCTACTCATATCCTAGTAAGTGCCAAATCCCCTTCAGCCTTCCTTTGCAGCTTAGTGGTGCTGTTCTAGCTATTACCAAATGCAGGCTACAGCTGTTTCATTTCTGAGGATGACATTCATTTAGACATACTTTTCTTTTCAGTTCCCTGCATTTTGAAGGCTTTCCAGAGGTTCAAATGCTGCTTTTGTTATTCTAAATATCAACACAACTGTCCTTTTTTGAGATGATTTCTCTGAAATTGTAGTATTGACTTTTTCTCTGTATTCAATATTGGATACACCTTGATTGCTTTGTTAATCTTACCATAAAAAAAAATCAATACCCATATTGATGTTGCTAAGGTACCGAGAGTTTTTAAGAAGATGCGTATTTAGTGTATTGTGCACTTTACATCTTAAAGAAATCTTACAAGTATCTGACTCGGTCCAACAGTGGTTTATGTTTCATTTCTTTCTTTTCTACTCATTTTGATCCTTTTTTTTTTAAGGGCTTTGCTTTTAAATGTACTGAAAGAGCTGCTGGATTCACAAAAAGCAAGAGACAGAAGTAAATAAGTTCTCATATTACTTCAAAATTTTATAACCATAATACAAGCAGGCATATATGGAAAATTAAAGAACATTAACAATTTGCAAAAAGTTTCTCCTGGCATATTTTCCTGTGTCTTTATATTTTGGAGGTAGTTAGAGTATTCTTTTTAACAAATGGAAAATATTTCCCTCAACCTTTCCTCTAAGTAGTTTCTGACACTTTAAATGTAAAATTACCACTGCTCTTACTGCTATTGAGCAATGACAATCTTAGCTTCCTTGGAAGCATGACAAGACACTAAACAAAGACAGTTTTGTTCCCAGCAATCAATTTTTCAGTAACTTGAAAGTGAAGAAAATCTATCTCCTAAGAAGCAAGAGAAGTTGCTACTACAGCACCTACAATACACATCATAATTTCTAAATTCTAACTTTACAAATTGAGTGTGCTTTATAAATGTATCATTAAATGACAAAAACTGCTGCTTGTCTCACCATCCTGGGCAGGATAGATAATAGATTACAAAGAATATGAAAGTTTTGCCTCAGAACACATTTATTTATTCAAAATGTTTTTCTCTGGGGATGGCCTCGTGCCAGCAGTCTCATTTCTGTTAACAACCTGGTGGGGCACTACTCGTGCAGTGCTACTGAGATGTGCTCAGTGCACTTAGGAACAGCGAACCCTCAGTGTCTGAGAACAAAGAAAGACATTTCCAGACACATTTTTTAATTTATTTTACTCTGACAAGCTAATGAGTGAAACACCTCCTAAATCTAAACAAGTGTATTACAGATCAGGAATTATTTTCCCATTTAACTGACAGCATCTGCAGTCTGGATGTTTACCTTAGAGCCTGAAAAGCAGTGATTATTAGTGAGTGGAAAGAATATATTTACTTCACAAGACTTGGAAGTCAGTCCCTCCTCTGTGCTAGCACCCCGAGGTACAGCATCTGCTCCTGCAATGAGGACCCATCTGCAGCTGAAGGGCTGTGCCACCCATGCTGCCCACCGCTGCTGCAACTTCCGTGTCTAACCAGTGGGACAAAGCAAGTTTCAATGCTTCACTGGAACACCTTCCTTGAAAATGTGTTTTATCCAAGTTATGCTTTAGCTAAGTCCAACTTCCTAGTGTTCAACAGAGGAGTAGTAAAATGTGAGTTAAAGGCCTGTGATATGCAGTAACTCATAAGATGTACCCTTGAGCAGCAGGAACTTGTGAAGATAATTCGTCTCCTCCTGTCAGGCTTCAAATACTTTTCAGTTGCTGAACAAGATTCTGTTCTTCAGAAAGTTATGATCTGTTTCATACAACTTTTTACTCCTTCAGACTTTCCATTGTTTTAAGCAGTTAGTTTTATGGCTTAAAGCATCTTTCTGAAGGTCACCAAGTCTGTATTTTCCTTGGAGCCCACTCAACATGGGAGAGACCCTCTCTTCTGCAGGCAGGTTGCTGTATCTGTAAAACATTAACCAAATACAGTAATCAAGGAGGGATTTTGTATCTCTGTGAAGAGCATTCACCTGACTGCTTGCCCAGCATACCCCTCACAAGTATTCTCTTCAGTTTAACCTGGGGAATATTTTGCTCGTCACCAACAGTTCAAAAGCATATTTTAAAAATAAATAAATGAAAAATCAAAATAGTTTCCAGAGACACAAGGAGTAGAGAAATTAATATATTTACTTTATGATTTTAAAATTTTACAGGTCTGACTTCTTTCTGGTGTAGATGTACAAAATCCAGCCTTTCAAAAATTACTTTTACAGTGCTTTTTCAAAATAAATCCACTACAGATTTCTATTAATTAAAATTAGTACACAGAAACAACAAAGAGTCATCAGTTTATATGAATTAAGAATATTTAGACTCAGTTCAATGTTTCTACTACAGAGATTGAAGTCCCCTCTTCGGTGGCAACCTATAAAAAGACTAGATTTTATTAATTCCTGCAACTTGAGACACACACCAACTATTCCAACACACCATTGGAATTCAAAACTCCTGGCACAATTACCTTGAGGTTTAAATCAGGAGCTAGTCATATGACTCTATGTATGGAGTAGGTTCAAGGAAGCAGAATGGGTTTTGCTCTGACTTCATTTTGTAGGAGCTAATTTTTCAGGCTTAATACAGCTAAGAAAAATAAGGTTCAAACTACCATGAATAAATGATTACTTTTAAAAATAAGAAATTCTTTGGAGAGCAATATCAAGAACTCCATTGTAGCAGACAATCATGAAGTATGGGATGCTATTTTGCTGGAGAAGCTTTACATTGCAGTCTCTGGTTTGACTTTGGAGTGAAGTCATGCCAGCTTTAGTGAAGCAGCCCTGAAGTTTAGTATCAGTCCAGCTGCAGCAGTGTAAGTCTACTGAAATGTGATAAAATATGTGATACATCTTCCTGTCTCCCCTTTAGGATGAAGCGAAGTACTCTAGAGCTCCTCAGCTTGGGAAGGGGCCAGCAGAAGGGACAGAGAATGGGCATATGAATCATAACTTTCTTAGGAGACAACTGCCTGGTGACATTAGCAAGCTCCAGATTGAAAAGTGACACAACCTGTTCTCACAATTTACATTAAACTTTGAAATTCCCTACTTCAGGAGGTTGTGGGTTAAAATTAAGAAAACTGCTGGAAGATTCACCCATCAGGGATCATTAAACACAAAAAAAAGACCAAGTGCAGCAGCACAGGGAGTCCTTAAACTTCTGCAGGGGTGTATTAGAGAAGAGATCAGCTTTACAGACACTGTTTCTTGAAGCCCTTTCTTGGATTTTCACATCTGGCCATTTTTGAAGACAAGACGCATGAAAACATCTGGGGTAAAAAGATTTGATCTGTTAACATACTCATATGTGTTATTTATCCAGTTTTCTAAGCCCACAAACCAGCTTCATAACCATACATTCAAGCCTCAGCATCTCTCTGAAAACATAATTCTTGAAACAAAAATAGATTTTTTTTTTTTTAAATTGTGTTGGACCACACTAAATCTCAGTTCATTCACCATGATCTCAGAGTAAATTTCTGTTATGCAATAAAATACTGAAAAATCAATTTGACTACATACAGAAGAAATAATATCCATCTGAGGAAATAGTGTAGTGTGCATGTGTGTATGAGATAAAAGCTATTTGTGAGTCTTTGGTGAAAAACTAAAGGAGATAGCAGCTTCAGACAGCTCAACATGTAAGAAAAAAGCTTCAATTTTAAATTCAGTTCTTTCTGTCTTGGGCAATTCTTTATTAAAATTTAACTATGAATGCTCCTCCAAAATGATGAGTTTATAACAGGGTGGAGAACATATCACTTGGGCAAGCTCCATCAAGGTGGTGAAATCAATATCATTAAGCCTAAAAGCTCTGACTAAAAGCCTGTACATCATAGGTGATGGGAAAGAACAGGGCTTCTAAAGAAAATAGCTTAAACAAAGAAATTTGTTCAGATTTCTCCAGAGATTAATGAAGGAATGATCTCAAATACACACATTTTGAGAGAGGTAGCATATTCATCGCCTTCTTATTCTTTATTTTGGGGTAAAGATGACCGAAAAAAAGTAAGGAATAATTTTTTTTAAAGGAGCATTTTAGAGAACTGCATGCTATTTCTCTTGATGTTGATTATGTTTTTCCCTCAGTTCTACATTTCTTCTGCTTTCAGTTGTAGTAAACAGCAAAATAGTTCAATGATAATAATGATTTCAATAAATCTGATACTTTTTTTCTTAAACCAATTCATAAATCAGTCTACAGTTACAACTGGAATTTACTTGGAACTTCACTTTAACAGAATCAATATTTATCAGGTTTCTGAAATTCTTCCAAGCTTATTTACTCAAGAAAATATTTTTTTACTGCTGCATTTAAATGCAAATAAAGAAAGAAGCTACACAATCTAGGGGTTTGTTTTTTCTAAGAAAATGGTATAGAATGAGAATGTCAAGAAATTTATTACTTTTAGGATACAGAATTCCTGAAAAATAAACACTCTACCATGTATCTTAAAGAACAATATTTCTCCTAAAATTTGACTATGTTCAGTCTCCTGTCAAATATGAGTTCAGCAGAAATGCTCAGCAGAGTTACAGAGTTAAACAGTTTTGAGAATGAGTGAATTAGGTTAATGTAATCTAGATTTCTGAAATCAAAATGAGGACATTTCGCAGAATTAAATATTTTAGAATTGTTTTCCTTTGTTTAGGACATGTTTTTAGAGGGACAAATGATCAGATAATTTGTTTTCAATTATTTATTATACTTTATCATACAAGACACATATTTTTCATAAACACCAGTACCTGTAAGTTCAAATGGCCCTAATTTTAAAATCTTTTAAAAAAATAAAATTAAAAGGATTCAAGCATGTAGTATACACTTTGCTTATCAATTTAACTGATAATAGAAAAGGAGAAATCTCAGATCATTTTATTGACATAATATAGGAATAATTATCATGTGGAGAAATGCTTCAGTCTTGCATTGACCTCAAGAATATCAAAAAAATATCACCTGTAACTCTAATTTTTTTTCATAAATAAGGAATATTGAACCCCCTTGTGCAATCTTTAAGACAAAATTATGGTTTAGCTGTAGTCTGTCTTCTCGTGCCATGCAGTATGGGACTTGGGCAAA
Organism: Corvus cornix cornix; assembly: GCF_000738735.6. Classification (NCBI taxonomy): domain Eukaryota; kingdom Metazoa; phylum Chordata; class Aves; order Passeriformes; family Corvidae; genus Corvus; species Corvus cornix. The sequence goes on from NC_046334.1 coordinate 48,626,999, forward strand.
TAGTTGTTCTTTTCTGCCCTCTGTTAAACTGTACAGATCGATATCTCCTCTAGTATCTCATCATCAGTCACAAAAACAATGTACTGCCAAAGTTCAAATCATTCCTGTCTCTGAACATTCTTAACAGCTCTCTAAAGTAGGCAAAGAATTAACTTTGAGTGGAATGGTAATGGTACAAAACCATCACTGAGTGACTTAGGTAAAAACTAAGAGTAATATTATGGTACATTTTTGCTGTTTATCAGCCATATTTAATGGTTATATTCAAATTGACTGTGAATAAAAAAATGTAGGGGTGGTACTTGAGAAAGCTATTCTAAAAATGTTTATGAACAGCATTCATGACATCTTATACAGTGGAGGTAAATAAGAAAAGTTATGTAAAAGCTACAGCAAGCTCTGTATTTCACTGATGCTTGCAAAAGCATCTCAGTTCTGGAGAGTGCAAGGTCTGCTCTAATTCAGAATGGATTTGACTTACTGGTGAGTGCCACCAGTCCAGTCGTTCCCATCACCACAAGCCACACACCAATGTGTGCAAATAACTAGGTAGTGATTACACTTACCCTTAGATCTTGGTCACTTTCTGTGTTCTTCATTGACAGTTCATATAATAATGATTATCTATCTCTAAATCTAGAAAAGCATATGACATAAAATGTTTTCATCCCAAGAAGATAAGTGTCTAAGTGTAGTCCTGCTATTTTTTTTCTGGCAAGCTGGAGTTATTCTGAAAAATAGATTTTAAACTCTCATTGCTCACTGAGCTTTTTCACTAGTACAGAACTCTCAATTACCTGTAGACACTTATGGACCATAGCTCTTTTCCTTTCATGACATTTCCTTGAACAGGAGTCAAGAAGAAAAACTGAACCTTGATTTGTTTAAACAAATTCACAGATATTAAGCGGTGTGCATGATTTTATTTCACTTTACAATTCAGTGCTGTTTTAGGACAGATACCTGTGGACTTATCAGTTACTTCCAAGTTTTTGGAGTTACATATTTTAAAGGCAGGTTTCCTCTGACCAAATCTAAAATCAAAACCAGGGTTTAGTCAATATGTACATTGCACTGAGTTTTCAAAAGTTAGCTGAAAAGGTTTTCTAATTATACTGGCACTTTTAGAGCAGAAAAAATGAGTACAAATAACAAAGAGATGATAAAATGGTAGGTGAAATTCCATGAAAAGGGATGTAATAATCCTTAGAGGAAAAAAAAAACATATTTGAGGAATAAGACCTTGAGATACAATAGAGCTATGAAAACATAATTTCAGTCCTTAAAAAAAGAGAATGGAATATTGGAAAACTAAAAAAAAAAAAAAAAAAACTAAAAAAAAAAATTATACCTCTGTATAAATCCAAATATTACTTTGTTTCCATAGCAGAGCTGGGAAAGTGCAGCAAAAGAAATAGGTATGTCTAAAGGTAGGGAATGACTTTGTGTAAGAAGCCACTCAATTTATTAAGACCAAAGCACTTCAGGCTGAAAAGAGCAACTGGAGGGGAATGCAGCAGAGCTTCACAGAATCATTACAGACATCGAGAAGATGAGTAGGGACCCACCCACTGTCTCTTCCAATACACAACTTCATGACCATCAAATAAGCAGCAAAAGGCAACTTCAAAGCAAAGCAAGAATAGGTTTCCTCATACAGTGTGATGCTTAGCTATGAAACGTCCATAGGACATTTTCTATAGTAAATGTCCACAGGCTCAAAAACAAGAGAGCACATTTAGGGAAGAAAAGTCCACTGAGGACTGCTAAACATGAAATTATTACGTCTCATGCAAAAAGTCCCTGAAACAAAAAGCACTGTAGGCTGTGGGCATACCACTGTGCCCTGGTCATGTGCTTTTAATTTTGCCCCTGGATCTATGGGGGAGGCACTCCTGGATGAAACCTGGCAGGAATTCTCTCACCTCTCCTGGCTGTTCTATATAGAAGTACTACAGAACAACTCAACAGTTCTTTGTGGTGTCAGAAATTTTCTTTATATGCAAGACTGACAAATTAAATATCACCTATATTTTTTAAATTCTCTATTGAGCATACCAATGGTCTTTGTGAAGGTTTCCCAAGATCCCTGAAAAGACACCTGGCACAGTTACTGACTGCATGGCTCAAATCAGTCACCTTAAGTGAGGTACCCATCCAGGTCTTTGCCACATGTCCAAAGTTTCTGTTCCACTTGCTAAGATATTTACCTAAAAACTGTACCTTCAATGGATTTATATCTGGATATGATGGACACAAAGCAAATGCAAACACTAATCTGGGCTTAAATTCAAAATGTAATATCAGTATAGTCCCATGTTTAGTTACATGTAAATAAAAATAAGGTTGCTCTGTTTCCCAGGGCTGAAGGTTGAAACAGCAGCAAGCATTACAGGAAAGTGAAAATCAGGTAAGTGTCAGTGAGGTGAGAAAGAGGCTCTAACCATCAAACATAACTTGAAAAAAAGCACATGAGAAGAAAAAAGGAGAAAATTACATTATTTTCTACTTTTCTGATTTGAACAAAGTAGAATGTAGAGGGGAGAAATGCAAGGTGAGATGAAAGAGTCAGTGTGAGGTGCAGAGTCAAGGAGCTGTTGTGCAAAGAAGCCAAAGCAGTAGTCAACAGGGCCAGCAAGAGACACTGGGCAAGTGATGAAGGGCTGCATATGGGCAAGTGAAGAAGGGCTGGAAGAAGGCAAAGGCTTACAGTCCTGGATTCTGAACACAGAGAAGAGCAGCTGAGCAAATGATATCCACCCTTTTTTCGGTAATAGAAATTAAAGAGATTTTGCAGTTGAACCCCAAGTAAAAGAAAATCAAAGAAGAAACCAGAGGGAGAGAATAATGAGAGGTAGACACTCCCCAAGCTTTTTGTAGTATTGAATAAAAATTTGGCATTTTCTGATATATTTAACCTATAAGAGATCCTTCTGGGAGGCTCAGGGCCTATTTAATTTACTTATTTATATATTTGTTTGTTTGTTTTTGGTATTGCCAGTGGTTATGATGCTCACTATTCCACAGCATTTCTTTTTTATGGCATGCTTTTAACCTCAGAGGTGTGATATTTCAGCATGATGATTCTTTGCATAGTAATCCAGAGCAGAAGGAAAAACATACCTCTCTTCAGTTAAAAATATCAAAACAACCTTTGCAGTAACACCTTGCATGCCTTGTAAAATAGTAACCTTGGCTTTTTAATCATGAAAAGAGAGCAGGTTTATATTTGATAAAGTAGAGAGAGTGGAACTAACAATGGGAAAGAATTACAAATATATAGAGATCTCCCTCAACACTGAAGACCAGTAATATTTAGAATAAATAAAGGTTGCAAAAAAAGAAACACTTGAGGGAAATATTCACTTTGGAATACAACTCCATCTTTTGTTCCCTAATAAAGTATAAAAAATTAGGTTCATCGACTGTTGGAAATTTAGACACACGCTACAGACAATGCACAGACAATTAAAACTTAAATTTAAATGTAACTGTTAAACAGTTCTTAAATGTTAGTTTTTAGAAATACCACAGAGTTGTCTGACATTAAAATTACAGGGGTTTTTGTAAAAGAACATTTATTATGTAGAAGACACGTAATATTGTGCTAATTTGATTTTCATTAAACATCTCTAAAGCTGTTGTGAAAATGCATAATCTTAAAAAAAATGGCAAACAATGTTCTACCCAAAAATGGTTGTATGCAGCCTCTAAACTATTTCTTGACCTCACTCTCATACAGAATAAACCCATTTTGGAAATCTCTGGATCAGGGAAAGTGGGATTGTTCTTTTCCCTCCCTATGTAGTCTAGAATTAAACTGATGTTGTTTCCCTAAAGTGTAGAAAACTTGAGGAAATAATTATGCTATCAGAGAAATGAATGTACAGGAATGTTTAAGGCAGGAAAGAAATAATCACTGACAGTAGGTAAAAAACTTAGGAGTAGGATGAGGAAAAGGGAACAGCTCAGATTTGGATATTGAACAGGGACAGGTACCACAAAAAAGGTCACAGTTTTGCCTTCAGAGACATTCTGCAGTAGATACACTGGTGAAATCTTTCTAAAGTAAAACTTGGATTAAATCAGAGAAAAGCAGAAACAAAAGAAGGGCTGAAAATATGAGGTGCTGTTGAAAAGCTGGAGCTAGGGGAGAAGTCAATTTATATTATTGCAACAATCCATGGCATTGGGAAAAAATCTGTCCGATGATGAGGTATTGGGTCTTCTTATTCTGACCAGAAATTTTTGTTCCATCCAAAAGATATCTGTAATTACATCTTATCTAAACACATACATTTCTGCCCTTTTTTTTTTCCATGGATCTTCTGCTATTATGGTAAAATTCTCAATGGACTCTAGTGAGAGCTGAGAGGAGGTCAGAACTGGGTAGGTTCTGTGATGAGCTGTACTTGGTATCCTACAGAGGAATGCCTGTTACTGCAGTTAGTGTTGGGCTCAGAATTGTGTTGGGAAAACAGGGAAGATGAAATGAAAGGAAGTCCAAGTGGACTGATGTGGCTCAGTGGAAAGAGTGGATGGCTCCTGCTGCAGCTGTGCAGGAGGAACTGGATCCTTACAAATTATTTCAGTATCAAGGAATGAACTACAATACACTTTGCCTCTCAGATGATGTGAAGAGCCTGTGGCAGACCCAGTGGTGCCACTGGGAAGGGCCCCTCGAGGTACAATAATGGATGCTGTTGTGAAAGCTGTATTTAAGGAACAGAAGAATATTCTCCCGAAGCCACAAGAGGAGCGATCCTTCTTACTTGTCACTCATCCTTCTTGTACAGTGGCATATGAGACTATGTAGATATCAAAATACCAAATGGGAGACTAAGAAAAGGACAAAGGAGCAAAGTGCCTAGAAGTACTGGCTGACTTCGTCAAACATAAAGGTTTTGACGTACCTAATGATTTAATCCATGAAATGATGTGGGATAGCAGATGGCTTGGGTTTTTATCAATAAATATCTCAGAATTCATTTCAGAGAAAAAAGAAGTAATTTAGAGAATTAGCTATGATGCCTATACAGAACCCATTCCTAATAAATTATATTGTATTCTAACTTGCCATTGCTTTGTAAAAGAGTAACCATAATAAAAATGTACTATTTTTCAGGAACAATGCATGTCTTTAGCTGCTTGAAATGCCTTTTTTCTCATCCTCCAGCTTGCAAAGTACCATTAAAAAGTCACTGTCTCTTGTGAGACATGGGTATACTCATGACACTTATGACCTAATTGTCAGCTTCATTAAGTTGTATGAGATTATCTTGGTGAAGGACAGGGGAGGGTATCTTTATATTTTACAAAAGAAGAGAACAATAAACATTTAATGACACAAGCACAATTTTGAAGGGACTAGTGCTAGCAGTTGGAACTATTTCTATAAATGTCGGACACGTGAGCATGAATTGAATGAAAAGCAGCTTCAGGATCTACAAAGGATTAAACAAAGAATAAACAAAGATACCAATAAGATTTATATTTAAATTTATATACCAGGATTTTTTTTAAAAAGGGGGGGTAAGAATGAAATCTTAAAGGTCTGAATTTCATTCTCATCCTTGCAATATTTTGTATTCTTTCTTATCCCATAGTAAATGAGATGCACTGCCCCTCCAAAGATAGCTTTATTTTTATAGACTGGAAAAAGAAAGCAAGCAAGAAGACTACTAGATCATCACAGCTATTTTCAAAAAGAAGGAGCAAGGCTTCCCTGGTGCACCACTATTAGGCTGCACTGGTTCATCACTTATCTTGATATACTTAACTTCAGCTTTGTAACAACATGGATGATGAATCACTCATCCAGCACCTTAGAAAGCAGGTCTTTCTGCTGAACCAAATTATAATAGACAGGGACTTTTGCAACTCTGCTTAGTAGATTCAAGAGGCAGAGACAGTGTGATGAAAAATGACAATTCATCTGTAGACTGAAAGCTCCAGTGTTTTTTAATAAATCCCTCTTAGAACAAGACCTGAGTTCTTAGTCTTGAGTTCTGGTTATGTTTCAGAACAAAGCTTTAGAGGTATGTAGGAAAGGTAGGTGCCCATTTCTCACCTGAGCACAGGGGCAAAGTGTGCAGACTTGCAGAAGCAGAATGTTCTTATTTCAGGACCTCTCTCTTCCAGTTCAATATGTTCCCTGCAAGTGTATCCTTCTGCCTTTCATGGTATGTGTGTTTCTAGAACAGAAGCCTCACAATGCACACACAGCTTGAGATTGTCAGGCATAATGACATAAAATAGTTAACCTAAAGTTAGGCTATAGTATGTCTTTCACTGTTGAGAACAAATGTCTTGCAAAGTAAAATTTCTTTTACTAAGAAGAAAAAGAAAATTTGAAAAACACCCCAAACAAATACTTCTGAAGCATGGGGAAAAAAAAGTCCCCACTGTTAAAGAATGACCAGAGATGTTTTATCTTTTATTTCTTGAAAATAAACAACAGTTATTGCAGGGTTAAGAATGAACATGAAAATCTTTAGTCTTATTAGAAATCTTTTTAGAAATCATGGGTAAATATTTAAAGCAGAATCCCAATGTGATACCAATTATAAGAGAACTAATCTTACCATGCTCTATGTAGAAAATGTAATTCATTGCAGTGTAGCAATTGTGTTATAGTTAAAATTTATTTCACAATGAAATAAATGTATATCTCTTGAGCAAGTTAATTTATACTTTTGATAACAAATGTTTTCACATCCACTACCCATGAAATCTCCATGGAGTCTAAGACCAATTGAGGTCATCCCATGACACTTATTTACCTCTTAACATGTATCAAACATAAATAGCAAGTAATTTTCATCAAAGCATCCCACTGGTGTCAAAGAACAGGACTTGACATAAACTACATTGCATGAACATTAAGGATGCAGATAAAGGCAACAATTCACCTTTCTTCCATCTTAAACTTGTTCTCATGTAAGAAGCACAAAAGGTTCTTTGTTGCCTATGTAAGACAGGGAGGTCCTTCAAGGATTGGAAGAACCATGGTTTTGTAGTTTTTCTAAATTTTCAAATATACCTTATTTATCAAGCTGTTTTTAAGAGATTCACAAGCACAGCAGGGGACTGCACATTCCATGATGAATTGGATGTGTTTTTCTACTTGAGACACACCAACTAAGTCTGTCTCAAGTAATGCCAAAAGGAAGCAGGCTGAGCAGAAGCACAAACACTCGTTATTTGCTCTCCTTGCTGCTTCTCTCCGGGAAACTCCATACTTCTACGGCTTCCCAATTGCCCAAGTGTTACTGCCCTTGTGAGGCTCGATGTGGCTTCTTTTGCAGTGTTGGTCCCCTAGTGATCGTAAGGTCCACATGCTCTTCCCTTTTAGTTGTCTCTGCAGGTCTCCTGGCCCCTCTTGGGCACAGTTATCCATACATACTTCTTTTACTTTCTCCTTCTTTTCTTTACTCAGGAAGGAGTTGCACAGGTAGTGTCTCTGATGCCTGTAGTTAGTTTACTGTATTCAAATCTTTTTACCCCTTGGGAAAGATCACAGACATCTGTTAAGTTGTCCTTGGGTAAGGAACAGAACTTACAGGCTAAAAAATTTAGAATTTGTTTGCAGCAATAGAAGTCATGTTTCCCAGAGCCTCTTTTTAGTTAGTCTCTGTATTTACTGTTGGACATAAATTTCCCCGTGTTGTTTCCCTAGACCCTACTAGAAAAGTAAGGGCAGTAAAATACACTCTGTCCTGCTCCAGAGACCTCTTCAGCAGAATTCTTAGATGTTTTTCATTCTTGTATTACTTTACATTAAAATATTAAAAGCCTGTCACAGAGTACCCTTGCATACTTTTACATTACCCTATGTAATTTTATCATGGGAATTGTTTTCTCTGCCTCTTAATCATATGGCACAATTATTAGCCCTTTTCCACAGTGTCAAATCCTGCTGAACTTGTGACTCATTAATTAACTATTTGTCTTAAATTATTAAAACTGTATGGAACACAGCAAAACATCACCTGCTGTTTATTGGTGTGTCTGTGAAGCTACAGGCTTAAACAACCCTGGCCGATTTGTTCTACAGTCTTTGTATGATAAGATATGTCTGTTAAACTATTAATATTCTCTTTTGGCTGGTGGATATCACACTTGGCATGATGTTGAGGAAAATTGTGTTACTCTCCAGTCAGAATTATAGTATAAGCTTCAGCAAAATTGTAAAAGCCTAACTAATAAAGACCTACTTTTAACAGGCAAAATAAAACCAAGATATTTTAGCGTACATGCTAAACACAAGAAAACACTGATCAAGATTTAAAAAAAAAAAATCACTTAAATCTGAAAACCGTTCTGAATAAAACAAGTGTCAGTTTCCCTGAAGAGAAGTGTCTGCCGCTTGTGCTTTATATTAGCAATTTGTACCCTAAGGTAAAATAGTAACATTGGTAGATGATCAACAGTGTTTCTCAACTACATGGCAGAATATTTTCTAATAAACACTGTGCATTTGACTACAGAATTCAATTCTGTTCTCGTCAGTATAAATTCATACACTTTTCTCATTTAATATTTAGGCATCTTACATATTCAAATGCTTTGTGAGCAGAAGATATGAATTCCTTAAAATGTACCAGAAGGGAGAAAAAGCTTTTTCTGGTTTTTTCTTTTTCAATTTCCAGATGAGGGAGCATATAAAGGTATTAAAGATTCCAGAGAATTTATAGGTGAACATGCTTCACATTCAGGAAGATTTGCTCCTCTTCAGTCTCATACCTTCCTTTCATAGGCATGCTGGGTGATAAAAAAAAGCTATAGGTGACCATAGAGCAACAGATATTTGTGGTCACCTGATGATGACAAATCAGGTGCATGTTGCATGGCTGATGTCATTTCCATGCATCATAAAATTCACGTATCACTTTCTAAGAGGATTTTTTAAAAAGCATTTTTCATTGCAAAATGCAGTTTTTCATCTCTAAATCAAACGTTATTGTATTAGTGGCTTATAAGATAACTTTCTTTCTCTGATATACTTCCTTAGCCTTTAAAATATGCTGTTTCCTTTTAATGCAAAATGTCTTTCAAAAATGGAAAAGCCAACCCTGAAAAACGTTGAGATTCTTCAAGGGGAGTTCAGGATACCTGATATCTTTCCAGTTATGTTACAAAATTTACCCTCACTGAATAACTGACCAGACATACAAATTTTAACAGAATAAATGTTCACCTTGACAGCAGTTAATTAGAACTTTCCATTCACAGTATTCATTACCAATTGCTCAATAATGATTGTTACAGCAAGCAAAAAAATTCATGGCATTATGCTTTCAATTTCTATACTACAGTCCTTTTGCTACAGAGAGCTGGATAGTGTTGCTAGATTGTGTTGCACCAGCTTTCAAAATGCTCTGTGTGCAATTTAGTATATAAATTCAGTTTAAGTTTCTTGTGTTTATGAGTTCAGGAATAGCGCTGTGAAGTTGACTCTGATGAAAATGTGACTTCAAATGATTTATGAGTTTTCCAAAGGCTTATATGAATTCAAAACTTCACTAAATTCACACGAGTGAACCTTACTAATTAATTTATATTTGCAGACCTTGAATAATTGCTTCACTTCAATTTCACATGCTCCTTATGTAGTATTGGAACATATGAGATAATGTTTTTTTTTTTTACTCAAGGGTATGTATTTTTCCTTTCCAGTTTTTCCAGTGAGTTTGAAAATACTAAAAGGAAGACTGTACATGTATAGTAGGTAAGCAATCTTCAAAATTACAGTTGTAGATGGATATATGGTATAGATTTTTTCCACTCTGATTTTATTTTCATTTCTATTCATTACTGTTATGAGTGTAACCAAGACTATGTTTACATTATACAACTACCAAGCTGCCAAGCAGGTGTCCCCAAGGAAACTGTAACAAGGAGAAACTTTTTAAATCACCTTCACATGGGACTTGCTGAGTACACTGCAAATTCCTAAACCTGGGACCCATTCCCTCAATTCAGGACTTGAAATCTACATCAAGGGCTATGGCTCAGAGATGAAGCAAGCCCGTGTGCCCTTCAGTGCTTAACTGTAGGGATGGAAGAAAGTTCCACAGAAACTGAGCTGAGAAGGGAAGTGTTAAGCAAAGTAAACAGTTTCTGGGCTGTGTGATTTCACCTCCATCCGTCATTTGAAGTAAAATAACCCCTTCGGCTTTGTTCGGGTGAATCTAAGGAAGGAGGACTTGGGCAGGTGCCTGCTGCTTTTCCTTAGGAGGCAGTGGCTGATAGCCCACTGGCTCTCAGTCACTGTGTGCCAGCTCAGGAACACAGTTGATGAGCACAAACCTGGGGATACCAGCTTAGGTGTTTGGTCATGTCCCCAGCCTGTGCTCAGGGTCTGGCCAAACACACGGGACAGGGGCAGCTGACAGAAGGTGTTACTCTCACCTTGTCATATTTCCTGTTACTTTACTCTCTTGACAGTCTTATTTTACTGCCTACCATACCCCTGCTATTTCATTTTCCAGTTAGTCTTCAGAAGAATGAAAGCCTAATAATTTTGTGTTAGTAAGACTCCAGTGCAGGCTACTCTCCTGGATGTGTATTGATTCATTATAATAAAAAATTTAAAAGTATTAAAATAAGTGAAGTGGTCATCTCATCTTAGTGGTTTGAAATTAAGACTAAGGAAAGAAACTTTCAATTTCCTGTTGTTTTAAATTCCTAATTTAAAAGCTACCTGATTTATTTTCAAGAGTTTAAATGACTGGGTTTTTAAACAAAACTATTCCTGGTTTTTTTTATCATTTTTTTTCATGTAAATGTCTTCATTTCCTGAAATGTTCAACAATAAAAGATAAAAATTCACATGTATTTTTCTTTACTTTATTTGCTAAGACCCTCAGTGAAAATAACTTCATAGTAAGTTCAGGTAGGTGCTGCCATTAAAATTACCAATCAGATGTATAAAACACAGCTGGTAGAGTTAGCTCAGACCAAATTAATGGTGAGCAAACAACTTTATATATTGAGTATATATGAAAAAAAGAGCAGAGGTTGTCTCTGGAGTATAAAATACTTAATTCAGAGAAGTGGGAGAAAATCAACAATATTCTGCAGGAGGAGGATGATCTGGTACATCATCTGATCTTTGCCCAATTTCCCATCAGTCTTGGGTAAGATAAGACAACCAAAGAAATTCTTTCCAGGTGGCTGTGCAAAGTGGTTGAGTAAAGACTTGTATGGCTTCTTGTGTTATGCAGATGGAAGGGAATTTTGGGATTACATAAAATTTATTTTGAGATGTTTTAAGGATATTGTGGAAATTTTCAATGAGATGTTCAGGAAAGGGACCAAAGGCACTGCAAGGGAGGGATCAATGTGAATCGGGGAAGTGCAAGAGAAGGAAAAGTGAGGGGAAAAGGTATAAAAGGGTCCAGTCAAGTGTGTGTTAGTCAGCACATTTGTCTGACTGAGGACCCTGCTTGATGTTCTCACTAAACCCTCTTTGTCACTGCAGAGAACAAGTGTATTTTGTGGGTGTGTGGGGGTGCAGGGAGGGAGGCTGAAGTGGCAATGTGTCAGAGGAGCACACAGGGCTGGGTGCCAGTGCCTGTGGGAGAGTGCAGCTACACAAGAGGGACAGGAATGAGCCTCTGTGTCCTTGGCAGCTGTAGGTGAAGTTTGTGTTCGTGCGGGTGCTGATAGAGGCACTTCTTTCTGCCTTGGTGGAGCTCTTGGTCATCTGATGCTTTTGGGAATTGTCTAAACCTCCCTCAGCCTGTATGGAAAACACACCATGGAATCCAGCATCTTCTAGTAGTTAGCAGGCAGGTTTTTGAAAAAAACCTCCCAATGTAAGAAGAGCTGCAACTGAACTAAGTTTTTGTGACAACACTAAATATATATATAGGATTTCATATTGTCATACCTACCAGTAATAATTGATTTATCATCCCTGTTCATGTTTTCCCTTTCTCATTATGGCAAGATTGTAAAAATATGAGAGCTAACCTATGCTGGGTCTGATTTTACAAATTTAGTACTCAACATGACCTCTAAAAGCTATAATCCCAATAACATTAACCAGGAAATTTTTTGCACCTTTCTCGAGGCTGCTATTTATTGTAGTCTGCATATATCTCACCCTTCCAAACACATGCCTGTAGCTACGTTAAGCTGTTTGCTTTGCGTTTGCCTGATTTATCCACATGGCCAGCCCTGCATAGCCAGGCCATTTTGATCATTCCTAATTGAAATATCTGAAAGTTATTGATTGTTTTTCATTTGTGCAGTCTTTTATGTCCAAAATGTTAAAAGGATAGTCCATAATAAGTTTCTTACAAATGATTGCTAAAGAAGAAGTTCACACATATAATGAGTGGTGGTATCCAACTGTGCCATCTGCACCATACCCCTTTCCATACACCCAACCTATAAGTGGCCATTTATATACTTTATATTATGTCCTTTTGATGATAATGAGATATCTAAAGCATGTTCTTTATGGCCCTGGCAATATTATTTTTGTTCATGTTAAGCAACATGTCATTTAAATTTCTGTATTGACATCTGTAAGACTTCCAGTGAACAAAGTACCAAACAAATGTCAAAATCTAGCTCTTTGGGAATATTTCAGTTTAGTTATATCTATCCTCCCATGGAAAGAGCATAAGGGAAGGAAAGATCATAAGCCTGGGCAGGAGTGGTGGTGGAGGTTTTCCTTCACTGGCACTGTGATTCTAAAAGAATATATAGAGGAAACCGAAATACTAAAATCTGTATTTATTTCCTACTAGTGCTGAAAGTTATTCTGAAAGAATATGAAAGTTCTGAAACTTCTGAAAGTTATGCTGAAAGTCATTCACTCACAGATTGTTGCCTGTGGTCAGAGGAATAATGCTTTTGCTTTAGAAGCACACAAAGTGCTAAGGGTAATGCGCCAGGTCAAAAACCAATAGATTATACCCATATGATATGTTGCCATCACTAAAGGAAGAATTAAATCAATCAACACAAGCAATGTTCTTGACTACTATAAAAAATCAGTAAGTGCATAGCTAGAGAATATTTGAGATTATGAAAGTCAACTCACTACAGGAGAACAATTGCCTAATGTCCTGCTGGGGATGGGAATGCATCTTATAAATGCTATTATTTTTACAAAGATAACATACAAAACAGTATTATTAATAAATCACCTGTCTTCTGCTCTTTATTTTCATTCTAATGGTGGTGCACCTGTTCAAAAGATTTTACAGGTTCTCCTAAAATGTGCCATTATCTTAGTATGAAGTTGCTGTGTTATTTTTGACTCTCTCCAACAAAGTACGTTTCTGCATCTTCTGTGGCATCTGAAAGACTTAAAGGCAGACCAGTACAACTTCAAAGACCAAAAGAGGAAAAGAATGATGAGTCTTCCACTCTCAGATGTGGATATGAAAGGAACATTTTTCCTGCTCTCATGCTTAGAAAGATGAGGAGCAAGATTATCATCATAGGTACTTTGTAGTAATCCACCATCTATGTCACAGCATTAGATATGTTAGCTAGTACTCAGACTCACTAAAATCCAGATTATTTTAGCCTGCAAATGGACCCTAAACCATTTTGCAACAGAACAAAAGATCTCGTAGTTGCAGGAATTCAGTTGTTCTCATAATACCTCTCATACAGGAAATCACTGAAATCCTTAAATGGACAGCATAATAGTGGCTTCAAGAACTGGAAAAGAAAAATATCTGGTGCTGTCTCCATTGGAGACAGAGATATGGGTACTGGCAAGGTAAAAAGAATTATAAGTGGAAAGCTGTCACTGCAGCTTCCTTCCTGTAAATATAGTTGTTCATGTTCATATTGTGATAAAACATGAACTCCCTGTGCTTGAATATTTAACAAGAGAACTGCCCATGGAGGAAGCTATACATGGAAGCTTTGGACTTGTCTGATGTAGTGATTTATTTCTTGGGACCACAGATGTGACTTCAAACAAAGGACCAGCAAATGTCAAGTGAGCTGCACATCCTTGCAAATCTCAGTTGCAGTTGTCTGGTGATAAGTGCAAAGGAGAGCAAAGAAGTTCTGCCATACACTTCAAGAGTAATATTTTAAAGAATATATTGTTCACTCAAATTTATACTCTAATCTTTGCCACGAACAAATGGCTAACACCACACCATAAATCGAGTGATGTTAACTTAGGAGGCTTTCTTCTGCTTTGCAGCAACTTCTATTATTAACTAAAGTAGTTTATGTGTAGTAGAAAAAGGGGAATGTTTCTCCTCCCCCTTTGAAAAGGCTAATATGTCATCCAACAGGAATGGCAGTCATATAAATCCTTTAAAAAGCACCTTTATAATTTTAGTCTGATATTTAAAGTTAACAAGCACTCTAAGCCCTTCTGCCAACAGTAGAAGCTATGGATGGATAACATCTCAATATGTACTCAGGCCGTGAGGCTACAGGTACTGAAGTTGAAGTTTTTGCCCTTTGTTTCTTCTAATGTAACTGAGGTATAGTCTGATATGGCAAAAGTACGTGAACTATCTAATCAGTGTTTGGCATGATTATAGCTAGCAATGGGTCTCTGCTTAATAAGCCTCATCTACAGTCCCACCCTCAGCTGGGATCTAAATGCCTGTTTCAAACCTTTCATGATCACAGGCTGGAGTTAAAAGGCTGGCAAGCAGCCACGAATGCTGGAAAGCCAGCTCTTGGCTCAGTGAGAAATCCAACTTGAAATGGACAGAGCTCCATCTCTAAGAGCAGACAGGCAGAAATTAACTTTGTCACAAATAAACAAGGATGAGCTACAAGATGAAAACTTAGCTTGTCTCTCCATTGGTAGTGAAATAGCAGCAATAAGGACCTTAGTGTGTTTGTGGATTTGCCATCTGTGTGTTCTCCATTCGTGGTGCTTCCAGGTCATGGCTGGGGTTCCAAGCATCCTCCTGGTGCTTAGGAAAAGCTGAGCTTGGCATCACTGCCTGCAGCACACTGCAGAATGGTCAGGCTGGCCTGAGCCATCCAGGCTGCTGGGCTCAGCACAATAATTCACATTTTCTTCCCCGGGAGGGCTTGAGCACTTGCTGAGCCCCCAGGTTGGGCACGGTATTGCTGCATTTGCATGGTGGGCCCTGAGCGAACATCTGGAACCTCTTTTTGTTCTGTGAAGTAGCTGAGTTATACATGTCTGACACAGAGAAATCCTGGTAAATTAGTCCTTTAGTCTATTGAGGTGCTTGCAGTACACTGATGGAAAAGATATTAATTCAGGACAGGCAGTTCTGGAGATCTCCATAACCCAAAGCAGCCTTCCAGCCTAGATGGCTGTTTGGGAGGCTTAGTTGGAACCTGGTGTTCTGTTGACCCTCTTCAAATAAATTTGCCAGATGGCCTGGAGCAAGGCAGTGTTTTTCATCCTAGTGTCTGCCGTTCCATGGGAGTGATGAGGTGTGCCTGATGCCAGATTTCCCTGTTCTGTGAAGTTCAGAAAGGACCACAAGAATCTGGGCATCCAATCCCACCCCAAGAGATCACTGTGGTACCTAGCATGTAATCTAAACTGATCTCATGGATAATGTCTCCTGTAAGATCATTTTAAACAAGTCAACATATTGGATAGGATTTATTAAAAAAAATATTTTGCTCATTAGTAGATTGACAGCTGTGCTTAATATAATGCAGGGCATGCCTTAAGGCTCAGTTCTCTCAGTGATATCAGTGGTGCTAATCATTAGAAAAGCTATTCAGCTGTTGCTTTTAGACTGCTAAATAAATTAATATTCCGGGAGGAGTAAAAGCTCACCGATTTGGAGAAAAGCTTGCAAATGTGGTTTGTAAAGCGGGTAAAAAGGACTCTTGTGTTTGCTTTATAGTCTAAAAATGTTTTAATCAATTTAAGAATACCAGGGAGCAAGGTTGCTTTTATTCTTTTATTTTGAAATGGTGGATCTGGCACTGGTAATATTGCTGTAAAATGTAAAGTCACAGCAGCAATATTACATGCTGGGTACCACAGAACACTCAGAGCAGCAAGTTGCCATCTAAAATTGCAAACATTCCAAATATCTTTATTTATATAGTTAATAAAGAGGAACATTGAATCAACCTGCACTCTAATTAGTCAATATTGTAAACAGTTCTTCACACCTTAATTTCTCTCCTTCTAACCATTGTTTCTGCTATTCCCACTGAGTTAATTTTAAAATCCTGTCAAACACTTCTGACTATGAGTCTCTGAAGTAGCTCAGGTAATGAACTTCTGATCTGACTACTTTTTTTTTCTGAGTGCTAACATATGAAGCAAGATTACTTCATTACTGCCTGGATGTTGTAAACACATATGATAATTTGCCATACACTTAAACACTGAGCTTTTTTCTGTGATAGGGGAATTTTTATGAATTATGTGTGGCTGTATAATGGATGATGGTGAAGGTTTTAATTTTGCATCAGGCTCCAATGCTGTAAGTGAAGAACCAATAACTAAAATTGTGGTACTTGTGCTAACTTTAAAACACCACAATTTCAGCTGAAATCCAAAGTGCAGAGACTGTTTCTCTGGTGTATTCCCTCAGAGGCTATCAGATGTCATGTTTTATGATCTGTCACATCCTCTTGCCATTTCTTGGGAAGATGAGCAATGTGATCAAATCCCTTGATTCACCTGATGAGTAAATAAAGATGTTCTTTATATTTATTTTGAAAGAGGAATGCCATTATCTTATCTTAGTTTCTAGTCACTGGAAATCTCAGTGTACTGTGGAAATTTTTTTTTGAGTGAGACTTTTAAAGAATAAAAAAATTTTTCTGATCTTAAGCAGACCAAGTAATTAGATAGTATCTAGCTGAAATAGTATCTCTCAAATATGTTTAAACATACTCATTTAATTAGTTCTAGCAAAGTTTTCAACTAGGGCAAATGGAAAAAATGCAGAGCCATCTCACTTTCAGAAGACTGGAGGTAAGACTCTGTCCTCAGATCCATGTGGCCCAGGATTTCCAGGAGAGTTCCCTTTATTCTATCTAGGGTCATCTAGAATAAAAATTGCTGCACTGCAATCCGTGTAATTTTGTCCCTGATCAACAAAGGAGCACACCTCATCTGGTAGCACAGATGTGCTGGGAAGCGGTGCCAGAGCAGTGGTATGAGATCTGCCTTGTGGTCTTCAGGGATGTCTGGTGCTGACTCAACCAGTGAGGATAATGTTGTTCAGTCCATGTAATGGTACACCCTGGAGGCAGCTGAAGCTGAGCTGAGCAAGAAAAAAGAAAGCATCAGTCCTGAGTTTCCTGGAGCAGGTACTCTAGGGAGGCTGACTGTGCTTTAAACTTACCTCCAAGAACACTGTAAGAAAAGTTTTTTGGACACAGACCTTAAGTTTCAGCCACAAATTTTAGTCCCCTCTTGACTGTTACACACTGCAAGAGCTAATTACCTCAGCCTCTGAGGTGTCTGAAGCAGAACTTGTCAGTGCAGTCTAGCAGTACTTCTCATTCCCTGGCCATATTTTCTGTTTCTGTTTTCTCCCTAACCTACTCCATGGGGTCCCAACTCCACAAAATTTCTCAGTTATCCCATTTAATATCATCTCAGAGTACCTTTTACTGCTCTGGAAGTAGTCAGGATCAGATCCAATAACAGTAAATACTGCAGGTTGTGCACAATAGGTATTCCTTTTCTAAAATACATTAACTGCTAAAGTTTAATTCAAAATCAGGTAATATTGAATGAGATCATCTGTCATTTGATCCTTTTCCTCCATTCTCAGCATACACAGCTTTATTACTAGTCTGAGCAAACCGGAGAACCTGTGCATCATCATAACCATAAAACACTTTCTTTTGTCATTAATTAGACACAACTGGGCAGGAAATAACACAGAGACCATAAAACCCAGTGATGTATACTCAGCTCAAGGCAATAGATTTTTCCTTTGATTTCCAGAAACTTTTGCTAGAGCTGGAATATGCTGCAGTCCTTTTTTCTGCAACAAATGCTTCTTTTTATACCTCTTTGCCCTACCTTTCTTTCAGCTTTCTCTGGCCCATGAAGTGAGACATCCAGCCGTGACAAGGAAGACAAGCAGTTGCAGACAGTAACTTATTTTAAAGGCACTTCCCATACATACCAGAAGTCTCAGTGACAGTGTGAAGAGTGTGTAGATTATGTCCAGTGTTTCAGACATTTCCTTTAACAAGTTATATTCAGCGGTGCTGTAGAGTTTCATGTATGAGGAAAACCTGCATAATTTGATGAATTCAGCTTTATGCTGAAAGCAACAGGACAGCTTAATGTGGCTTCTTGGTTGCAATGGCTAGATAACTTGGGGACCAGAATTTGGGCATAAGTGCAGGGGACAAGAAGTAAAATCCTCAGCAGAGGTTGTTCCACACTGTTCAGAACAGTGTGGATACATTCTCATGTACAAAGTGGGCCTGTCAGGCAAGTTTGACTCTTCTCCCTGCATTTGGACATCTCACAGCAATGGCAGAACTGCTGCATTCTAGCTAAGGAAAGTGATAGTGGGATTTCTTGTGATGAACTTCATGGCCAAGCTGCCAAATCTGGGGGCATAATTATTGATAGACATGTGTATGTGTGTGATACCAGGAATTATAAAACATCAATTCAATGTTACCACAGGTCTATGAAGTCTATGAATACAGTCAGGAAAAGTGAAAAGCCCTTCACAGTATAGGAAAGAATTGACATCACATTCCTCTATATCATGTGCATGCACACAAAAAAATTAATGATTACACCTGTGCTTAAAGGTGCTTCACAGATGCAGAGACACCACTATATTCTCTAAAGAAAAAAAAATTTTATAACTCTTCTTAACCCAAAAATTTCCCATGTAAGGAAAATAGTACAACTGAAAATCTTCAAATATATGATACAAGCCTAGATCATAATTATGATGAACTACTTTAGATCATGAGCTTTAAAGAACTAGATGGGAGGATGTAGAGTGGCTGCTGTATTGAACTTCTTTGGTCAGACCTCAGTGCTTGCTGGGAGCAAGGCAGTTAAGACAAGGGCAGGTGTAGGCATATTCATAGGGTGTCTGTGAATATGGTTGAGATATATTTTGACAGACTTGGAGAAAAACTTTTGCTCTCTGTCCTCTTGTCCAATACATCAGTCCAGGATTTTGATTTTTTTTTTCTCCAGCAGGTTCAGAGGCAATAAAATTGAGTATAATGTTATTAACAGATATTTGGATACTTTGAAATGGACAAATATATAACAACAAGAGCCTGTTGACAGATAAAATACAAATAGCAAAAGAAGCTAAATCGTTCCCAAGTGTCACAGAACATTGGTCCTGGTCAGACTGAGCAAGTGGAAATGGTGTGCATGCATGAAAGGGAATTTTGTGTTCTGGCCACTCTTATCAAATTAGTTTCAAAATGGAAAACAGAAATAGACTGATATCTTTCCTTTTATTTCAAATATTTCAAAATAATTTTTCACACTTATTTTCAAAATAATAATATTTCAAAGTAATTTTTTCAGTGGTCATTCTACCCTGGGTAAAAACAGTAATCAGTCTTAGGATTTGAAATAGAACTGAAAAATTATGTATCCCTAACAATTTCTGTAATTCTACTGGTACACATTTTCTCCACCAGTTTGTCTGATGATAGAATAGAAGATAATGAGAATGTTTGCATGCTTTATTTTTTAAATAATTTTTTTGTTAATTTGGTAATACATGAATTACAGTGTCAGCTAACAAAACTGAAACAGAAAAGTGGCAACGGTACAGTCTTCATTGGGAGATTCTTTACTGCTTTTATGCCCTAAAATGAGAGGCTGTGTCACTGTTCAAAGCATCTCCAGTTCTCCCATGAATATTTTTAATGAATACACCTCTTTCTCCTGAATTGGAATTACCATCTGATTGAGCATTGTGGGTGTGATTTCATCATAAAATACAGAAAAATACAGATTGCAGAGTTGCAATACGGGATCCACAAACGTGCTAATTAATGAGTGACATTTCATAATTATAGTTAGTGCATATTTCCAACTCTCACTGAGGTAAGGAAATTAATTCATTTTGTAAAACCTAATATATTGCAAGTTATCTCAAACATTTAAAACTTAGAAAATAAGAAGGAAGGAAGAAAGGAGTGGAAATTACTTTCAAAAACCATCCTAAACTTCAGTTGAGGAAGTCATAAATCTCCCTGCACTAATGATAATCCAAAAATGTTTAGCTAAGATAATAAAAATGTCTTGCTTGCTACCATAACTTATTTTCATGACCTACAATAACTGTTATGAATGTTTCCCATCAGTACACATATATCTTTTATCAGTCTAGAATATATGAACAATGTCTCCCAGACAAAGCCATTTAAAGAAACTGCAATAATAGACAAGTTGTATCAACAATTAAGCTTATTAAAAATAATGTAAGAAAAATCAAAAGGACTTTAAATGTAAAGCAAGTGAACATATGCACAGAGAAATAAAATTAAGGATTTGAGAAAATTGTCCGATTCAGCATATTCAGTAGCTTGTTTTATTCAACATGGTTTTCTGAAATCAAATTGAAAAACTTATGTAAAAAGAAATCCTTTAGCACCAAGATTTTTCTCTCCTAAAATCAAGTTACACAAAGAAGTTTACTGTTGCCAAGAAAGATTTAAAAGAATGTACTTTGTTTCTAAGTGGCTGCAAACTGTGGGAAGTAAACAAATACCTTATGCAACATAAACAGTATTAATGTGGTGTACAGAAAAGGTTAATTAAAATCTGTGGTTTCTTTCTCTGTACAGAACTGACTGAGAAGAATTTTTAAAGCACAGCTGGTGTGTTTCTTTTAGTTCTTCCGTTATTAGCACTTGATCTACACTCAATTTGCGATGATAAATGAGTATTTTGACTTTCATGTGGTGTTATGCCACCTCTCATTTTTGTCATGAGCATGTCAATCGATAACCCAGAATGAAGAGAGCATTTGACAGCCCTAGTCAGAGTATGGTATTCATGCTCATGGTCAAGATGGTATTCTGCTGATATGAACATTTGCAAATGCAGACAGGAGTAAGACCTGTGAAATAATCCATGTGGAAAAAAAAATGGAAAAGCTTCAGCTGCCTTTGAACTGTGTTTGTTTTAAGAAAGGGATGGAATATTGGAAAATTCAATGTAAGGAGAATAACAAAAGGAATATTTTTTAATTAAGAAAGCTTGAAACAGGAACAAAAAGACCTTTCTTTTTGGGAAGGGTTTTATAAAGACAATATTGATCAGTTACATTAAGGTCTTTTAGAGATAAGATGGCTGATTGATTTATTTGCACAAAATCAGTGTTAGGTTGGATTTATAAAAAGGATTTTCAAAAGGATTTTTACATCAGTCCCAGAGAAGGATCTGTAGAGATTCTATGGAGTGTCATTTGTCTGAAGCTGCAAGAACAGGTATAATAAACATCTGTTGGATATGGGAAAGGAATATTTGTCCTTTCAAAGAGATAAAACGTGCATGCATACACACATAAATAAAAAAGTGATTCTCCAAATTAAGCATGTCATAATATCTTATAAACCCCAGACATTAGGACCTAAAACTGTCAGCTTCTTTTCTCCCTCATTAATCTCATAATATAACTCTGCTTCCTGCACAAAATTACATGCTATAGATTCAAGTAATGATTTCTGTCTAGTTAGAGAGCACAATAAAATATATTTCACGCTTGTCAGACATAGTTTCAAAACAGAGCACATATATTGTAAAACTGAATTCAGACTTACTTTATGACTGATCAAATCTGAGCTTTATCTTCAACAACACAGACTAATTCAGGATATATTAAAAATTAATTGTTGCCATTTGTTCCTTGGAATTTTATACTATCATTTAAAATATATTCTGCAAGGATATATTATTTTTTAAATTATTTATCCACTGAACAAAACAAACCTTAAAAAGTAGTTATAAAATTTGTATCATATCAGCCAGCTTGTGACCATGATGACCATGTCAGTGTGGTGAAGAACGACCGATGACATTCTCAGTGCTGGAGAATACCAGAGGCACCCCTTAGAGATTTGTATTAGGACCTATGGTGTGATTAACAAATCATATTTTTGAAAAAGCTACTGACTACAGAGGTCACAATGTTTGTAGGCAACACAAAAATAATTAGGGCAGTGAGTAAACAAAGTTTTGAGAAGTGTTGCAAAATGTTCTCATAGCACTGTGTAAGCAGGGAAAAGAAAAAAAGAAAAATTTCAAAAATGGCAGACTTGAAATTTTTGTATGTAAAGAAAAATACGTGGAGTAAAAGAACTACATGTACACCATGATGTATTTTAAAATGACAATTACTATGGAGGTAACAGAATATGAAGTCTTTATAGGAGGATTGAAAATACCTGCTCAATTCTCAATGGCAATCCACCAAGGAAATAAAATGTAAAATATATTAAGAAAAGAATTGAGGCTAATTCCTTCTATTGTTAGCTCACAGATGAAATGTTGTTTACCTACAGCCTCAGTGCTTCCAGATTTTCTCATCTCATCTGCAAAATAGCCCAGAACTGAAAAATGGGTAGATAAAGGCTACAGGGGTGACCAGAGATATACGGCAGTTTAGATATCTAGAAAAACTAAGTTAATACACTTCAGCTTGGAAAAGAGAAGATGCTAAAAAGATGGATAGCAAAGCAGTTTTCTGAGACTTCTTGTAGTTTCTCATGATGAAAGAACTGAGGGTATACAGTGAAATTACCGTACAAATTATAACTAAATTAAGTAACTCATGGCCACACCGTGCTGCAGAGGCCAGGCTCAGAAAGTAATTTTTAAAACAAATTAATGGTAGAAAGGTCCAGTAGAGATTATTAAGTCTCTACACTGATGGCTTTAGAAGTCCCTAAACTGTAGATTGCTGGAAGCTGGAATGACACATGAGGGAAAGTGCCAATGCATCAATTGTCCTGTTCTTGTTCTTTTTTTGCTAAGCATCCACAAATGGTCACTTCCAGACTTACCAAAAGGGATCTTTGATTTCATCAGGAAACCTGTTTTCAAATTCTTATCTTAACAGTGTTGCAGAGAAGATAAGTTAGGTCATAGTCTAAAAAGGTATACTTAAACAAAACTGAAACATCACCTAATTAATACCTGAAATATATTAACAAGAAATAATAATGCATCATTTAATAATCAAGTTTATTTCATTTATATTAAGTATATGGCCAATGTTTTCCATATTTGAAACCATGTCACCCACCAGGGACAGCAGAATTCCTAAGCCTGAAATACTTGAAAGGGCCAAAGGAGTTTTTTACTTCCTCTAAGTTTTGGTTCCTTCAGTGTAAATGATAATTTTTTCTAGTTTCTTCCTCTCTCACCTTCAGGGAATTTTTTTCAATAAAGTAGTGGCTTAAAAAACACATAATGTCTGATATACCTTCAAATGCAAATACAGTTCTGTCTTTAAAACATAAATATATATGCCAGGCTTAAATATAACCAAAAAAGATAAGATGGTATTTTAACAGAGAGTAGAAAGAATCTGTGAGTTATTTGTAGGAGTCACATTTTGCAGAGGTCAAATATTATGGAAATATTTCAGTTCCTTTATCTCATCTGTTAGAAAATCCTTGGAGAGTGTTTATTTATCTACCAAAGTCAGCGTAACAAATTTCTATCTTCAGCAGGCAAGACACACATTTCTTTTACATCAAAGAAGAAATGCTCAGTTCTTGATATCTCACCTATTTCACAACAAAATCACTCCTTACTGAAGTTTACTTCACAGTGTCTGAGGGTCTCTTGTCAGTGGACAATTTATCATTAGGCAATAATGATAAACATTATAATAAACATCTGCTGTTTCTCCAGTATGATTTCATGTCCAAGCAATCAGCACCTGGGAATGTATCTCCAGGAGCAGGTTTCTTGCGCACTGAAGGACCCACCCTGGTGCCTGCAGAGTACAAGAGGTTTTTCAGAATTTGCAGAGTCCTTCCTGATGGAAAGCCTGTAAAAACACAAGAAAAACCTGCTGTTACATTGGCAAGTTCCTGTAGCATACAAATTTGGGCTATAGCCCTTTGACCTTATTGTGGACTCCATTTAGAGTTGCCACTTCTGAGAGTGTTCTGAGAGTGGCAGGTAGGTGAGTGTGGCCACTGTACAGCACATGTCCAGGGGTTCATGCGACGTAGCCAGCCTGGACCACAGCTAGGATGGCACCCATCTGTAATGAGAACGTTATTGTAAAGCTTTCACACATCCCATAATCAAAGCAAACTGAAGTCAAAAGAAGTGTCACCTTGAGCTAGGTTGCAGAACTGGAAAACACACCTGCAACAAAGACAAGCCGCCCCATGGTTTCTTCCCTGACTTCACAAGACCTTGGGAAGAAGGAGAGGCACAGTCCTACTTTCTCCTGATCATGAGCCTTTTAAAACACTGATTATTGATTTGGTTCTTAGAAAGGGATGTACAAATCGGACATGTGATTTAATTGTAAACAGGTAAAGGAGTCAGACTTATTTTGGCCCTGAATTCTAACTGAGAAAAAAAGAATATGTTATATCCTTCATTTCTTATCCTGACCTCCTTGGTCTGTTTCTCCAGGCAGCCCTGCAGTATGAGTGTTTGTAAATAAAAACTCATGGACCACCATAGCTTGGTGTGGGGAGTGGGGACAGAAAAACTGCTGGCACACTACACATGAAAGGTAATTTCATTAAATAAAATTGGTAAATTCTGAGAGTGTCTGAAATAGAAGTAAAAAGGGAATAACAGTTGCTAGAAATCTGACCATCCTCCTTTCAATGGACCTAACTATTTTTCTTATAGAAAAATAAGAAAATGATTAAAACTTGTAAAAAACATGGGAACTGCTGACATAATAAGCTGCGATTTATATGAAAAGGATCCTTTTTGCTTCTCCAGGGCATTAGAGGTCCTCATCCATTTCTCTAGACTGCATTTGTTAACTCTGAAATAGCTCAAAGGACTTGGAGAATTTTAAAAGCATTGAGATGTCTGCAGGGAAAAAAGTGAAGCAACATTTTTATCTCTTTCCCACCTGCTTTTAGCAGGTGTGTGCAGTCAGACTACATAGCTTTTATGCATTGTGAAGCTTACTTAATTTAGACTTCATGCTCTACACATTTCAAATTGGTTTGACCCCTTCCTCTCCCAGGCACACACAAGTGTACAATTGAATTTTTACTGTATTTTCCAGTATATACTGTATCCTTTAATTTATTCAGGGTTGTCTTTTAGAGCAGTTAAAAAGCATTTTAATTAACGTTTCAGTCAGAAACGTTCCTCAAAATTTTTTGCTGAAGACCCAAGCATAAAAAGTGACTCTGTGTGGATATTGCATATTTTGTTGCAATGTTCGTATTTCTGGACATAAACTGACTGCCTGGAAATTTTTTCACACCTCGGTGACTAAATGGCAAAAATGTATGTGTTTAATTATTAAACTCTACTTTATTCGATGACTTAAAAGAACATCCTCATAAATAGGGAGCCATCAAGGAGTTTGAAGGTTTTTTCTGCCTTTCCAGATAATTTCTTTGTTCAACTACCATTTCCCATGCAGAAGGAGAATTCTCAGCTGATTGCATGAGCTGAGGATTCCACTGTCTTCCTCATTACTATTTGGACATAAGAGAAAGACAAAAAAAGAGCAGAATGCAGACAGACTCCAAAAACTCCTGGCTAATCTAAATTCATGCAGCTAAACTGAAGTTGAGAAATCCCAAGGTTGTTTCATACTGTTTTGAGCCAACGTGGCATAGATATGTTCCTGTAAAGGAAAAAAAAGATGTAATCTGTTTCTAATTATTCTGTCATTTGCTCTTTGAAACCAAAAAGTTTTTGAAAATAACTTGGACCAATAATTGGACAGGTATCCTTGATATTCCTTACCACAAAATGGAACATTTTCCATTCATTTGAATTAAAAAT
Organism: Corvus cornix cornix; assembly: GCF_000738735.6. Classification (NCBI taxonomy): domain Eukaryota; kingdom Metazoa; phylum Chordata; class Aves; order Passeriformes; family Corvidae; genus Corvus; species Corvus cornix. Next base: position 48,652,926 of record NC_046334.1, read on the forward strand.
TACTTTAAAAAAATGGACATACCTAACAAGTGGAAATTGGTCAATGACAGTCCATATCTACACCTCTGAATAGAACCATAGAATCACAGAAATATAAAATGGCTTGGTTTGAAAGGGACATTAAAAATAATCTAGTTTGAGCCCCACCATAATAATGAATTGCAATCAGTAGTTACATTGATTATTCTTTTTTTTCTGTTATGAAATAAAGAGTAGAACAACAGTAAGGAATAGTATGATACCTTATTTTCGAGGGATAGGTGTCTTTTTTAAGCTGGTAGCATTGTGAGAGGACTGGTTTTGCTGAGGAGACAAATATCTGAGTCTTTTTTGTCAGTGATTGTGGTTGAAAAAGAGATGTATCTAAAATGTCACATTATTTCCAATGTCATACTAATTTTCAGTATAAAACTGAAAGCAAAAAAAAGAAGTTAGAGAAATTCAAGTTGGAAGGAATCCCTGTGGGCCCAACTCCCTTGCCAAAGCATTCCCAAAGTTAGTTTCAACTTCGAAGTTTTACTGTATATCTCAGGGTCATATCCTGTCAAGTTCTGAATATTTCCCAGGACAGATACTCTAAAACCTTTTTGGGCAGACTTAATGAGAACTTTGAATCAGTCAATGCAAATGCAGATAAATTGGTCAGTACAAATAAAGTGAAAAGGGAAAGGAAAAGAAAACAAAATAAAAGTGTTTTGGAGAGGAAATTGTCTCAGCTTTCAGACCGGACTCAGTCGGCATTACTTTTGAAAGTAAAGTCACAGTCTGACATGAAAAACATGTTTCATCTGAACTAATTCTTGGTTACTTACTCACTAGGTTTTAGATTTGGACAGGAGATTACTCAGCAGCAATTTTGTGAAGCCGTTTCTATACATAATCACAGAAGGGTTGAGTTTGGAAAGGATCTCTGGATGTGATCTGGTTCAATCACTCTGATTAGGAACAGAAACCTGCTGTCATGGCTAGCTGACATAAAGGAATGAATTTTATACTTCCTGTGGGCTGACTTCTGTTTGAGAGAAAAAGAAATTAAATCTGTTTTCTAATGTTAATGAAAATCTTATATGTAGATGAATCCTCCAGAAAAATCACTGGAAATACTTTCATTATATTCGAAGTGATTGGGTTCATATTCAGGGCAAGACTTTTTTAAATTTCAGAATCAGAGCTTAGATTCTTAGAAAAAGACAGTGGTACTTTTTCTTAGACTTTTGTTCAGAATAGTTTTGCAGACTGAAGCAGACAGATATATGTGGTTATAAATTTTTCAGTTTGGAAACAGAAAATGCTCTAATAACTTTTGCAAGAGGTTCCATACCACCTTGTAAAAGAAATAGGATGGTCAGGAAACCTAACTGGTTTTCAAAAGGGGTTTGATGAAATTACTAAAATGATTTATGGTCTTTGCATTACAGTTGTATATTCCTGATATGTTGTGAAGGATATGGTTCAAGTTCAAAAAATCTGGATAAAACATTACTGAAATAATGAAAAAAAAAAACATTTCGGTATTGTTTAAAAGAAGACCTCATGTGGTTTAGTTTTAATCTCAATGAATTTATTTCAGGAAAGTGATTTCTAATGTGAACTGAGAGATCATACCAAAAAGACATGTCCCATAGTTATGAAAATGAGCAAAAAGCATCCTAATAAAGTTAACCTGGATGTGATTTGAGTATTATTTTATTTGTGACTCTTGTCTTAACTGAAAGACTATTTTGAAATTTTACAAAAACTTTTCTAAACATTTCTGCTGCTGGACATGTGGCTGGAACTTCCCCAGAATTTAGCAGGCATGTTTCAAATTCCCTGTTAACAGATTAGTAGGAGCAGAGCAGATGTGGCCTGCGAGGTCAGAGCCAGAGAAACAATTGCTGGGAGTAAGCTAAGTGAACTGCGTTAAGGATGAGGAAAGTAGCATACAGCAATCAACAGCACACAGAAGTGCACACAGGCATTGTTGATAGGAAATGTTACACACCTTTTGAAGTATCTGCTTTTTGAGATGAACTTTGTTGAAAAAGCATTTTGTGTAAACAATCCTATCAATTTCTGAATAAAAATTAAAATATTGAAAAAATTTCTTAGGACCTCCTTAATACTTTCCATCAAAGTATTTACTAAAAGAAATGTGAGAAAATACACCACAAGAAATATACTGTCTTTTGGTTGCTAATACTTTCTTTGTGCTTAGTAAGAATAATAATACCATCTTTATATTTGGAAGTTTCTCTGCTGCTTTGATGTAAATAATTTTATTCTCAAACACACTTCTGTGGGTTTTGAGGATTCTCACTTCAGATGAAAACTGCCAGCTTGTGCGCAGACACGTTCAGGGCAGTGAAGACTCTGTCATTATGAACTTGTGCCTGTAGCACTCTCTTTTCATTCCTTGTATTTCTAAAGGCTGGTATTGGCCAGATCCCCACTGCCTACATTTGACAGAGCTCTGTCTAGCTTACTTAGGGCTCAGCTTACAGCTCTTTCTGTGAGGAGCAGTAATTTTGTCTGCCCTGTGTCTGCTGCCTGCTCACTTCTGTCCATGAAGATAACCTTCTGCTAACATTCCAGCAGGGAACTCAGAAAGGCACCTTTTCAAGAAGATTTTGTGTGTTAATGAAAGAAGTTATCTGAAGTCTCTGTACTATTTCTTGTTTTCCTGAACCACCTGCTGTGAATGCACTGCATGAAATTAAAAATATTTAATTACCCAAACTATATAATTGCAATATAATGAACTTCAGCATTTTTAAGGCAGATTAATGTAGTATGTAATTTTATGAATAGAAGAACATTTTAAAGTTTTAAATAATGGCTTACAGGGAAAAGAAAAAGGCATTAAAATAATTTAAATAGTCAACTGTGAATTAAAATTATATTAAATCATCCATTATAAAAGAATTTTACAAAACATTGTTGTTCTCTCAGTTTTAAAAAAAGTTTAACCTATACAGGGATAATTCAGGAATGTTTCCTCCTTACTAGTTCTAGAGATTTGTTCTGGGATATGATACTGCGGAGTTAACACTGGGACAACTCCTGAGTTCACAGGAAAGAACAAACCGGAGGTGTATTCCCATGGATCTCAGAACTGTGGGATAAGGGAGCCAGAGTTGGGTAGACATCAGCCCGCAATAAAAAAATAAGCAATAACGTTTGCATTTGTGGTGACGGGAATTAAGAGAGCACATTTAAGCAAGTGTCAGACTAGAGAGAAACAAGAATTCCATTTTGACTGCCTTTAAACAAGTGACTCAATCTTTTCTAAGTCTTACTGCTGATCACATCCCACCTTGCTGAAATACACAACCATTGTTCAGATTTTAATTTTCCACAAACATAAGTTTGTTGAGCTTGAGTTGTTTTCCTTTTATTAAGCAGTTTTTCATTGTGTGCTTCTTTGTTACAACCCCTATTCAGACGCAAAGGATTTAAAATACTTATTTACTCATACAAATATTTTAAATAAGTAATGTAAAAATCAATAAAGCCAATTAAGTTAGGAGATTAATATTCATTATGCAAAATAAAAAAAGGAAAATTGAACAGAAAAAAAATCCTACTAAAGCCCAATCCCTAACATTTCATTAGGCATCACATCTTAATAAAAAACTCAATAAAGTCAGAGAGTGCAATCTGCAGTTTAGTGTGTATCAAGTCAGCTTTGTCTAGAGAGAATGTAATTGTTTAGTACTCTGGATATATGATTCCAGAGCAGATAAGGCACATAGTAGGTGTGGGACTATATGTGTTGGCTGTCGCTGAGGGACACATTATGGAGACACATAACAGGATACCACATCAGGGAAGTTCTCTGTACGTTGCATGGCACAGATGGGAAAATGTTGTGGCTTAGGATGAACAGATGAAAACAGCCAAGCTTTAAAGTCTTTACAATAGGTAAAAAGTGAAGCAAGAGTACAGATAGGTGTGCATCACTAGTCATTGGATTTCCTAACAAGCGTTAATGGACACAGCAGAATGGCACTACACACACGTACATTATTGCCATCATTCAGTGAAAGGTCAGAGGCCTCACATCAGTAGGTATTATGGTCAGTATCTCTTTCTGAGACTTTCTTCCAAGGGCGTCTCAAACGAATCAGAGATTAAATATATTCTGTGGGTTTTATAGCTTTGATTTCTGCTAATCTCCCATGACTGTGTGTGACATGAATGGCATTTTATTTATTAATAGAAAAAGATGCAACTAGATACTGTTGGGTGACATTAAAAAAAAACAGTAACTGAAAGAGGGGCTAAATAACCACGGGCAGTATCTCTTCCCTTGTGCTAATTCAAGCAGTGATCTTGATGGGTTATTGTATGGTCAGTCACATACTCAAGCTTTTAACCTACATACTAGTGGAACTAACTGGAAAAAGATAAAATTAGCTTTGCATAACATTCACCTAGATTCTCTCAATTAAATTTCATCTTCTCCTACTTTCCAAACAGCAAAAAGTTCATTTGCCACAGAAGTTGTCAAACTGACATGATGAAGATTTCTTGAGATGTCTCTGATGTAGGCCCCTATGTACAAGTGTACAACATGCCTTCCAGAACTCTTCTACGTGGAGATATCACTCAGCCACAGCTCCTCTGCAGAGAACAAATCCACAGAGCTGATAACACAATTCTTGGGAAGAACACAGCTGTTCATCTGGTTTGCCCAGGCTGAATGACACAGTACTGCTCATCAGCAGATGCCTCCGTGAAGGAAAAGATCTCCTTCACCACTAGTCACGTGTGGAAGTTACGTAGGCAGACAGTCACAGAAGAAAAATGAATGGATAAAAGAGGAAAAAAAAGCCCAAGAGAAGTCATAATTTGGTGTTAACTTTTTAGGTTTCTTACACTAAAATTCATAATATATAATGACTAGCAACACAGCCAAAAAAGGTATTAATATGACAATGCTTTAAGCTAGTGCAATAATCATATAATAGTTTCTTAGGAATAGAAGTGGTACATTCATATAGGGTTGTTTTGTTGAGGGTTTTTTTGAAAGTTCCATTTCTTTAATTCTCAGTTTGGCTTCTGACAGTATCTACAGAAGGAAAACTGTGGGAACTTGCAAGTGTTGTAAACTCCAAGCTGTTAAAACTTTTTTCTCCTTAGGGTACTCACCTCCCAGTTACTCACTTTTTATCTGGTACATATAGGACATGATGCAATGCTTGCATCCCTCATGGAATTTAGAACATAATTCCATTTTTAAACAATGTAAAACAGGTAAAACTCTGTAGAACAGAGACAAGAACATGGCCAGAAGCTGAATTTTCCATCTTTTTTCTGCAGAGGAAGAAAATGATCAAAGAAAAAGTTGTTAATTCTTCGCCTCTTTTCTTGATATTTCAAAGTGGTAACATATTATGTGACTTATTTTACTTATTTAGTCAAAAAACTTGTGCCATTAAACTGGCACAGAACAGTGTTATAGGAGTAGAATATTCAGCTTTAGAGTCATGTACCATTAACACAGCAAGGTATGAGTGTATGCTTGGGTGTGTGCAGAATCTTGAATATCATTCTGTTGAAATGAACTTTGGTGGAAATGGCTTAGAATTCTTGGAAAATCATTTGATCCAGGAGTATGGAAGCTAGACAAACTCTTACTGAAATCAGTGTACACATCATCCATTTAAGATCAATTGCAAAGAGGGCTATCACCAACCGGCCATAGAGCACTACAGAGCAGCCTGAGAGCACTGTTCTGAGTAAACCATACACATCACTGAAGAGGACTATATTTGGCTTTTGCAGGCCAGAACACTGCCCAGAGCTCTCCTTGGAACACTTCTTCAAGCTGCGGTGGCTCTTTCAACTGCTACTGTGTCCTGGTATTATAGCTGAAAAAAACACAGCTTCACTACTGAGATCCAAAGTGTCTAGATTTATTATTTTGTAGTCACAGATGCTTGTTTAATCAAATTGTCTTCTCCTGAAAGAAAATCAGTTCCTTTGGATTTTTTAGATGTCTTCTTTTTCCCTCAGAGGTAGCTTAGCTTGAAACAGTTATCTCTCCCATTCCATGGGATGCATGGCAAGAGTACCACGGCAAGTTTCCCCCGTCAGCACTCTATCCCTTTTAGTTTCTCTTTGTCCATTTTGACCTTACTGGTTTCTAAACACATGAAAAAAAGTAGTACTGTAACAACACATGTGACTGAAAAGCAAAGGAGAGGGAAGAGCAGATTTACGCGCAGAAAATCAATTGTGGCAGCTGAAAAATGTGACCTAACATAGAGTTTCTAAAATTGTTTGGAAAATCAGGTTCCATTCAATAAAGAGTGAAATACAGAATAATAAAAAGGACTTTAAAATATATAAAAATAAGAAAGGATAAAATGAAAGCATAGTACTTATATCAGTTTTCAGGGTATTTTGACTTTTCATTTCCTAACTGGTCATTTCATTTCATAATCAAGCATTTCTTTTATTTTTCAAAACTGAAGCTTTCAAGAGTAAAAGTAGGAACTTTTTCAAACATCATAAGGAAATATTTGTTCCTAATGGAACAAAAATTTCATGTTGACTTCTATAAAACAGGATAACATTTCAGGTTAGCCCAGAACAGATACTTCATTTTATTTGTTAAGTTGTAAAATCCAAATCCTATAATTTTATATATGTAAGTAAAGCTCCTGCCTCTTGCTGTCTTCTTGAGGTATATTGATCAATAAAAACATTTATTAACTGCCTTGTTGCCAAGTTTCTAAGGTAATGGGACTGAAATTAATTAAATGAAAAGTCTTCTTTAAAATAAATATCATCATCTTTAATTCATTTATTTTCTTCTAGACATTTTAGGGGTTCTGTAATGATGAGTGGCTTTTACAGGGAAAAAAATGAAGCTTTAATTAGTTTTTTTCTCCTTTTCTGCTAAATTTTTTATAAAAATAGCAATCGATAATGATATCTTTAAAAGCACATAAACCAGCTATCTTATAACGGTTGGAAACTGTTGCAAATGGTTTTCAGGCATGTGACACAGACTTCAAAAAAAGAAAAGTATTTGTTTAGGCTATAGTCAAATTTTATTTCACCATCGCAAAGAGCTAATAGCATTCATTTTGACATTCTACAATTAAAGTTTTCTAAGTAAATTATTTATCCTGTTTGATTTAGTTATAAATGAATTCAGCAGAAACAAATGTTCATAATTTCTGAATTACGTTCCTTAGAAATACGCTACCAAAAATCAACCTTGCCCCAAAAATCAGCCTTGCATCAAAAAAATCAGAAGTCTGTAAAGTTAAAATTTCTTCATTGTCTCCCAGCTTGTAACTAGATGCAGCACTGAAGAAGAGAGAACAGAGCTGAAACTTAGATCAGCCTTCCTCTTGCCATCCATGCAATATTTTGACAGAAAGTTAGACAGTGATCATATCTCTTTCCAGAGTATCTGTTGGGGTCTCCTCCCCTGCCATGGAGCCCTGGGAGATGGGCCCTGAGGCGGAGACACGGGGTTTCCCTGCCCCTGGTCAGTCTCATTTCCCATTGGTTGGTTTGTGTTCCCTGGTGTGGCCAAGGACCCTGGGGTCCCGTGACTGCGGAGTTCCTGGGCAGAGCCCCGGCCATGCGGCTGGAGAAATAAACATCTCTCTGAAACAGCTATCAAGAATCTGTCTGTCCATATATATTTCCTTTCCACAGGACTCCTGGTGTGATATATGCATGTTGCAGTAATCCCCGCTGCAACTAACTGGTGGAGGAATGCGAGCAAGATACCGATCCCTGAGGACAATTCGTGAGTAAAATAACCACTCTAGACCTCTCTCTTCTCATCTTGGTTTGGATATTCTCTCTGGACTATGGAAGAATCGTGGGAAATGGGGCTCTCTGAGCCACAGAAAGAAATGTACCTAGAAGTTAAAGGAATCCTTGAACAACATAACAAAAAAGTAGTGCAACTGGGAGATCTAGAACATTTTTTCATCTGGCTTTTCAAAAGGTTCTCCTGTATTTCTCGAGACTTACTTTTTAATATCGAACCTGCTGTATCTTGTGAGGCGTGTTTCTGGGACGAGATATGGGATAAAGTATGGGATCAAAGAGAAGCTTTCCGTGCATACCTTATAATCAGGGAAGCTCTTGAGGAGCATTTGTATGGTCCCATTACCCCTAAAGCAGAGGATCATACTTATCCCGTGGCCGAGGCCGCGTGGCCGCCATCCCGGGAGCACATGACTGCAGCCGTGCTGGCAGAGGTGCCTGTGCTGGATGTGCCCAGCCCCCTCAGGAGCGTGCACCTTATCGCAGACCCCATCCCTGTCTCGGGGTCCCCGGCCACGCGGCCGTGAGTGAGGGAGAGATGCCGCAGACGCCGCAGGTGCCGTGGGCCACGAGCAGCCAGGAACCGGGCATCGGCGTGGCAGCCCGCTCTGAGCACACGGCTCGGAGAGCCCTGTGGAGGGAGAAGCGGCGGTTTCCACAGCGACACGAGAAGCCGCGCAGCACCGAGCCGAAACGGGGCCGCTCTCAAAGCAGCGTGGAGTTTGCGGAGCGGAACCGCTCACAGGGCACGGAGCCAGCGGCGATGGCAACGCGGGGCCGCGCAGAGCCCGGACACGCGCCGGAGCAGCGCCGCTCGGAGAGCGCGGAGCAGCCGCAACGCGGGGGCCCGGCCGAGACGTCGGAGTCGGCGAGGCAGCGGCCACGTGGGACCAGCAGCCATGACAAACACGCAAGCACGTGATAGGAGGAGTTGTAGCCACGAAAATCACAGGAACTGTGAAATGGTACAATGTAAAAAACAACTACGGATTTATAACATGAGATGATACAGGGGGAGAGCTATTCATCCATAGAACTGCCATTAAAAGGAATAACCCTAAAAATTACCTGCAGAGTGTAAGAGATGGAGAAGTTGTGCAATTTGATATAGTGCAAGGAAAGAAGGGTTTACAAGCAGCAAATGTCACTGGGCCTGGAGGTATTCCCGTCAAAGGCAGCCGTTATGCACAAAATTATAAACACTATCCATCCCAGCAACTTCCCTACCCACGGCCTACTTTGCCCTTTTACACTATACCCAATATGAACCCTTTCCTAAATTTACCCTATCCCCAGTTTATTCCTAATCCATTTTTCACCCCATGGCTTCCCTATACAATTCCATTTCCCTACAATTCCTCTCCGGTACCGAGGGGGGGATGAAAAGGGGGAGGGAAGAAATTAAACCCTTTCCTGCCTCAGTTTCCCCACAAAGCATGCCCGGAGAGTTCTGTCTCCCTTCTGTCAGCCCTAAGATGTTCCACAGAATCTGTTTGGACATTTAAAGATTCAGGAGGGTGGCTTGTTTTGTCTTGAAACTCTTCTTGTTACGTTTATCCAGTTGTTTTCATTCTCCTTTTATTAAAATAAAACGGGTGAGATGTTGGGGTCTCCTCCCCTGCCATGGAGCCCTGGGAGAGGGGCCCTGGGGGGGAGACACGGGGTTTCCCTGCCCCTGGTCCGTCTCATTTCCCATTGGTTGGTTTGGGTTCCCTGGTGTGGCCAAGGACCCTGGGGTCCCGTGACTGCGGAGTTCCTGGGCAGAGCCCCGGCCATGCGGCTGGAGAAATAAACATCTCTCTGAAACAGCTATAAAGAATCTGTCTGTCCATATATACTTCCTTTCCACGGGACTCCTGGTGTGATATATGCGTGTTGCAGGATCCCCACTGCAACAAGTATCCAAGTACAGAGAGGCATGATGAAGGAAAAACAAGTTATTTTTGGTCAGAGATCACATGGGGGCAAAAAAAGTCATACCTCTTTCTACAGCTGGCAAGGGAAAGACAAATGTAGAAACTACAGGCATAATCTCCTCTAACTAAATGTTTTGAAGTACTGATTATAAGGGATAGTCACAGGTGTTCAGCTGACTTTTGAACTGTCTGCTGAAGTGCTCTTTCAAGTCTGTTTTTTACCCTTAAAGGCATTTTCTGCAATGAGCTCTTTATCAAGATTTCAGGTCAATGCAGCTGAGTAACACACATATTCCCCGACCATAGCACTATGAAAGGAAAAAGTTCACATGAACTTCTTCCTTAATGCAAGGGAGAAAACTGAGACAGAAACAAAACCACCATTTTTTTCTGATCATACATACTGTGACCTTCATGGAATCTTTAAGCGCCGGTGTTCCTCTATAAAGCAGGGATAACCTCCACCAGTAACCTGAAATGTACTGCTAATGTACTTGCTGTGAGTTACTAAAAACCTATGACAATGAAAGGGGTAGATTTAATAGGAGTGAATGGAAAGAGAAATAAGTCGTTAAGGGGAGGCTGCCTTTTCCCTAATGCTGCCCAGCTTGGCACGGTCTGCCAATGGCCTGGTACTGCACAGCTGGACTTGCTCCATCATGCATCCCTGAAGGGGCAGCACTGATCTCACACCTGCCTCCAGAAGCACGTATAGCTGTCTAATGGTGTTGAGAGAGGGCATTAGACCTTACATTCACATTAATTCTATTATACCACTATAAGGTAGTTTCAAATGAGTGCAATTAGAACATAAGGGGGAAAAATCTATCTAAGGCACAGCATTAAATTTTAATAGGGAGTTATACTTGTCTGCATTTTATAGTGAAAAGCTATTACTGCAGAGGGACTGGTCACTTTTAGTTTCTTTTAGGCCTTTGAGCAAAATATGGGTCTGTATCATGAATTACCTAACTTAGAAGCAAAAGTGTGTTGTCAGGACCCTTTACATTTTTGTTTAGGAGCCTGAAACTGCATGCCTCAATAACAAGTATCTTTTTTACCTTTTTGACAGCCAGAGAAATACTAAAAATGTGAAACACATTTGCATCCCTGGCTATCCACAGGCATTGTGAAAAGGAGCATCCATTTTTGGGGGGGGTACCTCTCTGTAGTCAATCATATTAACTTCTGTCAGCTTCACTTGGCACATGGAATAATTGTTACCTTGAACCTGCTAGATCTACTTGGATTAAATTGTCAGGAAGAAATTGCTAAAGGAAGTATACAGCAGATAATTTCTTTACCTCCTTTAATGCTTTTAAAGTAAACTAGACTGTCCTTGAAAACAGACAGCTCACAGAGAACTGTCTTCTTTTGGAATTAAAGCCAGTCAAGTGATGCTCCCTCTGCACTATGCATTATCCGAGTAGGATCTGATCCTGTGCTCAAGCCCACAGTCATCTTGAATTCATTCTCCTTAACCAAAATTTCATATACGAATGTAGGCATATGGCAGACTCCAGAGCATCTCCCAGAGAAAGAGTTCACAGTCTATGTGATTATGGTGTTTTGCCATAATCCTAAATCTGACTTCATACAATCTGAATAAATCTTGAATGGGCCAACAGAAGCTGAGAGTCAAACCGTTTAACTCACCCAGTACACTTATCTGGGGCTTTTTTTCCCTTTAAGTTTCTAATACACAACAACACTGAGAATTAAAGTATTCAGATCACATATTTTGACATACTGCCTCTACCCAATCTCCAAAAACCACTTTTTCTTTTCACTTCACTTCAGTATCAGTATATACATAGTCAGAAGGTCCCAAATTTTGCAGCGTCTTTAGCGAAAATGAAAAAGAAAACCAAATCAGGATGAGGTTGATAAATCTGAAGCAAAGACCAAGCTTCTGCCAGTCAGGTAAAGTGCACAAACTTTTCAAGGTTTCTCCTGCTTTCTACTCAGACACTTCAGCGAGCCCTTATAGCCTCTTCTCACAATAACCAGACAGAACTTCATGTTCCAAATGCAGCAGTTGAGAAAGCTTTGCAGTCACACTATCACTTGAACTATTGTGCTTCAGCTTCTCTTCCAGCAGGTGACAGATGCTATTCTCTGTATATTTGTTTCTGCCTAGGTATCACCCTTCATTCCCATTTCCCATTTATTGAAAGTGCTTGAAAGAGATCACTTGGAAGTCCAGTATAAAGTACCAATAAACAAAAAGATGCCCAGAACAGATTGAAAATTTGGGATCTAAGTCACAGTTCAAACCTTTCCCAGCTATATGTGTTCATACAGCATTCAAATGTTGAGACTAACCCAGTAAACACACATATTCCTAGACGAATCACAAGTGGAGCATCATTTTTCAGCTGGAAAACTCATTTACTGATCTGTTTCCCATGACAGCTTTTCTACCATTATCATATTGTGTGCTATCTTACTACAAATCAAGAACTACCCCATTCGAATGAGAATAGAGGTGATTTCAAAGACAGCAGGAGTTGATTTATTTTAAAAATATATGTATTAGGTGAAAAATTAATGAGAGCATTTTCTTTCCATGCCACAGAGCTTCTGGTTCATTTGGCCACACTCACATTTTGCTGCAGCATGCTGTGGGTCCTATGTACAGTCAGGCACTGTGCATCTTCAGATTGTGGCTACTCTAGGCAGGAACTAAAAGAAAAACTATGCTGAATTTCAAGTTAGTTTCCAGGATTCTATTTAAGGTTGGTGTTGTACACACTTTACTGCTTGGAGCACAAAAACACAACTGCCCTTGCTCTACCCAACGTGCTGGTCAGAGTTAAGGAAACATGTATGTGAATCCAGTAAAGAAAAAATTAAAAATTTACTGGGTTTCAACACTAAAAGTGTTCTGTACACTGTGTGCCAGGGGGCTGGTATTCACTCTGCTTCAGATTTTGCATTCCTGCCGATCCCAGAGTCATTGAAACTGCCAGCTAATCACGCAGCCCCATACTCAGAGAAAATCCATCCAGCCTCTGAATCCACAACCCCAGGTCTGACTAAACGTTCTTCCTTCACAATATTTCCAAATTTTAATAATATTTTGCTTTTTAACCCACTAAAGGTACTTTCTGAAGCAATCTTCTTGTCCTGCAGCACTCAACAACTTCAGTCTCCCTTTATTTTCTAACAGGAGCCTCATGCTCCTCCTCCCCACTGAGCTTCACACTGACCACAACTGCCTCCTGTCCATTGTATTTGCTGCACTGTCTCCTCAGCATCATCTAGGCAAGGATTTGTCTTATAAATCCTTATCTGTCAAGCCATAGCTTTTCTTTTCTACCAGGAATCCACTGAGACAAGATTGGGACTTATCTGCGTGGAGCTTCCCATCACTAATTATAATCAAAAAAGTTGTACAAAACAAGGATGTCAGTAACAGTTGGTTATGAATTTTTAATTCATCCATGACAGAGAAAAAATCTGAGGAACAAAAGCATAAATGACTATAAGGTAGGTCTAAAAAACAGTGCAGCTCTGTAATTCCAAGACATGCTTCTTTGTTAAAGTCAGACAATAACACACAGCACAAGCCATAAACAATAGCCACTTCTGCTTACACAAGTCTAAAATGACCCTAATTGCTTGTCTTTCTTGTTTTTATAGTGTTTGGAAGGTAAAATGGATGTCTTTGGTTACAAAAGTTATTAAAACAGATTAGCTTGGGGAATGGCAAGGAAAATCTCTCTTCTCTGGTGTTTAACAGTCACAGATGTGTGACCTCAGATAGGTCTTCCCAGCACAAGCCTGCTTCCTCACATGACTGCAGATCTTGCAAGTTACTTCCTGCTCATCCCAGCTTCCAGGTTTTCTCAATGAAACACAAATAGCTCAAATAGTATGTCAGTACATATCTTCCAACTGAGCTCCTCATCCAAGCCCCTCTGTTATGCTACCACAGCTGCAGTGAGGAGCCTGAGAGATTGTGATCCATGGAGGCAGGAACAGATCCATCCATCCTAAGTGAGAATGAGAAGGGGAGTCATAAAGCAAGAGACAGAATATCCTCTTATATGATAAAAGTTGTTAGTAACACCCAGGTCATGAGGAGAAGAGAGGCACAGCACAGGGAGTGTGGCAGCAGCACTTTCTCAAGTGTGTTCTCTTTAGGAGAGGTAGAAGTGGCCCTTACCTCCAATACAGATAAATTGCAAAGATGGTTGCAACAGAAAGGATATGTATGTATAGACAAGAACAAAATTTGCATTGCCTATGTATACAGCACATTGTGGACTATAGAAAAGTATGTAAGATTTTTTAAAAAAATGCAGTTAGTATCATCACAAGTCAGCTAAAAAGCTTTTTCAGCAGAAAAAAAATAATTCATTCAGCTAGCTCTATGTCTTATCAAGGCATAATGCCAATACCTGGAAATCAAAATAAGAGTGAAGATAAGGCACTAGAAAACTCTCTGAGCTACTGCTTTTAAGTCATCTCTGGGACATTTAGCATGCAGCCTTCCCTTGCTCTCTCACAAACCTCAAATTCCATATTTGAGAATTTGAGAAATTTGAGAAATTGAGAAAAGTTAGAAAAGAAGGGGAACTGGAGACGAGAATAATCCCTTTTCTGCTGCAAATCAGGTAAAATCCTTATGTTCTGGTAATCCTTCATCTAGTCTTCCCAATTCTCATGCATAAACAATAATACACACAACACCAAAGTTCCATCTGCTAGCACGGCTGTTAACAGCTGCCAATTATTTTACGCAAGATAAATTGTGGCTTTCACATGTTCTTAAAAGAAAAAAAAAATAGATGAGAAAAGAATATTTTGTTTTATTCATCTCTGTTTTGTCTTTATCTGTTGAAATACAACAGTTTCTGTTTTCTCAGCCTCCAGCAATTAGAGTCAGTATCTGAAATGCTGGAGATGGTTTCCCTCAAATCTTTTATTGCGTTTTGTGCTATTTTTCTATCAAGAGCCACTTTCCTTGCACAATCCTTTTTATAAACATGGAATAATCTTAGGATTTTGGAGGAAGCAATTCTGAACCTATCATATACAGTTTGGCTTATAGACCAATTTGGGAAAGCAGAAAGAAACATTTATTTTGAAGAATAACTATTCTCCCATTGCTAGCAAAAGATATCTAATCTGAAACACATTGACTTGTTTTTATAGTTACACAAAACAAATATAAAATTTAAAATTGCTGCTCTAAATGGCTCATATAGACATATTCTGCCTTTTTAATTATAAAATCATTAACGCTTTATCTCAAACTATTTTATTACACTGCTTTTATGTAACATAGTAAAAAAATAGAGGAAATGTTTTTTCTTGTAGAAAAGTCAACTTTTTCTTAAGTTTTAAGGAAAATCCAGATCTATGTGGAAAACATTTTCTTTCATAAAAAGGCAGAGCACTTTTTGAATATTAAGCTTCTTCTTCAAATTTTAGCAATTTCAGATACACAGACAGGTGATCTTGCCATTTTCCATGTTGTTGGCATGTATTGTACTGATGTTTTTCTTTTTTTTATATATATTCTCATCCTTACTGCCTTCATAAATTTTCTGCCTTTGTCCCCTGTTATCCAAAACCAGATGGCCATCTGAGATCTCAGACAGAAATTGATTATTCTGTGGTGGTAGAGTTATTTCCGCTTCATTTCCCTTTTTTTCTGCTCATGTCAAAAGAAAAGGCTAAAACCAGAAATCAGGATTTATTTTCACCTGTTTCTGAGCAAATTGATATAATTTAAAACTAATTATAATTTAAGTCTCCACACCCTGCTTCTCTCAGTTAAAATAAGTGAACATATTTTATTTTTAATTCAAATAAGATGCTTAACTTACCACAAATAGCCAAGTTCCTTGCAAGATTCAGTTTGTTTTTAGAAAGGAAATGCATGTCTCTTATTATTAGCATCAGGCAAAATAGTACAAGCTCACTCTATACTGTTGACATACATGAGTACTTCATTTTGGTGGGGAAAAACCCTCTGGACAGGTTATGTTTATTGTCCTCCAATTCTTGATTTTTTGGTAAGACTGACATTCAAGAAGTAGTTGTACTACACCTGTAAAAATACTGGGTACTTTATGGATACTTTAGGTCAAAAGTTCACAGTCTGACCTTAATAGACCGGGGTCTAGCTATCACAAGTGTGATGGAACTGGAGATCTCAATGGTGGTCCTTATCCAACCCAATAAATTGTTCTTAAAAACTGGAAGTAAAATAAACAGTTTTTTACTGTTTTAAAGATCAGGAAGAATTCTAAAAGCAAAAGCAAGTATTAATGACACAAACTAAGAAGTGGAAGGATGACATCACTCCACCTCATCACTTCACAGCATATAAAGACTTTAAAACTTACAGAATACCTGACAACAATGAAAGTGTCCTCAGTCTGGACAACTGTTCCACTGCAAAAGCCATCAAAGCCCTCACATCAAGAAAACAACTCGCCCCCATAACACCCTGGAATCTGGGGAAAATACAAATCTTTTGCTCTCTACTAATGGAATAGCAATGTAGCATGCTGCCAATCGAAAGCTGGTTGACAGACTTTTTGACTGAGGATTCCTTGTCTTCTCCCTCAAGACATCAGTGATACAAAAGCTGTGTTCTACAGTTTGCATTGTTTGAAGTATCTTGGAAGTACTTAGTCTTCAAGGCTTAAGAAAACTTCTGAATGTGGTCCAGACACACACTCAAGTCTCGGAAATGTGAAAACAAAATTTTAAAAAGACATTAATTACTTTTTTAAAAACTCATAGCAGCTGAATAAGTCTCTTGAGACAGTTCTTGATGTCAGAGCAATTATTGCTGTTTCCTATTAGCAAAAGGAAAGTACAAGAGCATTCAGGAATATTGATAGTACATGGCAATCCCTTGGGTCAACACCTGTGTGTACTTGGTGTCAACAAGAGGGATTTGATTTTATGACCTCTGAGGATCAAGGCCTGAAAGGCAGAGACAGCATTCACCCCAATGCATGGAACAAAAACCTCTTTACCAACAAGCTGGCCAGCCTGGTGAGGAGAGCTTTAGACTAGGAATAATGCAGAGGGAAGACAACAACCCACAATCAGGTGAAAAAGCAGCTGACAAGTGACCATTATTCATGTGCCTCCAGATGGGTAATCAGTCATGAAATTTATGATCATTCTTTCTCTTTCTGCCAGTGTGACTGAGTCACAGTGATGCATCTGCAGGGTGCACAATGGAAGTCTAGGATTTCCTGGTTCAACTTTGACAGAGCTATGTACACAGAGCGCCACAGTTTTGCTACAATCTAATACACAGCATAAATAATTTTCAAGTTCAATCCACAAATTGCCTTTCTGTTCAGACTTAGGAGACTTTCAGTGAACAGCCACCAATGCCTTCATAGGTTACCCTAGTTTTCTCAGTATTTCTTGCAGTTATTCAGAGTTCTGACACTTTTGATCTTATCACATCTGATATCAGAGACTCCATCAAATCATCTAAGGACTGCTTTATTGGTGATCCGATGCTCAAAGATTGCAACTGTTGCTAGCAGTATCAAATCAAGCACGAAAAAGAAAAAGAGAATGACAAGATGGTCAGTGAGGAGTGAACTTTCCAGACTCAGCAGAGTCATGTGGATTGAAAGTTTTCCCCTTTCTCATGTAAAAGATCACATACACACAGCTGAAGGCAACAAAACTAGTCAGACTTAGGCATCTCGGCAGGTCTGCACTAGTTCTGTTTAAACCTGAGTTGGACAAAATGCATATGCTGTCATTTACTGTCAGTTTATTCTGGTTCCTTGGTCCTTTCCAAATACCTGAGCATTCCCTAACATTTTTTTTAACTGTCATTAGATGTCTACCCATTATCCATTTCACAGTACACCCTGATTTGACTTTTCCAATTTAAAATATTTTTTTTAATCTCTCTTAAAAGGGAAATTAAGCCTAACTGCAGGTCTAACTTAGCTGCAGTTTGTTTACAATCTTTGAACACACCTTTAGTTTCATAGTATCTCAGGCATTTTTAAAAATATCTCAAGTAAATTACCGCTCCACTAATTTTACTTCCAGTAAATTAAGAGCCTTGCATTTGAGACATTTCAAAGCCTCTACACAAAACTACAGCTATGCTTGAGAACAGAATAAGGCCATATGTAGCAACTCTTAAAAATGAGATAAAACTTTGAAGGAGAGAAAGTTTTCAGTAAGAAAATGTTAATTCGTGTCTTCTGAAAAAAGAACATATTTAATCCAAATAATCAGAAAACATCCAGGAAGCCCAAGGGCAAACTAATTTATGCTCTCAGTTACTACCATGCCAAGCACAGCCAGTGTTTTATGTTACTGTTAGGAGGAATACTGTTACACAGAAATACTTTACATTTCCAGAGTAAAAGTAAACTCAATATATTCTATAAAAACAGGTCCTATAGATTGACACCGAGTTTCAGACTCTCAGGAACTCAAGTCAGATCATATGAGCTCTACCTATGTCTTACTTCTTTTTTAGCAGAACATAAAAATAAAAGATGCTGATCAAGCTGGTATGCTGCAGTAAGCACAAACCTACAGTAGCAACTTAAATGTGTGCAAAGACCTAATCAAAAGTATCTTGCTCATGTAAAGAGTAAATTACTCAATGTAAATCAGCACTAAGCAGTTGGCTGACTTTGAGCCTGTTTTCCATCCCCTTTCACTGCAGCAGAGGGAGAATTGGGACAGTTTAAAAAAACCTAAGCACATCTCAGAACTAGAAGATGGGAAAATGGAGTGACTACCATTTACACTTAATACCGTGGAGTTTGCTTAAAATTTTTGTAATAAGACACCATTTTCTTAAAAAGTTTCTCTCACTGACAATAATCTTTTTTTTTTTGCATAGGTATGTGTTCAGAAAGATACAATTAAGCAGTTTTATCTCTCCCGTCTAAAATCTGTTTGAGCCCTTGCTTATTTTCTCAGTATTGAAGTGCCAAACTCAGGAAAAACATCACTCAGTTCATTATGTAGAGAGGAAAACAATGGAAGAAACATAAAGGTTTAGGTACAGTTCCAAAAACTCCATGTTACATCTTTCTAACCACTGTCTAGACATGCCATATAAGCTTACTTACACACAGAAATTATTGCATGTATTTCTCATGCTAATGCACTTAAACATCTCTGTACATTCAACTCTTGCAAATCTAAGGAGTACATAAAATGAAGAGCTAATCTAGGGCGTGTAGCCTAAGCCTATGAGTTAAAGGTGGTCCAAGCCGAAAGTTTTTATTTAGGGTATGTTCTTCTTTGGTATGCATAATTTTAAAATATTTTTTAATATAGGTCACATTTTAAGATGCTGTCCTGTAGGCAAAAGTTGCACAGCCTTGGGGAATTTAACTTTTGTTTTTTCAGTAAATGTCTCTGTGTCATGCCATTCTTCACCCTGCCTCACAGAATGACAAGCTGCTCTCTGGAAAGCAGTCAATGTGCAGCACACAAGACTGATGTTTGACTCCTTTCTTGGACTTTCAACAGGGAATGAGAATAAAAAAGCCCTGAAAGGACAAGAGAAGAAAAGGTATAATGTCATGATTAAGGTGACAGAACACTGCCTAAGGGAGCCATAGTTGCTGGGCAAGTAACTTTAGCTAAAGGTTTTGAATGTGCACTCTATTTTTCAAATGCTTGACTTGCAATATTTGTCTAATCTACCTCCTGAAAATGTTTAAATCCAGTCACATGCATAAACATTGTTCATTACTTGAAGTATTAAGAGCTTAAGTTTTCTTAGATCTGATTTGTTGGCTGCTTAACTGTACAAGCATTTGTAAAGTGTAACTTATAAAGGCTAAAAACATTTCAAACTTGATGGAGAACATTGTGGTACAGAAGCCAGATTGGAAGGGAAGCAGATGTGTCCAAGCTGCTGAATTGTATTAACCCCCAAAGCAGGCTGCAGCAAAAAAAATGCCTTTGGCTGTGGTCCCTGACCTGCGGTACTTGACACAAGCCAAAGTCATGACAGAGACTGTTGTGTTTTAAGGGATTGAATTCCAGTATTTGAGGAAGTCTCCTGGCAGTTTAAGTTACTGGCATGGGAGGATTCCCCAGTGCCCGGATTTGGACCATTATTTCCAGGAGAACAGAGGAAAAACTGGCACTAGCCTACCTCCCACATCAAACCCTATAAAATTTTCTACCCCAAATAGAAAACACGAACTCTTTAACTCAAAATTTATCAGCTTTATTTGTAGCATTGCTAAACCTAACTTTCTCAGATGTGAAGAAACCATTTCTATGCAAGTTTTCAATCAGGGCAACAAACTCAACAAATACCATTGAAGCACTCTGGAGGATACACCCAGCATACACATCTCTAAAATTGCCAATAGGACAATCAGCTGAAAACAAAGTTATAATAGACAGGGTCAGGCAAATAATGAGCTGTGATGTAATTCTGTAATTTACATTATTAGTCATAAATCAGTTATTTGTGATGATTATATTTAACAATTTTCCTAGACTACTAAAATTGCGAAGATAAGGTGTCTTGACAGATGTCAATAGTACTGTCATTTTATTACAAAAATGAGATCTAAATTATTTACAAATCCCTTGACTTATATTGACTCACCAATAAGAAACAGGCTTCAACACCAGCATTTGATATTCACCATTCTGTTGTGGTCCCTTCAGACAGATAAATTGATTAACCTTGATGGAACCCCGCATGCATTGCCTTCACTTGAAATGGTAAATTAATGAATTTCATTTATTCAATTAATTCTGGTTTTCACTTCAGCTGTGTCCTTAAAAGCAGCTTTGACTTTTATTCTTTTACTGTTGACACATTGTGAAATATTGTATACAGGGAGTCCAGAAAAAAATGAGCCAAAATAGGGCCATGAACTGGTACTCAACTCTTCTTAAAAATTCCATTAAGTACAATGAGATTTTCATGTTACATCCATTTGACACATCTTTTCAACTGTGCCATAGTAAACAATCATACATTTGATTTTTTTAAATTTTAGGACTGGTGCTGATTAGTACCTCCAATGTTCCTTTTTCTCTTCAAGCTGATATGTTTAATAAGTGTATTATTGTCATAATTATTCTTCAAAAGTCAAGACAGATGCTGGGCAACATTTATTTCAATAGGAACATTCCCAGGGAAATGAAACTAAAAAAAAAAATTGTTAAATGAAAACTAAAGAATGCAAACAGAAACTTTAGATTCCAATTTATTTTATAATATTATTACTCATAATTTTGGTTTGTGAGTCATAATTTCCACTTTTTGCTTTTACATCTCCCAGAGTTTTCAATAAGTATCTGCTACTCTTTGGGAAAGAGTTTTTGGTAAGCTATAAGCCCTGTTTATCCGCAGGTCTATCCCCTTGGTGGGGAAAGTTCAGCACACAGTAGGACCTTCTCTGAAATTGTTTTTGAAGATTAGCCCATTAGAAAAATATTACTAATGTTTCTTTACATACAGAGCTATGGGTGATATGTGGATAGATATACATGAGCATATGTTGTCTGAGCAATTAATGATGCTGTTTTCAACTGCAGCCTTAAACTATAACAGATCAACATTGATTAGCTGTTCTCAGCAAACCTGAGAGGAGTATGCACACACATGATACATGGAGAACATTTCAAAAAAAATATAGACTCTCATAGGTGTATAATTTTCTGTTCAAATTATTCGAGCACATCACTGTTGGGTAGGCACATGCCCCTTTCTGTCTTAATCTGCTACCGCTATTCAAACTGGTGCCACCATTGTAATGTCTTTTAGCATTTTGGATTATAAATGTGATATTGTCCTATTTTGCCCTGTGAAATGCTGCAAAAAGGCAGTGACATCATGTAGACTCAGTCACCTCCTAAGGAACAGAATATCAACAGATTAGTTTTCCTTGTTGTCAAAAAACAGCAGGTTGGGTGTGGTGGGTTACTCTGAGAACACACAACATGGGAGTTATGAGAGAGAAACTCAAAGATATACTCTTGACTTAGTAGTAAACACTAGAGGATGTGCCTTCACTCACTCGAACTGTCTGTAGAGACAGCACTCCCTTAAAATCTGGAAAGAGATCTTTGAGCTCAGTTTCAAGATCTGGCTATAGGTCACATGAAGTAGAACTGAAAATATGAATCTGGTAGCTAACAGCACTGACTGGGCTGTGCACAAAAAATTTCATTTTAGATTTGAGAAAACTTCCCAGTTAAATTCATAAGTTCTTACTGACATGAATATAAATACAGAAAAAAATGCATTTCCACAAACACAACATTTAAATACATTATTAGCTTAGTTATAACAATATTAATATTTATTAAGTGATCTTATATCCTTTTTTCACTCACCTTTTTCACCTTATCACAAGAGTTCAAGTACAATTTTTGTTCTCTAAAGAGGTTTCTAAACTAAAAATTCTACAATAGCTAAAAGATAAGTAGACAAAAAGTTGTGAAATTCTGCAATTATTTTTAATACTCTCTTTTTGGAATGCACAATCATGCTGTAAGTTTTCATCTGAGTTCTGAGACTTCAAAAAATGTTTATGAGTCATACAAAATGCAAAACGTAAATTATCAGACAACAATCTTCAGACAGATCTATGATTCAAAAATTCCTGAAGTCTGTGTGATTTCCTATTGGTCTTAATCTTTCACTAAGGTTTTATTTTTTCTCTCATGCTTACACTCCTGATAGCATAATAGGAGTGTTTAGATGAGTAGTGGGTTGGAGAAGATGAACTATCAGCCCTTTTTCTAAAATCTCTTCTGATTGTTTCCATCCTCATTCTGTCAAAATTGTTAGTAAGAATAATTTGATCCCAGATGACCATGTAAAACTTACCGAAAAATTAAAAATCTCTTACAGGGACCAGTGTAAGTAATAACGATTTAGGCGGAAACTGAAGCAGCACAAAATGATGTCCCTGCAACTCCTTAACTGAAAATCAATTTTTTTTTACAAAAACATTGATTACAACATTCAAGATAAATCACTTATTAAAAATTTGAAATGCTAAACATGCTACGTATTTTCTCACATTGCTAAGGCTTTCATGGCTGAACCTGAGCTTACTGAGCAAGCGCACTCAAATCAACACTTCAGTTTATTATATTGGTTTGAAGCAAGCTAATTATTTTTTAAAGTCCAAAACTTTTACTGCTCCTATGCCTTATTACCTTGCCAGCTGAAACTTTCTTCACAGCTCTGAATTCTGCTCACTGAAATTGAGGGATGTTCAGAATAATCTGTGTGGATTCAGTGCGATCTATGTTTAACACCACAATGCAAAGGGAGAAACTGCAGAGCAGGAGGGAAGTGATATTGCTGAACACCAGACAAGAGAAAATATCTTGTTTCTGAGCAGCAGGAGATTATTTTATCAGCAGAAGGTACCTATTCACTACAAGGTCTGGAGGTTAACACCTTACTTTAACTGTATTCCCTACCAGGACTTGTTCCTTCACCAGCAAGGTGATTACGCCTTTTCATTCCCAATGTGTGTTCAGCTTTTATCGTACAAATGTCCATGACCTCTTGACTATCACAGCAAGTTTATGTTAGGCTACGCATAAATTCCATTCACGAAAAAAGGAAAAAGAAGAAAGATGCCCCATCCCTGGCAGTGTTCAAGGCCAGGCTGAATGGGGCTCTGAGCAACCTGGTCTAATGAAAGATGTCCCTGTCCATGGCAGGGTGGTCTGGAACTAGATCGTTTTCAGGGTCCCTTCCAATGCAAGCCATTTTGTGATTCTATGAAGAAATAGAAGAAAAGACCTACAAAGGCTAATGGAAGTATTTATTAAGGGTTTACAAAAATTGTAAAGAAAAGAAAAGAGAAAAGACACCAATTGATAACCACCAATTTATCTCTTGACATTAGAGGATACTTAATTATTTAATTACTTATACTTTCAATATGCTTCCAATTTAAACAGAGTTTAGAAGGCCCTCACTATCAGGATGTCACTTGCACAATGTTGAGTAGTAGGAGGAGACTCATTTTTCTAATAACCTTAACTTTTCTTTACAATGTTCTTGATATCCAGAGATTTGAGGGGTAAAAGTGATGTAGGGATAGAAAAAAGATATGGAATGAGCAAGAAAAGAGTCCTGACAATCCATCTTCTGATTAACCAAAATTCTCTTTAAGCCCATAATGGGACAATCCACTAACATACATTTATACCAAGGGTTACTGAAAGTGAATTTACACTGGCTGGAAAGGTACAGTGAAAAAACTGAAAATTTGCACACAAGGACAGACCTTGCATAATATATATGCTTTATTCATTAGGATCTAGCACATTCAACTTGTTAGAACTATTTTACAGTACTGAATGACAAAAAAATATAGGAAGAGTTTAATGTCTTTATGCTTTCTGTAACAGCTCCACTGTAGACAGATCAAACATTGTCTTATTTCCCAGATCTGCAAATGACAACAGTCAAATAAAAAATGCATCTCTAGAGAGCCCTGAATGGGAAGCTGTAGGAGTGCCAAAAAGTAAAATAGGATCTGGATGTGCCCTAACTTGTGGTAAATACATTTTTGATGGCTCTAAGATTATGTTTTATGGGAGGTGCCTCTGTGACTTCAAACATCGTCTGTTTGGAGGATGGGCTAAAACAGTGCTGCCAGTTTCTTTACCTGGGACAATGAGTGATGTGGATAATGTGGAACACATGCAGCCCACAGATGGTTTTAGGCATATATGTTGTCCTAGAAAAACGAAGTGCAGACCTCTGGTTTGGCACTTTATCATAGCGCTGTAATGGTTTCCTTCTCATCACTCACTCTTGTAGATGAAAGATATTGCTTACAATTCGCACCATTTTCATTGCATAGCTACACTCTAAAAGTATGCTCTGTGCTTCCTCCGGAAGTTTTCATTCCTTTTTCCTCAGCTTATGTGCCCTTTCTTGAAGGGCAATGCAAAGCAGAAAAGGAACATATTACTTTGGGTCCATAAGAGCTCCTGCCATGAAGGCTTTCAAAATAGCTGTTTTATGCACTGAAAGAAAGCAACATAAAACTTTAAGGCTCTTTTTCATCTAAGTAAAATATGCCTATTTCTCTGTCTGCTGCTGATTTATGAATGGTAATAGTGAGAGCATTATAGTGGCAATGAAATGTCTGTGATGGCTTATTGACAGGAAAATCTCCGTAGAAAAAATCAAGCTTTGAGACTCTAATGTGTGTCATTGGCCACAGGATCCAAAACTCAGGAAGAGTTGAGGTTTTCTTTTGTTCAGATGGGGCTTCAGAGCAGGTACCTCTAGCTGTCATTAAGCAAACTGAGGATATGGTTATTTTACAAAAAAAAAGTTGGAGAAAAAGAGAATTAGGACTTCAGGACCAAAAGAACCGGTCTGATAGGAAATTTTATATTCCCATGGTATGAGGCAACAGATATGGGCTGAGGGGTTTCACCAGTGAAAAGAAAAAGGCCACTGAGCTTTGTTCACTACCCAGAAAAGCCACTCCCCACTGTCCTTTTTGAGAGATCCTATAAATAGCATTATACTTTTGTAGCTTTGCTGCTGTTTTCATTTTCCTGCAAAACAACAAACCAAGTGAATGCACACTGACTCGTAACGATGAACTGACCCACTTCAAGGTCTCATCACTTTTCTTTCTCTGTATTCGTGAACATGAAACTCTCATTTTTAGTGGTTGTTTATGTCAACCAGTATACAAAATATATACAGAAGTCATACAACAGTTATTTGTAGTTTCAGCTTTTTTTCCCTACTACCACAGAAGAGCACAAGCAGAAAATTCCAAACAAACCAAATCAGTGAATTGTGCACGTCAGCTAAATAATATTTGCTGATTGAAGTAGATGGGAATGAAAGCTCGAGAAGCAAATCTTTAACACTTTTGGCTTTGGAGTTACTTTTTTAACTCTATCATTTCAGGTGAATTTTGTGAAAAAAATACAAAGGTTTTGAGCAGCCCATGAAAGCAGTCAGTTATTCCATACTTTCATGCCTGAATCCCCAATATTTAAAATCCAAAACAATGCGTTTTGCAAGAGGAGGATGGATGCTGCATATGTTGTATGGGTGCATTTTAATAGGAAACATCAATAAAAGACAGACAGGGAAAATAATAACTGAGAAGACTAGAAAAATGCTTAGATGAGTTTGCACAGCAATTGCATCCTACCACAGCTAAAGTATCCCTTGTGCAAAAAATATCTCTGCATTTAGATGAAGTGTGGAAATAGCTAGGTTCTTTTCTGCTTTACAGTGTCCTGGGTATACTACTCTGATCAATGTAAAGTAGAACCAATCTTACTGCTTTTGAAACTTCTTACTTCTGTGGCAATTTTAACTATCCTGTTAAATATCTTTTTCAGAATCTGCCTCTGTAACTTGATGACAGGAAACTAACCTTGAAAAACAGAGGAAAGTCAAAGTATGAATTGTGGGTAGAAGGGAGAAAGAAGGGAACAACCTGGAAGCCCTAAGAACCAAGGAGGACTAGTTCCACTGATACTGTTCCACAGATACTTTATTTCCTGACTTCCTGCAAACCAACATATGAAAAACACACCAATGTTGATTCATGTGGCCTCACTTGTATGCAATTCAAGAAATAAGCTTCATTTTCTTCATCGTTTGACCCCTTCCCTGTCTTGAAGTCACTTTCAATATTTCTGCACTCTCCTTCATTACAATCCCCAACAATTGCAGTTAAAAAATTGTTTCATGTATACTGGTAATGATTTTGAACAGCTCAGAGTAACCTATCTTTCAAAACTGCCAGAGTTACAAAAAGCTTGAAGCGCTTGAAGGCCGCTTTGCAGCTGTTTATCAGTGTTTTACAAAAGCTGAATTTTTTTTTAAATATGTGATGCGTAATGTTTATATAGAGACAATAAGAAAACAGAGCTGCTTTTTCTTATTTTGTAAAGGGAGGTGCTGTGAGTAGTTCTGCAAGCCTAAATATCTCCAAAATGTCATTTGTGTCTCCTTATCGGAATATTTCCAGATACCTTGTTTTAAGTCTTTCATTAAATTATCATATATTTTCAGAGCATAAACCAGGAACCAGCATCTGCTTTGCTTAGTCAATAAAACAAACAGTGAAGTGTTATCACAAACAGTGCTTGATGTCAGGATGCTTCACACTTCATGCTGAACTAAATCCCAGGGAATGTAGGAAAGGGCTCCATTCAAATTGTCTCCAGCATTAATGGGAACAAGCTGCTCTATTTATATTCTTGAAGCAACCTGAACCAAACTAGCCCTGCAGCCACAGTCTCTCACAGCTACAAGATATCGCTGATGAGCTGACTGGCAGAATCTCCCTTCTAGGACAGGTCAGTGCTCCTGAGCCACACGTCCCAGAGGGCTCCAAGACCTTGCCATTATCCTTTTTGACCACAGCAGGGTGGCTGTGATGCCGTTTGTGCACCAGATATTTAGGACTTTGCCTTTGGACTGGGAGAGACACTCATTTGCATTCAGTGCCAAGTCTCTATTTTCCCCCAACAACCTAAGTCCATGAAAAAATTACCTCTCCAAGATGGTGTCAGTAACTTGAGAGTGGGTACAAAAATGTGTTTGGCCCCTCGATGCTATACCCATGGGGACATTTTCAGTGACTGGAGCTGAGTGACTTCAGGGAATTTCTTCCTCTATTTATTTCTTCTCCTTGTTTAATTAGAAATTGCATAGCCATAACCTCTCTATAAAATTTAATGTTGTCTGGAGGTAATTGAGGTTTATGTAAATTTTTATGATATACTAATGGCTTGAATAGAACAGAAATGGAAGACTATTTCATAAAGGAAACTGAAGACTGCTAATGAAAATCTCTAGAGTCAGCATGGAGAGAGACAAGACTGCCTTTCACCTGTATAACTCTAAGCCGAGCTAGTCTACTTTCAAATATAACATTTAAACCTTTGGCTATTAACAAAAAAAAATAGTATATAGCTATACTTTACCATACAATTCCTGAACTGAACTGGTGGTAGGAGGAAAGACTTCAATATATTAATTTTCTTCAACATTCTGAACTTCTTCTATCACAATATGCTCAGACCATTTGGAATTTTAATGCCTGGAAATAGTGCCTTTTAAAAGTGCCAAAGAATTTTGGGGAATTAATTCCTATTAGAGCAGGCGAGAATACAGTACCCTTGGGAAAGATAACATACAACAGTGCTTCGCCTTTGGGTTCATCTCTTCATAAGAAACCCATCTGATCACCATCTTAACATTTTATTACACAGTAACTAGTCACAGAAATTCTTATTTCTATGTTTTATATTGCTACTGAACTGAGCAAGGATCAAAAGCAATCACTTTTAAAGGCACTGCAGTCATTTCTCTCCCACAATATTTTACCTTCCCTGCTTTCTCTTTCTCCTTTCTTCTTCCATTAAAATGTTGTTATTGTTGGGCTTCAAAGTAGTTGGGTTTCAACTAAGTAAAACCATGTCTTTCATCACAGAGAACCATTCTCTTCAATGACCTGAAGATTTTTATGATGATTTATCCATCAGAAAAGGGGGAGAGGAAGGAAAAGGGTATTTGTCTAGATCTATAAATGTGATGGTTCAGTATTCTGGACACCCTTAAAACAACTCTCAACAAAAAAACTAACTTTCTTTTGATTTCAACAAACTTTGAATAAAGCTCTGCATGAGCAACAAATATGCAGTGTGTATTTCATTATTTTTCTAATCCAAGTCTTGCTAGACTCAAGAGCCTTTCTGCCTCTCCTTAGGATAACTTTCATAGGGAAGGAAAAGTTTTCGCTTTTGAACTTCAAATATTTCGTTTACTTGTCCACACAATTTCTTTGCAGCCTCCAGTACATGAAGAGAGTTGATTGTGCTGGCACTGACCCCAAGAAAGAAGACTTGGCAGCTGCTAGAGCACTTAGGAACTACAGAGGTAAGATAAAGAGTATTCGAGGAGTAATAGTAGTTTTGCAAACTAGCTAAATTTTTCCTTCTACCAGAAAAATTCCCTTTGAAGCTGGAAGCCATGTGTATTCACAAGACGGAAGGGGAAAAAATGCTTTGAGTTTCCTGGAGACCTCTGAATCAATAACTGAATATTTGTGACCAAGACCAGTGCTCGCACTGAAATTGCAATGGAGCTCTATGCTTCAGATCAGAGCACTCCCAGGTGGCATTAAAAACCCATCAAGAGAGAATTTTGGCTCCATAGTTAAGCTATTTCCACTTTAATACCTGGCAAGACATGGAAAATTTACACTTATAATTTGTTTGCAAATGCATGCAGCCAGAGGGAATGTCAACATTTTACTACAGAAAAAGCCTAATAATAATATAAGTAAGCAAAATATTTAAAATAGAGCAAAATAGCAGCAGGTCAGAGCTTTAGGATTTGTGTATGTATGTGCAGTACTCATATATAAAAATATATTAATTTTGTTATAATAAATTATTGCTTATATAGAAAGAGATGGAGTTTAAGGGGTGGGTTTGTCTGTGATGTTTACACATTTTTTTTTTCACAAGCCCTACAGAAATTTGGTTTACAAAATGTATGTTTTTGTTTAAGTAAAGAAGAAAAGGTATGTCTCATACCTGCCAATGTGAAGAGAAATTAAACTAATACTTCAATAACAACATTACATTCCACTGAAAGAGTTTCAGTGAAAACATTTATTTTCATTTTTACATTAGTCAGGGAGTAAGTTTTTTTACACTACCGAAAGAAGCATAAGCATTTCCTAGTTTCCTGATTAAAAATATGTTTCAGTAATGAAATGAGGTCAATGAATCCTTAGGCTGCCAGTACCTCAAGGATTTGTTTTTTTCTTTTCAAACTACACATGCACAGGTTTTTCAACTTCTTTTGAATTTGAAAAGCAAAGCTTAAACCAAAGAGGCAAGACACAGTAGCAATGACATCTTACTATTCCAAATTATTAAGGCTGTTAAGACTTTTTCCTTTAGGATGGAATCTTCTCATGTGGCAGAGTTTTGCCATTAATTCAGGTGGAAGAACAAGTACAGCTGTTTGATCCCAAGCCTTTGAAAAGTGCTTCATTGCTTCTGCTCCTAACCAATCCCACTGACCCACATGCAGGGCTGTAGGCAATAAATCCCTCAGTGGAGGTAGCTGGCTGACTTCTCAGAAATCAGCACCCTGTTGAGTTTATTCAGGGGGCTTTTCTTTGCTTGACTGTTATGACATTGCTACTGACTGCTAACCTGAATGTAACAAGAAGAGTGATGCTGGAAGGTTATTTCAGAGCTATATTCTGGCATCTTGCTAAGTTATTTCAGAGCTATACTCTGACATGTTGCTGTTATATTTCTGCAAAGTGTAGTTGAATTTGCTTAACATAGGTATCTGAGCTGTTTAGCTATCTTTGCCACCTTTCTAAATCAGAGTTTGCATGGTACTACATGCAGTTAATAAGGTCTGTTTAAGGCAAATTTGGCTACAGACATGAATTTTTCCTGCTATAGGGACTTCAGAGCACCTATACCATCTTAAATATAGAGGGAAAGAGGGTGTTCATTTAGTGGCAATTTGGTGGGGGGCAGGGGGGGTGAGTGTGGGGGTTTCAAGTGGTTTGAGTATTGTGTAGTTCTGGACATCTTCTACTCCATAGTATAACTAAAGCATAGGGATTATGAGGTCTGCAGAATGTTCTATGAACATGATAGAAGTTTTCTTTGTTGTAATAGTTTGCAACAGAAAAGGATTTTTTATTTCTTGCGTAAATCATAAACTACCTCTATAAGCTATTTCTAATTCTAAGCTTTCTGATTTTTACTAGCTGAGACCAAGTTTATCCAACAGATTTTCTGTGATACAAAGTATGTTTTATGAAATACAGTAGTACTCTTTTTAAAGTTTGTCTGGATCAAAGCTAGAGGCTTGCTGATCGTGACAGGTTAGCTAAATCTGCAGAGATAATAATGCAGAGTGATATAAATTACAGTACAGTATAAATTATAGCATTTTTGTCTGTCTATGGTCTTTACTGTAACATTGGTTTGCTACAGGTTGGTCAAGAGTTTTCATATATATTTTACGATGATTAAAATTCAATCTAATAATATTTGCAATGCTAGAATGAAATCTTCAATTAAAAAGTAATACTTTGTTTTATTAAATAATTTAGGCAATTCCTTACTTTTTTCCTTGCCGACTGCCACATTATGGACAGGTGTCACATCATTAGTTGTCATCTAGCAAAATTACAAGACCAAGTTTGAGTTTTACATTCTTGGCTTTTGGCACTGCAGTAAGCATTTAAAATTTTGAAGACTATATCTCATGCAAGAATAACTGATCACAAAATATTTATAAAAGAGTCTACTCCAGGGGTATGTGAACAGATCATTGCATCAAATCTTCATGTATACAGGCACATGGTGGACATAACTAACACTTCCAGTGTTGTTTCTAAAGCTCTGTTAATTCTTCTCAATCTGGTGACATAACAATAACTTTCAATTTTGTTTCTGAATTTTGTTAGTCTGGTTGACTCTAGTATCAACTGCCATTTTCTCCATGGTTGTCTATTCAAAACAGAACTATTTGCCTCCAAACTTGTTGTGTGTGAACAGAAATCTAGAGGATTTCAGATTAGCCACAACAATTTACATTCTCTCATTATAATTAGCTGCTAAGAATTATCAGAGAAAAATAAGGGTGCATTGCCCTGAAACTTTCACGGTTGTCTGCAGGAGGCTCAGGACACAGTTACGAGTAATCTCTGAAAGAGTCCTGTACACAAGAAAAGAGAAAGCAAATGCAGTTTAAAAGCTGTCACGAGAGGTTCTCTGAAGCCTTTATGGAAGCTGACAGTGTAATAACATCACCTGCCTCTTGGTGACGATGGAGTGGATAGGCCTTTTTGCAGAATAATGCAACGCATGCTAAAAAGGTACAAGTTTACAGCTCAACTAGAAAAACATGAGCTGCATAGTTGTTCAATAGGTGACAATCTGTAGGATGCATAGGGACAGATGACATTCTCTATTCATAGCTTCTGTTAAAAAAAGCTTATTTCTCCTTCTACAATAAAAGAACTGAAGCACTTCCATTTAACCATGCTAAGAAGTACTCTCTGCAGCAGAATTTTCAGGAGCCCATCAAAATGGAGAAAAGGTGGAAGGCTTAAAATGGACAGTTGACACCACAGAAGTCAGTTTTGATGCAAGGAAGAGCAGGATCCGTGAAGATTTTGGGAACAGGAGGAAGAGCAGACTGTGCAGTGACTTACAAAGAAGCAAGGGCTGTGAAGCCACTCTAGCTGAGGTTGCTGAGTTACGTGGCGCATCTCAGCCTTTCTCCTGGGATAGAAATTAGGTCATGTGTGTGATTATGGGCTTGCTTTAGAGTAGATGGAGGAATCATGGGATGTTTTCTTGACCCTGATATCTGGATAAAGAAGCCATTTGGTGATCTCTTGCTGAGAATGTGATTCAGATGCTGAATGAGCAGAGATATGCAAAAATATCTTAGCTGTTGATAATTTCTTAATCTCTTTTGTTAGCAACATTCAAACATCTTAAACAATACTCTAGAATCCAAGATGAGAGCCTGATGAAGTTCATAACTCTCATAAGTCTGGTAGGTCCTGGATAAAAGAACTGTGAATTTATAGGGGAAAAAAAAGTAAGTAGGAAGGTATCAACATAAATTACAGGTTATGTGTCAATGCATGCTGTAAATCTGCTTCATTAGGATTTGTTCAGGTATTCTGGCCAAGAGCTTAACAGAATGCAAAGAGATAAATTAATTAGAAACCCATTAAATTATAGTAGACAATTGTTTCAGTCAAAAGAAAAAACTCTACACCATATACATGGATGATGTGTTTGTTTCCAGCAATCAGTCATATTGTTGGTTTTGGAGAGGAATATCAGATTCCAATGTATGATTACAAGTTCCCCGGAGGGAGGAGTTTCTCCAAAGAATTGTTTAATACTGTGTCTCAAGTTAAGTGTGCAATTAAAATACATTGACAACTCTTAAAATTTGAAACACAAAGCAAACTCTTTTGGCACAAAAGTCTTAATTGTCATGTCAGGTGTTATCTGGAGATATGTTATCACAAAAGAATTTTGCAGCATGCATTTTGCTGCTTTAGAGTCAATAATTTTTTGATGAACACTTGAGTGCATAGATACAAAATGGCATAGTGGCATTTTAAAGACCTTTGTATACATTTGCATATCGTACATTCTGCTGCATAGGTAAAAATTATAGGAGT
This sequence comes from Corvus cornix cornix, assembly GCF_000738735.6. Classification (NCBI taxonomy): domain Eukaryota; kingdom Metazoa; phylum Chordata; class Aves; order Passeriformes; family Corvidae; genus Corvus; species Corvus cornix. Next base: position 48,685,852 of record NC_046334.1, read on the forward strand.
CCATAATAAACAATAAGATAGAAAAGAACAGTGGTCAGAATACTAAATAGCCTTACAATTCTACAAAGCAATGTTTTTTTAAAATTTATTTTATGTTTTGTGCATTTGGGGGGAAAATAGGACTTTTGTTTAGTTGAGGTTTGTGTGTCCTTGGCGACTACTTGCTATTTGTTGGGGGGTTTTTTTCACTTTTCAGACTACCATGAAAAATGAACTACCTTGGGCAGGGGGAAAAAAGGTCAGTAAAACAAAGCTATATTGTACACTCAGTATCAAAGACAGCAAAAGTGTTCAAGCATCATGGGATTTTAATTTGCTCGTTAAACCAAAGCATCAAAAGAAACCATTTTAGAGTTCTTTTTCATGGTGTTTATGAAGAAGAAAGTTTATTTGTGAGGAAAGTTATTTATTTTTCTAAATAGGAGTTTTGACTGGTCTGTGTGAAGAATGCAAGCAGTATGTTCCTCACTCAGGAACTATCTGTTTACGCACAATAGAAATGTGTGCAGCAGACCTGCAGTCATGGAAACTGCATGTGTCAGTCTGGGATGAAATTATGCATTTTATGTGGGGATGGGTGAGTTTGGCATTCAAATGAAGAACAGAAGAGTTTATCAATGGCACGGCACGTACTGTTGAAAAGCATTTGTGTTGGTTCCTTATTATAATTGCTTTGTTGGCACAAAGTAATTGCTTTTCATTTTGAAGTTTCCAGAAAATATTTAGTGTGTACATACTACAAATGAGTCTGGTAGTACTTTTCCTGCATTTTTTTTCCACAGTGTTGTAACAATTTTCATAGACTGGTACTGCAAGGAACATTGTACTTGCAGAAGAAAGATTGAGCTAATAAATCAAGGCATTCAGCAAGGATTTGAAAGGGCTGAAGTAAAGAATAAATCTGAATTTGGCAAAAGTGCAGTGCTAACTTGGACAATAAAAGAACACATGGATATCTTCCAGGCCCCACAGAGATGCGAACATTGTGTTCTAAACCAATTGCCACTTTCTCAAAATAGCACCTGGTGTTGTCAGTGGGAATCAAGAGGCAGAGACTCACTCTGTTCCTCAACAGCAGAGTGTTAAATTTTCTGTGTGAGAATAATAGGGGCAAGCCTCCCCAGAGCTGTCATAGGTTTGAGATGACACTGACCCATGGCAACCTGGCCAGGTATCTTCCATTCATGGGGTCATGCCTGTCTCTAGAAAAGTAGTGGGAAGAGGGATGGAAAGTGAGCATTGGAAGACCTCTCCAGAGAACTGCACTTCATTCAGTCAGGTCTGTCTTTTTCAGAAGTAATCTGGTATGGAACAATTACCAACTACTTCCTTATTTTCTTCTTTCCATTTAATATGAAAGAAAAAATATTGAGGAAGCTTGAGAATTTCAAACAGTTTCGAGTGCATGGCTTTAATTTTTTTTTTTCTGTCTGTGCAAGACTGAAATTTAATGATTCAAACAATTGGCTATTTGGAAAAGCAATGTGTGCCTTGCTGATGATGTGCATGGTAACAGCCCAGGAGCAGAGGGGTACACACCTACCACCAGAGGCTACAAGCTGGCCTTTGAGCCACACAAAGGAAAAGGCTCATAAGAAGCAGATCCTGCTAGGTAAGGTAATGCTTTTTATAATGCCAATGTCTCCCCTTACACAATGTTAAGCAAAAAAGTCTTACGCTCAGGTGTAAAACTCCTCCACCTTCCTCCCCAGGAAGTACCAGGACATTCAGACATAGACCTGAAGATATTCATCCCTTATGATGGAGCATAATTGGTTCAACATCACTGATGTGATGTCTTAGAATGTGTCATCAACCATCAAAGACCCCTGAAATGCCCTCAGACTTATTTCTGGAAGGACCACGCATGATCCACAGTGTTGCATCAGACAGTGTAAGGCTTCTCAGCCCCCTTCCCACCCCCATGAGAGGTACCTGGGCATTCCCAGCTGAATCTAAACATACATTACTCTATTGAACTGTATATTCCATGGCTTCTTCCACCCCCTGACAGATCAAGACTGCAACCATCTCTTTGACCAGTGGACATTGAAATTGCAGCCAACAAGTCTCATTGCTGGATCCACAGGTGGTGATGCCGTTCTACTCTTATCCTTTCTTTTCTGTTCTTTCTTTTCCTTATATATTTTCTTATTTTTATGGTTTTATATGACTATATTTCTATGGATAACAACCAAAATGGCTACATACCTCCTTTCCATTGCAACCAAATTGTTCTGAAATAAACCTGCCAAGTACATATTCATAAACACCAGTCATTTAATGTCATTTCACTCTAATCTGTCCCAAGGGATCTCTTATTAAGAAGAACTTCGGTTACCCTGCCATCAGGGGCAGGTCATAAGACCATCTCTTTTTCTGGAAGTAGATTCTTTTCCTATTTTTTTTTCCATTTACCATGAAAAGCACTATAACAGCATAGGCACTTCATCATATTACTTTAGTGTTAACACTTTAGCATAGTCTAGAGCCTATGCTTTCACAGAGGCAGTATATGCTTAGAACTAACCTCCAGAGCAGTTGATCTCTCAGCAGGACAAATTAGAAGCTGAAGAGGTTGCTACACTTAATTAGCTATAGAAATTGAGCTAATTTGCATTGAGAAAGGAAAAAAAAAAAAGACTAAAACTTGACAGTGGTCCAAGTGCATGAAATCCTGCCCCAAAAAGCTCTACATGGAGCAGGTTATTATAAATAGTTATTGTTGGCACCTTTTAGGTGCAATATTCCTGAGGTTTGAAGGTTTAGGAGCAGGAGCATACTGCTCACACCTCAGCTGCTCATGCGTTCTCTGGAGAAGGAGCACTCTTTCAGATTCACCAGTGAAGAAGAGGAACTGAATGGCTTATAGCCCTGTTTTCTTAGAATATGAGTGAGGCTTGAATGCTGTACCTTGTGCTGGATGATGAGCCAAAGTCCTGTACTCAGTGTCACTGAAGTCACTATTGCAACCTTAGCAATAAACAGAGACCAGCTTCAAGAATTGATACCTTTCATACCAAGGATTTGTTAGGAGGTGTGTTAGAAGAAGAATCTTCATGTGGTGAATTAGCTCAAAAAGATTTTGAATTAGTTTTTATAGAATCACAAATAACTGATAGAAAATGCAGTAGACATGGGTCACTTCATGACTCTGTGGATAGCATTACCTTTTTAGTAACACTTTCATCAGTTTCATTCCTGATGAGCTGTTTCTTTGAAAACTTTAATATCTTATTTCCTCACGTAGGGCCTATGTCTCGGTGTGCTGGTTTTGGCTGGGGTAGAGCTAACTCTCTTCACAGTGCCTAGTATGGGGCTATGTTTTGTATTTGTGCTGAAAGCAGTGTTCTTTTTGCTGAGCAGCACTTGCACAGAGCCAAGGCCTTTTCTGCTTTTCATACAGCCATATTGACACCCATGGATGTGTATGAGAAATTTGAGAAGAGGCAGCTGGGACAGCTGACTTCAGCTGGCCAAAGGGATATTTCACACCGTATGGTGTCAAGTTCAATGTAGAAAGAGAGAGGAAGGGGGGAACATTTGAAGTGATAGCATTTGTCTTCCTAACTCACCATTACATGGTTTGGTTTTTTTTCCATAAAATATGCTTAGTTGGAAGGGATTCTTCAGGAACCAAGTCCAGCTCCTGTCCCTGTGCAGGTGATTAACCACCATGCACCTAAGAGCTTTGTCCAAGCACTTCTTGAATTCTGTCAGGCTTTGTGCTGTGACCACTTCCCTTGGGAGCCTGTTCCAGTGCCCAACCACTCTCTGGGTGAAAAACCTTTTCCTGTTATCTAACCTAATTCTCCCCTGACTCAGCTTCATGCTGTTTCCTTGAGTCCTGTCACTGGTCACAAGGGTAAAGAGATCAGTACCTTCCCCTCCATTTCCCCTTGTGAGGATATTTAAGACCACAATGACATCTGACCCTAGCCTCCTGTAGGCTAAACAGACCACATGACCTCAAATGTCACACAGCTTCCCCTCTAGACTGTTCACCATCCTCATGACCCTCGTTTGGATGCTATCTAATAGCTTAATGTCTTTTTTATACTGTGACACCCTAAACTGCACACAATTTTCAAGATAAGGCTTCCCCAGTGCAGAGCAGAGTGGGACAATCCACTCCCTTACCTGGCTGGTGATGCAGTGCCTGATGGACCCCAGGACATGGTTGGACCTCCTGGGTGCCAGGGCACTGCTGACTCTCATTCAACCTGTCATTCCCTCTTCTATACACACAAGCAGGGTTGCCTCATCCCAGCACCAGAATCCAGCACTCAACCTTGTTAAATTTAATCTGGTTGATGATTGCCCATCTCTCTAATTTGTCCAGGTCTCTCTGTAGGGCCTCTCTGCCCTTGAGGGAGTCAACAGTGCTTCCCAAATTAGTGTCATCAGCAAACTTACTCAGTATTCCTTTGAATCCTAGATCCAAGTTGTTAATGAAGATGTCGAAGAGCACTGGGCTGAGGATGGGGCCCTGTGGAACCCCACGAATGACCAGACACCAACCACTCACTATAACTCTCTGTGCCCAAGCTGTGAGCCAGTTGCTCAGCTGTCGCGTAACACGGTTATTCAGCTCTGGGATGGATGTTCTGTCCACAAGGACACCGTGAGACACAGCATCAACGGCTTTGCTGAAGTCCAAAAAGATTGTATCTACTGGATTTCATAGATAACTAGGTGGGTTAGCCTGTTGTAGAAGGATATGAGGTTTGACAAGCAGAACTTTCTCCTGCTGTGCTGTGCTGGCTGTGATGGAACCCTGCTTTCCAGACAGCTGAACACCTGCCTGCCCATGGGAAGCAGCGAGTGAACTCCTAGCCTTGCTTTGTTTTGTGTGCATGGCTTTTGCTTTACCTACTAAACTGTCTTTAACTCAACCCAGAGTTTTCTCACTTTTCTGATTCTCTCTGATACCACTAGTGATGCAGTGAGCAAGTTGGCTGCATGGTGCTTAGTCACTGTCTGGGGTTAAACCACACAGCACTAGGTTATAGCTAGGTTATAGCTAGCTCCATGCCTGGATAAAGCTGTGATTACTATATGTGTCAGTAGAAAAAATGAAATATTTAAATTCAATTAGCCCAGTGACAATAATAGGAATGATTACTTTAGCTCACTGCAGCATCCAGAGCGTGTTTCTGAAGTTCATGTAATTTGTGTCCCAGACATGCTTTTGCACATATGAAAGCTGATGTTACTGTACCTTCACCATTACTGCTGTATATCCCTATCCTCTACTGGGATTTCACTATATGATTCACAGCACAAATGACACCCAAGCAGCCAGACCATGTTCTACAACGTGCTCTGTCCCTGCTCCTGGATATTGGCATGTGTTTACAGGTAGGAGATGATTCAGAAACAAAGCCTTTAATAAGGCAGGCTAAATGCCCAGCTCTATTATTCTAGGATAACTCTTCCATTTAGCTGTAAAATGTCTGAAAGAAGGTGGCTATGTTGATTGTACAAAGAAAAGCAATAGGGTTTTTTGGCTTCCAAAATGGGATATCTGCTACATAAATGTTGCTAATCAAGGACTGTTAAGTAGTGTGTTTACACAATTTAAGTACTAATACATAACTTAAGTAGGGATAATTTGTCTAAGAATCTTACCTATTTCTTTCACAGAGCATTAGCAATCACTGCAGCCTCACCAAACACAGCACTATTTATTCTGTCTTTCTCAAGCTGTGTAAAATCACTCTAAATCATGTCTTCTCTTTACCTGAAATAAGAATAATAGCTTAGGTCTGTGAGACTAAAGTACAAGAAATTTACCGGCCTCATTTCTCTTGTAGGAAAACTTTTAAAAAAATTAGTATCTAGCCACTTATTTATGCTGATGGATATTATACTCAGAATTTCACACTCAGTCAAGAAACAGAAAACAGATATACTATACAATAAATGGGATGATACCAAACTAAAATACAGTCAGTTTAGGAAAATTACTCTTAAGTGTTTTGAGTGGCTGTATTTTTGAATACTAGTGCCAATTTTTCTAGCATTATTATTTATTATTATGTGCTTTTGTGGCATTTTCTTAGTTTTAAATGTTCTCCTCACTCCTGAAGCTTTGTGAAAAACTCTAGCAAACAAGGCAGAATATTGACTGACAGACCACGTATGTAAGAGAGAAATTGATGGCATTAGATTGTTCAGTCGATTGCATAAGTGAACAAAGTGAAATAATAGACCGGTAATGTTATGAGTGGTGTGGAATGGAGGAGAAAAGTATATTTCAGACAAAAATTATGATTGTTAAGTTGATGGCTCATGAGTAGCATGGTTTTTTTCAGCTTTGAAGGAATATTATTTCAATACTTTACCAGGAAGAAAGGAGAATTGTAATTATTAAAAAGTCAAGCAGTAGGAACTAATCTTGTATTTCAAGGTGAACAGATATTGTTTTCTTGAATGCATGGAAAGTAAATTACAGTAGTAGATTATATATATTAATTTGATTTCTTTATTTTTATATCCATGGAATTTATTCCTTTCATTCTTTCCTTGTATCTTCTTGGTTTCTGCTTATGTTTTTTCTTTGCTTTTTTTCTTCCAGTGGTCCTTGGTTTATAGTTAGTTTTGTCATTTAAGCCATGGTATTCTTCTTCAAAGCATGTTGCTCTGGGACATATCTAGGGATATAGATCTGAGCTTCACTGTCAACTGTTAACCTACTGTCACCTAAAAAGAATGAATGTAATTTAACATGTTCTAGTTAAAGTGTATTCTAAAATTGGATCTTTTTTCACAACTGTTCTTTATTCCATTGTCTGGGAAAAAAAAGGTAAATCTTCCTTCTAAGCTGCCCCTTATTTTTATCTCAGCATAGATCAAATTAAATACATGCAAGCAAGTTTATTAACTTTCTACACTTTTGTTTTTTATGCTTCTCCCTTTATGTCATTCCAAAAGTCATTAAAAGAGTACATTTCCTGAGCAAGAGCAAAATGTACTATATTCCAACTAAACTTCAGAACACTGGGTGATTACCAGGTCACAATGCAGGTTAAATGATCAATCATTATTGAAAAATACGGATGCTCCCATTGTTTAATTTCCTCATTTAGGGAGCTGTTCAGCAGTTAAAAACTCCAGCCTGCTTATGATTATGAACCCTCTAAATGTAGATCATAAACGTAATTAAAAAACAGATATTTAACATAACCTCTATATCTCTACATCCTCTATATCTCTATATCCTCCTGGAAGAAGAAAATTCCTTCCTTTAAAAGGGTTCTTCTCATACCCTTGAACTGATACAAGCTATTCCTTAGATTCTCATGATGAATCTCTGAGTTGGACTACACATATCATAGGAAAAAAAAATTCTGTACAATTCAAGCCTCTAAAATAATTTAAGTAGAGAAACAATTTTGAACCCCTACTTGAACCTTAACATTATTTCATGTGCTGCCAAAAGACTTTTGTAGCTTGTATCTACCTGTTTGATGTGACATGGACTACAAAGTCAATCCAGAGTTATCAATCTCCATGTCCAAACAAGTGTTAAACTTTGAGAGAGCTTAAACTAGATTTAAAGGGGGACAAGGACATATCCAGGCTCAACAGAGATACAGTGTGGGAAGGAGAAAACTACAGCAACCACCAAGTAGCAAAAGGAGTCCTAAGGGGGGATACCTCCAGCAAGTAAAAGCATCCAAAAATGTAACCATAAGACAGGACTATGGGATGTCCCTTTGCACTCCCACTGGGATATTGACACAATCAAACATGTCTGGAAAGTTCCTGTACACCAATGCATGCAGTAAGGGGAAAAAGGGAGAACTGGAGGTCTGTGTGTAGTCATGGGGCTTTGATCTCATTGTGATTATGGAGGCACAGTGGGATAGCTCACATGACTGGAATGGATCATGAAGAGCTACATGCTGTTTAGGAGAGATAGACCAGGTGGTGGAGTTGCCAGACTCCCAGTGGTGGAGTTGCCTTCTGTGAAGCAACACTTGGAATTTATTGAGCTCTGTTTTAGGGTGGATGACAACTGTATAGTCATATAACTTTGAGGTTAGGATAAAAGAGCAGACTAGTAAGGGTGACACTGTTGTGGGTGTTTGCTACAGGCTGCCTGACCAGGAAGAGGAAGTGAATGAAGCCTTCTACGGACAACCTGAAGCAGCCTCAAAGATGCAGGCACTGATTCGTGGTACTTTAACTACCCTGACATTTGCTGGAAAGTTACACAGCAAAGCACAAACAGGTCAGGAAGTCCCTGGAAAGCACAGATGACAACTTCCTGTCACAAGTAGTGGAGGATCCCAGAAGGAATTATGTGCTCCTCAACCTTATACTAACAAACTAAGAAGGCCTTATTGGAGATGTGAACGTGGAGGGCAGCCTTGGCTGCAGTGACCATGAGATTGTGGAGTTCAGTATTGGGTGAGGAAGAAGCAGAGGAGAAAATAACATTACAACCATTGACTTCAGGAGAGCTATTTTTAGTCTCTTTAGGGATCTTGGAAGAATCACATGGAAACAGGTCCTGCAAGGAAGAGAGGTCCAAGAAACCTGGTTGATATCTAAGGATGACTTCCTCTAGGCTCAAGAATGATGCATCCACATCAGCAAGAAATTAGGCAAAGGGGGCAGCAAGAGACCTGCGTGAATAAAGAATTCCTGTCATCCTCAAGCATAAGTAGGAAATACATAGGAGATGGAAGCAGGTTCAGGCCACTTGGAATGAATATAGGGATGTTGTCAGAATAAGTAAAAATGAGACAAGGAAGACCAAGGCCCATCTGGAATTAAATCTGGCCAAGATTGTCAAGGAAAACAAGACAGGCTTCTTCAAATACATCAGTAACAAAAGGAGTATTAAGGATAATGTGGGCCTGTTACTAAATGGATTGGGGACCCTGCTATCAGAGGATGCAGAGAAGACAGAGTTACTGAATGCCTTCTTTGTATTGGCCTTCACTGACTCAGGAGACCAGGGTAAAGGAACGTCAGAAGGAAAACTTTCCCTTGGTCAATCAGGATTAGGTTAGAGAATACACAGGCAAGCCTGACGTCCACAAGTCCAAGGGGCCCTGACAACATGCATCCACAAGTGCTGAGAGACACCTGGGAGACACCACATGTAGGCTGCTCATAGTCATCTTTGAAAGGTTGTGGAGATCCAGAGACAGGTCTGAGAACTGGAAGAAAGCAAACGTCAAAAAGGTCATCAAAAAGGGCAAGAAGGAGGATCCCGGGAACTACTGTCCAGTCAGCCTCACCTGAATCCCGGGAAAGGTGATGGAGTGTCATTCTGAAGGCCATCTCTATCAATATGGGTGACAAGAAGGTGATCAGGAATAGTCAGCATGGATTCACTAAAGGTATGTCATGCTTTACCAACCCGATGGCCTTCTACAGTGGAAAACCTGCCTGGATGGATGAGGGGAGAGCAGTGGATATTGTCTACCTCAACTTCAGCAAGGCTTTCAAAACTGTCTCACAACAGCCTCGTAGGCAAAGCCAGGAAGTGTGGACTGCATTAGTGGACAGAGAGGTGGGTTGAGAACTGGCTGGATGGCAGACCCCAGAGGATTCTAATCAGTGGTACAGGGTCTTCTTGAAGACCTGTCTCTAGTGGGGTCCCCCAAGGTTCAATACTGGGCACAGTATTGTCTAACTTCTCCGTCAGTGACTTGGATGAAGGGGCAGATGCCTCCTCAGCAAATTCCCTGATGACACAGCTGGGAGGAGCAGCCAATACCCCAGAGAGCTGTGCTGACCTTCAGAAGGGCCTCAGCAGGCTGGAGGGACGGGCAGAGAAGAGCAGTCTGAAATTCAACAGAGGCAAGTGCAAGGTCCTGCACATGGGGAGGAATAACCCCAGGCACCAGCACAGGCTGGGGGCTGACCTGCTGGAGAGCAGCTCTGTGGAGAAGGACCTGGGGGTGCTGGTGGACAACAAGCTCATGGTCCATGAGCCAGCAGTGTGGCCTTGTGGCCAAGAAGGCCAATGGAATTCTGTGGTGCATTAGGTGCCAGCAGGTCAAGGCAGGTGATCCTGCCCCCCTGCGCAGCCCGGTGAAGCACATCTGGAGAATTGTGTCCAGTTCTGGGCTCCTCAGGACAAGGGAGACATGGAGCTCCTGGAGTAGATCCAGCAGAAAGCAACAAGGATGACTAAGGGACAGGAACATCTCTCTTATGTGGAAAGGGAGGGAGCTAGGCCTGTTCAGCCTTGAGAAAAGACAACTGAGATGGGACCTCATCAGTGTCTGTCAGTATCTGAACAGAGGGTGGCAGGAGGATGAAGCCAGGCAATAGGACAATGGGTAAAAACTGATGCACAAGAGTTTAACTACCTGAGTTTAAGGAAGAACTTCTTTACTGTGCAGTGACCACACACTGGAACAGATTGCCCAGAGAGTCTGTGGAGTCTCCCTCACTGGAGATATTAAAGAACCATCTGGACACAATCCTGTCCTATGTGCTCTGGGATGACCCTGCTTGAGCAGAGGGGTTGGACCACTGTTGACCCTTCCAGCCTGAGCCATCCTATACTTCTGTGACCATGGTTCACCTCAGAGCTCCTTCCTTGCCCTTTTATCTGTTTCAGCACTGATTTGACATTCTTCTTTCACACCACAGCAAATCCTCTTGGCACAAGTGAAATAATAAACGTCTTTTTTTGTCTGGGTTTGATTGTAATCTCATTACATTAGCTAGATAGGGGGTTTGAGAATATCTGGTCTGCTATAAACCCATTCTGGAATAGACTGGTTCATCTGAGGTTTGAGAAGAGAGGTACAATGCAGTTAAGCAACTGGTGAAAGGGGAAACATCAGGCACCAATGCTGGAATAGGTCAGGCAGGAGGTTAGCAGTGGAGCACTTCAGTAATTGTTTTGAGACCAATCTGCTTAATGACATGAACAATGTTGTCAGCTTCTTACCAGAAAGTGTTTAGGTGCTGTCAATAAATGTCACTTCACTTACAGAAAGTTAGAAGACCTTGACAATTCATGAGAAAAAGGGAGACAGAAAAGCAGAAAGGCATATTAGAAAGAACTGAATCAGTTTCTGACCAGGCTAATATCTGATTTTGAGGGACTGGACCCCAGTCTCTGCTCCTACTGGAGGTCTGTTCCAAAAGCTTGTTTACATCCATCTTTGAATTTCTAGTCTGTTTTACATCAGTTTAAAATATTTGGTCTAATGTAAAACAGTCTGATAATCAAATATCATACTTCCACCCAATCATTTATTTCTCCCAGTGATTTAAAGGGAGTAATCCCTTTCTGGTTTTGTTTTTCATGGACTGAGGGACTCTGTTTATTTTCAGGATTATCTCATAGTTTTCTGGGGTTGTTGAAAGTTCCTTCTGTCCTTTACTGACTGTAGACAGCCAAAATCTGTTGAAGTGAATGAGGTTTGCACTGTTACGGAATACTTTAATATCTCCCTTATTTCTGCTGAGATACCTTAGCTGTTGTAGTCTAGGATAACATTTGCCTTTCTCACAGCTGTACCGCATTGAGAGCTCATAGCAACCATCTGATCAGCTAGAACATGTGGATTCTCTTTCTCCAGAGATCACTAAAATGCTGAGAAATAGCCTAAGTAGAACACTGGAGCAGTCCTATGGTTTTATGATATGTATGTGTAGCAAGGGACTGGAGAAGACTTTATTAAGACCATCTCTAGGAAAACATAAGCATTAATGAAAACACTATGGAAGGCAGAATTTCAAACCATATGCCCTAGGTTTTTAAGTGATTTTTCTCTGATAATTATTTCTAGATGTAGATGTTGTAAATTATTCCTAGCTGTTTGTTTATAAAAAAACCCAAAGAACAGCTGAGCAACACTAACTTTCCTTCACCAATGCTTCAAAGCATGCCAAAATACTTTGTTTGGATGGCAAGAATAATATGCAGACAGGGTGCAAGTGAAACTGCCTCCAGCTGTATGGAGTGGAGCCAAAGGGAACAGGCTGCTCAGAGAAGCTGTGGGTGCCCTATCCCTGGAAATGTTTAAGGCCAGGTTGGATGGAGCTCTGAGCAACCTGGTCTAGTGGAAGATGTCCCTGTCCAATGCACAGGGGGCTGGAACTAGATGATCTCTAAGATGCTTTCCCACCCAAAACATTCTATGAGAATGGTTTTATGAGTACTGATAACTGGCACCATGTAACATTCATCTCTGCCGGTGAACAGAAGTCAGGAAATTAGTAGCATTTCTTTATTATGTACATTTAAACTGGCTGTAACAAAATACATCTTTTTCAGGCTGGAACTGTAGTTTTTAGAGTCTTTTGATGTCAAAGGGAATCCACAAAAATCTCAAGGAAATGTGTGTAGTTTTTTCCTGGGAGGAAAAACAGAAAGGCTGAAATAGAGGATGAAAGGTACAGGAGCAGAACTGTCTGCCTGCAGTCCCTGAAGAACATCCTGCTTTGGGTATTTGGAAGCTTTTCTTCATTCACAGCAGGCTTTGAAATGGAGGCACTGTCCAAGTGGCCAAAACCCTCAGTCCAAAAAACTAAAACTTCATCCACTTTACAAAAGATGCCAAGATTCTTCCTGCTGTGTTCTGTATGGATTCCCAGGGAGGCTGTGTATGACCTGCACACAAGGCAGAAGCAAGTGGGAAAGATTTTTGCAGACTAATCCATAATATATGGATTCATATATTCCAGGCAGGTGACAATATGCAGAGACCTCTCTCTTTCCCTTCCACAGCATTCATTCTCTCTAATAATCTATTCAGAACTAAGTGACTGGCCCATCTTGATGGAAAATATTCTGGATTATTAGATAAAAATCCATCTTCTCATTAACTCTCAGTAGAGTTCAGTTTAGTAGATAGTTTCATTTTCATCAAACAACATGGAATATGATGATATTTGGTTTGGAGTTTTTTGGTAAAACTATGACAGGGTTTGTTTGGTTTTTTTCCTCCTTGTCTTTACATAAGGATTCAGTGATATTTATTTCTTCTTTTTCTCTTTCTCCTCAGAATTTTGGTAGGTGGAGATGATTGGTGAAAAACTGATTGACCAACATTTTTGGAGTATGTTACATTATTAGGATAATTGTAATAGATACTTACCTGTAAAAGAATCAATAGCACATTCAAGTTTTAAGGAATAGAAAAGCTGGGCTATAACAGTTTCATTTTGGTGTTTCACAGAGTTTGAGTAGATGAAACCAGACTGAAAATATTATGAGAGCACAAACCATCTGCAACAATAAGCCAGTAGGATTCACTAGAAAACTGCTTTATTGATAGATCTCTTTAACAACAATTCAAACTTAGAAGAAAGTAAACTTTTTTAAATCTGTCTACAGTTGAACAGAAAAAAATATTTCTTTTGTAAAAGATGTCTTCTACCTCATAATAAGAAAAAAGTGACATAGGAGTTCAATGACATGGTAATATCAAGACCATCAAATGAGACGTAATCAGAAATGAGAAACTCACATAAACTTGCCAGGGCACATGTTTGGCAGAAGTGAATGGGAAAATAACACTAAATAAATGAATGCTTTTCTTTTCTTCCAAGAAAATTAAACATAAATCTCCTCAAAATTATATTTATGAAAAATTTGTCTCATTAGACCACACTGAGCACTTTCTGAACTGCTTGCAGCCATACTATGTTATGGTAATGTCTCACATATCCTTGTTTTTCAAAACTTACTAAGTCTCCTCCCCTCTCTATAATATTTTTATTTTTCTAATTCATGTACAACTTTAGATTTTTTTAATTCTAAGCTGTTTATAATGGATTGTTTCCCCTTCTGATTTCATTGCTTAAGTCCAGGATTTAGGTTTATAATCAGCTTAAGAAAAGTGACAAAGATATGATGAAAACAGTAGGACTTAAAAGGTTATATTTTCATCAGGGTCAATTATATACCTTTTAAATACTATACAAAGTGACAGACTGTTACCTGTTTCCATAAGTAGAGAAAACACCCCTAAGATAACCTAGCCATAAGATTCAAAATCCCGTAAAATGCAAAAAAGATGGTGAGGAATCTGTTTAAAGATCCTCAGGAATCTTAACTTGTTTAGCTGCTTTAAAATGCCCTGGATTTTATTCCATTCATTGCTGTGCTCCATCTGGTTCTGGTTGAATTTGATATTGAAAGATGTAGATATGATAGAATCGCATGAAAATTGCAGAAACCCATATTGGAGTATTAAGAATTTCCTCTTGCATCCTGAGAAGTTTTTCTCCCTTCCTGAGCAGCAGCCTCAACTGCTTTCAGATTAAATTAGAAGATGCTGACAAAAACTTCCCCAAAGACATTATAGACTTTCCATTTAAAAACTCTTGCTTTAGTCTAAGTTAACACATGCAAAATCTTCAGCTCTTTCTCCTGAGAAATCTTATCCACAATGTAAGAAAAAGGACAAAGAATGAGCCACTATTGTCAGTCACTTATTAAAAGAATGATGTCTCAGTCTCTCTTTAAAATACTTTGTAATGCAAGCAAAGGCAGAAGTAATTATGAATGTGTATTCATTCTTTAAGATTTGTTTTTTTCAAATCCCTTTAGGATTGTAATTGAATTTTAACCTTGATGTCTTTGTATCATAAACATTAAACCTCCTTTTGCTCACAGAGCAAGGGTTGGACATCTGTAAAAAGTCTAATTCTACAGTTTTGGCATATGGCTCACAGTGCAGAGCTAGCAATGGCTGGCTGCTGTCCTTTAGAGCCTGGTACAATTCCTATCAACACATTACAGCCTTAAAATAACTGACTCACTGGCTGTATGGGTTTAAATCTGCTGGTACGGGGCTTTGGAATAGATCCTTAGTAACTTTCAGACAGGAAAAGAAGGATCAGCAGCACCTGTGTTACTGTGAAAAACAAAATATCAGGCAACAGAGTTTCATAAGCAGGCAGAGAACTCTGTGTTAACAAATGTCCCTGGACATGGGGAAAACCAGTAGTTGCCTGACCTTACTGAGGACAGGGCTTATACTGTGACATTTGTCACTCCTCACATCCTTCTAAATATAAAGGCCAACTAAAAACAGATTTATATTACAAAATCATCAATACCAATCAATCATTCACAACCCAACAAACAAACAAAAACAAACCCACAACAAAAAATGCCCAAAAAGAGTGTGTCTCTTGCCTCTGGTTTTATGCAACAGGGTAAATGCAGAACAATAGCAAAAAAAAGAGCCTTTAGTTTCTTATGTGAAGGAGAGGGTGTCAGAAGCTCCATGGCGTGTTTCCCCATGAGTTGGCATCTGTGTTCTTTGTGAGGTAGGTCTGATTAAATGACCTTTTGCAGTCCTAAATTGCAGTAGTGTTTACCTGAAAAGTTAGATGATGAAAACATCATCACCTTTGGCTAAGAAAATAAATTAACCTACCTGATTCAGAAAGACTGCCTTCGCTAAGAAAAAAACAGATGCTGGAGAGCTAAAACATACAGTCTTACCCCAGGAAACCACATGATGGTTTGCACAGTAAAATTGCACTTGAAAATAAAACAAAATAAAAATAAAATAAAATAAAATTTAATTAAAGAAAAAAAAGGAAACGCCAAACAAGAAAACATAATTTGGGGTTTTCATGTGTAAATATATTATAGATTTTTAGTAACCCAGCATGCACACTATCCTGAGGGACCACCTAGTTCATTTCTACAATATTAACAGTGGGCAAAAGTGAATTTGATAAAACAGAATAAAACGCTGAGGTTGTATGAGCTGCGCAAAGGTGTGTGGGTGATGGCAGCAGCAGGAGTCCACAGGATGCCAGTGAAGCCATAAAGACAAGAGCTTGGAAGGCAACTGTCGTTTCCCCATGGTGTTTAGAACCACTGATTAATGGAGAGTGATGTTAGTACTCTTCAGCTGACCTTTTTCAAGGGAAAATAAAGTCATTTTCAAATACTGTTCTCTATTCAGCTCATTGTTTGTGAATTCTTCAGGCCTGGGGATCTCCATTAGCAATTCTGTTTATACAGTTTGGTTTATTAAATATATGCAGCAAGGGAAATAATTTTCTTTTATTTACAAACTAGACTCAAGGCACTGTAGAATGATGTCTTGTTTTAAATTCAGTGTGTAAAAATGAGGTTTCTTTAAGAGCAAGAAAGTCCCATAATTTTTGGATTATGTGTTCATAACTTATCTCCATTTCTGAGGTGTCTTTTCTCAAAATACAATAAACTCAGTATCCCTTTGGAACCCATTATGGGAGGTGTTTCCAAACAGCAAAAAGTTACCTTAAACATCCTAAATTTAATGAGGTTTTTATACAAGCATCTGTATCGCTGAAGTCACCATAGCCAATGTCTGCTAAATTACACTGAATAAGGATGGGGACACTGCTGTCAGTAGTCCTAGCAGACTCTAAAACAGAATTTAATCATGTGTGGCTGATGCATCCATTGTTTTCCTGCAATCTGTTCCCTATATTTGATTAACCTTTTTAGTTGTAAGTCTCTGCCCAAGTGAAACATTTAGTTGTATGGAATGAAAGTAATGCAGATATGCAAAGTGTCAGGCAACAAGCAAGGTGTTCTGCCAAACTGTTCTGCAGTTACAGCTGACAAAATTTATTTGTTTTTAGCTAGAATTTGACAGGAAAATGTGTTTTTGCTGAAGAAAATATGTTTCTCAGTGGCTAGGAGAGATATCCATACCATCAAAATTTGGAAAATGTTGATGTAGTATTTCATCACAAACACTGCTTCGATGCTCACATTTCCTCTTTGCGCTCATCAAACCTCTCAGAGTACTTTTCTCATGAGGCATTGTAACTGCAGCTCTGATGAAGTATTTTGATGGCTCACCAAGGATGGAGCCCACTGTATAACTTAGGGAAAGCGATGAGAAAGAGCCACAAAGTACTATTTCCTAAAGTATAGTTCTAGTTTTAAACAGGATTATTTTGCAAAAATATGTCTATCTCCTCTGGGAAAAGGATCCTCTCTGTCTGGATGCCTGTGCCACACATATCAGATCTAGGGGTATTAAAAACTATCTTGTAGTGAGGATGCATAGGTTTAAGTATGCAGTCCCTCTGGAGAGATTTGCTGATGGGTGCCAGTACCATTCACTTCACAAACTTAACAAATTAAAATAAAACCAAGCCACTAATGTTACTGTACATCTCTACTATTAGCTGCTAAGAGACATAAACATTCTTTTATTAAAAAGCATGAGTGGATTGGGTCATAAGAGTTATTTGGAGAGCACTTGGAATATCAGTGTTTCACTGAACATGTACAGCTATACTGTATTTTTTAGTTTTTAGGTCCTTTGTTATCATCTAGCAGATGTGTATTCCTTCCAAAGTTACCATCATTGTTTCACAGTGTGGTCAACAAATCCTAAGTTCTTTAAAGGTCGTCTATGAACCTTATCTGCTCCTCTTGCCAGTTCTGTCTCTCTCATTTCCCTGTGTGCAAACCACCAGGATGTGCTGCTAAAAGGCAGATCTTGTTCTCACTTTGGCATGTGCAAAGGACTCCAAATATAGCAGAACAGCAGTGGTGTTTCAGCACACCACATATGAGGATTTCTTTCTCTTTGTTTTCTAAAGGGAACCATTCAGTTTGCAGGAGTTTAGTATCACTGCCCAGGAGCACCAGCATTTTTTGGAGGAGGACATCAGCTGCTCATTGCATCTATAGGATGCTGCTCCCCAGCGCAGCTGCATAATGAGTCCTTGCTACTTACCAATATAGTAGGTACCTGAAGATGTGTCTCAGCAAATATCCCCACCAAAAACCTTGACAAATGTTTCCAATTCCAAAATTTTGTACTGTACTAGGAATGGATTTAAGCTATAAAAACATTTAAATTACATTAATTCTATTGTGTTTTGAGTTCTGTACTCCAAGGACAGCAACTATGCTTATTTGTGAGTCTGACCATGTGGAATTTCATCAGGGAATGTGATCTCTAAAAAAAATGATCTTTCTGTGGCATCAGTTTTCACAACCCTTCATTTAAGATAGCTGGTTCTTCTCCACAATACACTGACAAGGGGGCACCCCAAAATAGAATAATAGAATCATTTTGACTGGAAAAGCCCCTTAAAATCATTGAGTCCAGAAATTAACCTGATACTACCGAGTCCACCACTACACCATGCACCTAAGCACCACATTGAAACCTAGAGGCCAGGCACCTCCAAAATGTGGAGAGCACATGGTCACTGCCTGCTTGCCTGGATTAGTGACTGAACTTGAGCCTCACTCTCTCATGGCCCAGGTGAGGCAGTATCCAGCAGCAGTTTGGCTGCACAGAGGGGATCTTTCAAATCCCCCACATCTGACCTTCTGTGCCAGAGAGAAGGAGTTGCTGTGGACACTTCCTAGGACATGAAAGGCAAATATCCTTATCTCTGGTCTACAACAATTATATAATCTTACAGATATTTCACTTTGTATAAATAACTAAAATAACTGCTGGATCTGGACCTTTATTTCAGATCTCCTGGTCTGTCTTCACCTTCAGGCTCTTTGGGAGCATAGTGAAATATTTCTGGTTCTTAATTCTTTTGGAGAAATTATCTTACCCCAATTCATGACTGTTGGAGGTGTGCATGTTTGTTTGTTTTGTTGGGGGAGTTTTGTTATTTCAGTTTCTTATGTTTTATGGAACAGTCATTTCCCACTTGGGTCTTGTCAAATCTTACTGAGCTGACTTCCAGGAGGATTAATCAAAGCCTGGCCTGACAATTTAGCCTTTTGTCAGAAATAAATCACTACTTTGATATTTGAAAAAGAGAAAAATATTGCTGAAGAGAACTGTTCCTTTTTTTAATATCTATTTATGTCTGGGCAAATATATTTTTTTATCACATAAATCATATGTAATGTTCTTCCTTGCATGCAAGCAATGAGAAAATATCCTCAGGCAAGTTGTTTTCCAAAATAATCAGCTCAGGCATTCCTCATCTGG
This sequence comes from Corvus cornix cornix, assembly GCF_000738735.6. NCBI lineage: Eukaryota > Metazoa > Chordata > Aves > Passeriformes > Corvidae > Corvus > Corvus cornix. The sequence goes on from NC_046334.1 coordinate 48,704,778, forward strand.
AAAAATATTGTTATGGTACCGTGGCTTAAAATCAGGTGAGTGATAGAATATGACTGATGTGAGCCAGTGTACCAGAAAATGTTTTTGTTTCAAACATTATACCTGGTCTTGAATCCAGTCCCAGCTTTAGTAATTTAGTTACTCAAGGGCAGACATCAAACACCTGCTCTGTCCACTCTCCTTTACTGCCAACACCATTAATTTTCCAAATGAGTCAGCACATCTCTATTTATTCTTTAATTGATTGGTAACACTGAGTTCTAATTGAGACTGTAAAATTAAAGTTACAGATTTGATTGTCTGCTCAGAGTTCAGAATATTTCCTTGATCAGAGCTGTCTTACAAATTGTATAAACAAATACAAAACAACAAAGAAAAAATCAAATTCACAGTTCTGCAAAATGAGCTAACTCATGTGCTTACTTGTTATTCAGGCTGTAACACAGGGAAGAGCAAAATGTATCTGTAAGAATAAAACACAAAGTCGAGGTGAAAATAAAACCTTTCCAATTTTGTTTCTGAGGTGCCAAATCGTCCCGAAGAGAGCAGCAGATTAAATACAGCCACAGGACAACCCATGACTGATTTGCTTAAATCAAATTAGAATTGATTTCCAGACTCCATCCACAGAAATATGTGGATATAATTTGGTGGAAATGTTATGGAAATATGTCTTCTGCAAGAAGCAAACAGTGTGGAGCATTAGCCTTCATTGGCGCGTGTGTTGGGATCAGTAGTTGTTTCAAAGTCTCTCTCCCCCTTGAGGACAAAAGTAACTGAATGCACAGTTTTGTCTTCATTCAAGCCAATTGTATAATTGTAGAAGCAATTAAAATATTAATAAAATAAGGTAACAAGAAAGTGTAACATCCCTTTTTTTAAGATGGTACGTAACATCACCTGGTCTGTCACCCATTTTTGTCATGTGCAGTCAGGGCCTGTATCAAGCCTTGAAGGAGAGAAGGCTCAGTTGCACAGTTTTCTAAAATAATGGACCACATCTGAAAAATAAAAAAACTTTTTCATGCTCTGTTCCAGGTTTGAATCTCCTCAGATAAGGACAAAGAATTTTTCCTTTTTAATGAAATTTTTCATTCTTCTTTTCCATGACTCATTCTACGTCTAATTTTTTTTTTTTTTTGCTCTGTGACTCAGACCATCGAGGCCTCCCAGTCTTCAATGCAATTTTTTCCTTTTTCCTATGTATCCTTTCTTCTGTGTGAGAACTTTTGCACACATTTTTCATGTTGTATTAACTACCTTCCACAGCATGAACAAGACTCAGCCCTTGGCTGCTAACAAGGACCTGTTGATGGCGAAAGAGATATTCCATCTGGCTTCATATAATTTGTGAAGTGCATTCAAACATACTGAGCAATGAATCACCCTATAGGATTTTAGACAGAGCTGCAGCACTGTATTCAAAGGCAGCATGCATGAAGGCTCATAGGATCATAGAATCATAGAATGGTTTTGGTTGAAAGGAACATAATTGGTCTTTACCTTGCTTCTGGGGTTTTTTTGTTGTTGTTGTTTTCTCCCCTCCTCACCATCCCCTCCCAAGTAAGTGAGCCAAAGTGAGTGACTGGGTAGGGGTTTGGTTTCTATCCAGGGCCAACCCAACATGGCAGTGTATTCAGGTCATGCAAAATTAAAGCATGTTGTCGGAACGGCTGAGTGATAAAAATGAAAGATGGAATTTAGTGATAGCAGTATTAATTAATGATCAGAGCAAAGAGACAAAAAAAAAAGCCCTAATGTTGGAATTGTTCACTGCTGCTGCTCAGTATTAGATCCAAAGGAATAACTAAAAAATGCAAATTTTTTATTGTATATTCTGATCATTTACAACTGATTCTATTGCAAAGAAAGTTGAGCCACATCAGCAGCTTGGCTCTCCCAAATTATGACCACATTTTGGAATACAAATACCTTTTAAAGGGTGGAATTTCCAAAATTAAATTCAATTCAGGATTTCTACAGGCAAGTTAGTCCTAAACAAGGACAGCATTAGCCGTATTTCTGATATGACAATACTCTTTCATGGGTGTCCTACAAGGCCTGTTTCCTATCTGGGCCAGACTATGTGGTGAAATTGTCCCTCTTGAAACGCATCAACAGGGATGTGATTCTTATGATTCACAATGCAGAGCTTGGGCAGAGAAAAAACACACTACATAATGTAGAATATAGTGCTTCAGGGAGTGTGGCTGATAAGGGAGAAAAGGACACAAACTATAACTAAGTCAGCAATGAACTAAAGAAAATTGCCTATGAATATTTTCTTAACCCAATTTGAATTTAAATATTTTATTTTGTTTCAGTGAAAAGATTCATTTTGCTTCAGATTTGACTAGACCCAGCACACACTATCTTATTAAATACTGAATTAATTTAAACAAGTATTGAATTTATTAGATTTTCAATTCATTTTTAAATATTAGAAAGTGGTAAAATAAAGATTTTCCAGATAGACAAAGAATTAATTTTTCCATTAATTGTTTACTGTCAATAAAGTATCCCTAGAAAACATGGGATCGTGTCTCCTGATTTGGTGAGTTTATGAAAGCAGTTTAGTATTCTGAGAATTTACAGACTAAATTACCCTGTTTCTGATTCATGGTAAACCATTACCACCTTCAGCTGTGTGCCTTTACCCCTACACTGAGAATTGTGCCTCCTTTCCCACCCTACATCCCAGTGTACTTGTGCTATTACTATCTTACCAGTTCTACACAAAATTATTTAGGTAAAAGATGGATGGAGAAAGCAGTCATCTGAACTGGGAGAGGGAAATAACCACTTGGAAGGAGAAAATAGAATTTAGTAGGTAATCAGATTAGATGTGTTAATCCATCTGACTGTGCCCCAAACCTCATCAAGTGCTGTGTATTTGTATTTCTTTTCAAAGATGAGACATAAAGTATTGAATTATGCAGGTATATTTAGATGTTACAGTCCAGATTCCAGACTGGTAATTAGAGGCATTCAAAGATACCCCCCCTGGAGCTGGACATTCACTTCGTTTTGAGATTGCTATTCCCAAACAAATTGTAATTTGTTCCTGGCTGTATTTGCTATTGTAAGTGTCTCACCTTAGTGAGAACGTTTTCAGTAGGAAAAAAAATTCCCCAAATCCCACAAGAAAGGAATTTCAAGCAAAGAAATATTGCTCTGTGAGAGAAAAATGTGTTGAGGTTAGGCTCAGTGAATTAATGTAGTATCAGAGTGACAGGTGTTTAGGAAACACTTAAAGGCAGCAGAAGTAAATGACAGCTGTGAATGTAGCAGAGAGCACAGAGAGCAGACTCTGAGCCTGTTAACATTTTCCAAAATTAAAGGTGCTATTCATCTCCAAAGCATACCACAAAATGCCAAGGGAGAGGGTCACCATAGCCTAATTCTGTCGCAATATGGTTGATTACACAGCACCTCTCTTGGGGCTGAGACCCATGATTTTGAGCCCACTCAGTGTTTGGTAACACCAGTAACTCCAGTGTTGAAGGGAGTACTGAGCCAGCCCTGGGCCAGCCTTTTATCATAACGGTCCTACAAAGGGAAATTTATTACCCTGCATGGTTTGTTTGCCACGGTAAAGGAGGGGACAGGATGTGGCCATGGACTGTGACCTTTCCAGGGACTCTAGGGAAGCTACCACACTGAACGCTAGAAGGCACATGTCCCACAGCAGGGTCATAAAAGTGGGATCTAAGAAAGGTAGCAGAGATTAAAGTTCCCTTTGGGAAATCTATATTTACTTGCAAATATATGCCCCTTCTCAACATGTATTAGACCACAGCCATGAAGATTTTGTGGTGAACAGAAAGGTAGGGCATTATTCATCTATTACATACAAGTGCTCTCCAACTATTATAAAAACTCTTTCATTGGTTTCCTAGTTGAATCCTTGGAAGTCGTGTCTTGCACAAGAACTGAGTAACAAGCAAAGAAGAAGCTTCTTTAATTTTTCCTCTAATTCAAATATTTTGTTTAAAATGCATCTTTTTGGTGCAGGGGAATGAAGGCTGTAAGATGGCTTTCAAATGTGGTTACTAGAAACACAAATGTAAATTAAAATTTTTTAAAAATCTACCTTCCACCAATAATGAAGCCATCAAAAACTGTAACACTGCACACAGAAATAGGTCCCATTATGCAAATGCATTGCAGAGGATCTTAATAGATGGGAGCCCCTCTGTCTCAGTCTCTGTAATTATAATGTACTGTATATAATTAAAATTAATGTAATTAAAACAGTCGCAGCACCAAGTTCAATTATGTCACTCAAATGTTGCCTCTAGATACATCAGAAGTGGCACACCAGTATTATGGAGAAGATAATCCCTATATTCATTTAGATTAATAAACAGCTGGGACCAAAAGAGGGTAAAAGGGTAAAAAAAGCAACATTGAAACTCTTCTTAAAATAAAAAAAGGTGCTTTATCTCTTAAGAGAAACTTGCAACATCACAAACATCTCTATTTTAATGAATATATACAATAACTAGCAGATTAAACATCTGATAAGGCAAAACCCAATGTTTTAATCCTCTAATGTAATTCTGTATCCATAATAAAGACAGTAAAATACCATTCCAACCATTAGCCCTGTGAATAGGAAAGCCAGCAAAACCTATACCTCTATGATCCATTGGTGGGTAAACCTCAGTGTCATCAGCTTTCCACCACTGCCATTCTCAGATCTCCCCCACATCCCATGTCTGTCTCTCTCCTTGGCTGGGCTAAAAGCCCACAAAGCCCAGGACTGTAAGGGCCCTGCTGGTCACCTCCTCCCTCCTGCAACATCACCCAGCATAAACCACAGGCGATTAGGACATATACAGGTACACTGAGCATTTTCAGTGGCAATGGGAAATGGATGATCCTGGTTTTAATAAAAACCTTGATGATATCTTCACAAAATTCTTGAAGTAGTTGCTCTATATCAGCATTGGTAATGCCTTCTTTGACATTGTCTAATAAGTTCCTGAAATTGGAATGTGATGTTATAAGAACGCCCAAGGTTTTGCAGAAACAGTGCTGATCTTGAAGGTCCCAATACAAGTCCCAAACCTGAAACTGTCTTTCAAACAAGGTGAAAGTAATGTGCTAAACTCTTGGGAATCATGAAAGACTGTATCCTATTAGCCCCTTGAACACTCTCAGTTTACTCAGATCCTATACTTACGTTACAGTGATAACCATTAACATTTCTACATATTCAAACACTTTTGCAGCTTTTTCCTTGGCAAGTATGGGGCAATAATTTTGCTTTTTGTCCACCTTTGGGGCTTCTGTGTAATAACTTCTATCTACAAGATAACTGGAAATGGATTAATAGGGTAAGGCTGAACCCTATCAACAATAAAACAATATTTCAGTTCAGCAGTGCTGCCCTCTTGTCGTGATAAGATGAATGCATTTCTGAGTGTGAATTGGAACAATTTCACAGGAGAACTCATCATTTCACAGCTATTTTGTCTCATTTTTTATATCTGAAAATCATCTTAAATTATTAATATAGCCTAGCAATAATAAAGGCTCCAACTTTCACAGAGCAGTAGAAATTCAACACATGGAGTGTCTAGTCTCCTCTTTCTCATAAATACATATGCATTTCCATGTTGGGTTTTTTTGTTTGTTTGTTCTTTGTTTTGGGGTTTGGGGGGTTGTTTTGTTTTGTTTTGTTGTTGTTGGGTGTTTTCTTTTCCTTAGGGAAGCAGGGAGAAAAAGAAAAGTAGGCCACTCTAGGCTACAGGATATTTATAAAGATTAGTTGGTTTTGAATGACTAAACTTAAAAGAATTTCACCACATAAATTTATGAAATTGAGTCAGGCAATCTCAGACACATTAACAGTTATTTTACAGAAAAGGGTAAGTGAGGTACCAGATGACACAGACTAATCTCTACAGGGCTGTGGGGTGGGAGCTGAGGAACTATCAACCAGTGTAACCTCAGTCCAGGAATGGATAGCCAAACCAGCTGAGAGATTCGTGAAGAGGACAACAACAAAGAGGAGCACAGATGGGTTTGTCAGAGATAAAACATGTCAAATCAATTTGCCCAGCCACCTGGTAAAATTTTCCACGAACATTTTTAAGTAATCAAACTCTTCTCTTTCCCAAGATTAGTAACATTTTGACACTTTCTCACGTGACATTCTTACAAACAGACTAGGGAAGTCTAGGCCAGACAAAACTACTACATAAAAACTATTACAGATTGCAAAACTGGCTGGAAAATGGTTAGCCAGAGACTGAATATCATTAGTTCGTGATCAAAATGGAAAGACATTTTGTATTTTTGCAGCATTCTCTATTTGGTCTTAACTAACATATTTGTATTAGTTATTACATATATTGAAGACCTGAAGGGTAGAAGAGAGATTATTCTCACTAAATCAGTGAATGATATCACCCCAGAACACATCACTGCTATGATAGAGAGCAGCATTAGAATTCAATACCATCCCGATAAACAGGGAAACAGGCTGAAAAAAGTAATACAGTTGAGCCCGGAAGGGTACACATACAGAGACAAGAAAAATAAATTGCATGACCCAGGATCAGGAATGATTGCCTAGACAGCAGTTCTATGGAAAAGATATGCAGTTTATAATGGATTACAAGGGAAACATGAGTCAACCTTGTCACTCATTGCAAAAAGACAAATATCTATACTAGAACAAGCCCACAAAGGTACAGTCTGGCCAACACTGAATTTGTTTGTTGTAAAGCACATGTTAATGCTTTTGTGAACTGTACTTTTAACCTCAGTGAATTCCTATAAAAAAATATTTTTAATCTTTTGAATCAACACATAAAATAAAAGTAGTACATACATGCAAAACATGTGGATTATTTTTTGGCTCATACAGCATTAATGTATTTTTTCACAAAATATCTCTTAAAAAGATGCATTGAAAATTGTAAAGTGTTCCCCTGTTACTTCCACATTACTTCCACAGATGATTAAATTTACATAGCTGGATATTTTAAGAATTCATTTTCCTGATATGGCTTATACAGAATTCATTAAGAGACCAGGAAATAAAATGAAAACAATAATTGCAATTGTCCCCTCCCAGCCTTGTTAGGAGTCATTTCTCAAAGTATTATTGCACTTTAATTAGAAATTTGTAAAATATAGATTAGTTTAAGAGACTGAAATATATAACCCAATCATAAGACTAATTAGAATTCCTGTTATTTTTTCCTGATAATAAGAATCATGTGAAAAAATGCATGTCATGCATTTTGTGCATCACTCTGCAACAGAGATTCCTTGAAAAGCACATGAAATTCTTATTTCATTATTTTGCATTCTTTTTCTTAGAAAAAAAGGAGAAATAAATACCGCCTGTTTGGGAATAACACAGTGTCTTTACTGGAAAATATGTCCATTAAAGGCAGAATACTTTAAGTTCTTGACAGTAGTTACTCAGCTCACCATTTCAAATACTAAATCCAAACTCCACTACAGCACAGGTGGTTTATGGACATTCTGATTGTCAATACAGCAAAACACTGTCAGTAATAGAGGCTGAAAATTTTTGATAGTTAGCAAAACATATTTATTCTACAAGCCTGATCATTCATCATCATAATCTACACATATGAATTCTGTGAAGGGCACAGAACAGAAGGGAGGGGTGTTAAGCTTGAGGAATATCAGCAAATTATGATTACGCTTGATGTGTATTCATTTATATTTTCCACTGAGTGGACAGAGAGGTGGGTTGAAAACTGGCTGGATGGCAGACCCCAGAGGATTCTAATCAGTGGTACAGGGTCTTCTTGAAGACCTGTCTCTAGTGGGGTCCCCCAAGGTTCAATACTGGGCACAGTATTATCTAACTTCTCTGTCAGTGACTTGAATGAAGGGGCAGATGCCTCCTCAGCAAATTCCCTGATGACACAGCTGGGAGGAGCAGCCAATACCCCAGAGAGCTGTGCTGACCTTCAGAAGGGCCTCAGCAGGCTGGAGGGATGGGCAGAGAAGAGCAGTCTGAAATTCAACCAAGGCAAGTGCAGGGTCCTGCACATGGGGAGGAATAACCCCAGGCACCAGCACAGGCTGGGGGCTGACCTGCTGGAGAGCAGCTCTGTGGAGAAGGACCTGGGGGTGCTGGTGGACAACAAGCTGTCCATTAACCTTGTGGCCAAGAAGGCCAGTGGTATCCTGGAGTTCATTAGGAAGAGCATTGCCAACAGGTTGAAGAAGGTGATCCTGCCCTCCTACTCAGCCCTGGTGAGGCCACATCTGGAGCAGGTCCAACAGAAGGGCAACAATGATTAAGGGACTGGAGAATATCTACTACGAGGAAAGACAGACCAAGCTGGGCCTGTTCACCCTCAAAAAGAAACAACTGAGAGGGCATCTCAACAATGTCTGTAAGTATCTGAAGGTTCAGTGTCAAGAAGATGGAGCCAGGCTTTTCTCAGTAGTGCAAAGCAATAGGACAAGAGTCAACAGGAAGAAACTGATGCACAAGAAATTCCACCTGAGTATAAGGAGGAATTTCTTTACTGTGTGAGTGACCACACACTGGAACAGATTGCCCAGAGAGTTTATGACGTTTCCCTCACTGGAGATATTTGAGAACCATCTGGACACAATCCTGTGCCATGTGCTCTGGGATGACTCTGCTTGAGCAGGGAAGTTGGAGCAGATGACCCACTGTGGTCCCTTCCAATCTGACCCATTCTGTGATTTAATTTATGTGGTAGACACAATACTTAGGAGTAATAAATTACAATGTAAGTTGGTATTTTTGAAAATTTAAGAACAGAAGGAACTGAAGTGGAAAACAGCTCCCAGAATATTAACAAATCTGCTGGCAGAATGCAGTCACTAAAGCATACTCAGAGATTCTGGTTGTGAGGTGTACCCATTACAATAGAGCAACAATGGCTCAAAAATATGTAATAGTTCACCCTGTGACTTTTCTTTAGATCAAATTATGCCTGTGCTTGCTGAGGATGAAAGATGAAGAAATAAAGTACAAAGAAAATCCCCTCTTTGCCCAGAGGCTTACATTCCCAGAGTTTCCATAAAAGACAAATCAACAACATTAGCCAACCTCTTTTATTGAATAAAAGGAAAGATGATGTCTGCTTCCATAGTATACTGACCTTATGATCCCAGACCAATGCAGAATAAGTCACAAGCATTTGTGGAAGACACCTCTCTAGGGTTAACCAAAGAGACTCCAGGTGTGTTAACACCTTCACATGAACAAGTGGGTGCAGAACAGACAAACAACTCTGAGCCCTCATGGCAGAACCTTCTATCTCACCACCTATGCTGGAACCTCCTGAAGCTGCACCAGTGTGATTCAAACCTCGTGCCCAAGGGATGATGAAAACACCTGCTGTAAGAAGCCGTGTGGGAAAGAGACCTCAAATGGAACTTGGGAAAGAGCCTGTCCCTGGCATCTCAAGCTACCCAGCTCACAAATCAGAGACTCACAAGGGCACACTGGTAACAGCAGACACATGGCACACATATGTGTTGATACCAGGGGAGAGCAAAGCTCAGAGCAGCTTCCTCCAACAAGGGGAAAGGGAGATATCTTACTTAGGAGTTAGGTCCTTCTTTCCTTCTAGCAGGAAAGAATAAGCTGCTCCTTTCTGAGAGTAGGCATACCTCAGAGAGGCTTCATTAGCTGAGTGCATTCTTAGCCTCTGGGCAGGTATTGTCAGGAAGAGGGAGCAACACAGAAGCATCCTCCTCTTCATACAGGCAATGGTAACACAAGGCTACAGAGGTAGCCTTTATGCAGGTTCAGGTCCTCAAGTTGCATGCCTGTATGATTCACATCTTTTGAAACTCCTAAGAAGAATCATGACAACTTCGTGTGCAGTATATGCAGTGTGAGTCACTCATCTCCACATCTCTCCAGCATGCCAGATGCATCTCTTAGCAGATAAAAGGGCAGAGCAACTTAGCTGTGGGCATCAGGCAGAAAGCTATCTCATATTTCCCTATTCTCCCTCTAAGTATCTGTTGCAGTTTTAAAAGGTCCTTGGTTCAGTTTCCCCAAGTAGGAAAAAGTGATCATGGAATAGTCATGAGCTATTTGCTCAAAAGATACAGGAAACTGAAAGGCTTGGTGATAACACCCAAGGTACAGTAGAGAGTCCAAGCAAAATGAAACAGATCTAGTCCAATTACAAGTTATCAAATACATAAGCTCTTTCATAAACTAAATAGAATCCACCTTAAAACCAATTTGACTTTCAGCCCTACAAGGAGTACTGGAAGGTTTCTCTGGAATGTCACTTTGTATGGTTTCATGAGTCCACATCTGTAAGTCAATATGCAACTACATATATAAAAGCCCTAAGGAAATATGTAAAGGGCTTCCCTTTTTGCAGCTGCCTTTCCAAGGACATTATTTCACAGAGCCAGAAAATGTGCATGTTAGTTAGCAAAGGCTACCTTTCAATACTGCTTTCCAATTCATTAACTTCCCTTACCTAGTGTCTAGATAATTACATTCTAGTTGTATCCCTGGAGTGGTGCCTAAGGCATAAATGAGGACAGAGACAACTCAAAAAATCACTGAGGTTAATTCCCCTTGGTGTCCTGAGAACAGAGACCACACACCAGCTTAATTCAAATGGCTAAAGGAGACAAAAGAGAATACAAAGGCTGAATTATTATTCTTTCTAGTGATTGAATGGTAAAGGAGTAATTTATCAACATAGGTTTTATGCAAAAATTTTTCAGGACAGAAAAACACAAAATCACTCCATAAGTAAACTTCATATTTTCCTATTTCCTAGCATCTGAATATTTTTAAATGTCTTTAGCAATATAACCTCTTATCATAAAATACAATGCCCTCATTAAAGTATAATATGTAACAGTTTTCCCACAAAGTACATTTTTTCAGAGACAAAGGGGATAAAAAATTCATGTCAGGTTATCATTTCATTGCTCTTACAGGAATGATTTGTTAGGATAAATTCTGTCTTCAGTCACCAGCACACTAATGGAGTCAATTCATTCCCTAGCCTTACACTTGCCAAGAAATGTATGCTCAGATCTATTTATCCCAGTAAAAAGACTTTACTGACAAAATTATGGTTACTTCCTTTCCAAATGAAGCTCTAGGAAAGAGATTATGCTGTACTGCACTAGGGATGGAGTAGGAAGATCTTTATGAAATTTCCATCCTGCAGAAATAATTTATAGTTTTGCTACCAACTTCACTGCAATGCAATTTTACTAGAAGCATCTTCATGCTATTTTTAGTCTTTGCCCAAATTTCCAATTAAGATATTCAGGAAAATAATAGTGATCTTGTGATAAACTAGGTATTTTACTAAGGACTTTGACGTCAGGTCCCCTGAAGATCATTTAATTTTTCTGAAGGGGTAGACTGTGCTACACTAGATTCTTTCTCAGAGGTGATCATTAACAATCGAGGTGTAACTTCAGCAATTTCCGTGAAACTCATTTAGTCACGTGGTTAGGTTTCTTCCCACCAATCTGCCACTACTTAAGATGCCTTTTAATGGCTATTATATAACCTCTCTGGAACAATTCCTTCAATATTTGTGTTTATATATTGTCCTCCAGATGACAGCAAAGGTCAATTCCCCATCATCTCATTAAAGGTGTGTTTAATTTAGTCTCTTTCCCCTACACTGCTAACAAAGCCCTGATAAATCAGCTATATAGCAAGAATAAACACACTGCTTCACTTAATTAAAAAATTGAATTCCTCTTGAGGAATCATTACAGTAGTGAGCTGCTACATGCCTTTGTTAAATAGGTGTTTCTTCGAGGACACAACCAGAGGTATACTATTGGGAACTCTGTATCAATTTAAACAGGAATTTGTGCAGACATTCATTTAGAATACTACACGTGTTCACCTTTTAAAAAGAGGTGGGTATAGAAAAGCTAAGGGTTCTTTGAAGAACCTGGAGAATTGCACTACTAATTTTGGTCCACCTTTGAATCTATTACATTTATGAATCATGTAATTTCAGTGTTTGGAAGAAAAAGCAAAAAAATACTGCTTTGCATACTGGCCAATAAAACCTTGTAATCAAGACTCAGAGGAGATGGGCAACGGGGCTCTGCCTGTGAAGGTCAGGGAGTAACACTGACTGTGACTGCCCACAGCTGTTGCAAAGAAGCTGACTTTATCACGACACAAAGGGGACTGGAAGGAAACATTTGTTTTAGAGAAACAGCTACAAAGAGCTGGTGTGAGGGTCTCTCCCTGAGTTATTAAAAGAGTTCAAATATCTCCCTTTCTTAGCCAGACCAGCATGGAGGCTGGGGAGTGAATAAGTGGTTCAGCCCAACAGAGAGTACAAATCTAGACAAATAGCAAAAGTTTTCTGAAGAGAGCTTTGTGCTTGAGCTGGCTTCCAGCCATGTATTCCTTACCGGTGACTGGGGATGCCCAGTACAGTTATTATATTTTGCTAGGTATAAGTTAGATTTGTACTGTGTTTTCATTATATTTTGTATCACTTTGCTGATTTGGAAATCTCATATAATATCACCTATTTTCAAATAAGTAAATTTGATATTAAACGTTACTCTCTCCACGTATGAAATATCTAAAAGAACCCGGTTGGAGAGTATTGGACTGTGACAACAGTGCATCATTTCTTAAGGAAATGGTTTCCATCTTCTTAAACTTCAAACAGAAATAGTCAAACTAATCAGAAAAGCAGAAGCAATAACATTGTCTAAGAAAACGTTGGTGAAAAAGTCATCAAAATACTTCCTTCTGAGTTTTCTCATACAATCTAGAGCAAGCACAGTAACTTAGACAAAACAGATTAGCTGTAGCTATCATGCTGAATGTTCATATGCAATTTGTTAGGAACATGCTCCTGGTCTGTTTGCAAGCCCCAACTACTTTTGACACACAAGCCTTGTGAATTCAGGACTCTGATCTGCCCACATTCCCACAAAACCAATGCTCATCTAAAGACCACCATAAATTCCACATACAAGTCATAGCCTTCTGCTGAATGCAGGTGTATCTGTTCTTTCTTCCTACTCATTGGCATTAAAACTTCACACAACACAAGAAATGAGAGTGTCATGAAGTCATCCTTGATCTTTAACTGACCTTCACATCTGTACTTTTCAGGACAGAAGAAAACAACTCTTCACTCAGGTTCTCTTCCATTTCAGTGAGCTGACAGCCACAGCAGTCAGCCAAAACACACTGATAGTATGTAATACAGTAGGTATACACTAAATACAGTTTCTTGTTGAAAAAGAGGGTCAAGATTTCCTCTAGAGACAGTTCCAGGAGCATTACAGTTTGGTTTTTTCACCTTTTAGAACCACAGATTAGAATAGCTCTGTCTGAGGTCTTGCACTCTAGGTCTAAAAGCAGATATTCAAGTGGGAGCAGACACTTTATATAGGGCATTTAGGATTCATCTTTTCTTAGTAATATATTCCCATGATCCAGAAATGCAAGTGTGATCTTCTCTGTGACATAATTGTTAACATGGGGACTCTTATTTATTTTCTCAGCTACAATGCATGTAAAGCAAATAGAGCATAGCAATACCATTACACACACTCATGCACTCACTTTAGAGACAATCAATATCCATTATCAAATTCTCAACAGGAGAGAAAAGCTGTGAAATTGCCCATAAAATAAATTTACAAAGTCATCCCAATATCTTCTATGTTCTGTTTGAAAAATGATACATAAATAATTATTTCAGAGGTGCTTTCACTTCATCATACCAGAGCTTATTCGTGGCAGTAGTGATGGTAACTACTCCATCCTGTGTTTCACAGACATGAGGAAAATAAGCTGGATTCTTGTTTCAGTGAAGGGCCTTGTTTTGTAATTGGTTCTGTCCTTTGGATCAGGGTCATTCTCTTTTACTTGCTTCTCAAGCTCCGACACAGACCGTAACAGTATCTTTTATTCAAATAAAGGTCACGTTTACTGCGTCACCCAAATACTGAAACTCTTGATCTACTTTAAAAGACCAGGAAAAGACTTTCAACTGTGCAGGAACTCTTTTTTGGTAACCTTACATTTTCTTTTAGGAAGGTAACCCATGGGTTTTTTTAGCATTCACACAGATCTTGTCTTTGTCTCTTCTGGAAGACCCACAAAGTAGAATGATGATTTTCTTACAACCCTCTAAACATCCCAGACTCTTGTGTGAGTTTCTCCTCTCTTTCTCCTTGAGAAAAAGATCTACAAAAATTTACCTTTCTATTTTGTGATACAAGTGCTGATAACTAGGCTTCCAAGGGACTGGTGGAGCAATATGCAGATGATGCTACATCTGTGCTGAATCACCTTTGGAAACATGGGAGAGAAGGAAAGGGAAATTTGCATTTTTAATATATATATATATAGTTTAAATGCCACTAGTGTTCAGAGATATTTGGCATAGTTTCCTGACCCAATTGACATTTGCTGTTACTCACATCCAGGTGACAGGACAGAGCCCAGCATTAGTCCTCAGACTTAATCCTATAGTCCCTCTAAAAACTCATTAGATCAGATTCCTGGCAGCTGAAGTGCATTCCTATTGGAGCCCTCCCCCTGCCATGTGGTCCTAGGAGAGGGGCCCTGGGACAGACACGGGGTTTCCCTGCCCCTGCTCAGCCTCGTTCCCATTGGTTGGTTTGTGTTCCCTGCGCGGGCAGAAGGACCCTTGGTCCCGTGACTGGAACAGTTCCTCGGCAGAGCTCCGGCCATGCGGCTGGAGAAATAAACTTCTCTCTGAAACAGCTATCAAGAATCGGTCCATATATATTTCTTTTCCACGGGCCTCGTTGACTGATACGCGTGTTGCAGTATCTGCAGTGTAACACATTCCAGTCTAAGAGCCAGCACAATATATTTCAGACAACAAAAGTAACATTGCTGTAAGCAGTTTAATACATTATTTTCTGTGTCTCAAACCGGAGGATTTGGCTTTCCATACATTTTTCCAGTGGTCACCGCTCATTTTAGTGGACACATGCCACAATGAGCATGTTTCAAGACTTCAATGCATTGCAGCCTTTCCTGTTACTTTCAAAGGTGATTATGTTTCTCACACCTAGGCATCATTTAATACTGTGTACTCTATATTTGTCCACAGAAAATACAAAGGTACCTGTTATCTTACAATGGGCTACCAACTTAAAAGTGTCATGTTTGTACTTTTGAACATTTTATATATTTATTCTGTTTGGCTCTTTAAATGTCTCATCCTTAATCCTTTATCTTTAATTTAGACAACTAATTGCTTTAGAAAAATTACATTATTCCCTTTCATATTTCCCTATATGCTAAACACTGATAAGTAGCCTCCATTTATCAATGATATTCAGCTTTATATTAATTATATTTCAAGGCACGAAATATCATTGTGCAGTAGCACTCTTTAGCAATGCTCAAATGAACTACATTTTGAATATCAACCAAATACAAAGAATTTAACCGAAACCAAGTGAAATATTGAATCCTGAGCAGAGATGAAAATAATACATTCAAATTAATTCAGGCAATTTTGAATGCCATCATTTTTGCTACATCTTATGCTCTCAACAATCACTCTCTTTGAACTGCAGCAACTGGGATTAAAGATTAGGATGTATGGAGCCTACCTGTACCTTTCTGAATAGCCACAATTATCTTATGATTTGTAATGCTGTGCTTATGCTCTTGAATGCTAACACCAGGCAGTGGTTTTATTACAAAAATCACAAATTTACTAACGCCTTTTAGAGCATTATTTCAGATGTTTTTGTGTGCAGAGTTAAACTGACTACATATGCAGCATAAAATTAGGGATAAAATATGCTCTAATATAGCTATAATTAGAATAGAAACGAAAGGAAATTAGCTAGTATAGCACCAAAAAGCTGAAAAACTATTAGCCCGGATATATTTGAAACCTAAGCTTTGAGGCTTAACAAGAGATTTGAAAGCAACTCAAAGAGTCTGAGCCAGATATTAATAGATAACCACCTGTGTCCTCTCAGTGCCCTGGAAAACCTCATTAGCTATGCAAGGCCATGGATCTTGGCTCCTTTTCCACTTAAGTAAATTTAGCACTGTGAAGAACCACGATGGAGTGGGTATTTCATGCTAATGAACTCTGCACCACATGGTACTCTCCTCCTATTTGAAGAAATGACCATTTGCAAGGAAAGCCAATATTTTACATGACATATTAGTCAATCAGTAGTTAAAGCAATTCCCTCTGCTGATCCAAGGATAAAGAATCAGCTAGGACTGTTTTCTAATTCAGATATGTTTCTTAAATAGAACTCTGTGTGGATGTTTAAGAACAATAGGAACTGGATCAAAAGTTTTTTATTTTAACTGTATCAGACTCAGCAAGGTTGCTTAAAACAAGACAAAAAACATACTTGGGAAATGATTTCACAGACCTCTAGTGGACTGAAATCGAGCTACTCAGACTTTTATGTGTTGCTTAACACAGCAACAAATTCCCATAGTTTATCTCTAGTGCCTTCTTGCAAAAACTAAATACTGCTGACAAGTTTTGTTCTCCAGCAATTCCAGTGTTTTCTGCTTTTCATGTATAAAGATTTCTGGTATAAATACCAACCAACACATGTCCCAGAATTACAGAATCTTACTATAAGGCAACTTTTGAAAAATAGTATTATCATGTATTATTTGCAGAGCAGAAAATCAGATTTCAGAAGGCTCCATGAAGGTAACTACTGGATCTGCATAGACTCTATTCAAACCGGGCTGTTTTCCACTGCTTCATCTTCCAGTTCCAGCTTCTGAGTTAAAAAAATCTCTAAAGTTCTCACAGCTCCGGACCAAGCTGAACATCCCAGATTTCAGGTCTGAAGGCAGAATTAGACTGGAACACGCAGCATTCAGAGCACCAAATGACATCCTGAATTGTCAATCCCAAACCACTAGCAGAATATTTTCAGGGTATTACAGGCATGTTCTTGTAGATCTGTAAATATTTAGGCTCCTTAAAACAAAACCTAGAGAGATGAAGCTGATAATGTCACTGGTCTAGAAATTACACCTGCCTTTCCTCTGAAATGGTCCTGAGCTTTACTAAAGTCTTTCCAGGCAAGACAAGTCCTTATACCATTCCCTCAACAATTGTTTTCAAAAATCTTCCAATTAATACTGTTCATTAAATGAGTTTCACATCAGACATCCTGAAGAGGAGACAGAATTATCAAGAATAAATGACAAAGGGAAAGAGTCAAAATAATGGTTGAACAGTTCACAATAGCCCATATCTGCGTTTGACTTCAGCATTTCTTTTAGATTCAGTAAGAATACAAAAACCACCAAACATCCCAAACATTGTTGCAAAACATAGAAAATTGAAAGGAAGACAGTGTAAGAGAAACTTTAGCAGATAAGTGTTACTGTGAATTCTTTGCATGAATGCATTTTCCAAAATTAAGCATCTCTGCTATTAAAAGATGAACATCGATGGCATTAGAAGCATTATGAGTACATATATACGTGCATCACTTTCTCAGAGTTGCTCCTAATTTAAAACAAGTGGTCTCAGACATAGGGTCATATCTCAGCAAAGCAAAAGCAGTCTTCAAAAAGCTAAAATCCACTTCAGTTTCATTATGGCTGAGAGGAATATAGATTATAGCTTTAATGGTTTCAACTAACGGTCTCAGTTTGTCAAAGGTTGAGAACTGTTCACCTAAAAACAACATTGACATCAAAGGCAGAAGGGAAGGAGTGCAATCAAATACATCTACATTTTATATATCTTCCCATTATCTTGTAAATGGAAAAATATATATTACTACATAGCCATTGGCAGGTTTTCACACACTATTGGAAAAGTGAGTATCAATGAGTGTACTAGAGAGAGACAGCGTACTACAGGTAGAACCAAGTAACATTTATGATTGTAACAAGTATGTAAAAGTACTGAAGAAGGAAGTGAACATGTATATCTCTTCTCAGCAAATACAACTGCTATTTAGGAACAGTACTAACCACAGGAGATGACATTTCTGGATAGTTATGTTGCCAGAGTGCCATATTGGAAGGAGCACAAAAATGCACTACTGAGGAAGCATAGCTTTTTAATAAGCAAATACACAGAAATAATTAGGGATTAGGAGAGGTAGGTGAATGCCTCATGAGGTTTTCAGTATTGCAGTTCAATGGCAATTAGGCACTGAGCCTCCTATTGCAACCTTCCTTGGTACTAAAATAGTGCAGTTCTAATGCAAAGAACTTGTACTCCACACACAGAGTTTGCACTAAAGCACATGAGTTAATTTGTTGAGATAGGTCTGGAAGCATTAACCTTGTGTTGCATTATTCCACACAGTTTTACAGGAAGTGGTCTCTACAGAGTTTTGAGAGGCTTCTGCTGGTCAGTGAGTGCTACCTCCTGATTAGTGTTGAGACTGAAAAGCCATGATGCTTGGGCTCATTTCTCTCAGCTCACGTGTATTTATGTTACTCTAAGGTAGGTTATCCTCTTAGAAGTCACCTGGAACCCCAAGTGAATGCATCTCTGCCCATGCCTGGCTATGCTGCACTAGGCAGGCCATTAAAGGTAAAGGACACAAAGATTAAAACCAGGAAACATTCAGAGTTAGAAAGGGTTAGCAGTTCAATCAGCTTTCAGACACATCTGACCACCATCAAGATGCATGCAAAATTATATTCTCCAAGAAAGCTTTTCCACTATTAACAGCATGAGTAAGACATAACAAGGAAGAAAAGTGGAGAGAGGTGCACCTGAGCATTGTCTCTCTACTGAGAAAAGAAGAGATGATTCAGCTGAACTGCATTAAGATCTCCACACAGCACATCTAAATTACTTAGAGAACACTTAGGCATTATAGTAATAACCACTACAGGAAACTCTAATGCAGATGTATAAAACATTAAATAGCTTAATTTATTTCTAATAACTGCTTTTACCCTGCTACCTTGTTCCAGCCTTTACACCACATTTAGGGCAAACAGCAAAATAACAGTAAACTCTTTCAAGAAAAATGTTACTTAGGAAGCTGCAAAAACATTTCTTCTTTTATCCTATCTCATTAACTCAGTTATATCCATTTTTTCAGTGAGTCTCACTGTATAAGTATCATGGCATTATTGGGAATTTCAGTTTACATTAAATATGTAAAAAAACCCCAACTTCTTCATTCTGGGTATCAGAATGATGAGTCCCTAATATATCAGCACTAAAAGAAAATAAAGAGCAGTCCCAAGGTTTAGTTTTTTTAACCATCCTTCTTTTTTTTTTTTTTTTTTAAATTACTCTGCTATAATATTAGCTTGATTTATGAGTTCTGAATGCTTGCAATTCAAAATCCTGGAAGAAAATGGGGTGGGAGCCAACTGGGGTGACACCAATCTTTGTAGAGGGTGTCACCCTACTGTGGCCGTAGCCCTGCTCTGGTCTCAGAAAGAGAGAACACTGTCTGTTTACACCCCCTCTTCAAAGTTTCTATATGAGTCTCTATATAGAGCTTATGTATACGCCAAAACACCCATTTGAGACTAGCAAAGAGAACAGATGACAAAAAAAATTAGTCCATTATTAAGTATTGAGAAAGAGAAATATTTGTGAGTAGATTGGTAGTGCTGGTAATCCCCTTAAACACAGAAAAGAGTGAGAAGTGAGATACTGAACCTTTCAAGGATCTGGTAATGTTTAATGAGGTTTAAAAGAGAAATCTGAGAGCTATAAAGTAGCAGTCATCAAGCAAGAGCTTGTCATCTGGCTCAGTAAGAAAAAAGGCAAAAAAAGAGTAGTTTAAAAGTATTTTAGAGCCTATACTTTAAAGCAGTGCCCTGGTTTGTTTTCAGCTACCTTGTTACTTTGTTTGTGCAACTATAGAAAACTGAGTCAAGGTGGTTGAAGCTTTAAATTAGAGGTCTGACAAAATGGACATATAGGGTATCAGCTAATAGCAGTGTTTCTCGTGAATATTTAATAAATACAAAATAAAGCCCTTTTACATCTTCATTTTGCAAGAAGTGTGATGCATCATATAAGGTAATATTTTTGTGTTGGCAGTGCTGAAAGTTTTACTCTTTAATGTTAAGAAACACTGGCCTTGGAAAGCCTGAGAGGGAAAACTCGGTGAACACTCTTGAGATGGCCCCCTGCATCTTTCCTTGAGAAACACATGCTGCCAGTACAATCCCCTCAAGCCACAGTGTAAGATGGAGCAAAGTCTCAGCATCTGTCCCCTCTCCAGCACCTCTAGCACATATCAGCACCACCCTGGCCCCAGAGATACAGCATCCCATTATTTTATAAAAACACAGAAAAATGACTGCAGTTGTTCAGCGTATTTAAACTTGGTTTCTCTAGGTATCGTTTGGGGTTTTTCTTTGGTTTGTTCTTTTGTTGTTTTATTTTTTCCCATTTACTTACTTTATTTTTCTGTTTGCTTTACACAATATAGAGTGCTCAGTAGAAGAGCTCACCTTCTCCTTTGGAGACAATGGATTCAGTGACAGATGTGAATATTTGACATTAGATCATGAATCACCTCTTTGCTTGGAATTTATTCCACTGTCTTTCGAGGTTTGTTTGGCGCAAAGCTAAGATAAATAAGGTAGCTGCAAATTTCCCGGCGAGGACTGTGTGAAGCTAGAGAGGCCTGAGGAGCCTGGAGCTCAGCTGCCTTAATCTGCCAACACAAGAGGTACTCAGACAAAATCCTGCAGGCACATTATTTCTTGTAATTCTCCAACAGTATGTAAACTCATGATATCCAAGGACAAAACAGGTGCTAATTTATTCCACTTACCCTCTAGCTTTTTCTTCAGTATGTCACAAACTCCATTAAAGCATAACAGGTTGTATTTAGCAAGTACACTGTTTAGTCTAAAAGGTACATAACTCTAAGGCAGGGGAGCTGAAACTTGCTGTGTACTTTAATTAGTTGTCTCTTCTGTCCAAAGATGCTTTTGGCTCTGCATCCACATGTGCACATAACAACAGCTATCGCATAATGCTGTTTTAAGTACTATCTGCTTACTCTTCCCACTTTTAAGAAAACTCAGACTACAAAAACATTGTTTCAGGATGGAGAGACACGAAAGAAGAGGGGTCATATCTGAAAGTAAAAAGGAAAAAACAAAACAGAACAAAACAAACAGCAAAAACACAAAATGAAAATAATAATTAAACTGTGTCTTAAAGTAAAACATCATATAGCAACTCACTCTTCATATATTTATATATTTGTTATGACCAAGTGTAAGGCTATTTCCCAGAGCCAGAACTAACATCACAGCTTTTACTTGTTCCATTGTTGCTTTATAGTTCATAAAGAAATACTGGATACATATGGCTTAGAGTTTTTGCTGTTTTTATATTTTCCAGGATGGAGCCAAAACCAAGACACACTATGCTCTTCACAGAACAAATATGAGTGGTGAGGTTCTTAAATCCTTAATCCATAAACTTCTACTTGTCTATCTTTCAAACTGAAGAAGGGATCTAGACTTGATTCAGTGGGTAAAATACCTGAATAAACTAGGATTACGTATGTATGTATATACATGATATGAAAATATAAAATCTACATACTCATACACATTTTTCTCTGTGTATAGAAAGAAAAAATTGTGTTTGGTCATAGCTATTGAGATGACTGCCAAAGCAATATCTTAGACATAAAATAGTACCTGCTTTTCCTGACTTTCACAGTTTAGCTTGCTGGACACTTCTTTCCACAGACTGAGTTCACAGACTGTAGACAATTAAGGAACCCAAAGTTTACAAATCTGCAAAATTCAGAATTATCTGTTTATCTTATATCTTACTTAACTGTAAAGCAAAAGAAAACAGCAAGGTGGGAAGACATTTTCAGAAAGACAAACAGACGCCTTACAACCCTCCACCCCAGACTGCTCTGTGCAACTGAAAACATGTGCAACAGAAACAGCAGCAGACCTGGACACCAGGGCCACCATAACAGCTCTGCTGGCTGAGGGAAATAACCTATGAAGCCAGCAATTCTGAAAAGGTGAAAGAAAGATGGATATATCCTAACTTAGACAACTGAAACTGTCAGGCAAATTAAAAACTCTTTTAACTCCAGATAAGAAGCTAGCCAGAAAACTGTCAGTCCCCATTGTGAGAGGAAGAGGGAAAAGACATGTAAACAAAAAGCAGCATAGAATAATGGAAGAGAAAGGATAAGTCCCTTCCTTAATGTGTTCTCTCAGAAAAATAAAGAGAAAATTATTTTCAGGACCTGACTCCATTCTCAGATGGAGGAGAGACACTGGCAGGAAATAGGAAAAATTGATCTGTAGACAATTCTCTGGATCTGAAATGAGAGTTTTCAGCAAGTCCTGCACAGTGTTGGCCGTACTGAATAACATGTACTATAGCTTTTGTAGGACCAACTGCATTCATTTGTGTCTAAAAGCAGCATTCTTTGTAGCAGACATTAATTTTTGCCCTTAATAAAAGCTAGAGTTTTCCAGACAGGCAATAACTCTGTGTTTTAAAAATCATGGGGTTGGCCTCCAGGATGTTGTTAGGGACATTCTGAAAGGTTTTTCCTATTTTGATACACATTACTTTGTCCTTATACTAGCTAATCGGTTGTAGAATCACTGCTCTCAGAAATAGGTTCCAGGGCAAGATGAGGTGAATTCCTGATGATCTGTTCTCTGTTAATCAGATCCATTTATTTTTTTCTTATCTGAAGCACTCAAAAAAGAGGAAGGATCCAGAATCCTAAAATCTGACTGCTACCCTGAAATCATCTATTTCAGGTTTTCCCCCCACAGATTTATTCAGGACACATATGCTGATAGGGTATCAGGATCTGAGTCATAGAAAAATGTCCCATCTGCAATACAAGACTTCAGAAAAATTCATAGATGTAGGGTGGTACATACACAAAGATTGTATAAGAATTCAGTGTTGTTCAATTTATCATTGACTAGGACTTCCAAAACAGATTTTTATTGCTGATTATTATCAACAACATGAGTTTAAAACTTCATGTAATGAAGAGCACTGATGTAAAGCAACCATTGGTGCCGTGATCCCAAAGTATATTCATTAATACTTGTGTTCAAGAATATTTGCTCACATCTGAATATACTTTGAAAAGAAAGGATAATTTCATAGGAGTGCCAGTAATCACTAAGAAGGCTCATAATTTAAGTTTTTGTAGAAAATAGATAGACACCATTCATGTTATATTACCTTTATCTTCACAATTCACGTCAAGTCAAAAAGATGTAACATTACATATTCTGGAGCATTTCTTGGGTCACTAGTGGTTCTCTCATTCTGAAGGAAAAAGGTTTTTATCCCCTAATTCTTCTTCGCTGCAACCTGGAAGTGTCACTATGCTTCTGATGTTTCTGCAATGCTTTGAGGTTTCCCTTCAAAGTTTTCATACAGTCAATTAGGGCAGATGGGAACTTCTGCCACTGCAAATCTTCTGACTCACTTCACTGAGATATGAAAAAAGCTGAAACGGCTTGTGCAGCCCCAGCCTTGCAGACGTTGTTATCCTTACTTCTCTTTTGCAGGAATACATCTATGTCCTCCAACACAACGAAACAGCACGTGTGCTGAATGGCTGTGAATATACATCATCGCCAGGTTCAGCCTCATGGTCTTCCACAGAGGACTAGACTTTTGGGTATGGAGACTTTCATACATATAACATCAATGTGCATGACTGTGCATGACATGATCTATTTTAAGGAGGTTTGCAATAAAAGTTTGCTAATGAATAAAACAGTGTCTTCGTCTCCATACTCTACAACAATTTTTATTCTTAAGTGCTGCAACACCCTTATATCTCACCATCATAAAAGAGGCACCATCTGTTATGACACCATGAGAGATGAACTTTCCATGTGTTGTTTTCATCAATAGTGTGGCACTCAGAATAGTTATTTTTTGAATCAACGTGATCTTTGAGGCTCTAAAGAGCATCAAGGCCCTCTGGGAGTTTTTCTGTCACTCCACAGATGAAAACAGCATTCCTGTTATCAGTACCCTGTTCTATGCTACATCAAGTTTAACGTGCTTTCTTTTCTCCTGCTGAATATGCTTTTCAACATCATTGCTGATGCCTTCTATCATGCACAACATTTTTGTAAGGCTGACTGCCCAAAATGTAAGGCAGCAAGGATGGACTCAAATTTCTACGTAAGGAGCATTTTATTTTCTACCTATGCAGTCCTATACATCCCCATTCCTGTCCTGTATAACTGCCCAGAGTAGAAATGTTGAGTTTCTGCACATTATGTAGGCCTTTACAGCTAAAGAGGCATTTTCACAGTATGAGTCTGAAAGAATGTGCAATAGCCCTAAAGCAGAGCATAAGGGATATCTAAGGGTACACAGCCTTCTCACTCAGACCCAGGGGACTGCAGAGAGGGGAGAGAGACAAACCTGGTGTAGTCCCATCCATCCTGCATTGTGGGAACAGTCCTTGGTACAAGGTGCCTGAAACCTTGATCAGACATTGTCTAGACAATTAGTAAGCCATGAGAAAGTTGTGAACCATGTTAACAGATAAACAGTGTGTATGGTTATAGTGTAATGGTCAAACCCCTTTTCTCAGCTTTGGCTTATTTAATGGCATGCACGCTGCCTTACTTTCAAACACAGACAAAAATATCAACTCTTCAGCTTAGCAAAGAAAAGGTAGAAGGGTGATCTTACCAATGTATATAAATAACTCAAGGGAGGGTGCAAAGCAGCGTGTTCAAATGCAGCCAGCACCTTTTCAGTGGTGCCCAGTCACGGGACACAAGGCAATGGGCACAAATCAGAATACAGGAGGTTGCCTCTGAACATCAGGAAATATTTTTTCACTGTGAGGGTGTAACTGAGCACAGGCAAAACTTGCTCAGGGTGGTTGCAGGGTTTCCATTCTTAGAGATATTCAAAATCATCTGGATACAGTCCTGGACACCCTACTCCAGGTGACCCTGGATGAGCAAGGAGTTTGGATAAGATTGCTTCCAGATGTCCCCAAGCTTCCAACCCCAAGCTTTCTGTGATTCTATCCCTTTATTCTGTTTAGGGTAGACAAAAGGACATAAGTAATTTGTGAACCACATACAAGGGCTTAATGGGTCATAAATGTCTTTTTAGCTGCATTTTGGTGAGCCTTGACCCAAGAAAAAAATGTCTAGGCATGTATGTTAATCTCCAGAGAAAATGGTATGTAACTGAATATTAATTAAAAAAAAAAAGTTCTAAGCAAGATACACACGCCATGAATAGTCATTCAAATGAAATATACTGCATAGGACGCTTTCCATCTGTTCCATGTGTAGTTGCTGAGTTATATACAAAATGAAAGAGTTGAAAAGCATTTCTCTTGCCTGTTTTCACATCAGTGAAAATAAATGGAGAGTGATAAGAAATCAAGTATGCAAAGGGAAAAAGAAAGAGCAAATATCCATACTGGGGGAGAAAATGTTTAAAAATTACTGCAGAATAGTTTTCAGCTAACTTTAAAAAAAAAAAAAAAACTATCCATAAAATCAGAGTACATTTGGCTGAGGGGATTTATTAGTTCTATTTTTAATAATTGTTTATATTAACTTAGCTAGTGAGACCAAATCCTACTACGCTAGTGTCAGAGGCTGAAACGTTATGGTTTATGGCTTAAACACTTTTATGAAGGATTTTTGCCTGTTATAGCAAAACTGTATAATGAAGCTGCACCACTGAAGCCCACCCTTAACCGGCCTCCTGACTAAAACCCTGAGCTATGAGTTAAACTGCCTAAGGGATAGAGATAAGAGAAAGTGACACTATTGTTTTAAGCATCTAAGGTCTGGAAAGTA
Source organism: Corvus cornix cornix (assembly GCF_000738735.6). Taxonomy (NCBI): domain Eukaryota; kingdom Metazoa; phylum Chordata; class Aves; order Passeriformes; family Corvidae; genus Corvus; species Corvus cornix. The sequence goes on from NC_046334.1 coordinate 48,730,597, forward strand.
ATGGGTAAATATTCACAGGAGAGATAAACCCAGCAGCTTTGGAGTGGAGGACACAACCCCAGGCTTGTCTGCTGCCAGGCTTGCACAGATCCCCCCACCAACGGGAGGAGGAGGAGGGGTTTGCGTCTACGGCAAAAAAGCCTCTCGTCAGAGGCAGTGAATGCCCATCCTCCTCTGTGCAGACTAGCCCAGCTGCAGGAGCCCCCACCCTGGGAGAGCCACGTCTGTCACGTGAGGGACAGCTGAGGAAGTGTCATGGTCTGTCAAATGCCCCCCAAATGGTTCCCCAAATCCTGCGCCAGAGCACTGCGCATGGTGCAAAATGTGATGCAACAGATCCAGTCTTGCAAGGGACAGTGTCAAACTGCCCCCCTGCAGGTGAGGTACCTGGGCGTTCCCAACTGGCCCAAACATACATTAATCCATTGGATTCTATATTTTCAGTGGTCAACCCTCACCACCAAGAAGACCAGATGGAGGGAAGCAACGAGACATCATTGGGACCCATGGAGGGGTGATATGTTTCTACTTAATTTGTCTCTGTCACCCTCCCTGGAGCCCCACACACCTCTTTTTCTATATTTTCTTCCTTTCTCTTTCTTCCTCTTTGCCCCTTTTACAGTTAAATAAAATATATCAATTTTTTGGTATCAACATTTAACCTCATTTGGTTTTAATCATGTTTTGGGGAATATCTTGAACCTCAGGATTCATAATCCACTGAGACCTCACTTTGCTCCTCTGTTATTAGAGCAGGTCATAACAGCTAGATCCTAGAATACACATGACAGAGAAAGATCCTTTTACATTGTAACAATAAATCTTCATTTACAACCAATGGAGCATTACATTATTAGAGCACCTAAATAAGAGTAGATTCCTCATTAAAGAAGAACCAAAACTATTTCAGCAGCTAAATCTCTTGCTAACTCTATCCTGTCCCACACCTCCAACACACAGCTTTTAGAAAGATTTCTCCAGTTACTGTGAATATTTTTCCTGGTATTTTACAGAATTATTTAAGATCTCATTCATCACTGTAATTGTTCATGAACTTGTCTGCAGGAATAATTCAAAGGCATGATGTTCTAAGTTTTGCTCAATAATCAATTGAGGTTCTTTAGCCATAGCCAATGCAATATAGAAGCTCTTTCATGTGCCTGCTTCAGTCTCCAATCCTTGATGAGTGCTTTACTGATACTGTCAAGGAGATAAGATTTCTTTGCCAGCCCAGAATTCAGATCTCTTCTCTTGGTAGTCAGACTTTATCTGTTGTTCCAATAAACAACATCTCTACTTCTCTTTGCAGTAGATTTACAGCTTTTTTAATCTGATTGCTGCCAAGAACCTGACAGAAATAATTTACTAGCAAATTCTGCAATTCCTACGCTAGTCCTTGCACAGCTCTGCCTCCCAGGTGCTGTTGTTAGCCATACATATGAACCCTTTTCCCCTTAAAGTTATTTTTCTGCATACTACAGTTCTGGTAGGTCACACGGGTGTAAAACTGTAGCAACAGCAAGAAAATAAAATTTCATTGCAATAGTCTTATCAGTACAGTAGTAAAGAACCAAAAGTACTTTTAGTTTCATGAAGTATTACAACTGGGAAATTAATGCTGTAAGTGCATATTTAAGTGTTCCACTGGTAGTACCTAGGATACTAGCAACTCCCAAGAGTAAAGGTGGAGTCTTTGTCCCCAGGACCCTGATTCACTTTGCGGGAGGTTCTGTAAAGATGGCATTTTTGCTATTAAGCTGTATATCACTTTGGTTTGACAACACAGAGGAGTTAGTGAGTGCTGTGAATTAGGGAGGGTGTGAATTGTGAGTTTCTTCAATCCACCTCCTTGTCTGCTCATCACAAAGGTCAACTTTATTCTCAGAAGGACAGTAAGAAAGAGAGAAGCAGAGGCATCTCTGTTATGCCTATGGCAGTCTCCTACTTTTTTCCTCTCCTAAATAAATTTACCTTTTGTCCTGTAAGTTGTAGAGGGAGTCTGGGCCTCATGAGTATTCCCTCTAGAACATATACAATTAATTCCAAAATAAACTGTGGAAGAATTTGTCTCGAAGATAGTTACAAGAGGCAGAGCAGGTGAGAGGGAAAGGTATCACATTGCTTGAAGTGTAAGCTGATCTCCCCCGATTCTGTAGTTGGGGAGGAGGGGAGAGAGAAGTTTCTGTAAAGTGGAGATCACAACACATCTAACTTACATGCTCTGAAACTCTCCCTTCACAGGATGCTCTCCATTGGCAGTGCAAAAGCCTGGGAACAGCTGCAGCTGGGTGAGATGGATAGTTATAGTGAGAATGTCCTCACCTGGAGCCAGTGCAGAGTAAACCACCTGCTGTAAATTCAGTCTCTAATTTATTGTGAACCAGCTTTTCAATGGACAAGTCATTCATGGCCAAAAAGGAAATGGTGAACCTGTTCTTTTGTAGACAATGCTGCAATGTTAAACTAAACTTTTATGCCACACTTTTCATCCACTGATTTCAAGGAATTTACAAAAACAGATGAACACAAGTACTGTTTTAGAAACCAAGACAACAAGCGGTACAAACACTAGTCATTCAGCAGTCCTATCAGAGACCTGGCACAACCCCCAAATCTCTGGGTTTCCAGCCAAGATTTATTGTCATTATTCAGCTGACTTGCTGTAACAAGGAAAACTAAGCAACACTTTACACTGTTGACTCCTTTAGAGGAAATTACATTGCAAATATAATTAGTGATGGACGTATGCTCTATGTAACTAATACTGGCCACATGAAAACCTAGAGGAGATTCTGGTATATGATTCATTTCTTTGCCTACATTTTTGTACTACGTTCCTGGTATCTGAGAGCAGCAATCACCAGCAAGTGTTCAGGACTGGCCGATTTATGGAAAAATAGATTCAAATTTGCACAGGACAATCTCTTAAAGATGACGAAATTCCAATTAGATTACTAGAATCTAATCAATGTGAATTCAAAACCTGAACAAAAAGTTTATACGTATGTGCAAAAACCATGGCTCATTTGGTTGCTGCAGTAGGCAATTTACAGTAAAATAAAAGTGTCCTTTCAGTATCAGATATGCATATAACACAGTAATGCCTTACTTTTTACCCACTGAAACTTTGTGCAAGAATTCAGTAGTGTATGGAGTCACTAAAGTGCTGAAGCTCAAGACCTGAATAGGAAAGAAGGAGAGAACAGTGCAGCAATAAAACCTTTCTTTCCATCAGTTGCTTGTCAGTATTATGCTGCTGTAACAATGACCAATGATGGCTTTGAAACTTTCACACTCTGCTCTTATAATGTGCTACACTAAATCACAATGTAGGAACTGAAGAACTGCAGAGAAGGTACAGCGTGATAGCACCGACACCGTATATTAACTTCTGAAATAGCACATAACTCTCCTCTTATCAGGATGCCACCAGCATTTGCATATTTTGCTGTTGGAAAGTTAATGTCACAAAGAGAAAATCCTGGAAAGTTTCCTGAACTGTTTTGCTTTCTTGCCTTCCTTCCCTTTCCCAGCCTGAATGTACGGATATGCGTGTTGAATCAAGTCTCTCAGGTGCTCTTCTCATGGCAGGACCACTCCAAAAACTGGCTAATAACTCCAAGCATTTTTTTTTCCCTGCTGTTAGCCTCTAGCACTGCATTGAAGCGGGGTTTGTGAGAAGCTCCCAGCCTCTGTGCTTGCTAGTGCATTTAATGAAAACCACTGACCTTGAAAACTGAGCCAGCACAATTGTCACAGTTCAGACAGTTCTGCCCATCTCTTTGTGTCCCTCACATGCACTCCTCAGTGTAGGTTATGGCCTTCTGCATGTGCCAGATACAGATGTAGAGCTCTGCACGGACTATGGGCACTACATACCTGCACATTATATCCAAGAACCTGTCCTTTCCTTCCTTGTGACCTTTAGCTATGGGTCTTCACGAGATAAAAACCCTGTTGCAGGAAGAACTCTGCAGGAGAGAACATGTTAAATAAGACTGGAGGTAAAAAGGAGAAAACCTTGGTCTGAATGGGAACTGTTGATGAGGTCCCATTGCAATCGGTACCCTGACTGCTGGGAAGGTTGGAGGTACCTCTGGAGCCGAGAAGCCTGGGCTTCAGTGTGGAAATTCATGGTTTAAAAAGTGGAGGACAACAGGCTTAATTTTCACTAAGTTTCAGGCATCACTCTGCTGGGAAGAGAGGTGTTTCTACCATCTCCCTATTTTAAAAATCTCAAGGAGTGTCAGTGACTGCGCAAGGCTCTTGTCAGAGGAAACAACTGAAGTACATTCTTCAGATCAGGACAGGCTTGAATTAAGTGACTGCAGCTCCAAAAACACATCCTATTTAGCAATATATCATAAAAAATTTTGGAGACAAATGCAACAGTTGTTATTCTTCTCAAGTTATTTCCCATATTATGGCACATCACTGGTATCTGGATCACTAAGCTGCCCTCCCCTTATCTACCAGCACTTGATAAATTATAGGTAATTCCCTCTTATGCTTGCTACTTTTCCACTAAGCCAAAAGAAAATCTTAACCCCGACCCTGACATATCCCCAGCCACAGTTCTGAATACTATTCTGCTAATCCTTTTCATTGAGAACAGCTGTCAAAGATTGGAAGCACACTAGCTCCATCTGCTGAAACTCCTTCTCCAGAGCTTTACACAGATATCCAGGTTAAATAAGAGATTTTTTCACATCATCCAGCTGATACAGAGAGATGAGTACTGAAAGTAGGTAAGATTGCAATGAAAGTCTCTTTGTCAAAGTTGACTCAATAAAAACATAGTACATTAACAATGTTGTCTCAAAGTCTACTTTGTAGAAATGCAGTCTTTCACAGTAAGAATAAACAGCTTCATTACAAAAATTAATCACTAGTCTTTCAATTTCCTGACTTTGCTGTCCTCTATTTATTTTAACATTCCTATAATTACTAGGCAATTTTTAACCAGATTTAAAAGATTTTTATCACAAAAGTAACATTTATATTGTGATATTTATATGTAAGGGCAGGCTGAATTAAACTTTAATTCAGAAGATTGTGTCTCTTTCATGTAAAATAGATTTAATATCAGAATGAATACTTTTCTTGTTACTCATGAAAAATTTGTAAATTGACTGTAAAGGAAAAGCAAGTGACAATTTTTCACCTCCTACCCCCACCAGAGAAAATGATCTGAAGTACTGTTAGAATGAGAATTCTTCATAGAAATCACTGAAATCTGTATTTTTGCAGCTTATATCAAGAAAAACTGGGGGCAGCAGAACCAAAAGAAAATAAATAAAAATATAAAAAGTAAACACAACAAAATAAAGAATTCCTTCTGAGGATACCTCAGGTTGGTATGTAGCCACTAATTCATGTGACACTGAATCCTGTTCAAGAGCTAGAGCACCAGAGATGAGGCAAGAATTTTTCTGACTAATAAGTCCTTACAGTTTGCAGAAATGCTAAACAATGATTGTTCCCCACTTTAAAGTAAACTTTAAAAGACCAGACAAAAAACCAGAATAGTTTAAATCCTAAAGAAAGGCTTCCAAATGTCCTTAAATCATAGCATGAATAAACAGAAGAATACCTCAGTCAGGTGAAACAACCCTACTAACATATTGTTTTCACATGCAACTGCTAATGAAACAAGCTCTGTGATAGTCTTTCTGTGGAGATTAACAGAAGGTCCCAAGATCTATTTCAAGTGTGGAAAAACTTAGAGTTGTCCAGACCAGGAAATTACTGGACAGTGCAAATCAGTCCTAGTCCTCACTGTGGGTGTTCTGTACCCAATGAAGACCCAGAAGTCTTGGTTGGCTTCTGGCCCCAATGGCAGCTAGAAGGATGAAAAGGGATATAGACCTACAGTGGAAAAAACAAAAGTAGCGACAACCACAAAGGCAAAGGAAATAGCACGTACACAAAAACTGAATAGCAAAGTTTTCTATTGCTTCTGAGCAACACACCCTTAACCACAGACTCTTTTGATGCAGATTTTCAAAGCTTTACCCTTGCTAAGGTACATGAAGTGCTTTGTTCTGGCATCATTTCACCAGTGTATCTGTGGGCTTACAGAGGTTATTAATATTAAACACACCCCACATGTAGGATTGGCTTATTAGTTCCTGCTGTACTTACTCAGGATTCTAATTATCAAGATCTGTGCTTAGTGTTCTGTTAGCTGGGAGGGTTGTGTCCCACAAGAGGTGATGAGAAACTTCTTCCTGTGCTTGATCTTCGACCAAGTTTTTTTTTTGTTTGTTTTTGGTTGGGTTTTTTTTGGTTTTTTTTTTTTTTTAGATTGTGTTCTAGTGAAATGTTTGCTATTCTGTGAAGAAAAAGTCCAGAACAAACTTTTTACAGCTATTGACTTTACTATCTCTGGGACTACATGTATGCTTGTCACATCCCAGATGTTAATCTGGTGGAAAATCTAGGGCATTCAGTTACACAGCTACTTAGCATATTTTACTTAACCATTGTGCTAATTCTAATAGCAAGCAAGCTGCATCTGGGGTGGTGGGGAAGCTTCTCAGTAACCCCTGGGTGTTTCCTTTCATGAATATCTCCTATTTAAGATAGAACAAGATTCCACACATGGGGAATTCACACATTCAGCCACTCCTGAAAACCCAGTACAGGTCCCTTAGGCTGCAGTGGAGGAAAAGGGACATGAAACAAAAGGAAACGAAAAGGAAAAATACTATCAACCAGACATGAAAAAAGAACACATTAAGTGCTTTAAATATTCCTTCTACAACTAGAGCTTTCTAAGGTTCACATGTGACATCCAAAGTATCTCCCATCTTCCATGATTTCAAAGGTGACAACAGTCTCACATCATTACCAAAGGGACTGATTTCACCCAGAAATGGGTTCTGAGCTGTAAGGTGTCCCAAAGGTACAGTATAATCACACTGCTATAATCCACAGCCTGCAGAGGTTACATCCATCCCACAGACCTGCAGGACAGCAAGCTGAGGGGTGAGAAAGCAATTTTGTTCCTTTGCCACTTATGGAAAGATACACATGGGTATAGCAGCTCTCAGCAGCACAGCCTTTTTTATGGGGGAATGGCCTTTCTTTGTCAGATTGTGGATAGGTACCTAGTGAGTTAAATCAGCGTTTAGGCTTGGCAGCATCTTATCTGGGAAATAAGTGGTTGAATTTAAATATATTTAAGATCAAAACCTTTGTTAAGTAAAAGCTTGGAATACACAATACAAAGAGAAAATTAAAAAGAAAGGAGAGAGATAAAAAGGGAGAGAGATTAGAGCATTAGGTAGGCTCTGTTAAGAGGAGTGATTTATTTTGTTTCTGCCTTTGCTTGTTTTTGATAGTGTTCAAGCTATATGTAGGTTACCAGGGTGTAATGGGTTTGTTTGGTCTGCTTATTTGAGTAGAACAAGCTTTTTGTCAGATAAAAATAAAACTACCCAAGCAGTGTGGTCTAGTTGTTCATTTTATGTTTTACCTTCAGCAGTCTTTTACGTTTCTCTCTTGTGCACATTTATATCCTAGGCCTTACCAGGCATTTGTGTGGCCTTTATGTACTTGAAGTTTTCTATATGATTGGTAGAATTTCTTCAGGAGTGATATTTAAAGGCATGGCTTTTTAGGGAAGGACAGATGAGTTCTAGCCAGTCTGCCTCTGTGTCCCCAAACTGATTAAAATTATGACAAACATGTAAGAGTAAGAATTCTGCTGGAAACAAAATTATGATCCTTTTCCTAGAATATTGTTTAAAAAAATCCATAAAATTGGGTCTGTTTCAAGACTTATATTTTCAATATGGAGGAAAATCTTATTAAGACTACTGGATCAACACTGAAGTCAAGGCAACAGTTTGGACAGTGTGGGAAATCAGTATCTGGCAAATGCATGTAGAAGGGAAAAAAGCCATGGAATCCATAAAGCTTATGAGCAATCAATTTGCTGAAAATTAATAACCAAAGCTAAAGATCTTAATGAAAGAAACAAAATTCATATCTATACCGAGGAGAGCTAAGGTTTCTAAAAAGGAGTTTAAAATTATGATAAGAAAAAAAGACCCTGGAAACTTCAGAAAAAGACAGCATAGCCAGTCAGGATGTGGAAGTGCAAATGCATTTGCAGGTAATCTGTTGGGTATTTTTTTCTTTAACGTTTCTGTTTTTTCTTGTGGTAGTATTTTCTGCTTCTACTCCAAGGATCATAGAATGCTTTTGTCCATTAAGAACCAAAATGTTTATCCATAATAAATAGATAAGCAAAACCATGGAGAGCAGAGGGACAATGGCAAAAAAAAAAAAAAAATAAAAAGCTGAATATATTAGCAGGATGAGTGAACTAAATTAGTATTTTAGTAAATATGGAAATAAACATCTGATCAAGGTTTTGTTATTAGAAACCAAGTGCAGGCTTCAAAGAAATTAAGGAGCTGGTACAAGCCCCTAATAAAAAAACAACTCCACATAACCACTCATGTGATGCAGCACTGAAAAGAGCTGGCAGTCACTTGATACTTAAATTAGCAATAGGTATATGAGAAATGAATTTATTTTTAGCTAGGCCAAGACTGACATTAATATTATGAAACTGTGTACAGTTTAAATGTCTGCATAGTAAAAAGGTAGCTAGGAAATCTCTAGATGAAAGCAACATAAATGATTTAAACCCTGGAGAAATTGCCTTGCAGTGAGAGTTTGAGAGCCCAATCTGTTCAGCCCAAGAGCAGGGGCTTGAGAAGTGGCTTGATTACTCCTTGCAAGTGCCTTCACAGTAATAAATTATGTATTAAGAAGATATTTAATATGATAGGGTCATAATAAGAACATATGGACAGAAGGTAATGCCAGACACTTCTGGCATGATACTTTTCCAGCAATGAAGATGATTAATCATTATAGGGAATCTTAAGGGAAATGGTGAATTTTTAATTGTTTCATGTCTTTGTATGAAGATTAAATGTCTCTCCTGGAGATATAAATTTGTTAAATGCAACCTGCTTGGTGTCAACTAGGTGAAAGAAAATTATTCAAGATTCTGTAATGTCTATAAATCCTGGAGATCTGTACACTAGGACAAGACCTGTGCAAGGTCTCTAAGGCACAGAGTTCTTCCTGTATTACAAAAGTAACTGTTTTCTATCCTGAAACTATAAACCTCCATGGAAGCATGTGTATGTCTATTCTCATCCTTCTTTGGGGAAGTTCAAGAACACCCAGTGATGCTAACAGTTCACATGTAGTACCAACGCAATATTTTGTGTTAGAGTGAAGCCCTCTTTTTCATTGTGATTCTCTAACTCTCACTGTTTATCATAACAGAACAAGTTTTGTAAGTTATTATATCACAAACTTTCAGTTTGGAGTTTTAGTAAACCTTGAACCTCAACAGATGGAGATAGATAATAAAAAATTACTTATCTTCATAGCTAGTTACATGAATTTTATGGACAGTTAGGAAGTCTCCCTTATAACAGTCATTTCTACATGTGCACTTTTTGTGTGTGTGTGTTTCTTTTGTTTCACAGTGGAGGCCTGCTCTAGGATTGCTGCAAAGGCCAGGAACTATTCTTCTCCCTCCAGACCTCTGGATTCTGAAGACAAAGAAGTTAGCACTATTCATTTGCATTTTCAAGTCATCCAGAGAGCCAGTAGATACTCTTGATTGATTGTGTGTTTATAATCAGTCTTCAAATGCTGATCTTCACAACCTGTTACCATGGAACAAGGGTTATAAAATCCAGCATGGATTCTGTGTTAATGGACAACATTCTCTAACACACTCCAGCGAGTTTCATGAGAAGTATCGTCACAGTATCTTTGGCAATGCACGAGCTTATGCAGACAAGAAGCACGGGTGGTTGAACTCAATAAAATGTAGCTGATACCAATGAGAACAATCAACTTCCTTCGGACCATGATTGGCAAAAATTCAAGTACATGACTTGGAGAAAGGAAGGAGAAAACTAGAAGACTGTTTCTCTGACAATAAGAGGAAGAATATAAACCTGCTACTGTCACGTTTGTTCTTTAATTGATGCAGTGTTCAACCATTTCCATCCATGTGAAAGAGGTAGACTATCCAGACCAGCATGAAAAGGCCAGACTGCCTCTGGTGTCTTCGCTGAACTCTGTGAAGAATTAAAAAATGTTCTGTATGTGGACTGGGCTGCAGTATATCTGATTTTGGTAGATACAAGGGGAACAGGAGAGTCTGGGAAAGAAAAGTAAGCAGACTCATCTAGATGAGAGGACTAAGGCCCTGAAAATAGTGGTCATAAAGCTGTACAGCTAAAGACACTGTGTTTTGGAAATGGCTTGGAGAAGGGGAGATTGAGTCTGGTATAAAGCTATGTGCTTCCCAGAAAAAGGAACAAAAAATCCTGAGTGTGTAATTTTGAAAAGAAAACAGAGGGCTCTGGAGATATGAGACATTGTGAATATACAGAACAGCCTCTTTTTAAAGGTTAGCTAGTATGAACTGCTGGAGCTCTGGCTCAGTTAACTGAAAAAGACGACTTTTTATCTTTTCTTGCATGCACGAAACAAGAAAGTAGCTGCTCGGGGGAAAACCAGTGCACTCCTTGTTCTGCCTGCTGCAAGCAAAGCTTCATTGGATAATTGGGCTTCCGAGGATGTGAAACACACCAGTGGGAAATTACACTATGACAATCATTCTGCAGGAACACAGCCAGCCCTGAAACATCTGTCTTTTCCCAAATTCTGCAGAAGCCAATTAAATTCCCTCATAACCAGCTGGTCCCAATGTGACCACACACTGACTCAGTCAATGCATGCTGACCTTTTTGTGCTGGGGCAAGGCAGTTTTCATTTCCACCCCTCTTGCACAACTTGCATAACAGTATCAGTCCTGCTCATGTGGACTTCCTTCGCTGAAATGCCGTTGCCTCCAGTGCAACGCTAAAGCTGTGCTCAAATTGTCTTCAGTCTTCCTTTATGCTGTACTACGTGATCAAGATAACTTACTGTGCACAGCCAAAAACACCTGGTTCTTCCTGTCTTTCAGTTATGGTTGTCATACTGCTGTCAGTGTCCCCCAGAAAATACTAGGCTGGAAATGCTTTCCCAGTGCTCACTGCCAGCAAGGCCTTGATTTTAAAATCAGTCCTTGGCAAGTGAGCCCTCCTACTCATGAAAACGAGGGCTGGACTGACTGACCAATCCCAGCCTAAACACCTTTTTTCACTTCAGGTGCCTTTCTGTGGCTTTTTTGTGATTTTTGCTGGTTAAGGCCACTTGCCCTTTCACTTGCTGTCTTTTCAAAGGCATGTAAAAATCATTTGCAAAGGTCCTGCCTTTCATTTTATTTCCTAGCAGACAGCAAAATAATCACTATAATGGCTCTATTGTCTTTCTGCTCCCATGTATCAGTCAATTAAGAACACAGAGTACAGAAAGTTTTATAGCACAGGAATATTCAATAAGGTCATAGTCTTACATTGATGAAGTTGTTAACAAAAATGCAAGTGAGTTATAGTCTGGAAAGGGATGAAGCTATAAAGGCAAAATGTCCTCCAAGTCATCCCTAAGGATCAGCAGGTTTTCCACCCAACAGGTTTTCTTTACTACATGGTGTTTCAGTGGGAATCACAGGAGCCTGGCATGCCATACCATACTTTTTATCTCCCATTTGAAGGACTGTGCTGGGTCAGAGCAGGGTTTGGTGACGGAGGAAGGAAAGAACAGGAACAGGAGTAACACCACTGGTTTGAAATTAGGAACTAAAATAGCTTTTTTCCTCCATATGGGAGAGCCTAAAATCTTTGTATGTCCCCAACTGAGTAATTACTATTAAAAGATTTATCTGATATAAATTTATCCTCATTGCCAAATGAAAACTGTCGTAGCAGGATTTTTTTTTTTCAGGGGGAAAATAAAAGTTACTATAAATGTTATTCCATACAAGTGCAATTTATTTTACCTTTTCATCTGTGGTTCATAGTATCATCAATGATCAATATATTTTCATGCTTTCTCTGTTTAGGATAATTATTTTTTATATAGAGACAGTTCTACCTTGATAGCTTCCTACATGAACTCATCAACTTCATTATAATCTACCACCTCTTCCCAGAGTACAGAAATGCCCTGTAAGGATAATGTTTAATCTGATTCTCCTTCAGAGTCAAGTCTGGAGGCAAAATAATCTGTCTCACTATGTCATGATCAGTCTTGTTTATTGAACTCTTAGAGGTGCCGTAAGACCTCTGAAAAATTATAAACTCATATACATATAACATTGTTTGTAAATATTCTAGTTATTTATTACACTTTCTCCAATTAATATATTTAACATAAAATGTAAGGGATGATTCAGTGCCCTAAAGAGCATGCACTCTAAATATGAGCATGATGATGCATGTCAAAGCATTAAAGGGAAGGTTTAAAGAGGCCCATATGGCTGTTCATGGTGTAAATTTTTTTGTTTATGTCTGTGTTTATACATATAGATGCTATATCAATAGTATATACTTATATATATATATTTACATATTTGTCTATAATTAACATACGCATGACCTACTTAAGACATCCTGAGACATGGTTTCATTTTGGAAAAAATTATATGCTTATATTTAAAGTTGTCCAAACACTATAGATTCACTCTTACATTTTCAAACCTGTTTACATCATCCAAATAATCATAAGCATTTAAAAAAATTTATTTTAATTCATTTTTGCTAGCCTAAATGCAGTAATATTTTCATGGGTCAGAAGAGAAAGCACCACAACAACAATTTAGTTGTACATTTCTCTGGGTTGGAAAAAGTTGACTCACTGAAGAAGACTATTTCTTTGAAGCAGATTCTTTTAAGCTATGGTTTAAAGACATTAGAGCAAAAGAAGTAGTTCCCTTTTGTGTTTGTTCATTATTTATCCCTTTAATCTCAGCTGAGGCTGCCTCTCTTTCTGTGTAACTGCTTGTGAATAAAGGTCCTCAGCTACCGCTGATGCTCACCAGACTTCTCCTTATCCAGCAGTAAAGTTGTTTGGATTGTCTTGTGTAATATATTTCCTGTGAAAAAGAGCAGCCCTTTTCAACAGGCAGCTAATTATTCTTGAGACAACATAAAACCACTGCTCCAGAGCTGGAGGCTTTGTCCTCCACTTTTAACCTTACGCTGTGCTGAAGATTTTGGGAACTACAGATTCTCTTTCTTATTCAAACAGAAATTGTTTCTCTTCTATTGCTGTGCCTTTTTTCTTATGATTCATTTTTATCAAAGTGACAGAAGCTTTCCGAGTAACAAAACAGGGAAGCAGGGAATTGTGCTGCCAGTGGAGAAAGCAGCAGGCAAGTAAACAGATCTTTCCCTCTTACATCACGGTACACAGATTTAGCCCTCAAGAAGCAAGAGTAGCTTTGGGAAAAGCAATGACAGTTTTGCCATCATGATAAAAGAGAGCTTGAGAATAAGCTTACAGAGCTGAATTGCCTGGGACAGAAACAACTGGGACTGCAGAAAACACTCTTGAATAACCAGCAAGTTCAGCCACTTTCTTCCAAATTCTTTGCTCTTACACATTTTTTTATTGTCGGAAAAGACAAAAATATGACAAAAGTGTACTGTAACACTGTGTTACAGCATGTCCATGGTATCACTAGATGTCTCAGTGTGACCACAAATTTTCCCTAACGTGTGAACAATATAGTCATTAAGGAGCTTTCTAACCACTTTGAATTGCTTCTGGTATCTATAAAACTCCTGACAATAAAATGCTTTCAGGAAAGAAGTTCACTGATAATATACAACATTTCCCACATGGACGTCTACCTACTCTGCTGGGTTCTCATTCACAGCAATATTAGGAAGAACATTTTCCTCTGCTGTCCTCCAGGTGCTGTTTTCATCAGAGTTGTGGTATCACTGTTTTCTTGTATATTGTTGGTAATATTTCTTCAGATCCCTGCGGTTCACTGCCAGCACTACAAACCAAGTATTTTGTACTTCCAGAAATGGCTGTCATCATGATGTAAAAGTTCCTAGCACAAACCATACAAAGGAGTTTTTGACTATATCTCCACCTACACACAACTTTTGCTTTCCAAGTGGGGAAAATCAAACATGAGGCACTCATAAGAAATGCTGCAGATTTAAAAGAGGTATTAAGCTCCATCCTGCCAAAGACAGGTTCTTTCCTATCTTTTGTCCACCTTAATAATTCAGAACAGCGGTAAGAAAGCAAAGGGGAGCACTTCAGTTCTTCTACATCTTCACTTTGGACCTTTCTGAAAGGTGCTTCAAGAAATCCTTCAAGAGGTGCTCAAGCTAAAGGCACTCAACAGCTCTGCTAATAAGTCTGGATTTGTCAAACAAGACTAAAGAAGTGAGAAGGGAAGAGCGGCCTCAGCTCTGAGCTTTTAGAATTTATTCGATAGGGAATTTATTATTTTTCACTTTCTTCAAGACTCTAAAGTTATGTGATATATTCCAAATAATCATTTTAATTCTAAAATGAAATCTCATCTTTTGGAACTAGTGTAGATAGGCTCTCCTTTTTCCTGTAAGCAATCAATCTCTTGTATTGCTGTACTAGTAAAATCCTGTCTATTTGTTTGTTATTATTCTTTAGTTCAAGATGAGAAAAAGTAGACTTTGATTGTAATACCTACTTATTTCACAATGTTTCAAGGATTTATCAATAGACAAATTATTTATCTTCATTCCCTCATTCTTAGTATGTTATCACTGAGGACAGAAAACCAACCAAATCCCAAATATATTATGAAACATTCTTTTTGATTTCTAGGACTCTAATAAGTGTGTGCCAAAGTTGACAAGGTACCTTACAAACTGAGACCAGCATTAAATTTTTTTTGACAGTCAATATTTTTATTTGCCTTCCAAAGATATCATGACTTGCTGACATCATGGCTCCAATGTGTGTCGTACTGCAGAGGTTACATAGTTCCCCTGTGTCACATTTCAGATTGAAATACTGGGTAATGTAATAGGCCAGGGCCTGCTGTCAGTTCAGGTGCTATGGCCATGTGAGACAAGAGATGCAAAGAATTTAAGCAGAAGGTATTTTCTTCCAAGAAAATACATATAAACATTTAGGGACAAGTGATCCTGTGACTATTTGCATAACTTTGGCACCTGAGCTATGGCACTGGATCACCGGGAACCCTCTCAAAGGGGATTTCTCCCACCACATCATTAAAATTCAGCCAGCTCATCTAACTTATGATCTCTTGTGATATACAATATGCACCTAAATCATGAGTTTAGAGCAGCTGAAATTAGAGTGAGCAACCCCCTAGATTAAGAGAGGTGGAACCAGCATCTACTTTGATGAGGAATTTAAAATCCAAAGGAAATCATCATCATCATCATTACAAAACAGGAATGGTTTCACTGCCTGTTCAGTCCTGCTCATCATATCTCTCATTTGCAGCAATCTCCATCTTATTTATATCATGTATATAGTTGCATCATTTAGCATGATTTGAGACATGCAGTGACAACTTTTGGCTAATGATTCTTCTTCAAAGATATCTCTACATTCCCTAGAATTAAATAACCCTTCTGCCCCTTTGGTTGTCATACCAATTACTTTAGGATTGCTTTAAAAGTCTTTCAACATCACTTGTGCTGTGCCAGAATTTCTGTTGCATCCAATCCAGAAGACATGTGATCCTTGCATGATTACTGTGGGCAGGCTGTCATTTTCCAGCAGTATTTTTCAGGATTCCATGACCTTCCCCCATTAAGTAAAAGTAGACCAACAAATGACTACCTCCAGATCAAATAACTTTGAAGACATCTAGGCAACATTTCTGCTCAGTCTCTGTCTTATCTACAGCTATTACTGAGTACAATCTCAAATCCTTTCTCCTATTAAAGAACTCAGTGCTGCCAAAAATCTATTCTAAAACTGCATTTCCAAGATCAGCTGCTGTAGATCTCCTACAATAATACAAAGCTTACAGCAGAAGGTAAAGAGCTAAAAATCCCAAACTTGCTAGAAACTCAATAAAAGGCTGCATGGCATAACTTAAAGAAACTACAGTATCATGTATCATCATTTTTTCCCCCCGTTACAAGTCTCTCAGTCTCACTATCTGTTCTGGTTTGCCTAACAGACTGCTTCCAGTTTAGGGCTATTCTATTCAGTCTTTTTCCTCCCAAGAAACAAAGTATGCATAAATTAAGTTATATTAAGGAGAAGGGACATGGCTTCTAGTAAAGCTATTATGAAATGCATTGTACTGGATGGTGATTTGTTCCAGTATCATAGGATAGAAAAAAACCCCAACCAAACAGTAACATAGTACTTTCACAGCAGGAACATTGGCAGTTAATATTAGAATGCAACTCAGCTTCATTTTTTTTTATTACAGGCAACATGAGACCACCGTGTCATCAGAGATGTGACTTTTTTTGCAAAGATGCACATCAAAGCCACTTAAATGCCATTTTGGGGAATGCTCTTAGTTTCAATTTTACATGATCATTTTACATGATCACTGACTCTGGACTGAGGCAGCAGTTTCCACTTGTTATAAGGTTGTGATAAATTTAATCAGGTTAATTTTCCCTGTTATTAAAAAAAGGAATTCATTCTAATGGAAAGAAAATTTACACTAGGAGACTGTGATGCCAGCAATGTTTTGCACCAAGGAAACCTTTTCACTATTCAAATAATTAGGAATTAAACTGTTATATAATGTAACTTTTATACAGAACACAAAAGTTTAGCTTATTTTATTCTCTTAGGTGGATTACTGGCACTGTAGAAATTTGAAACAAATCAAGTTACCTAAAGGGAACTGGTCAAGAAGCCAATGCGAGATTTAACTTTAACTGTGTACTTGAGAGGGACACTATTCAGAGTAGCAAGATTGACTTGGATTGTGTCATAGTTGCCTTCCAGAACAAAAAATAGTCCAGCAAACAACAAAGGAGACATGATCTCATCATTTCATGTAATTCCCTATCCCAGGGGTAATGAGTCCTGCCCCACCACAGACCAGAAAGGTTATCACTTCCTCATATTTTCTCTCAAAAAGGGCAAACCCAGGTCTCTGTGAAAAACTCAAGGTTCTTTGGTATAAAAGAAAGAAAATGACTGAAGAATATCCATAATAGAAAGAAAACCTAAGAAGTTAGCAGACCCAGTAAAATGTAGCAAAGAGCCTTCCAGAACTGTAGAGAGGAAGCTGTGAGGTCTGTGTAAGACCCTGTTAGGCTGTGCCACTGAGAACATACTGGAAGAGAAAGCATTCCATTTGTCATTGAGATGAGATACTCATGGGCAAGAGAAAAGTTGTGAAGAGTCTCTCCTTTGTGCAGTGACTGAAAGGCTGGAAAACTACCAGATAAATATATGGAAAATGTTTGAAATGGCATGATTTTACTACTATTAAATGACTGATGTGAACTTATGCTTTTTTGGAGGGGGTTTTATTTGTGGTTATTTTAAAGTTATATAAAAAAATAACTGAACACACTGCTTATGTTTGTTAAGGGCAAGCACTTTTTTTTAAATTTTAATTAGCTGGTTGAATTTCACTAGTTTAAGAGCTGAATTGGTATAATCTCTTTCATCTGTAAGAACTGGCATTTAAACTTTTACTTGGTGGAATGTTATTGGAGAGCACTAGAATTAAGTGGCCGAATATGGGACCTTGCGAGAAGGATTGTCCTACAGTGTCCATGAATGCATATGGTCCAGGATAAATCACTCTGACTGTTCTTGCAGCATACACAGTAATTACTAGGCATCTTTTAATTAATAAGTATAAACTCTGCTACTGATTCATTATATATTTTTTATAGATAAAAATGTTTCTCTGCACATTTCTTTCGGAAATGAAGGGGTTACTGAGAAGAGGGGAAGTGAAGATACACAAGCTCCCATTCTAAACAGAATACTTCAGATTGCATTTTATTTTCTTTTTATTTTCAGGTGTGAACAGAAGTGTTTGTTTCTTATTTGTTTCTTATTAAGTTCTTGTATGAGCTGTAGGTCTATACACACTTATTAGTAGGAATTTCTAAGCTTAAAATAGGTGACATAAAGTAAAACGCTAGAAGGAGGTACTTCTAAACTGTAACAAAAAATCAGGGTAATCACGTTTGTGTTGAGTAACATGACAGATAGTTAAGTTTATTTTGTGAAACAGAAACCTTACCTAAGATCTATCATGTGTTCCAAGCTATGGCACAGATTTTGGCCAGTTCCTGGAGGCATATTAGGAGACCTGCCAATATGTGCTACAGTATCCAAAATTCACTCACAGTGGGCTGCAGAAGGCATGGTTATATGTAGGGCATGACATGATATCCAAAACCTCTGCTGAAGTGCTGCAGTCTTTCCCCAAGTCTCACACAGGACTAAAAGTGCTAATGGAGAATGTGAACTAATCTGCTCCAGTAGAGTCTAGAGCAACTCCTCTAAGTATTGTGCCAGGAAAAGGTTCTTCCAAACACAGCTTCGCGCCCACTTCTGAGAATTTTGCAATAAAAATGAAAATGGAACATGGCATCGTGAGAGTAGCAAAACAAATTGCTGAGTACAGTGACACAAATGATCAAGTTATTTTCTTCAGAAACAAAGGAGTAAAAATGGGGCTTTACTGTTCTAAGTTTTGGTTTTAGCTACGTGAGTGCTTAGGCCCTAGCTGATGTCACTTGTGGTAAATATAACGCTTCCTTTTTTTCATAATTTTCCTTCAAATGAAAGCAAACATTATGAGCAGACTGCACATATAACAAGTTCTAGAACAAAAGTGCATGAGAGTAGGAAGCTGAACTGTAGTTAGTTAATAAATCTTTATTTGGTTGATTGCATTTAATAGCAAAATTCATAAACTATTTCAAGCCTGAAGAGTGGTAGATATTTTTATTTCAACTAGATAAAGTATCCAGCAAATGTATGCATCATCATTAAGTTCTTTCTCTTGAAATCAAGGTAATAGTTGTCCTTCATGGATAACACACATTTTCTAGTATTTGGTCAATAGAAAAAGCACTGAAAAATTCTCACCTTTCTGTGTGAAATGACAAAATATTGGCAGTCAGTTTCAATTGCAACTTACAGGAGAAAAAATTTATCACTAGCACAATGCTCAAAGTAGAAAAATTTTCCAAAAAATTGTGACAACCTCTATTATTATGAAATGTAAATCCTTGCTTCTGTAGACAGATGTTGGGGCTTCAGGAGCTCTCCTGTTTTGGTTTTTTTTGTGTTAAAGGAATTTTCCCCGTACGTGTTGCTAGGGGGAAAAAATGGCTGGGTATTTAAAAAAACAAAGAGCTACCCGCTGAGGGTGGGGTGCATCTGGCTACTCTTTTGTTTCACCCGGGTGCGCGTCGATTGGCGTTTGGACAGAGAGAGAGGCTGCTTTCTTGGGCTGCCTTTACCATCTGCTGGAGAAAACCCAGGATCCCCAGGCTGCCTTCCCTGCCCTGCTGGGAGCTGGGCCATGGCTGCCCTGCCCCTGCTGTTGCTTTGAGCCTTCGCTACGTTGTAGCCCTGCTTGCTCTGCCTGCCCAGACCTCTCGGGGGGTCCCTGTTTGGGTACATCTCCTTTGCCATACCGGGATTTGTGCTCGTCCCTGCCATTCCAGCCTGCTGTTCCAGCCTACTGTTCCCAAGGGTCCAGCTGGACGCCGGGATCGGCTGCCCAGGGGTTTGTGAAGCCTTTGTCCCATCCCTTCCCGGGATCCCAGGGCACCAGAGCCGCGTGCTCCCCGAGCTCGCTCCGGAGCGCCCCCTGCAGCCGCGGGGGAACCATCGCACCTGCCCTGCTCACCGGGAGCCGCCAGCGCCCCTGCCGGCTGCGAGCGGAACTGCACCCGAGGGGAAAGGGCCTGACAGCCGAGAAGGCTGGGACTGGGTTTGTGATTGCTGTTACTGCCGTAGTTATTGTTGTTTGTTTGACTGGTTATACACATATAGATATATAATAGTAAAGAACTGTTACTCCTATTTCCCACATCTTTGCCTAAAAGCCCCTTGATTTCAAAATTATAATAACTTGGAGGGAAGGGGGGGTCGCATCTGCCCTTCCAAGGGAGGCTCCTGCCTTCCTTAGCAGACACCTGCCTTTCAAACCAAGACAACATAGTCTGACCCTTTTGTGCTATCACATAAAAACACTCAAAATATAATGGCTGATGATGATCTTAATAGGTATTTAATGTCATAAAATGAAGTACTGATAAAGATTAAAAAAGTTACCAAACTTGCTACTAGCACGTCACTATTGACATCTATCCCTAATGAGCAGTGATGACAGGGAGAATCTGCTGCTTCATGTTAGGAACAAATTTGCAACAGAAAGATAAATTTTTTATGTACTTTGCAACCCATTTGATTCTTACACACAACGAGATTTTAAAAGTTAAAGCAGATGTTATATCGATGTTTAATATTTAATTATTTCTAGGAATCTAATAACATCAATGGAGGAAGGAAAGAAGGAAAGTTAGAGACAGTTTCTCAGCTATAAAGCTTTTGGTAAAACTTTGTACTTAAAAAAGATAAATACCTCAAAGAAATTTTTTTAGGGGTGGAAGACTTAGTGTATTCCAATTTCTGGTTGATAACATCTACATGAATCTGGGCATCAATACATTTTTTTTTGTCTGGAGATTTAGATTCTGTGCCTCTGAGGCAAGCTGGGATGTTAAAACAGGGGTATTAAATCCGATTTACCATTCAGAGTTGTTGTGCTGGTCTTCTCTGTCTATGAAATACTTACAGATTCACAGCCAAATAGTCCTTTATAAGTTTGTAATTATTACTGTCATTATCAATATGAAATGCCATGTTAGGAAAAAAAGTACTTTGGGGATTTAGTATAACTTGAAAAGAACAAAGCTCACTCTGAAGTTAAGCTGAAAAGATACTGTCTGCTTTGGCTTTATGCTGTTTCTCTGTAGGTGTATTGGATAAAGACAGCTGCTTACAGTAGGTTAGTAGCCCCCCCTGAGGTGGTTGTCAGGAGATCTGAAGGACAAAGGTGACACCAGTTGAGGATTTAGGAGAGAAGGGTGGGAAAAACTACCTCTACTAAGCAGGGCAGATAAACAGTATGAAGGAGAGAGGATGCAACTAATGATCTGGGATCAAATTCTAAAACCAAGTTATGTTATAGCAAGGTGTTGTGGACCCTAATTCATAGTACAGCAGAGACAGAAGGTAGAAAATGTCCAAGAGAGGACAATAGGATTTGTGAATAGGCCCTGAGGCTATAAATCATGCTGTTAGTAGATATACCAAGTTGGCTGAAAGCAAGCATAAAATGTGGCATGACAAATTTGGCATTACTGAACATTAGGTGCTCTGCAAGAGGTAGAGGCTGCAATAGGAAAGACTTACTGCCGTCATAGAACTGACAAAGGAGTGGAGAATAAATGTGGAAAAATATTCCAGGGTTTTTCAAACCATATTGTTCATGAAGAATGTCTTAGAAGATGAGATTTGGTGGCTATAAAGAGAGGAGAGGGTTTAACTGTTAACTTTTCTTTGATACAGGATGTGTACATTTAGTTAAGAAGATGAGAAAACACTGACAAATTTAGGATCATTATGTTCCAAACCAGTAAAAGTACACGGGATGCGGAAAAAGGCAGCACAGCACCACCTGTCTCGGAGCACTGTGTGCCCTGTTGGGGATATCACAAGAGTACAACATCAAATACCAAGAAGCCATGTTGGGAAACTCTACATCCCACAGAAGATGCATTAAGGGATCTCTCTAAAACACTGAGGAAGAGGATTACAGACTAAACTTTCTGATAGGTTTGTCTGCTAATCCTGCTTTGGTTATTTTGGCTTTTCCTGAGAGAGAGCCTGAATGATGGAGGGACTAATAATGATAATAATATTCTACTTATGTTTAAAAGTACAGTTCTGATGCTTGATAGTGTTCTATTAAATTTTACTCTGTGACTATGTTGGAAAGGATAACTTACCAGCATCAGCTATTACCATCAAGCTATAATGAGAGGCAGCATGATTTTCTTATAATGTTAAAAGCAATGATTGCAATATCTCACATATAAGAGTAATGATGATGACTGTTTATTATTTTTCTGCTTATACTTAACAGAAAAAAGGACAAGTTTTTACTGAGTCCCTTAATTTTGCAGGCTGAAGTATTGATCTTATGTTCTGTCTGGTTAGATCCCTGAGGCAGTATAAAGCATTCATTGCCTGTGCAGCTCTATTGAGGCATAAGGATTAAATATATCATCCCACAGGTTTGGAGGATTTCTGCTGGATTTCTGTCCTACTGTGTGCTATTCCCACATGACATATGATGGGGAAAATTAATGTGCAAATGAATTTTGAGGGCAAGACAGGGTCTAGATGTTCTTCAAAGTCTCGGATGTTGGCTCAAATCAGGGGCAGAGTCCCAAATAAATAGTATAATGTTGGTACTCTGAGTTAGCTCAGAAAGGATCCACATTTAGATGATATTTTGTATATTTGTCACCCTCACTCATTTATAATTTACCAGACTTGAAATCAGAGGGAATTTTTCCCTTATCTGACAGACAAGAATTCATCCACCAGATTAAATATTTATAGAGTAAAATAGCCACTTCTAAGTAGTGAGTTGATGAGTGATCACATTTCAATGATGACGTTTGATGAATTTTTATTGATCATTATTTGCCTACTTTAAACAGATCATGATCAATAATAAAAATAGCAACTTGTAGTCAACTCTTCTGATTGGTCATAAAACTATTGCTTGTGTTGTCACAACAAGCTTTTTCTCCAGATCAAAATATAACTGTCAGCTGCCAAAGGGCAGCATATACCCTGCAGCATATTTCTTTTATAAAAACTTCCAAATTTCAATCTACTAAAAGATAATGATTTTTGTTGAAATTAATTTCTGATTATTGGGATGGCATAGAGTCTTTTAAATAAACCTTTGTTTTCATTAAGATGATTTTTCCATCAGTGGCAAAAATATGAGACCTCAAAGAGAAACGGGCAGTATATGTCTTGTTGCAGTGTGATTTTTCTTGAGTGGAAAACTTACTGGTTTTCATAAATCTTTTTACTCATTTGAAATCAATTTTTCAAAGTAGAGCTGATAAGCTAGAATAAGCTTAAACTGCAAGTGCTTTTTCACAGTCATTTCCTTCTAAAGCAATTATTTTCTTATTCACTATCCCTAAGCAAATTAATGCTAGAAGAAAGAAAAATTGGATTAAACGTAAAGATTAAGTTCTAATAATTTTTACTTTTCAAGTTATTGTTGGATTACAATGTCCTTTACTATCGTCTCTAAATTATTTAAAGCTAAGCAATCTTAATTCTTCTCCCTACTAAATTATTTAGGCCATAAATGTTTCCTGTTGAATGCTTTTGTGGTCAAATAATGTATCTCAAGCTAAGAGAATGAAATTCATTTTAATGCAATTATACAATGGCAATAGCTAGGAAAAGTAGCTGAAGTGTCTTCCATTATGTATTCACTCACGAAATTTTGAAATTCATCTCAGTAGAATTCATTCCTTATTTTCATTAATAAAGCCCCAAAATACTCATTAATTTCTTGTTACATTTTTCACAGTACACGAGAGTCAAAAGTAGCAAGTTTTCTTATAATGCATGTTTACTTACAGCTGAATTAACCTCTCTTATTTCAAGATCTATCAGATTCTTTTTGTTCACTGTTATGTGTTCACAGGTATAAGAGAAATGAATCACAGAGTGAGTGAACATTTTGGAGGACTTCAAGACACCACATTCTTACTTTAGGAGAGGAATTTATACTATACACAATAAAGCATTACTTACATAATTCTATGTTTCACATCACTTCACCTGTAAAGGGAAGATAGGTTAGACCCAGTTGACCAGGAACTTAAGTCAGTAGAATGGTTCTCATTGATTTGACAGGACCATGGCTGAGGTCAGAAAACTTCAGAATTAAGTATGGAGGTTGGTAAGATGTATGTCTGATGTAGTTTTTTGCTTTAAGTAGAAGGCCAAGATTGTTTTTGCAGCACTGTCTGCATAAACTCTCACCATTCCAAATTAATATAAAATATTTTATTACAGTAGGCTGTAGACACATAAGATAGTCTATCTGTTTGAGGTATCTTTAGAAAGAATACACCAAGAAAATAAAGTTTGAGTGGAAATCAACTCCCAGATGCACTATTTCTTATTGAAAATGCCCAGATTTTTTTCCCACAGAAAATTAATGCCCATTGGTGTGTTAGAAGTGCAAACTACTCCCCAACAGAACAAACCCAAATATGTTTATTAAATAGTGCAATATTAAATAAAATTCATAATCCCTAGTCTTTTAGTGCAAGTGAGAAGCACATTACTCTTAAATAACCCATTACAAAGAAAAAAAAATGTGAGAACAAACACCCTGCTTTATGTCATCCTCACTATTTAGAGTAAGAAATTTTCTTACCCTCTGCTCTCATGGCAGCAAAATTCTCTACGGAGTTAAAGAGAAATCTTATGCTCACATAGTCCACTGGAAAGAGTGCTGAAAGCTACTGGACTGAGAACTCCAAACCATTCTCTTTCTTAAGCTCAGAAAGACTTTTGCAAAGCAAACAGCCTAAGGATTACCTTCCTCTCTGATAATTGCTCTCATATATGTCAATATGCTGAGCTGTCAGGCAGAGACATTTACTTGGACCCTTACTTCGACCTTGTCATGAGGGCCAGAAACAAGAGAAGCAGAGCTTGATGCATTTAGAAATAGAAAATTTCCCATACAAAGATGCAGTTGGATGAGTCTTGTTTGTTATACCAGAGGAGATGGCTGCTAACTCCTTGGAAATAAAGAGGCACTGCTGGTGTAAATCAGAACAGAGCTGCATACCTCATTTTATTTCAGACTGACTTAAAAGCTATATTGTTAGCTGCCTGTTACATCTGTTGTAATAGAAATCATCATATCCCTCAACTGGCTCCTGGGCTTGCCTTAGTAATGTTGTCATTCTTCCACACTTAGTGTTTCTACGATGGCTGTGGAGAGCTGAGCACCCAGACCCAAAACCCTAGGAAAGACTGTAAACAATACAGTAAAAATGACCCTTTTAAAAAAAAAAAAAGTTTTTGTTTTTCATGTAGGCTGTTAGAAGAAAAATATAGCTGGAGAGAAAAAGCTAGTAATTCAGTTGATGTGAGAGGAGAAAAGATATTTTTCTAGTACATTGACAAATATGCAGTGCCTGAAGAATGCTGTATTTGTCAGCATTAGGTGTCCTGTGTCTCCCATAAAAATCCTTGGGGAAAAAAAGTTCTGCAGAACTTGACCTTTTGCTTTCACCATTCTCCTTCTAAAAAAGAAAACTAAGGAGGTTTTGCCTTATCTTTTCTCATTGACATTAAGTGCCTCTGAAGGGTTAGAGCTTTGGCTAGGACAGTCTCTCTCTAGGTTTCTTTCACAGCCCCTGGAGATAAATCAGGAAAGAAACGGGATTTAGTGCATTTGTCCTACTCTGAAGAGAAGTCATTTTCTGGTTGCCTGAATGGGAAGAAAACCAACTTCCAACCCTTCTTCCAGGTCAATGAAGAAACTTCATTTTCAGTGAAACTGAAAATGTTTAACATACTTTGACAAGTCATAGTAATTTGGTCATATGTGGCTTCAGTGGGTGAATGGTGATATGGACCATCTCATCAAGCAGTATGTCTTCTCAGGGGTGCAGACTGTGGAATTACAGTATCACAAATGCACTGGCATTTTCTTCACTAGTGATTTCCCTCAAGGATGAATTTGATTATGCCATCTTGAGTTCAGTATTCACTACAGTGAATGATCTCACTCTCTAGATCCATAGCAAGTTAACAACTAAAAAAAATTGTTTTAATGCATCAGAAGTGATGACATTCTAATCATCAGTATTCTGCTTTATGCTGCCTTTCGTTCTGTATCATACCAGTCTGGTCTGCAATACCAGCCAGAAATAGAAGGCACACGACTGTTAAATAAAAGAAGGGTAATGTATTTTCTTTCTTTTCTTCTTACCCATGCAGTAAAAAAAGTAAGCACATCTGCAAGTCAGAGTTTTATAGCTGAGGTGCTGCTAAGCATTATGAATGGCTTCTGCATAAAATTTAGTCTCTCTCATGTAATGCCAAAGATCCAGGTGCTTCCTCTGAGCCTTAAGGTACAAGCTGTAGGAGCAGTAGGATCATACAAGCACTTTCAAGCCTGCACATTCAATATGTAATAGAATATGTGTAAGCCCCTTAGATTCAAATGTTCAAAAATACAAGTAAGCTCAGCTTGTCCAACTCTTCAGCACCAGCCACCACCTCTAGATATAGCAAGTGGAAGGGAGGTGGAGGAAAGATGGTTGTCTGATGATTCGGGTGAGGAAAATAAGGCATCAGAAAAACAAGTGTTTTCAGACACAGCTTTTTTTGCAAGCCATGTTTTGTGCAGCTGTGGCTATCCTGGTTTACACCACAGCTATGCTGTTACCAAAACACTGAAAGAATACTTGAGTTTTTCATCACAGAGAAATTAAGGAAGGTTATATGGGAAAGAGGGAAGGGAAATGGGGTACCCAACCAGAGTAAGCAACATCTAGTAAAGCCAATCGCACTTCCCTAAACTCCAGCCAGCATAGCTTTACAAAGAATAAGGCAAGAAGCATAAAGCAAGGTGGCTTAACACTTGCTAACACAGTTTAGTCAGGGTGAAATGGCTACCAGGGAAGTGTTTTCTAGCCAACACCAGTCTCAGCAAGGTGCTTTCTACTACCTTTCTACTTCTTGTGCCAGTACAGACTGACAGCAGGAACATGATACAAACGTGCAATGTCAAAATGAGCAGTTGGTGATGGCTCACTAAAGTTATCCTGTTAAAAAATATTCTTTGGAAGTGCATGATTGGTAATGCACTTGAATATATTCAGTATGGAGAGCCCACAGTTCATTGAGACTAATCACTGGCTAATTCTCTTGTGCTTGTGTTGGGGAAATCCACCAAAAATGGCAAAGGTATATACAATACTGGAGTTTTCTGGGCATAGACCTGGGCCTCCCTGGAGAACAGATGTCCTGAAACACTCATGCCAGGCTAGTCATAAAACCACAACAGTTGCTAAGCTGAAAAAGCTGAAATCTCATCCTCAATTTCTTTATATGCAATTTACAAAGCTGTCAGGCATTCTCACTGAATCATTATAAGATCTATTGTCATATATAGAATCATAAAGCTCTGAGATACTGTCATGGTTATGAACATCTACTATGTTAAATGTCTATGAACTTTGTCTAACAACATTAATTTTGTAACAAACAGAAAGCAGTACTAAAGAGAAAGCTGATTCATGGGACTTGCAAGAAATATTTCTGTTCTTCTGTTGCCACATAGAATTCAGGACAGAATTCAGCCCAGGTGACTTTTCAGGGAAGTGCTGTGTGGAAGAGTCTTGGGCTACTCCATATCACAAAATCTTTATTCTCACTGATTTTGAAAGCAGCCCTACTCAATAACCTGAAGTTTAAGCTTCATTTTGCTGTAACTTGAGTGCGTTGTTCAAAGACACATATGATTGCTGATGATCCCATACAGAAAAAGGAAGCGCTCACATAATGTGATAAGTTTTCCAGACTACAAATCTCTCTATAAGGAAACTAGAAAGATGTATTTTAGAGTTCATTATATGGTCGACAATCAAAGATTAAAAAGCTCAAATGCTCAAACCAGAAGTATACAACAAATGGATTTTTATTGACTGTTTTGGATAAATGGATTAATTTAAAAAAAGTCATATTACAAACTGGTGCAGTACCATAAAACTAGTTTGAACAAGTGGAGATGCCCTTTTTAGCCTGCACAGCTCCTGCAGCGCTGTAGCCCATTCTCATTGCAAGCAGTACACTTGAGGGCTTTGAACGAGTCCGTAAAGCAG
This sequence comes from Corvus cornix cornix, assembly GCF_000738735.6. Taxonomy (NCBI): domain Eukaryota; kingdom Metazoa; phylum Chordata; class Aves; order Passeriformes; family Corvidae; genus Corvus; species Corvus cornix. The sequence goes on from NC_046334.1 coordinate 48,758,487, forward strand.
TTGCGGAACACAGACATCTTGCTCCCATGGCACGCTGAGCACGGCAGGAAACCAAAGCCCCCGCAGGAGGGGCACTCTTGAGGAAGCTGGACTCTCTGCTCAAAGAATGTAAGAAAGACAAAAATGTTACCTCATCAACCACCATGAGGTCTAGGACAATGAGGGCTCCAGGACAGCTAAAAATACACATTCTGGTTCCCATTTTGGGCAAGATCCACCATGCCATCCCATGGAAAACCCCCACGGAAGACCAGTAAGTCTGTCTTTACTTTGGTCAGATCCACATGCAATGTCAGAGAGGCTCACTGCAGGTTCATTGGTCACTTTACACCTCAGTAGCCTGCATTTATACTTGCCAAAATAGCAAGCTAAAGGATAGCTTGTATGCATTACTTGGATGTTGTTTAGGTTTAGATTAAATCTAGGAGATATTGTGATGATTGAATCCAAACTCCAGGCACTTTATGATGATGTTGTGTTTTCTATGCTGTATGTTAAGATACTATGACTTTCAGCATTTGCATGCTCATGCTGAACATATTATACCTATTACAGATAAAGCTGATGATATCAAAAAGCAATTCATAGCTTCTGACAAACAGTACTCAAGGAAATAAATGGTGTATTAAAATTTATGGGTGTAGAATGCTGAAGCTTTAAGTGTAAAGAAGAAAGATCATCGGTGTTCAACATTTATATCCAGAGAAAATTGCTTCAAGCAAGGCTTGAGGCCTCTCAATTGTCCCGATTCCCAAGTAAAACTATAAATTTACTCTATTTTTTATTGGATTAAAGACAGTGGAGAACAGAATATATTTCAAAGACACTTTTAAGTTTCACTTGCTGAAAATGTGGCTAATTTATTTAATGGTTGCCTTGAAGTTCAAACCAGAGAAAGGAAAGGTGTGCCATTTCGGGAACTTAACACATGTTTTAGCATTGCACTGTTGAGTAAAGACTTTACAGGTTTATTCACAAAAAAGAACAAAAATCCATACAATTCCTGCTAGTGTTAATCTGAGGAATTATGTACCACTTAAAATTAGAGACTAATTATTACCAGAGTATACTAAAATACCCACAGAAAATGTAGTACCTGGAGCACCATCAAGAAAAATGAAAAATTTCTGCAAACCCATTAATAACAGTATTAATCTATTGAAAACTCAGGTGAACATGCAAAACAGGCATTTTTTTCTTTTTGTTCTGTAGCTCATATACTTGCTGTTCTTCTTCACAAGGCAAACAGATCCTATTACTATTAGCTCACCCAGGAACAACCTATACAAATATTTAATGTAAAATTAACATTCTTTTTATCTCAGGTGTGCTCCCATCCTTCATAATTTTTGATGATCGTTTACTTCATTGAACATTATTTTAAATAATCTAAAAATTTTAAGAGAATAATATTTATATTCTTTACATTCATTTTTGCTTGTTAAGCTTGTAAATATATAGATACCCCTGGATGTAGTTAAGGGAACTAACAAAAGTTGAGAAAACAAAGCAAAATTGCTTAGCTCAGTTTCTTGAACAATGGCCATTTCCTCCTTGAGCAGATGGCAGTTTATGCAACCACTTTCTGCATCTCCAGTAATGAAGAAACCTGACTGCCCCTTGCAATTGTAGCAAACCCATTTTTGAGAGAAAAAAAAACAAAAGAAAAATAGAAATTATAAAACAAACCTACCAAACACTCCAAAAAAACATCAAAAGGCAGTCAAGCATTGGTTGTATTCAGTGAGCAGTTATCAGTTTCCTGTTGTATGACATTTTTTGTCTTATATATGTACTTTTTCTCGGAAGATTACGACATAAATTAGTCTAGGTAATAACAATATAGGGCTCCCTCCCCAAAACAGAGTGTAAAAAAGAGTAAAACAAAAAAAGCATTTGGGATCATCAGTTTATAGCAGAAGAAAAGAAAATGGTAAAGAAGAAAATATACTCTATTACAAGTAGTAAATGTATATTCCCTATATTTATTTGCAGAAATACAATTACCTCAATTTTGGTTAAGAGATCCTGCAGTTCCCCAGATTCATTCATTAGTAAAATTTTCTCAGCACCCTATCAGGGAAAAAGAAGATGAAAAATGTCAGCCATTTTACCATGAGAAAACCAGAGATGATTAGAAGATTTGGTCTTGAAATTTTAAACAGGTTGAGGACAAGTTTGACTCACATTAATTATATCGCAATTAGGTCAAACTTAGTAAAGCTAGAAGGAGAGGAGAATCTAATCACAGGTCTGATATTAATGCCTGAAGTTTGTCACCAGGTGACACATCACATTGCCTTTTCTCTAAAAGGTGACACACCTTGGAAATTCTGATTGTGTTCCCTTTATTTTACAGGGTATGTTTCCTGACACAATAAGAAATATTTCTAGTTATTATGTAAAAAAATTACAATTATATAAATGTGCAATACACAAGAGAATGTAGCAAAATGAGAAGAGGAGATTGTATTTCAAATATTCTGGCAGCTGAGCACTGAATTAAGACATAATGTGCCTAATGTATAACACAAGGAGAAAAAGAGTATTGAAAATATAATAACAACATTAAAGTCAGACACAACAATAAGTAATAATAACGTAGTCTGACTACATCAGGCCTCTTAGGGTTTCTGTGTCCTGAACCAAGGCTCTAATGAAGTGTTGGGGACTTTTTTCCTCCTGAAAGTAAATGCAAAGAGATTTGCAGGCAAAATTAAAGTGTCAGGGAGGATATGGAACTTTTTGTTTTCTCCTCTTCTAATTAGAGGGCCCTATTTGAATGTCTATACTTCACTTATGTAGCCAAATTCATTGAATACTAAATATTGTGAAACACTTGCAGACACTTTTAATCAGAAACCCACAAAAGGTGAGGAAACTGAGGCACAGATACACAGGTCTTACTTGCTGCCAGGGGCAATTGGCCACATCTTCGCCATGTGGTGAGTTCATGCCGTTGTGCTGCCCCAGTTTGCTGGCCCCTGCATATCCAGATTTCTAAATTTTGTCTTTGAGTTTGCTTCCAGCATTACCTAGAAGATGTGGTGGGGCACTGGCACAGGGCTGAGGTGCAGTGGGATGCTGGCACAGGTCTCAGATGTGCCATTAGTTTGAGCTGCCTGTAATCAGCCCCAGCTCCCCACCAGCACCTCTCCCAGTTTCTGGGAGGGGCAGGAAAAGCTGCTGGTGAGCACAGAGAACATATGTGTGTCTCGAATATTCCTCTAAATGTCAAACCATTCACAGCACCGTGCTGGGGACTACAGAGGCTGCAAGTGTGTAGCCCAAATGGCAATTAAAGGCAACCAAACCTTTCAAAGGTCTTTGTATGACACCCTACTAAGGTTATTTTCCCTGTAGAAAGTCTTTTTGCTCTGGCTTCATACAAAAGAGAAGCACATTTGACTCTTATTTTATGATTTTAATTTTAGTTAAAAAGGAAAATGTAAATATTTTAGTGGATGTGGAAAGCCACTTTTTCAGTGGACACTACTCTTACAGTGTTATACTTTCAAAGAGTTATTTAAAAAAAGAAGTATCACACAAGGTAATTAGTTGTAGTTAATCACAGAATATGACAGGGGACTGATCATCTAACCTTATTGTGCTGATTCTTCTATTGAAATCCATTATAGATCATGGGCAAAGAGCACACCAGCTCCCACACATGCATTAGGCTGTGTTCCCAGCAGAGCAGCTTTTAGCAGTCTGTTGGGCCCTTTCACGCTTGTCTCTCATCTTTCCCTGCTTTCACACAGAGCAGCCAATGGGAGTCATTGGTACAACAGTGAGGGCTGGCCAAGGCAGCACATGGAGTATTGGCTTGGGGCCTAAATACACTGCAGCAGCTTAAGACAAAGCTTGTGCTGGTCATCCAAAGCAGAGACATTAAGGATTTGCAACTTTATTGATGATGGGATTGCAGCACTCCAAATTCCTTAAGCTAGACAAGCCTCAATTTGCCCCCTTCAGGAAAGGATCTCTTCTCTGTTGCCACAGGCAAAAACATTCCTGTGAGTTCTGCCCCATGTTACAGTGATGTTGTGTGATAATGCTAACTGACTTTTACAGCACAGTAGTTAAAAGTTTGACAGGTTTCCCATTATAGATTTATATTTTTAATTATTTATATTTCTGATGACAGTCAGTCAGTCAGCTGTGTTCTTTTCAAGGTAGAAAGCTATGGTTTTTTAATTAAAACCCAAGCATCAGAATGGCTGTCAATGTTTTTAAGTGTTCCAGTCTGTCTTCTCTGATTAGTGGCTGCCCAAGTGAAATATCAATACAATCTGCAGAGGTTAACCTTCCCTTTGGATCTTTGAGTCCTAACACACAGAGTCTATAATTAATAGAATAATTAAAGCAGCTGTTAAGTAAGTCCAATAGCTGCTTTATGACCAGAAAGTGATGCCTTTCTTTTCCTAGGTGGTGCTCAGTCCACAATTACTCACAAAGGTATGTAAAGCATTAAATAACCTGTCCCTCCAGAGAGCAACATAAAGAGCATGAGGGACAGTGGGCATAATCTTTGGAGAATCAGCAGGGAGAAGGGAGTTTTCAGTTTTGTTACCCAGTTAGATTTCAAAGCAGAAGCCTGTGAATCCTTTATCTACTCACTTTGCTGAGTCTTTGCCATGTCAGAGGAGCCCAGGGGTTGCAGTCAGATATTTGCCCTTCTTTTGGCAAGGAAATGCCACACACTTGGCTAAATCATTAGACAATTTTTCCACACAATTTTAATTAATAACATTATTTTCCCAATTATCCCTTGAGAACATTCAGAAATTAACATCATATTTCAGCTATTAAAATCCCATATATAATTCCCTTTAACTGTAGAACTAGGACAAGGTCCACTACTTTTTCTACTTCCCCCATTCTGTCCTGTCAATGAACCTGTCTGCTGCTACCTATCTTGGATATAAACCATTACCATTTCCATGATGTAATTCTTCATCAAGGAATAAACACAGGTATATGGCTCTGCACTTGGCTTTACTAGAATACCTGCTGATTTTGGGAAGCAGCCTCTCTTCCACATCATTCCTTATACCCTGAGAAAAATTAGCAAGGCACTGCAACATCCCTCTTGTGGACACGCTTGCACTGCAGATAAATTGCCTGCCCTATTTCCTGTTTTGCTAAGCACATAAGAAAGGCCTCTTGTTAAGGCAGCAAAAATGCACTCACACCCTTCACCATCATTGGCCCTGCCATGCTCTTCACCATGGCGTGGCAAGGAGTTGGGCTGTGTGCTCCCCTGTCTTTGCCCACAGCTCACACTCCCTTCAGTGTGCAACACCACACCTCTCGCAGCCAGGGGCCCCTTGGCAGCAGATACAGAGAGGGTACAAACAACTGCCTGGAAATCTGCCCACAAACTGAGAAAAGTGACACTGCGGTATAGTACCAGCACCAGAATTCTGGATTTGATATTCAAAGAACAGGAAAGGGTGATGTGTAAAAAGCAATTGAATCCTGCATTTCCTGACATGTTAAAACTGAAAAATGAAGGAAACAAGGGGGAAAATGCTAGGTGACTGAATGCAATAATTACATAATACTTTTACTGTCACAGAGCCATTCACATTCTCCCATCAAGTGAATACCAGAAGAAGGTATTTAACAAAACACAGAGGTTGTAGAGAGCTAAAATACACATGGCCACTGGAAATCAGCTAAAAGGAAACTGTTATTTCCTGTTTCACAAAAAAAATATTTTACACATGTATTTTCCAAAAGTCAGCTACAAAAACAGCCTCATCATTCTTTGGAAATGATTGTAACCAATGTGTCAATACTATAAACCTCATGCTGTTTTGGATTCATTATAGCTGGGAAAACTAAACAGGAGATATTTTCCTCAGAAAAAACAGTCTTAAATTCACATATCTGAAACAAATCTAGTAGTTTTGTATGGCAAGTGAATGCTGGAATTCAATCATGTATTTCAAGTAAAAAAAACAAATACATGTATTTTTAAAAAATTATTCTGTGAGTTAACATTTTTACAAAGAATTACTTCATTTGCCTGTTTTATTTGCATCCCTTTTTCAGGAGAGTGGGTCTTTGCAGAACATCAAACTTTAACAATTCTAAATGTCTTTATAAGAGTAAATGAATGTTCCATTATTTTTTCCTGTGTGGCTCTCTGTTTTCTGGAAGTAATTTTTTATTCTGCATTGGTATCCCAGCAGATGGCATAATTCCATTTCAGATGGAGACAACCTCAGGTGAAAAGAAGGGATTAGATCAGCCTGTTAAGAGCATGCAGCAGAAAAAAACAGCAATTTCCTGACAGACTGATATTTAGACAGCATGTGTCAAGAAATACAATGATTCAATCCTGAAAAAAATGAGAAGATTAAAAGCCCTCCTGTACTGCAGCATGCAGGACTTTGCTTGACAGGGGCTAAATACGATTTTTCTATTGCTTCTGCCCAAGTCATGGATTTGTTACATTGTCCCTGTGCAGGCAATGATAAATTCCACAGCCGTGTGAATATTTATCCCCACAGCCTGCAGTGCTCAAACAACTTCGTCCATGCTTCTGAACAGCTTGGGTACCATATACTCTATCAGGTGCACATATGCTGGGGTTTGGTGCTTTTGTTACTTTTATCTCATTAAGAATGATCTTTCACCTTTCAAAACTGTTCATATTTTAGTTCAGGGTTGGGGTTTTTTCTACTTATGACTCATTAAAAGCTCAATATAGATTCTCGTTTGTATTGCTACATGCAATTTCCTTCAGGGAGGGATTTTTCAGGAAATAAATATTCAAAATTCAAAAAAAAAGAGAGAGAAAAAAGAGGAAAATATCGCATGATTTATTTACTGTCACACTAGGCTTTGGGATTTTGTGTTTCATTTGCATATCAGAAGTTAATTATTATAAAAGACACTATAGAAATATCCACTGTTACCAACGAGACCAAATTCTGTAATTAGTTCTCAATTGCATTTTAATGAAACACAAGCCTAGCACAGGTTCCAGCCAATATTCTGCCTTTGGGATCATGATGCACTGTTTTCTGAAGGTGAATTGACAGAGACGGGGGGTGAATACTTCATTGCCAGACCTTCTCAACGTGCCTAGTGCCCCGCTCCTTATTTCCCTAAATGAATGAGTTTCAAATTCTTGTGAAGCCATATTAAGACAGAGAAAAAACTTCCATAAAATAATGGGGCTTGCCACATTTACCAAACAATGAGTGCACACAGGTCCCTTGCCAGGGCAGGTGACAGGCTCATCCTGGGGCTCTCTATTCCCACCTCCCTGCTAGCCACAGGTGCTCTGTTTGCAGCCACAGTGCGCTGCCCCATTTAGCCCCGCTCACACCAAACTTGGCTTTCTCATCATGGTCCGTCTCAGCTAAAGCACCCCAGAGTGGTGCTGCAGCAAGCAGCAGTGCCTCCCATGGTGATAGTTAGTGGAGAGCAGTGCAGGGCACGAACCTCATGTGGGAGCAGGGGTGAGGCACATGCTGCCATGAGCTCTCTGTGAGCAGAGGAGGCGTCTCATGCACTGTTCCCTGCCTGCAAATCTGCTTTTCCACAAATAATGTCACTTTTACATGGAATAGCTTTAATTCTCTCATGAAACTAAAATTTGTTCCAGTTAACTACAGTGTGCCTCATCAATTTAAAAAAATAAAAAAGAGAAAGGAAAAGAAGCAAGAAAACACACTCCATATCTGGGGCTTTTCCTGGTTTTCAGCAGGCCACGGCTTTTAGTTTTCTTGTGCTAAACAACGTAAGTGCAGTTGCCTTGCTGCAGTAAATGTTTGTAGATCAGAACACCAAATTATTTCATTTTTCATTATCTATAGGAGGTATATTTGTCTCTTCCACAGAAAGCTATCTTCCTAATTCACTTTACTTCTTTTCTATACCCCTCCAAAATATCTCATACAGTACTTAGAGAGTTTTAATGAGAGAAAACAAGTTTCTCACAATCTTTAAAAACAATCAAACAGAAAAAAAACCAACTGGCAGTGACTTAATGGGCCATCCATCATACCAAAATGACTGTATCCAGGCATTTCCCACAGGTAAGCAAATAACATATTTTATCAATTTCAGTATCTTATCTGAATTCTTTTGACAAATTGATCATATGTGGACTGAGATTTTCTTGGAGTCAATCATAACTCACCACTTACACTTTCAACATGATAATTAGATAAGAAAATCTTAGTCTGAACCCTGTTGAATTTTAAGCTGCTGTTGAATGCAGCACTCTACTCCTAGCTGGCTGGAGAACTCTCCAAATCAGAGTTTTTATAGAAGCATATTCTACTATGAAGTAAAAATCACTGCCTGTTAATACTCTGCACACAGGTGGTTTTACAGCTGCTATAGTGGACGGGCAAGGCCTATGACAGCAAACGATCTTGTTTTAGTGCTCAGGGAAGTCTAAATCATTCAGAACACATGGAAAGCTAGGAAGGCATGGGGAAAAGGAGAAGGAAGTGTTCATACAGGCCCAATATTTATTTTCCCTGATTGTTGGTTACACTGCATTTTGTTGCTTAAATGTTTTGTGAAAATGAAAGCCTTAAGTGATGCAAACACAATAACCTCACTGTGTTTAAATATAGTTTTCCTTCACACAGTCTCGCAGTCGGTGCTAATTGCTAGCTTTTTACAACTCCAAACAAATACCTGCTCTGAGCTTTCAGCCTGTTTTCTTTATGCCACTTTCCAGAATCATTTTCTTTTGATTTTTTTTTTCTGTCTATGAGGAATACATTTCAAAAGTACAGATTCAATGAAAAGGTGATTTCAAATATCAATAGTCTTCTAGACCTAGAATACTAGTGTAAAAATGGGGATTAGAGTTTTCCATTTGGAGTTTATGTCTTATAATAGGGCAGAATTGGGCTGGGTTTTTTTCTCTTCTATAGCCAGGCTTTTTTAAAAGTAAGTATTAGCCAATTTTGTATCTAAAATATGTTCAGCTGACTATAGGTCCTGATACAAACTACATCATCCAAAATTCAATGTATATTTAAAGCCTGACACCCCAAGGTGTTAGTCTCGTATTCAACACAGATATTACTAAATGACAGGTTTATGCTATATATATTCTTCCTGAGTCACTCATACATGCAGGTTCTCATGAGGGAAAAAATCCATTCATCTCTATTTTCATGGTTTCAATTACAGAATAAGATATTTTTTAAGAAACAGATGATGTCTTAGATGTATTACTGCCTCTTACACTCCTCCAGATAGTTTCTCCCTGGTTGTCTTTTGCATCTTTAGATAAAATTTATCAGTGAGGATCTGTGCAGTGCATACTACAAAAGGATTTCTGTATTTGATTGTTGCCCTCTCTGCAGCACTGCAGACAATTTTCTAAAACTCCTGCTTCTCGTTCATCAAGACTTTCATCCGCTCTTCCCAACTCTAAGATAAAACATATAAGTTCATGCTTTACTTACCCCGAGATAATGGCCATCAATAAACACAACAGGGAGTGAGGGAACTACGCAGACACTTCTGCATCTTTCATCTAGTTCTTTTCCATAATCACTGTTCAGAGCAATGTTTTTTTCTTCAAATTTAACTCTGTGATTTTGAAATATCTTTCTAACCAGTTCACATCTTTCAAAAGTGGTTCTCACCACACGAAGACTGGTAGTATAAATCACTATGCGGCCAAACTCTGGGACTGTTGAGACCTGAAAAAAAAATAGTTCTCATTACATTGAGAAGTGTCAGTAGCTTCCAAGTATTGAGTAATTTTATTTAAAATATTATTTAAGAAAAACAAAACCAAACAGTATCTTAAAAACACAGTTCAACATTCATCTTTTTTTCAAATGTGAAGATGGAACAGGAGGAATGAAGTTCTTGAAAACACCAACTTAAGGCAATTTAAGTGGTTTAAGTAAGGTGCAACTTGACTTTTTTTGGAAAGCCTTAGAGATGGTGAGTCAACTTCTATATTTTCAACAAACAGATATATTTTAGATCCTGGTGGAATTCCAAATGTGAATAATTTGACACTGTTCTGCTGATGTCTGATTCTGTCAATACAGTCACTTGTGTTTGCACACAGAGAGTCTGGTAGTCCCCATAATAAGACTAAACTTTCTGCCTTAGGTGTTGTTGACAATCTCCTTCAAGACAAGAGCCTGAGCTACGCCTTAGCACATCTATGAGCAAACATTAACTCAGAATACTTTGGGTCTCCATGCTGAACTAGATTATGACTGCAGAAGATACAGATGTATCCCTAATTTTTAACGTAGTTCCACAACAAATTACTCTAACATCCAAACAACAATAAAAAGGTATATTTTGTGTGTATTCAGTGTCCAATCAAAAACCTACTGCAGCTAGATGGAAAAAGTTTCGCTCTACAGATCAGATTTGACATTTTACCCCACTTCTCCTCATGTAAAAGTTTATGCTGCTTCTTTCCTTTCTAGGATGAAAATAATTAGATAGTGTAAATACTACAAGGATTATTTTGCCCAAGAGAGTGATAAATTTTCAAGAAGCCTGAGAATCATTAGTCTAAACAAAGACATTATGTTCAAATATATAACTGAAATGCCAGCTTTTTAAGAAGGTGGTAATGCAATTCCAAGCTTTCCAAATTGTCCATTATATTAAGCAAATTATATTGAATTATTTCATCAGTATTCCAGGTGTCAAAACACAAGTTAGAAAACAAAAAGCAAGAATACCTCTACTATACTGTAACACTGTACAGAAAATGAACTTTGACAGGTGAATAGATAATTTTCTACCCATGTCATGCAATAGCTACAAAAACATAGTTGTTAAATGGGGCAGATGCCATTGCAGATTTTGCGATATAACCAGTCATGATTTATCTTACTATCTAAATACAAAAAAAAAAAGATCCTTGCAAAAAGTATATTCTGCTTAGAGAGGTGTTTACCAGGTTCTTCGTATGGTAAAGAGTTCTTAGGAAAAATATTTGCATTTCACAGATCACTTACAGAGCACTGGAAGTGCAATTGCCAACATATGTAACCATGACTTTCCTCTCCCATTCTGGAAAGGAACCATGTTGTGATAGGTCAATATTTTTTCTCTTTGAATGGATGTCAGAAATTCAATTTTAGGAACAAGTGTTATGAAAACGGGCTGCTTTTCTCCAGCCCGTTTTCTAGGTTGAAAATCTGTTATACTGCTACTGCAGCATTGACTCTTCTCCAGCATATTGTTCACACATTCCAAGTGAGAGAATTAGCTCATTCTCTATGTAAAAGACAAGTACTCTACATAAATACTGCAAAATATTTTAGTAACCACACATGGGTTGCTTGAAGGAAGAGGAGTTCGTTGTTTTCGTAAGTAACCAAAAGAAGTTTCTAAAATATTGCTTAAATAGAAAATTTCACACATTCATCATTTCTTCCTCTTTGGAGTGACAATACGTTTTGAAGAGCAAAACTATTCAACAGGATGAAAGCTCTTGTTCCTCCATAGCTCTAATCTCTAATGCTGTTTGTTCCCAGACACCAGAGGCTGGCAGCATGGGTACAGACAGTCATTATCTAGTGAAGCATCAGAACTGTGGTGTCCCTACAGCATACAAATAAGCAGCTGAAGAGATGGAAAAATGGCAAGTTGTAAAGTGATCTGGAAAGATATCAAGTGGAAGGTGTGTACAAAGAGTCACTTTTATGTTTATTCCTTTATTTTTTCCTAATGTTGCAGTAAAGAAATACCATTTTTTGCCCTGCAAAGAAGTATCAAGGACATGGACTAAATAATTCTTCAGGGAAATTTTGATAAAAACCTTGTTTTCTGTGCTACAAATGTACACAATTTGTCCTTGCAAGGACTTTTATCATGGCACGAAAATCCTTCTTGTCAGTCACCTGTCTGAAAACCACATTGGTAACTAAAAACTGGGGGTTTATAATAAGATTCTATGTTAATTCTTATTTTTCTAAACAATATAGAGGCTGCAAACTGTAATATTTAATTACCAGGATACACTCTTGAAGTAAACCAGTAAACACTGTGTTTTTCCTTTTTAGGTTTTAACTGTGGCAAAAGCATAATTAATAACAAGCAATGTAAACAAATGAAAAGAAAGACACTTTAGAAAATAAACTTTTACAATTTTGCTTTGTAAACTTGAAATTAGAATCACCCCATGTAACTCATAAATACACATAAAACTCCGGGTGAAATTAAAGAGAATTCTCTGGTTAATGGGCATGACAAAACTTTAATAAAGCTGTGGAAGTTAGACAGATGAATGTACCAAAAGATTTGGAGCAACTTACATTAACCACTTATTTGCACTTCTTGTAGGTGGAATTCTCATTGAAGCAAGAAGCTTATGATGCCTAAGCTTTTTATGTATTTTTCATATCTTTGTAGCTTGATAGATTGCAAATGAATGGCTGTAGCTCCAGTATTTTCCTACCCTTTCCCCCTAGATTTTAGAACAACAAGCTAACCTTGTAATACATTCCTCAAATACTGTTTAGTCTTATTGTCAGGAAGAGGACCTACAAGAAAAACGTTTTGTTTTCCAACCAGAATCTGAGAAATCATAGCAAGAAGGGGGACAAAGAAGCCCTTGGACCAGCTCCAAGGGGTTGACCCAGGGCTGGGTTACTGGGGCAACTGAATCTCCTATTGGATGTACCCATTTGATATCCTAATTAATTAACCTTATAAAAATTGTAGAAATCTGGTGCTGGGTGTGCCCATCACCACTGGGACACCTGGAAGCTTCCAAATAAAGGTCTGCTTTTTACTTTACTATTCTAACACTGTTGCAAGGGGTTTTTCTCTCTTGATTGTAGGCAACACTTACAGATCACCGTTTGGCTGAAGGCGGCAACTATTGTGTCAGATTCAGGAAACTCTGTGCACATGGGCCAAGATTGTGGTTCAGAGAAAGAGTCTGAATAGAAAGACTGCCAAGGAAGGGATTTAAGTTTTCAGGGGAAAATAAATTTGCTTTAGTAACAATCCTCTACATCATTTACAGCTCTTAGTTTAACCATCTTTAGTGTTACCATCTCCCCAATAGTCAAAGGGCACATTCTGCTTTACTGCCTCAGCCTGAAGAGCTTGCATTTTTCTTGGGAGCATCAAGCAGCCAGAAACAGCATTAGCATGACCTGCATCATTTCACAGCAGAGCTGCCACTTCCAGTGACTAAGAAACAGCTGCCCCTTTTTTTCTGTCTAGAGAGAAAAAGTAATTGCTTCAATCCTGTTCATGATTGAACAGGAAAAAACCATGTTACTTCCTTTGTGCCTGACTCAGTCTTTTCCTAGACTTCTTCATCAGGTCAATCAGGGCTTTTGCAAATCACAGAGTCATAGAATCATAGAATGGTTTGGGATGTAAGAGACCTTAAGGACCATCTAGTTCCAACACCCTGGCATGAGCATGGACGCCTCCCACTAGACCAGGTTGTTCAAAGCCCTGTCCATCCTGGTCCTGGTGTACAACTGGGGGAAATCGAACCCTCTGCCATCCCACTGCTGTCCATCTGACGTGGTTGCAACTCAATGTAATCCTTAACTGGGCAAATCTTCTGCAAGCAACATGAGGGATTTTCACCCATGAGGCGAAATTTGTGAGCTCATTATCAAGAGGGACCACAAAAGATAGGAAGAAATTGCTGCTGGAAAAGAGAAGGCTTAATAGAGCAAGCAGATAAGCAACAAAATGAAGGGATGCTGGGGACTGAAAAAGGACTGAAAATACAGAACTAACGAAAACCAGATGATAACCTAAAACCTAAAATGTCAGAATACTGACAGAGGAAGAGTAGTAGAGACCAAATGTAGAAATAAAAGCATGAAAAAATAACAAAGAGACAGGCAGTAAAACAAAACAAAGTACATGATAAAACAGGGAGAAGGTCACCAAAATAAGACATCCTGAACCTTTTTTAAACGAAATCCCAGTAGTCAGTGTAACTGTACAACAAATATATTACCGAATATGTGAATTTCCAAGTTCCTTAAAAATTTTGGAATGTCTTTAAAAAAAAAGTTGTGTATTACCGGAGCTTCAGAAATATGAAATATTTGAGAATCACACTCCTAAAACATGTCTTTGAGCATTTACATTTTCTGTATAACAGTTGCCTCGTCAATAATAACAGACGTCTCAGTAGCTCTGAAAAAAGAGTACAACAGTCAGGTGTTTCCATGGTGCTTCTGAAAGCCAGATAAACACCATAAATCTCTCATGAATATCTCTGAGTTCAGTCTTTCCCCACCATCTCTTATCCCTGACTTCTGGGTCCAGCTGCAACTAAAGCAGCAGCAGAAGTGTCCATGTTTTTCTATTGGTTTCATAGTTACCTTGGCCCTGACCAGTCCCACCAGTCTGAGCAGATATTTCTCTCCTGTTTGTGAGGAGAATTTATAAAATTAACTATTGAAAAACAATGCTAAATTAATTCTTCATTGTATTTGCCATTAATCACTCTCTAAACACACTCTATAGATTTTCTTTAATATGTTTTATGACATTTTTGTCTGCCTTGCTGGCTTTGAGTGGCTTTTTATCTTTTCACCAAAACCCTTAACATGGACATTTTTGCAGCACAGTTAATAGCTAACAATGGTCCAAGCCAACGCTTCTCTGCTTGTACTGTAAGGACTACTGCTATACCTTGGGGCATAAAGGGATTTCTCCTAAAACAGTGGTGAAATTTGCTTTTTGAAAACCTTTGTATATGACCATGTCCGCAAACAAGTAAACAGACAAGTCCATCAGTGACAGGAATACTATACTCATGATGCTAACCTCATTTTTATTTGGTTGCAAATGAAAACCATGACAGCAACACTACCAAAGTAGTCATGGGATGTTTTTTAATCCTATCTCTAAGTAGAAAGTATAAGCATGTGTTTTAACCCCATTAGTTGAAAAGAATAGCTATTTACATGCATATTCATGTATCATTAATTTTGATGGAAGCATCATCCACAAATTTACACTCGATTCTTTTGAAGAAGAAAGTTATAAGTGAAAAAAAAAATAAGCTGGTATAGCAGTTTGGCAAAAGCTGAAAAGCTTTATCACATAAGAGATTTCTAAAGGTTTTTACTATGCTCAGGTATAACATTCAACATGTTATTCATGCAGTACTGAATTGCTTGTGTGACCTAAATCAAGGGCTGATATACCCTTCTCTGTCTCAGAATATCATCTTTCAGCATCTCAGAGCATTCTGCTGAATTATGCACCCCATGGCTCTGTAATTAGATACTATCAGACTGGCAGAAGTATCTGCTTCACTAAGTAGGCTGAGGCAGGAATCTAGAGCACATTACAAACCCTGTGCCAGAGATGCTTCAGTGAGTAAATGCAACTCTCATGATCTAACAAAAATGTTGAGCAAATGAAAATGAGTTATGCATATATATATTTTGTATGTATGCTTGCATATCTAAAATTGAATTAAACTGCTCACTTCATAATTGTCATTACATCATTTATAGCTTGAATTTGTATCAATAACTGAGTGGCAAGAAGAATTGTGATCTAACTTTCTGATCACAGTCTGGTTTGGACTTTCTGTTTTTATTTTACACTCAGAAAATGAAGATAAGAAAATAGCTATGACTTTCTTGTTGAAGAAGTTCTGCAGAAAAAAAAAAAATTAAGCATTTCATTTCTGCAAGATTTAAAAGCTTTTACTAGCTTTTGCATTTTAAAAGACTTCCAAAATACATACAAAAATAGTGAATACTTTCTGAAAGATAATTTGAAACTCAAAAGCTATGACCAAAATGTTTCCTTGTTTTTCTATGTGCTACTTCATGAGAAGATACACGTTTTCAAAAATGTATAGCATTTAATGAAAAACATACTTTTCATCAAGTCACTGTTTATGAGAAAATATGCAACATTCTTTGGATGAGATGGCTGAAGATTGAAGACCTGTGTTCTAGCAAAAACTACAATATTTGCTATCATAACCACACAGAACAATGCTAATGGTGTTGTGGACCAGTCCATTCTGTCTATTGGTTGTCTGGTTCAAATTAAAGTTTTAATGCTATCTTCCCAGGAGAATTGATTTGCTGGTCATAAGATCTCTTCCAACACACAGACTTAATGTACCAAAGTAAAATGTTTTTTCTTTGACAAGTAAGATCTGTTTACACCTACTGAAGCTGTTGCAAGCAGTCCCCAGTCGTGGCGTGTACTCTTGGTATGAAATCACATCCCTTACATGTCACTGTTTGAAGTCCAGCCCTTTATGGGCTCTCACACAGAAAAGCACAGTGCACACATAATTTTGAATTTACACTCTGTCTTAAGTGCTTTACTACATTAAGACTGCAGTACTGTTTGCATTGCCTTCAAGGACCCAGCACTACATCAATATTCAGTAAAATTCAGAACTTTATTAAATTCAGGAAACTGTGCATGTTAGAAAAGCTCAATAGAATGAAGACTGATTTCTGCAACACAGCACTCATACACTCAAGTCAAAGCATGTACTGGCCTTGTCTTGAAATAACACTATACTTTTTCTTATGCAGTTTTGGCAATTAAAGGGGGTATAAAATGTAGGACTTGTAATCTGTGACCCCTTAGGGCACTGAAATGATATCATCAGTTGCCATCCTCATAACTATCAGCAAGCTGGGAAGGTCCACCAATACCAATTTACATGTGAGGCTACCAAGAGCTGCACTCCTAAACAAGGTAGCTAGAGAGTCTGGGACACTCCCAAAGAGACGCTAGCTTTGCTTTCTCTAAAAAAGTGGTCAGGTCCCTGTTTTCCTCAGGCTTTAAAACAGCACAAATACTTGTGTGGCTTTTTTCGGGCTGTGCATTGTAACCCACCTCACCCACAAACAGCAGCTCTAAGAATACATCAGTTTCCAAAAGCTGTGTAGGAGCCCAGGCTCCTCTACCTGTCATAACACAGGACATGAGACATGCCTTTTGTCCCTGTTTGCATTTCATAGGGTTGGATAACTCTGAGGAGCTGGGCACAGTTACAGAGAAGGCCTATGATCCAGCAACAGCCTAAATTCTTTGATCTTCTAGCTCCTGGGCAATTCTTGTCTCTCTTATCTACACACACAACATATACTGCTGTTTGTAAAATAGTGCACTTTTACCTCCTGAAGGTTGACATCCTCAAAATTGTTCAACTGTAGAGTAAAATAGATACAGAATGCAATTATACCTCAGATATTGGTATAGCATATTTATATCTGTAATTCATTTGTACTTTTCACTGTGTGTCAATGTTGGGGATGTCAGAGGAAATAACAAAAGTAATAACAATATTACTTGTGATATTTATACTGTTCCTTTTATCCTAAAATCACTTGGCAGTATACTAAAAAATGAAAAACCAAAAGGAAGTCTTTCCATCCTCTGACACCATGTATATGTGTGTTGTCACCATTTCTGTTCCTCAAATAATACCATATAACATCACATCTCTTTTTCTGCCACTTCAGACTCCTCCACATATCTTCTGCACAGAGTGCTGTTCATATATCAGGGATATCAAAGGGCTTTGATTTCGAAGCAGAAGACTACTTATAATACCACAGCAAAGGAGTGCAGGGCATGACCTGGCCTCTCCCTGCTCTTTGTAATGCTTCAGCTATGGTCAGGTTCAGAAGGCACAAAGACTACAGCTGAGCTCACCTCCCAGCGTCCTTGCTGCTGCTCATCCAGCACACACTCATACAACCAGGTTACAGCCTGCTCACAGGTGACCTGAGCTCCGATAAGAGAACAGGTTATCTGCCCAGGGCTCATGGTCTCTGTGAGACCCTGTATCCTCTAGAGTTAAACTGTGTGATACAGGTCTAGCACTGACTCTGGGGTAAAAGCAGCTCCTGTTCAACAGGGCACAGCAATGCTGTGAAGTCAGCTGGGGAAAAATTTATTTAAAATAAATGAGAAATATGTTTAAATTAGTTGAAAGAAGATCTATATCTGTCCACATCTAATTGGATTTTATTTATCAAGTGCTGAAAGTTCTATCAGTATTTTCTTATTAGTGTATTTATGCCATTCAGTGTATGATGGGATAAAATGAAACATTTGAAAATCAGAAGCAAAAGATGATCCTGTGATTAAACCTAACCTAGTCTGCACTTCTCCTGGGAAGAAACACTGTAATGTAATTCTTGTTTCTCTTTTGCTTGCTCAATCCTTATTTCCCTCTCTCCTCATATTTATCAATTTTACATCTCCAAGAAATTCTTCTCAAATAGAAAAATGAGAGAGTCTCTGAGAAGAGTCCTGGAAATGTTACTCTGGTTTGTAAGAAAGGACAAGCATTTCTTTGTTCTGCAAGGACACTCCTCACAAAGATTGAAGGGGAAGAGGCAGGAGCTACTGACAATAGTTTTGTTCTCAGCAGTTTAAGTGAGGCACAAGAAGCCAAAATAAGGAGTGTCCAACAACCTCCTTTCACATTGTGCAGTTCTTTGAGCTGTTCCTGCATTCAGCAGAAGCCAGACAAGATGTACCTAGACTGTCCTGTGACATTTATATGAAGCCGCTTCACGTAGAGACTCCTGTGTGGGGAATAGGCTAAGAGAGGTAATAGCTGAGCTGTTACTATTATTTCAAAACCCCTTAATTGTTGCAGAGATCTGTGTGATTCAATTTGCTAGTGTCCCCTTCCCCTCACATTAGCCTTATAAAGACACCAAGTAAAATACAATATTATGGAGCAAACATCAATACAATATTAGAGCCAGTCACATCATCCCACAGGTAATCTTTTTGCCTGTAAAAAGTTGCACTGCCAATAACTTTGAAATTTCCATTATCAAAGAAAATCATAGGATCATAGAATGGTTTGGGTTGGAAGTAGAACTCGAAGACTACCTAGTTGCACCCCTCATGTTATGGGCAGGGACACATTCCACTTGACCAGGTTGCTCAAAACCCCATCTAGCCTGGCCTTGAACACTTCCAGGGCTTGGGCTTCCACAACTTTTCTGGGCAACCTGTTCCAGTGCCTCACCACCCACAAAGTAAAGAATTTCTTTCTAGTATCTAATCTCAACCTACTCTCATTCTGTTGGAAGTTATTCTCCCTAGTCCTATCACAACATTTTTATGACTTCTTTCACATCAGAAAAATCCAACACAAAATTCAGTGTAGTACAATTTTCTTAACTGCATTAGCCAGAGAAAAATTATTTCAGAAAATTTTCATCAGCCATCACAATCACCATACAAAAATAATATGCAATAATTTTCTTAGGAAAGACAGATTCAGTTCTTTTCCATTTACAGCACGAATCTCCCAGTGCAACATTGAGGCAGCAGTGAGAAAATATCTAAGCCACGGTTCAGCAAGGCATATGATAACTTTCCCCTTCATTTTCAAAGTGTGCTGTGGGATCTCACACCGAAATAGACAATTGAAACCTCATATACAACCTTTCAGACTCATTATGATCTCTCCTACAAAATGTGTCTCTGTAGCCACATACTTCCTGGATTCCTTCAAATTAGGAATTGGGTGTTGTCCCATTGCTTTGATTCCTTTGAGCATATCAATCATTGTAAACCATGGAAAGAATTACTCTAGGATTATTATTTTATATCTATTCATCTGACTAACAATACAGATACATTTCAAGGTCTTTAACCAGTTCTAGCTGATAACCAAGATTCAGCCTTGTAAAAGTAAATGTGACGGAGAGAATGCTCTGTCATTCACAAGGCATTCACTAAATAAAGTGAATGAAACAGCAGTATTTCCTAGGATACACTAGGCAAAGGGAATTTATTTGTCATTGAGAAGGTTGACTGGAGGTATATTCATAAATTTATTTGCCATCTCTTGGAGCACAATTCTTTGAGCATACATTAGTGACTATTCACCTGGATAAAGTTCCATGGGAGCTAGTGTATGCATTTTACCAAATACAGTGTTTTCTTGTCAGGTGACCAAAATGGTCTCAGACCACATGGGAAGTACACTTGCTTTTTCTGACATTGATCTTCATCTTCACTGAGAGCTTGAATGCTTCTCAGCCTTCAGTGGCAGGGCCATGGCACATTCCGGCCTTGTCTTTTCATCTGTTAGTTCAGTAACCGTATTTTGTCATCTCTGAAACAAACTGATTGCGAAAGGAGAGAGTAAAGAAAGTTAATGATTGCTCTGATGCTGTTCATCAAACAGCCTGTTCATATATTACCCTCTTCTTCCCTCATCAATTCATTTAAGAGCAACAAGATTTCCTGTACAAGAGGAAAGGTGCTGGCATCACTTTACTTGTAAACACAGTATTTGCAAAATGGCTCCTTTGGGACAGGAAACAACACTAGACCATAAAACATTTCTTTCCAGCAAAACAAGCTAAGTTTTTCAGTGGGGAAATGCTGCTGTTTCTAATAAGTAGCTTTTTGCTTTTCATAGCTGTTTTATAGTATATTTAATATGAACATTCTTAATACCTACCTTAACCTATGCAGAATACATCATTGCCCAGAGAAGTTGTGAATTCCCCATCCATGGAAGTGTTCAAGGCCTGGCTAGATGGGACTCTGGGCAACCTCATCTAGCAAGTGGCATCCCTCCCCATGGCAGGGGGTTGGAACTGAATCATCTTTAAGGCCACTTCCAAACCAAACCATCCTATGGTTCTGTGGTTCCACACGGTGCAAACTCCAACCGGCACCTATCCTAAAAATGAATTTCCTTTGGCATTGGGTTATGCCATATTTCCCCTCTGTGCCTACTCTGTATTGCAAGGCTCATTGTAGTGTGCTGTAATCTGGCATCCAACCAGGGAAATATTTGTTTTCCACAGGTGCAGTGCTAGTAGGAGATTTATAAGCTAATGTTCCTGATGTTTGATTATCTGCTATGTTTGATGAATGGCTTTCAGCTGAACAATCTGAGTGGCAATATAAACATTTTTTCTTTGTTTGATGTAATCATTGGATCAGGAAATTGAAACCCATACTTCTGCACAATTGTGTTACAGTGTTATAGGTTATATCAGCTCTCTGATTTGCTTCTTGGGTCTTCAACTGCATAAAATAAATGCTGATTAGAAGTGTTTATTAAATTTTATTACTGCTTCTTAAGAAATAGACTGTGCCAGTAAGGTACAGATGAAGAGCTGAATTCGGGAAAATTAAATGGTAAAAACTGCAGAAATTTTGCAAAACTTCAAATTCCCTTGTGGTCAGAACAGTAGTTCTGGTGGAAATGACAATACAGTTTTTTCTTTTAGCTAAAAAAGTTACAAAGAAAATTCACCATAATATGGGGTTAAAATATAGGTATTTTTAAGCTGTAATCAAAAGAACAGACAAAAGGATTTATCTTACTGTTGGTCACCAATAAGTGTGGTTGAAGTACAGTGTTAAAAAACCTCCTACATACTCCCGTTAATCTGTCTTTGCCAAAATTTCTGAATTCAAGCTGTAATTGAAAACACGTTTCCCTCATCCCTTTTTCTTTCTTTACTTCAAAGATCTGACCAGATTGCAGAGTAAGCTTCCCTTTCCCTCCAGAAAGCCTGATTGTTCTTTATCTCTCTTCCCCATCAAATTCATTAATTTTAAAATAAGTTTTAAAATGAATACACAATTTTGCCAGGCCTCCAGGAGTGATTTCATTTCCTCTAATGCTGCCAGCATGTGGAAGCCTTTCTTCTGCTGCTACAGTAAATGTCTGATCTATGTGAAACTAAGGGGACCCAGCTTTTCAATTATCCCAGTGAGGGTTTATGACTTCGTTACATCAGTGAGAAAGGACAAGGAGAGAGCTGAATTTCTTTGGCTATTTTCAGCTGTTTATCTGGAGAAAGTTTACTGAAGACTTTGCTCACAGAACAGCAGCATAACACTTTACACAGTGTGCCTTGGACATGAGTAAGATACAGGCACTTTAAAGTGGCTGGGAAATGCGGAAGTAAAACTAAATGTGAAAGTAAAAATTGTTCACAGTTTATCATTCCTACACATTTTCTGTGTCTACTAACAGATGACACATAGTTAGAGAACAGGCAAATTTGAAGGTCACTGTTATTTCAATGTACCTTGCAAACAGAAACGAATTAATGTAAAAGAGGGAAAATAAGACTACAGCATGTCACCTAAGGAAATGCTGCTATTGGTAAATTAAAAATGTATGGCTTGAGCTGCATAGCATCTGCCTACCTGAAGCTGTGCCTGTAAATAGTGTGGAAGACCAGAGAACTGAAACAATGGATCACAGATGGGTCATGAGAATAATGTTAGTATTAATTACACAATTCTAAACAAATTTCAATCCCCAGAAATCTGAGAATAAGTCTCCGTTCTTAGAAGAAGATTTGTTCTAGATTACATCATTTAATTTCCTGCTGCTTAACAGTTACGAGTTACCACTTGGTGATAACAGTTATATGTGGGAGTATGAAAAATAATTATTATTCAACAGTTGATCAGTGTTTATTTCATTTCTTTTATCGCTAGCAACAGGAATACATAGACTAAGTAAAATGAAAATTGAACTTTGATAAATTGAAAATTTTCTCAAGTTTAAAAAATATTGTTCAATTTTTCCTTTTTTTTTTTCTTCTGGGCCTTTCTGTTTTCTGGGCTCTACTCAAAACGAGAAGGGTTGGAAATAAAAGGAGGGGGCATGTAGGTCCATTTGAAAGTGTTCTGTTTAGCACTTAGTGTTTGGTCACTTGACCAAAAGGGACCTTTAAACACTTCTAGAATTGTTTATATTTGGATGCATGTATGAAATACTTGATAAATGACTAGTTATTTTTCTGGCATAATTATTTTTGATACCACCAATTCACATTTTAAGCTACTTGTGGATTTCTATATTAATAGAATTTTTAAAATATGTTTCATTCTCTTGGAAGGGAACGTTTAATCCTACTACATACTCAGACTTTGGTGGTAATTCTACTGGTTTTTTATGTACCGTTTCCCACGATGACACCCTGACTTGTTAAAAAACAAACACAATGCATTTGCTTGAAACAGCAGTTGTGGAGTTCAAATCCTATTTTCTCTTCTCATGACCAGCTTTTCATTTTGCTTCTTATTTACCACAGTGTTCTAGATGTTTGAACCTATGTTGTCTATCTGGGCACAATCATTGGCCAGCTCATGTCCTCTCTGAGAATATTCTGCAAGTAAGGATGGCTTTAGTCAGGAGTGAACTAGAACAGGACTTGATGAGAATAGACAGATCAAGATGAAAGTGTTTGCTATCTCAGACTATGTGAAAAAGTGAGCTAACAGCATGGCTCTGAGTGAGTCCTTGTTTGTGAACCCTGACCCCATCTGTCTGTAATCACTTCTGCTTCATTCAGTAGAACATTTCATGCTTCAGAGCAACAGGCTTGTGTGATCAGCAGCAAATGGCTGCCATGAAAATTACAATGTCTACTCTGGTCCATTTCTTTTAAACTTGGCAGCAGCTTTGGAATACCCTGTATAGTGTTCTCTGGCAGGCAGATGAAGTTTAAAAAAAAGCAGATTTCTATCCCTTCCCTCTTTCTCTTTGCTCCTCCCTTTCACCAGTTCCCTACTCATTCTTTCTAAAATATTCCCTTGGTGTCTTTAGACTGCTGGAGAGACTGATAAATGCTAATAATAACATAATAATAATACATACATACAGGGATCTCTGACTCATTTTACATTTAAACATTGCCAGGTGCAGTTAACTCATGCAGTGATCCCCTTTATAGTTCCCAAATGTCAGTTAGTTTGGTTAATTAACAGGCATTAGAGGTCTATGAAAACTGTATTCTAGTCTGTTGAGCTTCTTACAAATGCCATTCATCATATTTCTGACTGGAGAATGAAACTGGTGAGATCCTGCTTATGATATTTCATGGCTCTTCCTTCTTTGTCAGCTATGCTTTGTGTGGTAAGTGAACCTGTTTTCCCAACACTTACTTTCAATATACCAGATAGGAAACAGCACAATAGTCCATTACTTATTATATTTGCACCAGTGTTGCAACTGGTGATTCTCCTAGTGCTAGAGAGAATCAGCAAGTAAAACTGGTATTCAGGAAAGCCCTAATCAGTTACACTTAGCTCAATCAAAAATATATTGCATTTTCATTGAAAAGTGTTTCAGACTGTCATGGATTAATTACAGCCTAGAGTCAGTCTGTCATATATAACAGAACTCCTCACTCAAAAAACAACTAAAGACGGTAATAATGTTAATGAAATGTGTCATTCTCAACTGCAATCATCAACAGAGAAAATTGAAAAATTACTATCAATTCTTCACAATTAACCTTCTTAAGCAATAAAATGAGAGGACAGGGTTAAAAAAATTCTGGTTTTGATTTGGGATACATGGAGTTTTTATGTTCAGCAGATAATAAGCTTTCTGTCAAAAGTTATTTTATCTTTTACTGCATTTCTACAAATGGAAGCTGAAATGAGATTCACTAAAATCTTGAAACTCTCAAGGAATGTTGAGCAAATCAGAGAAACCACCACCCTCCCTTAATTTTCAATGCCAAACATCTGACAAACTATGTACTTTTTCTTCCCTGACACCTTATACAACTTGAAGTCTAGCTGAAAATGTTACTCGTGGGTGGAGATAAAAACAGGCTATTCTGTAAAGGTTGGAGTTGTCATTTGCACTACACAGTTAAAGAAAAGGACAACCATTTGTCAGGTGGACACGAAGCATTATCTCACCTGGGGTCACAAAGCACTCAGCAACTGGTAATGAATTCTGCACAGACCTTTGAACGAGGCAAAGATCAAAGTTACAGTGGGATTGGTGCACCAAAGTGCTGATTCAGTCCTCACCTCTCAGAGAGCCCTATCACTCAATTTATGGAAGTGATGCAAAGGAGTATCTTGTAGTTACAGCACTACTTTGTTCTGCATTAGCACTGAGTGATGAAGGACCTTGCTTCCCTGCTATATTACTTAACCTAATTGGAACTATGCTCTCAGCTATCTCATTACTTAATAATACCTAGATATTTGGTACCTTCATCTTCAAACCTTGAGTAGTTAATTATTACTTATATACTCAATATCCATTTTTTAAATTAAAGATCCATCTACATTGCACACTTAAAGAGGTTAATTTCTTTTTTAAGCAATAGATTTTCAAAAAAGGCAGAGAGCTTGAGATTTTTATGCAGATACAACTCCTAGACAGCATACCTAAACCAGCTCTGACCTAGAATAGCCTATACTGTCACAGCTAGCCTTGATGTATGAAAGGGGACAGGTGACTCGTCCACCAGCTCCATGTGAGCAAAATACAAGTTAACTTCATGAAGCAGAATTATAAACTTCATTGCTGGAAAAACACTAAGGCGTAAGCTTCTGTTTTCTTTCAGTTTTTAACCATGTAGGTATAATGTCTGGAAATCAGAATATAGCAGGTTGTATGGTTTATACCAGGTCCTAAACCTGTTGGTCAAAATAGCCACCGAGTTAGTTATTCTGTATATATCACATCTGCAGTTGAACTAATGTTTTAGCAAGGTCAGTGTAAGCAGCTTTACATTCTAGTCTGATTCAGGATTTCGCCCAGAGATGTGTATTTTTTTAAATAAAACAGAAACTCATGTTCATATAATCATACTTTTCATATAATAATGTTCTTACAATGGGGCTATATCATATCATCTATATCATGTCATAGAGTTAAATGTGTTCTGCTCAAGGAGTAAGACTACAAATGAAGAAGCTGAGATTATTAAATCATCTGTCTGCTTTTCTTTTGGAACAACATTTCAATGGCTTCTTTGCATAGATATCATTTAATACCATGTAGCAAGAACAATCAATAACAACATTTATTCTAATTTCATATCATCTTCAAACAATGCTGAAACCTCATACTTGATTGCACTTCTGCCAGCTGAATAGCCTGCCAAAATGAGAATTGAGACAGCATAAAGAACAGGTCAGAAGGTTCACTAGACAGTTCTCCATTTTGGAAACCTCTTGCTGTTATCTGTTGTGTCTTCAAAAGAGAACTGCTGGAGCAGCTGATGATGAAACCACCTGGGTGAAGGAACTACATTATTCAAGTCTGTTCCCACTCACAAACAGCTAAAAAAGCTCCCCATAGTATTAGTTACCTACATTCAGCTGCAAATATTGGCCAGTAAAAGTGTCCTTCCACCCCACAATCTTCCACATGAGGATGCACAAGAACATCACCCACCAAGCAGACCAGTTTGCAAAAGGCTTGACCACCCAGCAAATACAACAATAGCTGTCATGGCAACATTTTGCAGACAGTTAGATGAACAGAATCTATTTCCTGAACAAGTCATTTAGAAACTGAGCCTTTTAAATCCTTATGACAAGTTTAAGTTTGAACTTGGAGGGTCTGAGTAGGTGCTTATATTTTTGAATCATTGTGGGATTTGAAAGAACAACCAGATTTACCCACTGCATGAGTGAATCCGATTGAAACCATCATAGAATCATAGAAGGCATCAGCAGGACACCTTTCACTAGACCAGGTTACTCAGAGACTCATCCAACCTGGCCTTGAACACTTCCAGGGTTGAGGTATTCACAACTTCCCTGGGCAACCTGTTCCAGTGCCTCACCACCCTCACAGTAAGGAATTTTTTCCTAAGATCTAATCTAAACCTACTGTCTTTGAATTTGAACCCATTCCCCCTTGTCTGTCACTACATGCTCTTGTAAAGAGTCTTGCCCCATCTTTCCTCTAAGTTCCCTTTGGACTGGAAGTCCACAATTAGATCACTCCAAAGACTTGTCTTTTCCTGGCTGAACAAACCAAATTCTCTCAGCCTTTCTTCATAAGAGGGGCCTGATCAACTTGGTGGCCTTTCTCTGGACTTGCTCCAACAGGACAATAACCCTCCCGCATTGAAATCCAGAGGTGACACAGCACTTCAGGTGGGGTCTCACCAGAGACCTCATCAGCAAACACCTGGAAAGGGAAGTTCTCAAGGTACGGATTATGACCTGTGACAGGTGGAAAGAAGCAATAATGCTTAAAGCTCTCCTTTTTCACTGTGTCTATCAGTCTGCCTCTTAGGATATCCTCCACTTGAACAACAATGAAATGTTTCATATTTGCCTGTAGGGCTAGGAGGGAGAGTCCTTTGCATTTAGGTATAGCAAACCAATAGCAAGACATGAGCAGCTGGGCAGGAAAATATCACATTTTCTTTAAAAAGCTGTAAGTTCTTTAGAGACTGAGTTCTTTCTGTCTTACAGAATTTGCAAGGAGAAACAGATTTCTCTTAAATAACAGTGTATGACTCCTGACAACTCCCAGTAGTTTTAAAGCTTGTTAGATAATTAGCAATCAGTAATATTCAAAACAAGGGTACTGAGAGTGAATTTCAAAGAAACTATTCTTTGCCTTTGTAGCAGCATTGGCTGATTTGTCAGTGCAGCTCATAACACTGCATGGTGTTATAAATGTGTGCAAATATTGGCCAGTAAGGCTTTTTATATTTCTTTTTGAGAAATGGAGAAAGAATGAGTCTGTGTGTGGTTTTACTGCAGTATAGAAGACATACTTGTCTGACATTGAAGGATGGTGTCTCTTGTTAAAATTCCAAAGCAAAATGGTACTAAGGCTGTTAAAATGCTTTCCACAATTCATACTAGCAATGAGTGAGGTTTTTCTGTCTTCTTTCTTGCCATGCGTGAAATGAGTCTCTGCCTCAGTGAATCCAGCTGCTCATCTGTGACCATTTCTGTTGCTTTCTATGATGGAGGCTATAAAGAGTCGTGCTGTGACAGCTTCTCCACAATATAACTCCTGCATCAAGCAAAACCACAAGATTTCCTGTTTGGATGGGGAGCTGTAACTTTCCAGCTTCTTTTCAAAACCAACATGCTGGGGATGCTGTCCTATTTATTATTCCTCTTGCAAGCTTTGGGAAAATTCACTGAGGTTTGATTTTCATGTTTTGTACTACCTTGCAATGGATGTTGCAGCCATTAGAAAGGTTTTTATGCATGAAAGCTGTACTCTTTTCTCTCTGGTAGCAAATTCCATTCTGAAGAATGTTTTATTATATTTCAGCTACAAAGTTATGGTACCACCAAATGTTGCAGTCACAGGCTAAAGTTCTAGCCAAAAAAAAATATGATGTCTTTGACCATTTCTTTCTTTCAAGCTGTTAATCATGTACCTTGTTTTGGTGCAGTATGTAATAAACTGCCAACCCTAGTAGACAAATATCACAGCAAGGTGTTGACAGAACAGAGCAGTCTAGAAACACAACACCTGTGGCACATATACATTGATATTTCCTAGCTTGTGTAAACCTACACAAATCCTAGTATTTGCAAATCCTAGTTAAGAACTGAAACAGTTTTGAGATCTGCCAACTAAATAATGGGATTTTAATGCACTTAACTTGTTAGAAAATTTTTTTAAGTTTTAATAAAGGAGCTGTTTTTTCATCTTCATTATTACCATATTTTTGCAATTGCACAGCTGTGCACTCTGGTGACAAATTAGCCCAATGTAGCCAAATATTTGCTTCCATGTTTGTAAAGTTTTAAGTAAAAGATACTTCACCTAAGACACTCAAGTGCAATGAGGACCCTTAAATATTTGGCTGCAGAGTAATTTATTTGTACACAAAATTAAGGGTCGATGACCAAGTATGATGATAGGAATTAAGCAAATAGGCAATTTATTTCATCTTTATGTGTTCTACAATATTTGTATTTGCTGTGTCAAAGGCATGCAAAGATTATGGGGCAATGAACTAGCAGGCAGCCTGTTTTACCATGTCAAAGAAAAGTGAATAGCCGCAAATTTTCTTGATAGTCCTAGTTTTAAGAATACTTCAAAAGATATTTTCTCCTTATTTTCCTGCTGAGTTACCAAATTGAGCTTCACAGATGGCAAAAGACAAGAGCTATTGCTACTAATTAATGATTAAGGCTAATCAGTTCATCTTTTTCATCTCTGTTGTAAGAGGCCAATTCAGGGGGAAAAAAAATCTTACTCTTAGAATAAGTAGAAAAAAATTGTGTACTAGCATCCTAAGATTTTTTTGATAGGCTGCTTGCGTAACATGACTCTTTTTCAAGTTAGTTTGAAGCAAGATGAAGCATTTTCCATGGTAATTCAAAGGCTGAGCACCTTATTGAGCAGCCCCCCAAAGGGACATTTTGTAAGAGTCCCAGAGCAGTACATAGGCTCAGACCTACTGCTCATCTGGTATCCCAGGCCATCTACCAGACAGATAATTAAAAGTAAGAGTCTGGAAAGTATATATGGCATTTCCTACTAATACTGTTTCATTTTATGACTATTTTCAGATCAGAGAATTTCCTGAGGCCAATATGACTTAGGAATCCCACTTAGTACAACCAGGAAGCCTTTTTCCATTTGGCATTTGCATTTATTCTTTCAAAAAGAAAGAAAATCTATTTTTAGATTAAAAGAGAGAAGATGAAACAAGGTGGCAGAACATCATAATTTGCAATCTCTCATGTCTTGAATACCTGATTCAGTCTCCTCCCTACCTCTTTTCCCTAACAAGCAAGTCACAGGCTACAAGCTTTTCTAGGATGCTTCTATGCTGGAACAATGTGATCCCTATAGTGCTTAAGAGAAATGGAAGGGAAGGGGAAGGGGAAGGGAAGGGAAGGGAAGGGGAAGGGGAAGGGGAAGGGGAAGGGGAAGGGGAAGGGGAAGGGGAAGGGGAAGGGGAAGGGAAGGGGAAGGGGAAGGGAAGGGAAGGGAAGGGAAGGGAAGGGAAGGGAAGGGAAGGGAAGGGAAGGGAAGGGAAGGGAAGGGAAGGGAAGGGAAGGATGATGCTGAAGAGCACATTAGTATTTGCTATGGCAAGTTGAGAATCAGCAAGCCTGTATTCTACTCCTGCTCCAACAACTTATTCTCACTATCTTGTGACTATTTCTAAGTATATTTCCCACCGCTGCCTCCTGCAGGCACAATTCATAACAAAGCAGCATCTGTTTATGTGTAGTTTGTGTAGGAGCTGAGGCACCAGGCATGCTCATGGAACACCTACTGCATGAAGCCATGCAGGTGGGACAGGCAATGGAACCCTTATTTTACAGATCCCATAGGACACAAGTAGTAAGTAACTGTCAGGTCCTGTCAATCCTGAGATGTTGAGGCATGTGGCCAAGGCAGAGAATTAGTCAAATTTTCATTAAGGAAAGGCTCTTGCCGCCTTTGATGCAAGGGTACACCAAAGAGAGATTTGGAGAATCTTGGTTTTGGAGCTTGATGTCTAAGTCCTTCCTCACAGAGGCCTGTGAGTTTTTTGAATCCATGCCTAAAGTCTTGATTCCCTCTAGTACTACATATTCTGTGTACACATAGTCACTGCAGTAATACCACAGCTTCCTTGCTATGCCCTTTCCCATGCAAGGGACGAGGCGTCTCAAGAACACTGACCTCATTTATGGACACTTCACAAGGATCAAGATCTTGCTCATCACAGCAAGACTAATTTTGAGGCCATGCAGTGCGCTGGAAGGTTGGACAGATGTCCAGTACATGCTGGTCAGACTGCCAGCATAAAAGCCTATAAATTTTTTTCTTCAGTTATTGATTCAGTCTCAAAAGAGTAATACATTTAATCACAGTTTTGTTGGTAAGCTTCCCAGTGTTGAGTGTATTGAGAAGTCAAGACATCCCATATCTACAGTTTTTGAAAATGAGACGGGTAAGTCTCATTTTTAACTCAAAACTTGTATATCACTTCCAGAGGTTTAGATATTTAAAAGTCTATTTACTGATCATTTCAAGTCTATGTCAAATACATTTCAAGTCCAACAGAAGCAAATCCTAAAATGTCCTGAATAGTCTAGTAATAGACCTGTCTGACCTCAGTGCTTTATAGCTGATTTCTACAAGAACATGTGAACAATAAAAAACCAATACCCTAAGTACTGGCCAAATCCAGGTTCCAGTTAAAAGCTCACAGACCTGAACATCTTCCTTTCTAATTCAGTGTGTCTGCTCAGATATCAGCTCCAGAAACCACTTGTTTTAACTGTGACATGATCAATGGCATCAGATGAATCACTGTCCCATGCAGTGTGGTCACAGATCAAAGCCCTTCTGAAGGTACAAAGCAAGTGGTGAAGGGATGCTATGCCCATCCCAGTAGTGATCCAGTTGTCCTTCTAACTCTGAATTTTCTGTAACAAGCGAAATCCTGCTTTTCATAATCACTTCATCCTCCATGTCATTACATTTTTTCCTGTTCTCCAGTGGATTTCAGTGTAACACTGTTCAGTAATTAGTCTTCCAGACTTGCTAATATTAGGAAAATACACTGGATGTTTCTACCTCAGATACCTGCAGCTCACTGGGATTTATCTCTATCAATACAAGGGACATTACTACAACAAATGATCTATGCAAGCAATCCAGTCCATTGTTTTCTCTGGTGGGCTATGTCCATTTGGGAGTCACAGAGTAGTGTGTATGGAGGAGAATATGAAGACAAAGTTCAGGAGAGTTTTTACAATCTTTGTCCAGTCCTAGAAGAGGATGTTGAATTCAAATAGTCCAATGATTTCTGGAGTGCCAGCGTTGATCATCAGCTGATCAGAGAGGAAGAGAGTATCGTGACTTCTCCAGTGAAGGTGCAGATCTCTCTCTCGTCTCCCCAGACTTTTGGGGATTGTAGCGATATATCCTCCAGAGGCTGGAGTGGTATACAGCATGCCATCCACCCTAAAAACCTTTGCTTGTACTATGACACAAGAAACTTTCCTTAACATCACTTTTTAGCCTCTGTCTTCTTTGGAAGATGGTTGGTTTTCCTGCTGTATTTCACTTTATTTTGTCTGTGGTACTAGCTAGCCCTATCAGTTTGTAAGCTCTACATGTCCTGCTGTGTATTGACTTTTCCAGGTCACCTACAAGTAAAGAAATATCAAAGTGCCCTTAACCACCCCAAAATCCCTCCTCTTAACAAACTTCCACATGATTCTTTATTCTTTCCCACCTTTCTAAACATTAATGAGCTCATTCTACATCAGGCTGAATAATGACTTGCACTTCACAATCTTAAAGGTGAGCTCTACCTGAGAAACTGCTTGGAAATATTCTAAAGACTGAGTATATTATGTCTGACTCTTCACCCATATCCTCTCTGACACAATGCTCACAAAGACATTCATCAGGTCTGTTAACCAGGCCTGCCCTTTTGCAATAGATGTCAGCAAGCCCTGCCTGAGAATGAGGTCTGTGGCTAATTTAGCAGAACGTGACCTTTCAGAGGAGGCTGGAAGGCCAGTGGAATGTGTAAGTATGGAAATGGAAGAAAAATACCCATGCTGAAACAGTGGAAAATGAGGAGAGACCTGTGTAAAACCTTTGGCTGAGCTCCATTACATTGCACATTGGGATGGAAACCCGGTTTGGCGTACAATAATCATTGCACTCCCTAGTAATATATTAGACAAACCAAGGATTTTTGCTCTATGTGACTCGGAAGCCATCATAGGAATGTCTTAGTCACAAAAATTGGTTGTGAAGAGAATTGTATTTATTTCAAGGAAAAAAGAACTATTTCTCTACTACTTTTTACATAAAGATGCAGGAAATATTCATACCCATTTGCATTTAAACAGTATTGTGATATTAGAAAACAAAATTTCTGATAGTGTTCTGAAATACAACCACAATTACTTCAGATAAGAAGGGGCTTATGCTTCTGACATAATTGGCAAGTCATGTCCCCAGCTTCAGAGCTGCTGACGCTGTCAGTTTTAGTGTCTCAGCCAGAGAAAATTTATACCAAGGAGATACATGAACGGGGAGACTGGGAGCTCCAGCCCCCTCCTGCTTTTCAGGATTTTCAGTAGTGTGTGTTTCTCACAAATAAAATGTTCCCAGCTGTCTGACGCCTGTATTTCCAGCACTGTGGGAGGCTACCCCCAGGCCCAGGTTAGGTGCTAGTGGAGGCTGGGTGATACATGTGGCTGTCCCTGCCCTCCACCAATGACCACCGGTGACCTCCCTCCCACTTTCCCCACCCAGAGCGGTTGTTATGTCAACACCCATCATCACCCCACCCACCACTGTCTCACCCCGACAGGATGTGGTTGCTATGTCAACAGTCTCCCTGTGGCATCCACCCCAAGGAGGAAAAGGCTGGAGGGGTTGCCATGGAAACCATGCTCTCCTGTAGCATCAATAGAGCTGGCCTCTTCCCCACCTTTCTTCCCCCAGAATGTTCTTCCATGAAGCTGAGACAACCCCTGGATGTGTCCTGCTCTGTCCCACATTCCTGCTCTGTCCCACATTCCATCCCCATGGCTGTGTTAGCCCCAGCTGCCACAGCTGCTCACACTCACCTGGCAGCAGCTTCACCAGCTGTGCAGGGATGACCTGTGGGAGACCTTTCACTGTCACAGCATTGGAGCAGCTCTCCTCTGGGGACACAGACAGTCCTCAGACAGAGTAATGTGAAGGACTCAGCTTCTCAGGGAACAGTGGAAATGAGACGTCATGGATTGAGAGGGTGAGAGAAGCACTCAGTGCGTGACTGTGGGAAGATGTAGCAGGGGACACACATCTACTAGATATACGTTGTCAAACCAGGCTTGTATCATATAGAAACAACAACCAGAAACACCTTTTCTTCTAGAAATACTTCCTGCATTACATCACTCTCTTAAAATTGAAAAAAGCTCCAGAAGGTGTGATTTTTTTCAGATAAGTTTGTGGGAAGAAAGCGTCTGAACCAATTCTGTAGAAAGGCTGTAGTAAGAAAATGTGTAAAAAAAATTCAAAAATCCAAATATTTCCATAGAATATTAAAATACATGAGTGCTTTTAGCACAGGTACTTGAACAGACAAAATCAAAGGTCTTGACTGCACAACATAACGAAGCCCAGTTAATGAATCCATGCTTATCCCTAGAATATCTGAGCAAAGTGATTTGCTTTAAAGGATCTCTCCTCTATCACAGGCAGCCTCTAGGGATTTGGGGAAATAGTATATTAGAAGAGTTTGCCGATATAGTCTGAAGAAGCAGAATGCTGATATTACAGTAAAAAAACACCCCCTAGTTTTAGGGTCACAAGACACTCACACACACTCGGTATTTGGCTTCTTACATACACATTTTAGTGAGGAAGTGATATAGTAAATACTAAATAAGAAGTGTTTGCATACAAGAATTTATCAGTGCCTAGAATACGGGATTGTCAAGAGCTCATATGCATACTCTGAGATTAAAAATACTGACTTTGACACTAACTCTGAGAAATGCACAATGAATTCATCTCATACGAGTTCCTGCTGCTGAAACATCAAAAGGGCAGAGATGGACTCTCCTCAGGGAGGGGCATTCTCCTCTTAGCTATTGTTATACAACTGCTGCTGCTTATCTAAGAGAAACATGTAACTGGAGATGACCTCACATAATCAAGGGGGTAACTTAGAAACTTGCCCAGATAAGGAGATTTTGTGTTTTACCTGCTAATAAAGACATCTTTCTATATTACTAAATCTTTGAAAGAAGAACGCTTGCTGTTCTCTAACTGGTATTACAGCTCAATTAATTGTCTGGAACATGCTTACAGAAAACTAGAAATCATTCTCTAATCTCTTTCTAAAGGCCATTCTTTCATTTGTAATTGGATGGATTTCAATCATATTTCTCATTAGGATAGAGCAGTTTCAAATCCATCTCAAAGCCAACCTTTGTGTTTTGCTCTCCTCTGTGCTCACCATGTGGCATACACAATTGGCTCACAGTATGGCATAAAAGACATGCAAACCGTCATTCTTTTTCACTAGACTTAGAACTTTATCTCTGGGGAAATGGGAAGTTGACTAGAAACCTCAAACCATTATATTCTCTGTATTATTAAATATATGTCTTTGATCCAGTAGGTGCTTAATGTAAGAATATACAGTTATTTTCAGAAATCACTCATCTAGACCTGCCGTGGAAGAAGCTTCTCAGTTCCACATATATTTTCCTCATCCACTTTGAAAATCTGCCTTTTCTTTTGGACTTTACAATGCCTGTAGCAGAGAGTTCTTCATAGTAATGCTGTATGAAAAACTTTGGTTTGTTTTCATCTGATAATTTAATTTTTCCCCTTTCTTCTGCAGTAAAATATTGTCAATTAAAAAAATCCTTACCACCTTTTAAACCACTCATTCTTTTACAGGTTTTAATTAAGGACTTCTGTGGTAGACTTGGATACATGTAATTTTCTGAAGTTATAAGATGGATATGCCTCCTTTCAAGAAAATACTTTCTCCTGGCAAAACACCTCATGGAAACAGCCCTGGTCCTAGCATTAACTCTGCTAGAAATACAAGAAGCTTTGCAATCAAAGTACATTGATTTCAGTCCATGGGCTTTCCTGAAGAACTTCCAATCTAAAACTGGGGACAGAAAAAGCAATATGGCAAGGACACTAATTAAGGTGCATGTGTCTTCAAGCAGATCTGTTTATCTAGCTGATTCAAATTTCTTAGCTTGGTGTTACTGATGTAGTAGAAGACAGCTTTTAGAAGGGAATGAGGTTAGTGGGGTGAAATGGTGTACTCTGCATAATGAAATAGCACAGAACAGTGGCATTGAAGCTAGATAAGAACCCAAACATGCCTCTGTTAATACTTACAAATTCAAATCTACTTAGAAAAAGTGAGTTTGTTACAAATTTTACCAGAGTAAGGAATTAAGGACAAACTCTTCTTTGAGCAGCTTGGAAGAAAGCAAACTACTTGAGTGCTCTGTGATGTGACGTAAAGAACAAAAATTAACAGGCGATTCTTCTCTGAAACTTCAACTTCCACAGGAACATTCATATTGACAAAAAGACTGTTAATTTAGGTACCACATAGAGGATAAATTCATATCCAGAAGCAAGGGAATGTTAATCTATTGCCATTTATTAATGTAATATGAAATTACCTCATTTCAAAGTAATTTCAAAATGCAAAAACACTCGTTATTAATATCAAATTCCCCATGATTTAAAACTGCATAAAAGTTTTAAAATAATGCCCTGAAGCCATCACAGGATAATTTAATTGAAAAGCGTAATTCTGGATTCTAAGAACCTTGAGAAAGAGTCTGGTTGCACACTTGTTGCTATCTGTGTGAAGATTAATGGTTTAAAGGCTTGAATAGCATATATAGATAAATTATACATATGAGATAAATATTTTAGAACTTTTATCTTAATTTTTCTGAAGGCCTGTGTTTCTCTGCCTAAGGCATTAGTGTGGCATATACTGTTTCAAATACAGATATTCTGCTCCTTCTACAAAATAGATAGAAAATAGATAAAAGAGACCTCCGACTAAGATTTCATTCCCCTGAAATTTTCATATGGGAAAACCATCATTGCTGCCACCCTGCATCTAATTTGATCTACTTTGCAGATTAAACAGAATGGAATTTGCAAGTATACATATTTACATGTAGGGACAGTAGATAACATCGTAAACTCATTAGACTTAATACAGCAGGAGTGGAAACATGACACATCCCTGTACAGGAGACCTGTATGGATCTCCAGAAAAGCCCCAGTTAAATCCTCTGTCACATTTCTTTCCTAATCCATGCATGGGAAGCACAACACACATATTTCTACTCAGCAAATATTGGGTCAATTTTGAAGAACAAAGTTCACAGTCAATATGGAGTGCAGAGCTGTTTTGTACTAGAAGGACCAGTGTGCCTCTCTTGTGCAACAACAGCAGGTGGATAGCAATGGGAACGAGACAGAATATTGAGAAATCCGAAATGAGCGCAGTTTGAAGAAAGCAAAGAATAATGTATGGAGTTAAAAGGGACAGAGAGAGGGCTTACAGACAGCAGATCTGCATCACCTACCTGAAATACTTTTGCCAAATTGTCAAAAAGGGTTTGACCAGCGCTGACTTTATGCTTGACTCCCCTGACTGTGCCATTTTTGCTGAGGATGTTGACTCTCTTTGTACCAAATCCTTTCTCTTTAGTGGCTCTGACTAAAATGAGCAAGTCATCCTGCTCATTCTCATTTTCATCACACTCCGACCCTACGTGTCCATTCTGCTGCCCGTCCACTTCACTCAGCCGGCTGGTTTGGTCAGTCTCTGAGCTACTGGCATACTCGGAGTCCAGAGAGTCGGCAGCCTCCCCATCAGCGTACACCTCCTTCAGCACCCGCCCGCTGTGCGAGGATGCCACGCGGAACCGAACCTTCCTGGCCAGCCTCTCGCTGTCCGCCTTCACCTCGCTTTTAAATGTTGCCTCTTTCATTGATATGAGCAGTTTGCATTGTTCCAGCGTGGTGCCCATTGCATTTGCCAGTCTGTCACACTTAACAACAATATCAGCGCTGTTTTCTGTTGACAGGGGTTCTCATATTAAACTGAAGAGGGTTCCCAAGAAGCCACTGTAGTTCTGCAGTTAATAATGGATGCATTTGTGCTATGGTTACCTTTAAACTAACACCTGTAAAGTGATCTCATTAATTAAATATTAAAAAGACATTGTGTTCTTTTTAGCACTGAGGAAGAAAGCAAGAAAGGGAGAAATTATATTCATTGATTAAAATAAAAATTCAAGCTAAGGGAAAAGGAGAGGAGAGGAGAGGAGAGGAGAGGAGAGGAGAGGAGAGGAGAGGAGAGGAGAGGAGAGGAGAGGAGAGGAGAGGAGAGGAGAGGAGAGGAGAGGAGAGGAGAGGAGAGGAGAGGAGAGGAGAGGAGAGGAGAGGAGAGGAGAGGAGAGGAGAGGAGAGGAGAGGAGAGGAGAGGAGAGGAGAGGAGAGGAGAGGAGAGGAGAGGAGAGGAGAGGAGAGGAGAGGAGAGGAGAGGAGAGGAGAGGAGAGGAGAGGAGAGGAGAGGAGAGGAGAGGAGAGGAGAGGAGAGGAGAGGAGAGGAGAGGAGAGGAGAGGAGAGAGGAGAGGAGCACCAAGCCCAACAGAGTTCAAGAAGCATTTGGACAATGCTCTCAGGCGCAAGGACCTCTTGGGGCGTCCTGCGCAGGGCCAGGACTTGGACTTTGATGATCCTCATAGATCCCTTCTAACTCATAATATTCTCTGAGTCTGTGATTCTGCAATAAACTAATCAACAGCACTTACGCAAGTTTATATGAAAGTAGTTTGATTTGCTAAAAAAGGCAAAAAGGAAGAGTTTTTCACAAGATCTACAAAGTCAAAACTGTTTATGTTCATTGCACCTGGGGGGAAAATCAAAACTTCAGCACCTGAATCAATGATGAGCACAGTTCTTTCATCAAAACACTTAACTTCCCTACCAGTCAGACCTCATTCACCAAAGTCTGCTATTTTTGTACAACCTTATGGAGATTCGGCAGGGTGCTTTGACTTGATGGTTTTCAATGCTGACCTTTTCACAGACTGGCAGAGTGGTGGGAAGCAATTAGTCAGAATTTGTTGCACAGAGTAACACAATGTTATTAAATAAAACTGAGCCATAGCTAGGCTAGTACCACACAGCAATCACAGTGTATGTTCTGTTTTGTCAGGGACTGGGCAAAGCAATCTGAACAAGGAGTAGGAGAAAGCTAATTAATTGAGGTGTCAAGGATCAACAGTGAGAAGTAGGGTAGCGTGGATTCATCCATGGGGAATCACATTGCTATATCCTAGCAAATCACAAGTAGCATTTGCCATGGTGTTTAGCACTCAGCTCTAGATGTAAAAATAACCAACCCACACTTGAAGTTTCTGCCTGTGTCTACTCAATATCGTGTAGTAGCACCTTAAACCCCCAAGCTGGTTCTGAGTTTGCATGATGATTCCTACTTACAGTGCTATTTCTGTGTTTTCTCCATTTAAAGAAAAATGCAGCATCAAGAACTCAATCCCCTTCTCACTTTCCTGACAAACATTCCCTAGACACTCTCTACAGCTTCATTTTTTTCTCTAGGTTCATGAATATTGAATTGCTTCCTGAAGCCAGTGACCCCTCAATAGTGTAGGCATGAAATGAGTCCCTAGATCCTCAGCCAACCCAGAATGGTAATGCCTGCAGTCACGTTCAGCTGCAGAGCTTCAAGCATCAGAGACTTTCTGGTCAAGATTTCAGAAATGCAGGCTCAAATCTTTCAACAATTATGTGGGAGTTACTGTGACTTTAGTTCAAACAAGAGTGACGAAAATATTGCTCTTCAGCCCAAATGAAATCACGATTTTTAAGTCTGAAGTCTAAAATTACTTATTTCCGATCCACAAAATGGAAACACAATTATTAGTGGCATTTCATAGCACGAGTGTTTGCCACACTTTCCTAAATAAGATGACTCACCATATTATTAACTACTACAATTAATACAGAAAAAATAGGTAAAAATAATAAGTTACAAGAGTTAAAATACATTGTTACTTATCCTTCAAAGAAAAGAAACATCTTGTATCAAAGTCTGTACTAATATTGAATGCAGTTATAAGATTTTTTGTGAAATTCATTTGAGGAGGAGGATGCTGAATCACATTGATTGTGTCATAGCCACTTGCCCACAGGAGTTTTGACAAGAAATATAGTTCATTATTACTAAAATGTGACTCAGAACAAAGAGCATTCTGTAGCAGAATGAATATTTCAAAGTGTCTTTTACGGAATTATCCAAACAGGGCTGCAAGATACCTGGAGAAATTACTTAGTCTGCTACCTATGCCAAAGTTAACTGTATCGTACTGTTTCCATGATTATATGAGTGGCTTGGAAACCTGGAGTAATTAAATTTGTTAATTAATTTTTATCTAAATAATACAACCCAACTGTTTTTCTATTAATTGCCACACATTAAAAAATCTGAGCTTCTATAATGAAAATATTTTGCACAAAAATTTTATAATATTTTTTTCTTCTACAATTGCACTATATATCCTTTAACAGAAATCATTTTACTGCTGTTGCAGGCAATGAGGAAACTTGTATTGTCTGGAGTGCAAAGAATTTGATGCTACCTGAGTGACTTAAAAAGTTAATGTAGTGTTGAATAAATGCAGAATTAATCAGTTCCCCATTTTAAAAACATTCCAAATACTGTTCGCATCTTGTTCTCTGTTAGTAGGAAATCAGCTTGTTGTTTAGTTTCGTGGCAATTCCATTATTCGCTGGGAAATATTTTTATGTCTGGTTATGACAAATAAGAGACTCTATGCACAATTTTCTCTGCAAAAAAAAAAATTAAGTGAAGTGGAGCGTGCCCCTTGACAGAACCATTTACATGCATAAGATTCCATCCTGATGTTCCAGCTGTGGACCTTCTGTGAGCAAATATGTGACTTGGGGGCTAAGTGCACATATCCAGTAGTAAACAGATTACAGACTCTAAGCAGGTTGTATTTGTGACATAAGACATTTGAGAGTTCAAAAACCTGAGATGCACATATTTGTACCATCTGCCTGGGTGTATGCTCTCAACAGCAGAAAGGATAAAACTTGACTAAGCATGTCTGTCCCTCCTGTAGACTAAAACTGTATTAAATGCTTAAACTAACTCAATTTGTGCTGTTTGATGCTGCACCCTGCCAACTGTTAAATTTCTCTTTATCATTTTTAGCTTCCCTACACACCCTTCTTTTCATTCAAAGGCTTATTTCATTTAGTGAGCAGTATCTATTAAAAACTAACATGGTGGGATTTTGCAGTAATGAGATATTTCTTGTCCATAATTATTACTCTTTCTGAATCATTTGGCTATTGTTAGATTTTGTTTCTGCTTAGTTTGGTTCTAATGTTCTGCCACTGAATAATTTGAGACCAGGGGGTCCAGAAGCCATAAAGTCAAAGCACACAGGAAATAGAGATCTCCCCTGAACAGAGAAGCACTCTGTTAAAAAGAACAGCAAACACTTGTAAATTGCCTCTTATGTGACTTTGTTTCATTTCACAAGGAACTGGACCAAGCCATTACCCTGATGTTGTCATAAATAATATGACTGCAAATAAAATCCGCAGATTTTATCATGTTCAAAATATCACTAAGTTGAAAGGAACAAAGAAGATGATGTTTCTGCTGGCTGTTGGCTTCTGATGCGTCTGCTTGACATAGAACTAAGATACCAGTACTAGATGAAAACTACATGGCAAACTGAAAGACAAATATCTACTCTGAGACTGACACCTGAGAATTCACACTCCATGAAAGAAGGTACCTGCAGAGGCAACTCATCACATCTTTTATCCATGACAAAGTAGAGGAAATCTAGATAATAAACTTAGTCTCAATATTTACCTCTTAAATCACTGATATTAGGTCATATGAGCCAAAGCCTTTAATACTTTTTAAATGAAAAAACGAAGCTGAAGTAGCAATCACATTATGCCAAGTGAGAGCTGTATCAGGAAGGGGGGAAAAAGGAGCAGAAGGGAATAGAAGGAAACTCTAATCTCATTTATAATTCTGATGTAATATCTTTAATATATGGGTAAATCTTGCTGTCAGAGTTCATCATACATAAACATATTTCAATTTTCTGCAGCTTACACAAGTAGACAATCTGTCCTAGGTGTTCCATTTCACTAAGTTTGGAGCACTACCAGATTCACCTCAGGAAAGAACCACAAATCAATAACATTAAACTGCAGCAAAATTTTTTAAAGAGTATCTAGATATGTATTAAGCAGCAAAGATTGTTTGCACTTTGCTGGAGAAGTGTAGAATGTGCTGTTTGAAACGACTATAAAAATGTACCTTGTGACATTCCCATGGATCAGAGAATAAAAGGTATAAAAAAATAACAGAATTTGTAGTATTCAAATAGCAGCAAAATGGAATGTGAATCATGAAATGAGACTTCAGGAGAAAAAATGCCACAAAAAGAAATTATAGGCTGAAATCAACAACTGCCTTCTTCATTTCTGAACACATGATCATTTTAATAGACCAGTCTACCCTGTGATAAAGCATTATATGCTCTGTTTCGATGCACAGTGTGTGCAGGGCCATTTTGTGTGATGTATCTGCAGGATAATAAGTATATATAGCAAATCTGTAGGCTGACTTGATACCATCCACACTGGTGTCATTCATCATTAGACAGATGGTATGAATTCACAGTGACAAGTCTTGTGATACTAGGTGTTTTTTTTCACTCTAAAAAAGACTGTTTGCAACTGTCCCAAGCTCTATTACACTGGTAGTAAGCAGAAGCATATTCTGTAATCTCTAACTCTTAATGCAAAATTAGCAGAGGAATCATCAGGACACAGATATTTAAAAGATCTGGATTTCCCACCTGCTGTTGGAGAGCAGGTGTTTTGGTTTGTAAAAGCATGTGTGGTAAGCTGAGTTTGTTTATTTTGCTACAAGTAAGTAAAGTTTGTGAACAACATGCTCCATGTTTTAGAGATTACAAAAGCAGATGATTTGAACGTGAATGCTATCCAAATCGTTTCTATCTGAGATAGATTTAGTGCATTTCCCACTTGCTCAGAGAAGGAATTTTCCGATTTGCTAAGTTGGCAAAACATCTGTCTACTTTTCTGCAGGTCCTGAAGAACATTTTAACTGTATTAAAGTTCATGAGGACACACAGAGCACATTCAGGTCCCCATCAGGGAACTCTTGCATCTGGCAGTTGTTTGTCAGGTGTAGCAGCTGCTAAATGGAAATAATATGGACAAGAACAAAGCAAGCATACTGTTGCCGTTATAATGCCTAATTATTCATATGACAAGTGCTTTACACTGTAATTTCATTTCATTAGTAGATTTCATTTTATTTCTGTTAAACAGTTAGACAGAATGCCAGCGTTTCTGTTTACATTAGTAAATTGGGTGCATTGTTTGTTCAATTTATATAATGAAGGAATTAAATGAATTAGGAAATCAAGACCTGTGTCTAGGCCATGCACACAAGTGCACAAGGACATAGAGGGATATATGGGTTCTTTCTGCTATCCTTTTTGCCAGGGTAAGCAGAAAGCCTCCATTTCCAAAATCTTTAGGGAGAAATGCTCTACATTGCCTTTGGAAACGCAAACAATTACTATTCCGAACTTGAAATTCACAGCCATTTCAACACTTCATTCATTTATACTTTTCCCACTGTAGGTTTCCATAGGAGTCAAGCTGCTGAGCTAAATACAGAAGCAACAGTATGTGAAAAGCATCTGTCATTATGTGGTACTTCAAGACTCAATTTGTTTATTTACTCTGGACAAAGTAAAAGATCAGCTCTTATATGTGTTACATGTCTGAGTCATGCAAGGCAAAGACCAGTTTTCCTTCAGGAGGTCCTGGAAAACACTTACAGCCTACTGCCTGTAGTAACAAGAATAGTGGCTGGAAATTTGGATCCATGTCAGATAGCTGATAGCAAGCATTATTTTATATTGCTGTTCTTACCTAGCTGGTATCAAAATTCATTGTTTGTAGCTCTTCTTTCTTCAAGTCATGTAAGTGGTCATCATAGGATATGTGTAAATGTTAGCTGTCTCTCCAGAAGCTCTAGCCTGTAGCTAGATGCCAAAGTTTTTGGTGGACACAAATTTTACAGTCTATATTAGGACTGAATTCCTATGCTGAGCTCCATTAAGAGTTCTGTTAAATGTTCTCCTGTGTTCTAGTTGAACAGGAAAAAAAAATGACAGAAAAATATTTCCATTAGAGCAGCAGCTTGTAGAGGAAAGAACAAATTTGTTGTGAAAAAAATTGTTTTATAGACATGATGCATCAAAGAAAAAAATCTTCAGTTCAGCAGAGAATGAAAAAGTATGTTGTAAGATGTAATAGCTCAGCCAGACTGTTTCTTCATGTGATGTACTGGCCAGATATTAAAATAGACATTAAGTTCCACTCACCCAAGTACCACCACCAGTTTGTGGTTCCACAAGACA
Source organism: Corvus cornix cornix (assembly GCF_000738735.6). NCBI lineage: Eukaryota > Metazoa > Chordata > Aves > Passeriformes > Corvidae > Corvus > Corvus cornix. The sequence goes on from NC_046334.1 coordinate 48,802,264, forward strand.
TGTCCTACTTGGGGGTAAGATTAAGAACAGAGTGTGGACCCCTCCACCAATCCACATCCCTATTGACAGGCAAGTCCCAGGGAAGGAGATCTACGTGCCAGAATCTAGCACAGAACACATCTGAGGCTAAACTAAAGGGTTGTTAGGCTGTGGAGCAACCATTAAAAAAAAAAAGACAAAAATGTTGTTTTCTATCTGATGATTCCAGTGGCTCTGTCTGAACTCCTCTGGGCTTGGATTTACTGTCATTTATACTGGAAACTATAGGTAGGCCTGTGTTGTGAAAGAAAACAATTGAGATTAGAAGATAATAGCAGAGCAAAATATTTGTACACAGTCCTTGTAAGTCCTGCTTAAATTTCCTAAATGTGAAAATGTCTTCCCATATTTTTTGGTTAGTTTATGACACTTTTGTTTGAAATCTGACCTAATATCTGATACCACTTCTCTATCGCATGTCCCAATCCAAATACTAGAGCTTTGGAAGAAGAACCTACTACAGGAAGCACTGATTCACTAGAAAAAATATCCCCTGCATTTATCATTGTTTCAATGACTAAGGAACAACCAGGAACTTTAAAAAGAGATATACTCTTTGCTTGTAAAGAAAAATGACTGATGACAGTTTTCAAGGCTCGTTTTCAAGTATTGCAAACAGTCTCTCTTCATTGCAAACAAAGATGAAAAAATCAACATGAAAGCTTCAGAGAGTCATTTCCATTCTCAGAGCTCCACACACAACAGTCTCAGCAGCAGCAGAGATACCTGAATCCTGTCCTGAAATTCCTCATACATCTATTTCTCTTACCTCCCACTAGCGGTATAGGCCGTCTTTCTGTGTTTGGCCTGTTGGAAAATATAAACAAGACAAGTATAAGGAATAAAAGGACCTGGCATTCAATTACATTGGAAAGAACTAACACTCTAGTGAAATTCAGTTTAGTGCTGCTCTTTCTCATGTGATTTATAACCATTTATTAAGTACCACAAGTATGCTTTCCAGGGTAACCATTTTTACGGATAGCATGTCTGGGTAATATCATCTAAATAAAATTTCAAATTCTATCAAACTTCTGTCATTTTTTGGCTCATAAGTACATATATATGTATCAGACACAAAATCCTTATAGCTCTTTTAAGGTAGGTATATTAGGCCTACATGTTGCTTTCAATATTTTGGACAAACACCAAGTACATCATTAAATGCTGCATTGTTAAATTTTGAAGGTGGTGGTCTTCCCCACACACATTCTTCTGTTCTGTTAAACAGCTTCTGAGTCCTATTGCTGAGCTCTAAACTTCATTATTGAGTAGCCTTATTTAAACATATCTCCCAAATGTTCCTTGGAGGCAAGAAAAGTTTAATTATATCGTTTTAATGGAATTACTCAGAGATTCTTATAGAGAAATGAAAAGAACTTATAAGTACTGTGAGTAGGCTTATGTTTTCTTAAATTTTATTCTTAGGTTATAGAAATGTTTTTTAGATTGGTTTATATCCAACCAGATTTTTTGGATGGGCAAAAGTTATTTTGGGGCTCTCACTCTGAGGGAATCAATGCTAACAACATGTAAGTAGCCCTTTTTTTGGTCAGATTTATTCTTCTGTGGTAGTTACTGCTTGCAGACTTGTGAGAGACTGGATTGTTAATGTTTAATGACTCAAACAATCAACCACTTAACAGCTCAGATGCAGTGGGCGTGCACACCTTGGCTGGAGGATCCACAGATTCTCTCTTTTCCTATTTCTTTCTCCCTCTCCCTCTCTACCTCACATTTACTGTTAAATTAAAATCCATACTATTGACTTTGGTATGTGGTCTCGTTTGTACCTTAATTTGGGCAGAGACATCTCTCTAGTAATTTTAATAACCAGATCTTAACAAGACAGAAAATTCTGCTGCTGAGCATGCAAATGTCTACTAGAACCCTTGATCTGACTTGAAGCACATATCTTGCATGCCTCCCTCCACTATGTACTACTTTTCACATTTATTTTGGAGCCAAAATATGACTACTACTTATCTATGGCTTTCACAGGAGAAAAAATATATTCAGGGCTTTCTTCCTATCATTTTTTTCTCCCCAGAAAATCACGTCATTATTGTGATAGTACACAGCAGATACTCTAGTAATTATAATATATAATAATGCAGTTTAGGTCTCATTTCATACCCAGGAATAAAAGTGATGAAAATAAGACAAAGGACTTTCATTTAGTTCCATTGTCACTAACTGATATCACCTCTAGTATTCTTGCTGCAAGTTTCTTTCATTCAAAACTTGATAAATCTCTGTATGTTTGTTCTCCATGTCTTCAGTTTTCTCAGCTGAGACAAGAAAAAATTTTGTGAAGTTGGGTTTTTTCCAAATTCTCTTGTTGAACATGAGATCAGATTGACTCCTGTATAAAGAAGATGATTTGCATACACGGTGATTCCCCATACATGCATCAGCTGATAAGAAATGCCATCCAATCCCTGGATTGCTGTGCTGTTTTTAATTTAAGGTGGATATCAGTTTTTGTGACAGAAATATTTATTTATATACAAATATATTCAAACCTAGATGGCATTTCATACAGCCTTCAGGATATCAGAAACATATCAGCTTTCTCTTGTGAGCCTCTGGGGAGAGTTAATAGCCATGACTTCACAAAGGTAAATGTTTATGACACCTGAGGCAGAAGAACCATTCATGGACACAGAAGAGGTGAGACAGGTTTGACTTTTCCACCTGACAGTAAACCAAAACTGACTCTAGAGGCAGAGAAAGACAGACAGAGGGCAGGGCATTAGGGCATCAGTCTGTTTAATGGCTGAGGTAATTGCAAGAGGGATGAATCATTAAGTCACAGGCTCTGTTATCTCAGCAAACAAATGGGGAATCACCTCACTCAGTCTGATTCAGAGAAACCCTTACTGTGAGCAGGGAAACAATGTCAGCAAATGCATGTCTGGACTGACTGATGAAACCACGCTGAAGCTGGATGAAATCACTGCCTCTTACCAATAGAAATTCAGAGTGTAGTCAGTGCAAATGAGCAGCCGGGGCAGTGATTCACGCCCTGGCGCAGGGATGTCAGGTCCTGTTAGAGCCAGTCTCTGGGTGATGCTGGCACACAGCAGCCCCAGGCAGGTGCAGGGGGGCTGGAGAGGAACCACCAACAGAGGAGGGAGGCCTTTCTTTTCTGTTTGCCAACAAAGAAACAGGTACTTTTTCATCTATAGAGGAAGGACAGATTATGGTTTTTTTCTTCTGTCACTGATTGTTTCAAAACCATTGGGAAAAAATGATGCAGTGATATCCAGCTTTTTCCCTGCACTTCAGTGCACTGTTGCTATCATAAATAGTTATTTACTATTCCAATTGGCAGTCACTTCCCTGGGCCACTCATTTTCTATTTAAAAAAGAGATGCCAAACATCATCCAAAAGGATATGCACATACCATAGTACCAGGGAAAAAATTAAAATATGAAGCCTTCCTCTTTAGCTACTCTTAATCTCTTTAGAGACTGCTCTTTAGAACTGGGAAACACTGACTCACTGAGTACCCAGCACTCTGATATATGAACACTGTTTAATAGCTTGCTTTGTAAATTATAATGAATCATATATCTTCAGTCACATATTGAGTTGTCATTGTTGTTATCATTGCTACTACTATTATTATTATTTCAGTCTTACTACATTCCTCAGGAAACCAAAGGTACCAAGTATTGCTGCCATACACTTCCCTTATCTTGTTTTCATTTCAGCTTGGGTTTTGAGGACTTCAGCTGAGTTAATTCAATTTACAGGCTCATTAACCAGACTGCAAGTGAAAGTGGAAGACAGTGTATCTCCACAGGAATTCTCAATGTCAGAATGGTCTCTGGGTCTTAAAATCTCAGGAGCTTCTGATGCAGCATCAGTCTGATTTCTTATACCTGCAATCCAAAATAGGATCCAATAGTGGCAAAAGAAACTGAAAGGAAAATTGTAACTCTTTTTTCTCCACTATATACTAAGTTGCATGTGAATTTCTCTATAGGCTTCCTGGTAAAATCTTTACAAATAACGACTGACTTGACAAAAGGCTTGTATGCTAAATCTTTTCTTTTTTTTTTCTGATTTACCTTAAAGCTGTTTCAAAACAAAAGAAATAATTTTTCTCTCTCCAAATCTTTGTCTTTCTAGCTCTACCCTGATTTGTCACTGCTGAGAGACAGTGACAGCATTCAGCGCTGTTTCCAGAAGGCATGTCTGAGGGCTGTATCCTGAGCCTGCCTGTACAAGCTTTTTCAATGTAGCCAGCCCCACAGCATTATTACTGATCACAGTGCTATTCCACCTTTTAGTTATGAGATTCCTTCTGTGAGTGTGAGATTCCTTAATTTATAAATGACTTTCTGGTTAGAATACCTTTTGGAGGGGCTTTTTGTTTTGCATTGAATTGTTTTGGTTTCATTGGTTTTACTGTAACTGTTAACTTGTTATTTCTTATTTGTTTGCTCCATGGAGCTGAATTATATCAGTTCCCAAAGGATTCAGCCTTCAGCTGAACACATATATAAACATGACTATTTCTTTTGTGATATGTATTCATCAGAAACATACACTCTAATTTTATTGGGTTTTTACATTTGAAGTAAGTATTCTCAAAGGCACAATTTCAAACCAAATCTTTGGTGAGGTTCTGTGGCAGTCCCAATTCTAAATAAGCTCAGCAGGAACTCAAACTGCCTCATCACCCCCCATCAATGATGTTGAGCTCAAGATATTGACTGAGCTGCAGCATACTTAATTCTAAAGTTTACCCTTAGTCTCCAGTTAACCACAGAGGTCTCAGACAAACCCCATTCACAAGCAGTGGCCTTTATGCCTGGCAGTTAAATGCCTGGTGACTAAATGTCACCTCTTTGAATGCAAAAGCTATTTCATTGTCCAGACCTGTCCCTGGAACACTGAGCAGCATAATGATTCCTGATAAATTAGGCACCTGGGATGTCTGATACTGCAGTGAATTTTCATAGACATGCTCTGTCACTAGAATTCCTTTTATTGTGGTCTCCAAAGGCATGTATTTATTGGATCAAAAATCTCCTTTTGCTGGGACTTCAGTTCCAGGCCAAGTAATTTGTGAGGTCTATCCTCACAAATCTTTCTGTATCTTACATTTTGAGGGAGAGTTTCTCATTTTTCTACAGCAGGCTTTGTTTATTTTCAGCAAAAATAACCCAGATGAAAGCTAAATCAGCTGGTCAGGCAAAGACTCCTTTTAAAAAGTGAAGCATTTTGATGGTGTATCTCTAGCACAGAGATCAGATTTTTTAAGGATGACCCAGTCAGTGACACAAATGAATCTTAGTTATCAATGGCATTTCCTAAATGTTCGGAAGTACTGAGCCAGGTCCCCTAAAATCTTAAGACTGGGTAAATATAGTACAATTTTAAAATGTGCATATTTCTTTTCTCTTTGATCTTGAACTCATTTGTTAATTTCAAACCTTTCCTTGCAACAACACAGAGAACAATCACATTTTTTCAGAGAAGCTAAGATCTCCATGCAATCCTTTCACTTCAGCAGTTATACAATCACCCACGACCACGTCCAGTCAGGTTTTGAGCAATGACATTTTCCAACCTTGTGCTGAAGCTCGCTGGTCACTGTGATACAACAAAATTGCAGGATTGCCAAAACTAGTCTCTTAGGGTGAGTTGCAGCAGGGTGCATACAGCACCTTGCACCTCTCTTGAACCTCTTCCGTATAGTCTGTTGTATCAGGATAGGCTAGCAAAAGATATAGCCATTAACTCACACAGCAAAAGTTATTCAGTGAGATCTCAACACCTGGCATCTGATAATCCATCAGCCACCATTTACTTGTATTTCTACTGTCAAGTTTGCCAGGTCCATATTACCACAGTGGATAAGCACCTAACCTTATTTTAGAATATCTTCACAATGTGATGCAAAACCACTCATCAGCAATCCACATTGCTTAATCAGGGAACAGCTGGGTAGCAAATTGCCACCACTTGCTGTGGGAGGACTCCAGATGTGAAGAGACCTCAGGGTGAATTTATAGATGCTGGATACAGACCCATCTATATTTCACATGACCTTTATTGTCCTACCTGATATTTTAGTGATAGCATTTTGATGTTTAATTACAGCCCGGGTCAACACAGACCTTCCTCAGAGGGACACTCACATTGCCTGCTACAGGGGTGACGTGTGAAGGTTATGTGAACACAGTATGGATGCCAGAAGCTGGTGGAAGAAGCACTCTGACCTTCGAAGTAATCATAGATGCTATGGCATTTCCCAGGTCCCCAGTGATACTCAGGCACTTCAGCCCTCCTGGACAGACCTAAGTCTTATGATAGGAGACAGAATTTTTGAGCGGCTCAAAGACTACACAGCAACTGTGGTACTGTACAGCATTTACCTGAGCTGCCCCACCATTAGCATTTAGATGGCTGGACCAGTCTTTCTTGATGAAAAAGTTGAACCCTAGACCACCTGTCAAATTTTATTTTTGTTGTTTCAGTCCCTCTTTCCTTTAAAAATATCACAAGCACACAGTAAGGCACAAGGCTAAAGCCTCACTGAGTCAAGACAGGGTCAAGTGGTGAAGTGGGGGCTTTTTCTGATGTCTCCCTTCAGCAGCTTGACAGTGGAGGGCAACACAGAGTATTGCAGGGAATCAAGTTATAATTTGCATGAGCAAATGGGATAAAGTTCCTGTCAGAAACACTAAGGGCAGGTATGGGAATTATAAGAGAGAATTAGGTTGTGAGCTGTAAAACCTGCCTGCAGAGGCACATGGCAGAACAAGGGAGCACATGGCAGCACAGAGAGCCTTGTGTCCACTGGGCCCTGGGGGGAGGAGGTGTCACTCAGCAGACCCCTACAAAGTGTGCTGCTGATGTGGCAACACGGGATAGGTCACGCCACATAAGGAAATACTGTGCCTTGGAAAAGTGTATAAAACCAACTCACTCCTTTGAATAAACGATTCATGCTCCCTGATGGTCTGAGTTCGTGATTCAGTTACTGACAGGCAGGGTTCTTTGGTTTTGGAATCTCAGCTACAGCTTTAACAATGTATTTGCCTAAAGACTTTGTTAAAATACTGCTTTTTAAAAAATACTATTTGTCAAATAGGGAGCAGAAATAAAGAAATTCTCACAGAATGCCTTTCCATGCTTTTATGAGCTCTGTATTACCATTATCTGTTCACGTAATACAGATTGATTTCTTTCCTTATAGACAAGAATGTCAATTTTTATACATATTATGTCCACAATTATACAAGGAATACTTAAAGTAAACACTGTATCTGAACACATTAGAAATTTCTACACTTGTGGCTACATATATTTCTGCTTCTTAGGACTTATTACTTATCATTTTATATCGTTCATAGACCTGAACAAATGTGCATTCTGGGACAAAAGCTGGCATATAGTGTGATGATATCACTTACAAGAATACCATGATTGTATTACTGAAAATACATATGTGCTGTAAAATGCTGTTTTATGCTGATAAATAATTGATTTGAATAAACTTGAAGTTTAAATCCCATTTTTGGTTTTCTGTGACTACAACTGGAGTAGAACTACACAGATGCACACTCACTGGAATGAAATGCATGAATGTGTCTTATTTTTCTTTTTGGAAGAAAATTAGGATTGTTTCCTCTCTGTTGGTGCATAGTTGTACCCCTTACTTCATAAGACTACACTAGCCAGCATATGAGATGACAGATTTCAAGAGCTAGTAGGTTTCTTGGTGCACAGTAATTGAATTTGGTGCCATCAGCTGGAGTCAAGAGTCTCACTTTACCTTACAGAAAATTAATAATGCTTATGATCTTTCATTTTTAGCAAACACATATTGATGTATTTCATGTGTATATCACAATTTCTTTGCCATATGTTGTTCAACACAACAAACTATTCGCATGTGTGTTTCAGTGTCACATTTGAAGTCCTTGCACCTCCCTTTCTCTGTCCGAACTTCTCTCAGCTTAAAACATTTTTCTCTAACTTTCAGGCACTATTAACAAGAAAACAAAGCAGAGTGGGAAAGACATTAATTGGTATAAAAATTTCCATTATTCTCATATGCAATGATTTAATTAGGAGCAAATATTTTATTATGGCAAATTGTCTGAAAGCCTTTTAATCAGATTCAAAATTCCTGGCAAATAGAGTATTCAGAGCAGAAACATTGAACAGTTTTCACAGTCCTTTTTTTTCTCTACTGCTCTGAACCACTTGCTCACCTTCTCCTCCTCCACTCAAGCCTTGCTGCTTTACCTGCTTCTTTCTGATCTCTTTTGTTGATCCTTCCTTGGAGGAGCGAATCTCTACACTACTTTTTACAGTAAAACAAAATTATTATTTAGAATGTCTAGATTGTAAGCTTTCAGCAGTATAAGAATTTATTTTCAGTTAGTCATGGTTTATTAGCTATACACAAGAAATGCATAATTCCTCTGACTGGAAAAAGATAGATTACAGCCAAGTCATTTCCCACCAAATTATCAAACTATGCAATTTGCTGTTTCATGATCAATAGATGGTGTAATTCAAGAAGTGATTTCCTACCTCTCTGGCTCCTGTAATAAAATAATTTTATTACACCAGAATTATATGTATTATCCTCAAACTAACTAGAGCTTCATGTGTTATCTTGGGAAACATACATATTCCTAGTAAATTGGCTGATACTTTAACAGTGTTTTTTTTACAGTTTGGCCTGAGAAAGTTATCTATCTTCAGTGCTCCTAGGAACCTATTATTTTAAGGGAAAATTTGTAATATTTCATTTGATCTGAGCATTTCAATTATTGTTTCCTTTTCTGAAATCAAGAACAAAACAAAATTTATGCAGGAATAAGAAATTAAATTACATTTACAAATGTAGCTTGAACTGAGGCAATGATTCCAATGCCCATTTATTAAACTAATTTCATGTTTAAATATTCAAACAATCTGACAAGGCAGAGACTCATTTCGTACTTAAAGTCCAACACTGCAAAGTAAGAGTTGATATTTACATCTTTGTTGGTTTATGTATATTTTCCTCTGGACACTGTTGTCTCATGGGCCTAACTCACACTCCCTAAATTGCAGGCTTAAAATATATAATATTGAAATAATGATTAAGCATTTACTGATTTAGTAATACATTACTAAGAAAGTAATTACCTAATAATATAATTAAATAATAGGCATCTCACTACTTCTGATTTAGCTGCGTAATTTTGGATAATTATTGCATACAATTACAAAGCTATTATCACTCAAGTATTATGAAACACACAAAACTACTACTGAATTAGAGCTCTATCACCCCCTTTCCTCCCACCACCACTCAGCACATGGCTGCAAGTCCACCCATCTTTACCATACCCCACACCAAGTCTTTCAGACATAGACCTGATGGAAAGCTCCGTGGTTGTCTAGGAGAGCTCCCTCCAGCATCCCAGAAGATGGGCCAATATCTCAGCTTACAAGTCAGCTTCACTGTTTGTAGATATCTGTGCTCCTGGCATCAGAAGTTTCACCCCCTCCTGTGTTCCTTACCTGATATCACTCCTTATTCTAATTTATTCTATTTCCAGAACCACCTTTTTGCCACTCTTGCATCTCCTTTCCTTTGACCAAACTCTTCTTTACGAATCAAAGGTGGACCAGACCTTTTTCTTGAAGGCATATCTGGCTCCTCTTCACTTTTGAGTGTAGTGGACCTATCTTGTACTTGTAAGCCCTTAGATAGTGCAGGATCCTTCCTCTTGGTGCTAGAAGTCACCAGCTTCCATACTTTCACTTCTCCAGAGGCAGCACTTACGTTAGGACTAGGTATGGACACTGTGCACCCTTTTATCTCCTCTTACCTCATCCTTATCTGACAGCAGCAGGCACCCTTAAGTTTCTCAGAGGTTTCACGGCCATTCCTCACCAATCCTGGATCTTGTCCCCAGAAGGCCCAGAAGCTCCCTAAGAAGAGCCCACACAAGCTGTCACACCTGTGGCTGCCTCTGTTAGCTGTGCTCATGAGAGTCCCCATAGCACGAACCACTGAAACCTTGCAGAGAAGCTAAAAGAACACAGAATCCCAACAGCATGGACCAGCTCAGAGAAAAGCAAGCCCCATGAAGCTTTGTAGAAGTAAAATATCAGTTAGATAACTGCACATATCTGGAAAAGCCTAAGCAATCTCTGTATAGGTAAGCTCTGAATCTGGAGGGGAAACATTTGCTGTTATGGTTTTCCATGGCTGATTTCCTAGACCAACCACAGAGCAAATCTGAATTTAAACTCTGAGTATATACTAAATATACTAAATTAAAAAGCTGTTTCTTATGGTCATGTGTTGGCAATCCTATGACAGAGGTGGCAGAAGTAGGGCACAAAAGCCCTTGCTCAAAGACTGACCTATTTATTGTACTGACCTGATGCTTCAGGTTATACCCACTGACACTACAGTCAGTCAGAAATTTTGCACTATGGCATGTGTCTTTCTGACACACTATCCCAAAGACTTTTCTTTGTGGCCTTATATTTTGTTGCATCCCTTGATGGCAAAGTTGTAGTTTGGTACTTTCTACACATGCAGACCTGGAGCTCAACTAGTTATCTGCCCCTCAGGTTGTAAAATTGAAGGTTTTGGAGATACCCAATTAAACTGTGATCACTGAAAGATACAAGAAAGCAGTCATGAGATCAGGCACAGATCTACAAACAATATTGTCTGTAAGACTGAGTGGCCTCAAACGTCAATGTCTTTAAGCTTTGTAATGTTTCTGATTCCCAGTGATTGCGTGTACATTGCTATGTGGAGCACCCTACAGGCTTACAGTCCAAATGATGTTCATCTGCATTGCTGCAGCCCAGGATGTCGCATGGTCTGCAAAGTTTTTAGGCTAAAGGGAAATCCTGGGTGTAGACTATTCTTAAAGTGTCTCTTAGAGCTTACTTGCCCTGTGAACAGGATAAAGTATCTTTCTATCTGACATATTCTTGGGATAGACATGACAGACAATACAGAAACTGCATGTATAGTGCAGGTGAAACATTTTGAGTCAAAATGTCCAGCAGCAGAGTTTTCTTCCATGCTTTTTTGTAGTTCATTCATTAGGATATTTGCACAGATGGGAGAAATTTAAACAATATAGTCTAAAGAATGTAAATATGCTCAGGGCAAACACAAACCTGTGGAGACCTATAAAGGGAAATCACTACATTCTCAGCCTCCATTTTATTCATGTTTTGTTTACTATACAAACACGGAGAGGCAGAGGTGATGAGGCATTTGCTCAGGAATTATTCAGCACCATCTGGCATCTTGAGGTAATTAGTCTGCACTGTATCTCCTTTGGAAACCATAGCAACTCCACAATAACTTAATTGTGTTCTCTGATGATGGCATAATAAATAATGTGTCACTGCTAAAATATACTAATTAATGCATTTTCAACTGCCCAGCTGCTGTATACAAATGTACTGTCTATTATGGGTTTCTTGGTAAGAAGTGTTTGCAAAACAGGAACAGAAAAGGACTCAAAAGAGCATAATTTTGCATGACCTCGCTCCTAGATAAATTCAAGGAGGAAATGGTACACGATTTAATTGATTAAGAGTTGTGGGAATCAGTCAGTCAGTCAACATGGTATATGGGAAATACATCATCTTTGTCAAACAAATCTAATTGCATTTCTTAAGAGCATAGGCTTTGATGATTTAAAATAACTAAGCAGATGTAATCCACACAGCTCTATAAGGTATTTGATATACTGCAACATGACAAAATATGACTAAATAGCAGTACTACACATCATCAATAAGGTGCACACTAAAAAGATCAAGAAGGGGATAACAAATGGGCAAGGGGGATGAGGGGGTTTATGTGGAAGCCAAACCTCAAAATCACGGTTCAACTTTGGGAAATGTAGTTTTTTACATCTAGAAAAAAATGAATACAACCTATTCAGCCAAAAAAAAAAATCAGAAAAGTAGTGAATCTGAAAAATATCTTTGAGTAATACTAGATTCAGAAATTCATCGAGATTTTTGGGGAAAGAATACAGGCTAGAGGGTCCAGCAGCTATAAACCCGGTGTTAGAATATGGCTAACAAAGTTCAGGTGCATGCTTATATGCATTGCATGCTTATTTCCAATGCAGACAAGAGTGAAAGAAATTATTCATGATTGGAGAAAATACTCAAACAGAAAACTGTGGCCATGCTGAAGCCCTGGCCACGGCATTGGCCAGTGTTTTTCTGTCAAGCTAGTGGAGGGAAGTCATACAACTGCAGCAGCACAGTGAAAACAGGACCAGCTGAAAGAGCTACTTGCTCCATGTGTCATCTCTTCCTCGATTACTTCCAGAACAGGCTCATACCTCTGCATAAGGCTGCCCTACATAGTGAGCACAGGCCAGCTTGCTCAAAACTATCCCAGGCATCTCTGACAAGGCCCAGCATCATGTTATTTAGACATGACAATTTTGTGTCCAGCTCAATTCAGACACCATGAAATATGAGAAACTGAAGCCAAATGCTTATTAATGTCCTAAAATCAAGTTGGATACTTTTCAGGAACACCCAAGTGACTGGGTTTAGTCCAGGAGATGGTAGTAATATAATGACCTATGATACAAAGAGGATCTGACAAGAAATGATCACATGGCCCCAATCAGTGAGCACTGACCTATGATTTATTAAAAATATACCGTCACCTCATTCCCAGACTGTGTTTACCACCATTACATTGTCACACTGTGAAAAAACAGCAGGATGATCATCCAGTCCTGGAACAATACAAAATTGGGAAATATTGTGTTTTCATTAAGGCTTGATTTCAATAAAATTTAAAATTTGTCAGTAGAAATCAAATACCTTAATAAAGGAAATTTCTAGGGAGAAAAGTGGAATTTTTCCAACTGAATGTTACTTAGAGTTAACTAAGAGTGCCATTGTCATGCATTAAGAATGTCAACATAGACCTCTCCTTAGTGACAGTCATATTCATTTCGTAGTGATAGGACAAGGAGTAATCGGTACAATTTGAAAGAGAGGAAATTTAGGTTAGATATGAGGAAGAAATTCTTAATTGTTAAGATGATGAGGCACTGGAACAGGTTGCCCAGGGAGGCTGCAGATATTCCACCCCTGGCAGTGTTCAAGGACAGGTTGGATAAGCCCTTGAGCAACCTGGTCTAGTGGGAGGTGTCCCTGTCGACGGCAGTCGGGGTTGGGACTGGATGGTCTTTAAGGTCCCATTCAACCCCTTAACATTCAGTGAATTCTATGATTGCATAAAACACCGGCACAAAATATCATGTTTGTTCTCTTATCCCCCCAGGCCTGTTGGTCATGTGAGCTTTGACCCACCTTTGTTCCCTAACACAAACATGACTGTGTTGATTTTCCAGCTCCTTAAGGAGGAATGTACATTGTGAAATCCAATGCAAGTAAATACACTTGTTTTCAAAGTGGTAACTGAAGTATTTTATAATCTTATTATTACAATACTGAGTCCCATGCTATCTTAGGCCAAAACTGTACCTTGATCCCTCACAACAGATCTAGCTTGTTTTATGGCAGTATAAATGGTGAGTTATAAACAGTTGTAGAACATAATATTGAAGATAATATCACATACAGTAAAAACAAAAAAAGTGTGGTTCAAAAGTATAATTACAGGTTAAAATACATTGATACACTAGGAAAAAATATTGCCAAGCATATACACAGGACTTTCAGACAGAGCAAATAATCACAAGACAATCGTGAATTATGCTTCTATTCATCATGACTCATATTTGACTCATGGTAAGTGAAATTAATTTCAGTCACAGGCATAAGCAGAAATACTTTTTCTATGTGAAACTAAGAGTTGTTTTGACCGGTTATTAGTTCTGCCTCAGACGACCATTCCCAAATATCTGGGGAAAACAAAATCCCACAAGGTGAAATGCTGGTGAGTTCATCCCCATTCCAGCTCACAGAAACACGGGAGTGATTGTGCAGTTTCTTCCCCTTTTTTGCCAGATAATCTTTCCTTCAGAGACAGGTCATAACATCTACTGAGGCTGAATTTAGCCACAGTAGAGTGAAACGTGTGTTGAGGCTTGTCAGGCTGCCCTCCCCCGTGCCGTGCCGTGTCCGCAGCCCGCCCCACGCGGGTATGCATCCCAGGGAACGCTCATGCCGCGGGGCCACTCCAGCACTCTCACCTTCCACCACTTCTGTGTCAGCAGGACACACACAGCAACACCACGGCAACACCTCTCAGGCAAAATTAGCTGCTTGTCACTTACAGGATGACAGGCTTGGGCAAAATTCTATAGCTTTACGTCTACTCCTGTGAAAAGCAGATGATTACGCAATATTTCACGCAATCGAGTCAATAGACATTTGTTAATTTATTTCTGTATTTTCCAATACTGAAAAAGCTAAAGGACTGCTATTACCTTCAGTTGAACCAGTTTCAACCCAGAGCTAAAAGGGACATGCTATAGACCCGTGTAACTGAAGCAGAATTCAATAATGTATGTATTATTTTCCTGATTCTATTGTTTGAGCATACTTCATTGTTCATTTTCAGATATACTGGGAGTTAAGCATAAAAATAACAGTAACTGTGTCTCTGTAATGTGTGGAGTGGGAGGAAAAGGGAGACTTTGAAACAATTTCAGAATTAATAATGGTGTGCTATTCTAGGCACACTGCTATTTTATACTAACTTCACAGAAAACTTTGAAATTGTTTAAATGGTTTTTGTTAGATGAGCAATGCTAACTGCACAAATTATCTTATGTTCTTTGCAGAACAAGGGAAGGGGATTGATCCTTTTCCCTTCCTTTCACCTTCTTTCCCATCTCTCTCCTTTTCTTCCTCCATCCCCACATTTCTGCAACTTGTACTTTCACATGACAGTAAATCTTACCTTCACCACCCCAGTAGCACAAAGCTTTTAGGTAGCAATCTAGCAACCACCATCACAGTCAGCTGGGACTCTGTTCTTTCAAGACATTTATGGATACGTGCCAGAGAGTAAAAGTTAGTTCTAGGTGAAACCCAGCCAGAACAAAGGATCACACCCCTACTAATAAGCCTAAGTGAGATACTTCAGCAGCTTGACTTGACAGCCATCATCAATCTCAATGCAGAAAGCAGTTCAGATCATTTACTGCTTAGGCAGGTTGAGATCTTTCTCCATGATTCTAGTTAATCCTCAGAATCACTTAGGTAAACTCAGCGTCATTTCCAAGAATAGATGGATAGATGCTGGTTTTCCTGCCTCAGATGTTTTAACATCAAAAAGGAAAAATGTTCTGGGCTGATTAAGGTAGTGGTGCTCTAACAAACACAACATCTCATCTGGATCTGCAAGGAAAGAGTGCAGTGCCAGGAATTTTCATGGCTTTCACTGTGAGGACTCTCGCACTTCATGAGACAGCCTTGGCTCACCAGCTCTCTCAAAGAACCTGCTACCCTTGCTCTTATCCTCCTGCCTTCCACAAGTTAACATCTGCTAGCATGAGTTAATGCCATTTAGCAATACCTGACATTCTCTAAAGGAGAACTACCTTCCTGAAAGGTTTCAGCCTGACACCCCAGGCAGTCTGCAGAGGTCTGCCTGAGGACAGAGCTGTCACTCACCTGCTCCCATTCTCCCAGATGTCAGTCCTGCATTCTGCTTCCTGAGGTCCTGCCACAGCCTCCCTAGGAACAGAGCATCTGTCACAGGCTACTTGGGCAGCAGCATGTCCTCGCCCCACAGTCCTACAGAGGGGTTGTTCTGAGCTGTGCACCAGCCTGTACAATCTGCTGCATTGCCTTGATGTAGAGCAATGGGTCAGTTCTGCCAGACGACATTGCAGGGCTTCCTTCTCATCTTTGTTTTTCCTAGACTAAAATCTCAAGCAATTTTCAGAGCCCCATTAGGCAAGATATTTCAGAAAACACTGAAAACCTACATAATACGATTATTGTAAATTTGTCTTTCATCGGGGAAGTCTACGAATAATTACTTCTAATTAAGTAGCTGATCGATGCAGTAAACCATTCATCAGTGCTTTAGTCCTGCATTACAGACTGTAATATTTTTTCTGTTCGTGCAAATGCTGAGCAAGAAAGTGTAATCAATGAAAACATTATTAAAATTTTGTGTCACTGCTAGGAAACAAATTGAAATTTTTTTTTCTTGGTTTTGTTTTCCTTATTTGATCTTGCAGTATTAGGCAGTAGTTGTCCATTGGCGAATGACTCATTCTGACTACAGCCCTATTTGAAAAACAGGAGTGAAGCAATAAGTACAACAGGAAGAATAAGGAAAAGAAGAAAGATGGGCTACATACAGAAAGTCATTGACTTTATTAGGAAAACTTAGGAGGAAGTTTTTTCTAGAAAGTGCTGAGCCAAAGATAATAGACACAGAAAACTTATTTTAGAGAGCTTTACATTCTGTGGACTGTCATTACACCTACCACATATAACACAAACTTGCAGATTTATAAAGTTGGCATGTTATGCCTTATTCTGGGATCAGATACTCCTGAACTGTTTAGGGGGTATCTGATGGCAAAATCAGTGTAACAAATATGGTTGTGATTACATGTAGAACAATAATACAAGAAACTATAAATATTGGCATACAATTCATATTAACTCAAAGACTGAATATTCATATAGAAATGGACAAAGTTCTTCTTGGACCCAAGTGCTCACACGCTGCACAAGAAAGGGAACCAGAGCACACAAAGACTTCTGGCAATACTACAGGCATGAAAATAATGCATGGAGAAGCAGTGGCTGGGTCATTATTTGTTTGATAAATGCTGAGCCTTCAGACAATCTGGCTTAAAATTTAGGAGGTAAAATGCTGTTAAAGTTTTTGCCATGGACTTGTGAATTTTCATGTTTTCATGTTCCAAATTTTACTTGGGGTTTTTTTCCCAGAAGCAGAATTATAATCTTATTAATACAAGGAAAGTGTATGTAGAATAAACCCAGGAAGGAAATATTTATTGAGATTCTCCAAATATATGTTGAGATGCCATATAAAGCCATGACAGACAGAAGCTTTTGCAGTATCTTAGATATTAAGAATTCAGTTACAAATCCAGGTCTTAATATGCTTGGGATATGAAATAATAAAAGCAGGTTTTCACTGTTACTTGCACAGTGAGTAAAACAGAGAACATGTAAGTCAGACTATATACTATACTTCTTAGAGAAAAATCATAATTACAAAAGGCAATAGCGGCAAATGTAAGAAGTAATTTTTAAAATGCATCAAGAATATTAAGGATCATTCAAAAGAATTTAAATTCACAAGTTCGTGAAGAAGAAACATGTAGAAATCAACTGTTTGCCCAGAAACAAAAAGCAAAAACAAAAACAAAGTGGTAATGCAACAACAGTAGTTCCTGAAAAAAAATCCTATTTTTTATGAAGTTTCAAATTTTTATCATAACAACAATTATAGTAATTTGAGTAGATGCCTACCAAGAAACCAGAGGGGGAAAAAAGGGGAAGGGAAGCAAAACAAAAAACAAAAATCAAAACCAAACAAACAAAAAACCCAAACCAAAATAAAAACAAGCAAAAAAACCCAAACCAAAACAAAAACAAAAAGATAGAGCAAACTTGTAAAAAAAAGTCTGAGACTTATGACAGTGTTCCTCCAACAGTATATCTGCCTATTCCATACTTTCACAGCATTCCAGTAGCCACTACCATAGGAGATACTGAACACCCCACAGTTATTTTTTTCACTACTGTGAATTGACAGAAACATAGCTTTTTATGTGAAGCAGAAACTAAACATCTTGATAGCATGCAAGTGCCTACTTGTTCCGACCTGTAAGTACAAGCATAATGTTGGTCATTATGGGGAGTCCCTCTGACTCTAAGAAAGCAAATCAAATTTAATCTGTCATTGTAGAATAAAGGCCGCAAGTTGTCACTGATGTAGAAGAAAAAAATATTTATATGGCAAGTGGAAGAAATGATAAATTGTACCACACAGTTCTGTGGCATGAGATTGCAAGAAATATTGCACATTTCTTTCCTTCCCTTTCTTTGAGTATATACTTTGCCAGCTGTAGTTATAGACAAATACCAACTTGGAGACAGGTTTTTTAGTTTCAAATATATTCACACATCTCTGAAGCTATCAGTCATCTGCAATCCCTGGGCATGGCTCTAGGTGGAACTATCTTATTTTTATTCATCTTGACCAAAAAAAATAAAAACAGCAATAACAACATGCTTTCAGTAATATGAATAAAAGTATCAAAGTCCATGTATTCCTCAATGTTTTCTTGACTGTAAAACAATCTATCTCCCAAGAAGTAGGAAGTAAGTCAGGGAAAATGGATAAAATAGTGTTCTAATTATTTTCTCTGATTACTTCATAAAAACAGTTTTGCCTGTTTTAAGGCCAGGTGGAATGATCCAGAAAGAGGAGATAACAAAGCTCTGAGCCAAATCCATGGCAATCAATGGAATGCATCTCACTTATTCAATGAATATTACAGTGTATTGAATATTACATTTAATATTCAGTGTATATTAAATTCCATCATCTTCAACACAAACCAGATTAATCCTACTTTAGTTCTCTTGCCCTCAGCTAACTGGCTCAAATGTATCATTTTTCCCTTGAGCAGTTCCACTGTAGGGTTTTTTTAAATGTCTCCATTAAGAGAAGGCAGAATAACATCAGTATGACAGAGCTGGAGGGGCTGCATGTGCCCTATGGGTTTCAGTCAGATCATGTGCTTGTCACCCAGCCATGGAGAGAAGTCCCCCACTGATGAAAGCCCAGTGAGCTGCAATCTGCCTGGCAGCCTGCAAAGAGCCTTTCCCTCATCAGCAGGTGTTTTATAAATGGCTTAAAAGGAACACAAAAATCCCATGAGTATTCAGAAGTACACTAAGGTTTCCAGAGGATATGGAAAGAGACCCACATGAGACAACTCTTACTGCTGGAGGAGACACAGAGGAAGGTCTAGCAGACAAATGAATAAAAACTTATCCATACCTGCAGTTACAAAAATAAGGTGCTTAAGAGATGAGCAAATGAAGACAGGACCCACCACAACACTGGGCAGTGAGTCAGCCATGGCACAGTCTCCTTCTTGTTTTAACAGTAAGATGGACCCCCGCTTTTGGCAAGCCAACCCCATTACCACAAGGTTCGTGAATCACTTCTAATGCAAAGCTCTCTGACAATTTTTATATGATAGTCAGTGTTCCACTGGCAGAGCTGGCTGACTGCATAATGGAAACTGGTGTAAAGAGGCCACCTCTGGTTTTATAAGCAAGACCTTTATAGATTGCAAAGGTTGTCATGCTTGTCAAAACTTCTCACTACATGTCGTTCAATATTTATTCAGCTCCATGAGTCCACAAGTGACTGAGTATCTTTTCTGGGTTTAATTCATATTCTATGTATTGAAACAGCCAATTTAAAGTTTAAAATGTGTCTCTTAGTGACAAGTTCTAAATCCCATCTTCAGGCAAACAACAATTTGTAATTCCTGTTTACCACTTTCACATTTTAAGCCAGTCACATTTAATTAAAACTGCAGAAGTAGGCTATTTGTTGTAAATCCTAGTACAGTGAATACATCAACACCACTGTAAGAAATAAATAACTCAGTGCTACTTTTACTTAACCAAGTTTCCAAGCACATCATGCATGATCACTTTACCTTAATCTTTGAACTCCTCCAGAGATTAAAAGAATGCTTCAGGATTCTTGCAGTCAGGAGAAAGAAATACAGTAGTGACACACATGAGAAAACGTTTCATTCCTTCTGCAGTCAAATTTACAGGATAATAATACAGTAGATTTTGAACATGCAAGTTCGAAAATGAATGCATTTCAGATGCACTAAGAACAGGGGCTCCATTATCTCTATTGTATAATAGCAGCTAGATTATCTTTATTGTGTAAGAGCAAAAGACACTCTATAAAATGAGTCCAGGTATTTACAGCGTAGGTTTATAACCCACTCTTCTTTATACTAGAGCATTATTATACCTCCCAAATGTTTCTATACTGAAAGAGTGGCTACTTCCTTGCAAAGTGAAATTGATTTAGTATTTCATAAAAGAGAAAAAAAAAATCAATTTTTTTGAAACTGCTTTTTTGAAACCTTATAAGGGGCTGTATCAAGTCAAGGGACAAAAAGCCCTTCTAACCTGATATTCAGGCTCAAGCAGTGACCAATAATGGAAGCCTAGGGATGCCATTCTTTACTTTTCAAATTCCCAGAAAAACTAAAAAAAAAAATTATTTATGTTTTGAGAATTTATTTCACTGTGTTTCCCAACTGCTATGACTAAATAAAGTTTTAAATAAGAGATATGAAAAATTTTGTGTGCAAATCATCCATTTATAGTAAATACTCCCCATAAATTCTTTTATCCAAAACCACAAAATGTTTTGGAATACCATTAATGTAAAGCTAGCTGAGTTAGTCTCTTACTACATTACCTATTTTCATATTTATGGAAAAAACTTACCAAAGACCAGATTATATGGGGTGTATATTTAATAACTCTGCTTGTCAGTCCAAAGTGCTCTGTGTCATTTACCCCTAAAAGAATTCACAGAAATTGCAGATTTCTATTTATGAAACGTTTAACACAATGTAGATACCTGCTTCTCACAGAAATCACAGGATTTCTGTATATGTCCAACTTAAATCTATTTCTTCCATACCTCCAGCTAAACTTCATTACAAAACTGACACTTGACAATGAGGTAATACCCTAAGTTGCCCAACAGGACAGCAAACAAGCTTAGGCTCTTCCGAGAAAAGTGACAAAAGCAAACGTTCTGGGATGGGGTTTTTTGTTTGGTTTATTTTTTGTTTTGGGTTGGTTGGTTGGTTTTGGGGTTTTTTTTCCAAATTCAAAGTAGAGTTCTAAGTCCTTTGAATTCTTCAAAACTGACACATTTGGCTACTACTGAAAATAAGATGACGATGCAATAAACAGCAGCTGCCTGGAGATGAGAGCATTAAGACATGTCCCAGATGAGTGTATTTCCTAAAGTTGTTGATTTAGCCACAATAAAAATGAAAGCTCAATAACCATAGTTTGAACAAAAGAAAGTTTTGTACCAGGGTCACTTGGTCATGTCCACATAGAACCAGTGATTGCTATACCATTTCTTGGTATATAATTTTAGGTTTGAAAAGTAGGTAACAGAAAGGTAGTTACAAAAAATATTTGCACTGTGACCTCAAACAGAATGAGATTTCAGATTTAATTTTAAAAGTGTGATATCTGTAGTGTCTGATCTGCTTTCATTCTTGTCATGAGACCTTAGTGCCTGAAATCATTGCATGTGTTCCCTCTACTGAAGTGAAAATAAACAAGGTGAAGAGGGAAGTGATGAGTGCCTGTTGAACTACAAGAAATTTGCAAGCAACTGTTCACAGAGAAAGAGGATCTTCCACACAGAAGCTCAAAGTGAAAGACAATTCTCCATCTGGAATACTTATTTGATCTTGTTCTCCTGCTACTATTTGGAGAATGTTCTGGAGATGAGTATTGAGTTCAAAATTAATTGGGGCAATGATCATTTTTTCAAGCCATTGATGTAAAGCTTCTTCTTGCCACCAAATTAATGACAACCTTCTATAGTAATAATCAAAGGAAGAAAGGACAACTCAAAGTCCCAAATTTAGACAAAAGATTACTTCTCACAGTAATAACTCACCAGTTCCCTAACCACTGCTTCCGCCAGTGAGTACTATGGAGAGGGATCTACAGGATTTTCTCCAAGTATGGGAGGAAGTCCTCTAGTCAGGACTTCCTAAGCATCCAACTTCCTGTCCTTTCTGCTGCACTTCATCTAGTCATTGGACTACAAAAACTTGGTTTCTAAGCATTAATAAAAGTTCTTAAGTTTAGAGTGGGACACATTGCAAAACTGCAACAACATCCTCTTGCAGCCAATATATACATTTAATCTCTTTTTTTATAGCATGTAGTCCATGAAAGATTAATAGCGCTTTGAGGCTGGCTTTGTGGTCTACCAACAGCTTTATTGCTCATTTTTCACCTAAGCTCTGTATTCAACCTCCTTTTAAAAGCTCAAGGGAAGTGAAGTGCCATATTAAAAATCAACTTATTCAGACACAATGATCTATGAAGGCACCAGAACTGGCTATAGGCTGTGTATATATTGCATTTTGGTAGGATCACACAACTTTCTGCCAGTTCCCCAGGCATAGGGATGCTCTTCCACCACTCCAGCTGCATTTTCACTCAAGGTGCCTCAGTTGTGTCCATACCACACTTTTGCAAGGAGACACACAAGGTTTGCACACCTTTGTTTACCTTGTCCTTCATGCATTTTTGGCAAGATGGGCACCTGCTAAACCAGGGCTGAGGTCCTACCTGAACAAAATGAAAGCCTATCCCTGGGTTTTCAATTGCTTCATGGCTTCAAGATCCTGCCTTTCAGGCTATCAAAGCAAAAACAGAGGCACAGGTCTCATGCAAGACATGAGACTACATGAACACGGTGGCTACCCTAGAAAGCATCTCAGCTCACTTTTTCTCTCTAAGGCCAGTGTCCTAGAGCAGCGAATACTGCCAGCAGTACTGTTTATAGCTTTGCTTTTAAAGCATGGTTGCTCTGCTCATAGATGTGCCAGGAAATGTCCTCCATGAAGGCTCCCTATTTATTCTAAAAATGCACATACACAAGGAAAAGGAAAGTACTTTATAGCAAGTAGCATGAACAACATAGAAATGGACGGAGATGTGCCTTAGAACAAGGCAGGCTTTGTAAGATCACATCATCCAGCACTTGCACCTTGTAAAGTTCATTAATATGTCTCTTATGAAACCTGAAAATGGCACTGATTTGGTGCCATTCTTCTAAAGATTATGCAAAGACTAAAGGTCGATCAGCCCTAATTGAGTAAGCTCAATCTTCCTTCAGGTTTAAAAGCCACAGTAGATAAATTCATGTACCAAGGTAGGTAGCATGAAAATGTCTGCTTCTTACTTTTATGGACATTCATTTGGACTTTAATGTTACCAGGAGAATAAGAGAATAACTTACTAAACATACCAGAGGACCAATGCCTGTCAGAGTCTTAAATTTACATCTGCTGTTGCCATCAATAATCTTTCACCAATTCATCAGTTCTGTTCTATGTTAAAAAAATACTACGCTGATGTTTTAACTAAATTACCAACTTCACTAAATCTCTTTTCGGTTCCAGTTTTCACCTGGCATTCATTTCACAGGGCATCTCTCAGCATTACAAGTCAGGTACATTTCCTTCGCTGAATTACCTGTCTCACTGAAAGCTGCTGCTCTCCCCCTCCTTTTATTAAAAAAAAAAAAAAAGCCACCACCATAAAATATCAACCTTGCTTCAGGCCAAATAAGCATCGTGCTTGTCTCTAGCCCTACTTTCAGTATTACCATCTTCTTAGATCACTTTGCTAACTACCTCACTTCAGTGGCTCCCTGACTGCCTCCTTGCAGCTCAGCTGGGGTAATCTAGTATCACCTTCTATTGGGCCTCAAGGCTGATTTTGATATTCTCACTTGCTCTTCTTCACCATCTACAGACATGCTGGAAGAAAACTGTAGAAGCCTAACTATTGCACAGGAGATAGAAGCTGTAGAAGAGCATCGGCAAATGGAAACGATAATTTAAAAAACAAAACAGAACAGTTGGATAGTCTGCAAGAATGTGTTTTGTGTGAAAAGCACAGCAAGTTTCTCTCGTATGTTTTTCAGTTGGTCAACTTAATATCTTTACCTAGCAGGAGGTCACCTTAGAGTGGGAATTAAAGTCATTCTCCAGATGATTTCTTCCCCTGTTACAACATTGTTTTAGTGGTTTCATGAGCAGTGAATCTTCTCTGTCTTGCCATGTATACAGATCCTTATCTTGTCTTTCCTCATCCCTGTGGCTTTTTCCAACCAGCATCAACTCTGCCATTTTATGATAAACATTCTTTCTTTTCTTAGACTCTCACATTAGCAGATTTCATTTAAGGCCAACAAGAGAGAAACTACCCAATAGAAAAGACTAGTCAAGGGTGAAATGGGTGGAAGAAAAAGAAGAGGATCAACTAAGACTGCAGAAATTATTAGTCAAAGAAAGACGTTAAGGAGAAAATGGTTCAGATTAAGGAAAATAAGAAAAAAAAAGTAAAGAGAAAAAAAAAACAACCTAAAAAAAGAAAACTCCTCAGCAAAGTTAAGACAGATGATGAGAATCAACTTACATCCCCAAAAGCTCACACACATATGCTAACATGACTCTTCTGGGAACAGCATGGGAGTTGTGTGAGAAAAATATTTTGCCGCAAAAAGATCTTAGGATGACAGCAGGTCAGTGGCAAAACCACAATGATAATTTGCTCAAAAGGTGACAAGTCCTAGAAAAACAAGTGAGATAATCCTGCTTTATTTAGACAAACAAAGCTTATGGTTCACTATATGAAATATAGAACCAATGGGTCAGAGCTCAACATTAAATTCTCTATCTGTAAGTACTATGCCAACAAATGGAAAAGCAGACCTGAGGAAAGAAGATAGAGAATGAATTATACATAAGCATTTCTGCAATATTACAAGCATTTTTAAAAAGTATAGGAGTGAATATGCAAACAGCTTCTTTCTGTGTGGCAAGGTCTACTTAACAGCTTGGTATAACTGAAACCCTGCCTATTGCTCCTCAGTATCTGCAGGGCGTGTGCAGAGACTGGAGACCAGCTCTTGGGAAGAGACAAGCTACACCATGGAAGAGTAAATGCAAGTATGAGATTGCTGGGAAGGATCCCTGAAACACTGTCACATTTCTCTTCCCCATAGGCAGTATCCTGGAAGTGCATTACTGAAATCTTCAAAAGGCAGGATTTGGGAACATATATATATACACATACACACACACGCACCAGCAGCACACATATATTTACATATATTGTAAACGATCACCATTACCAAACACGGACCATGGACCATGGAGTTACCCAGGTAGTGGAGATCTTCACAAATTTGAAATCAGTGGAAGGTCTGTACGAAGAGATACTTACAGTAACAGGGATGGAAGAGAAAGATTTGTAGGGCTAGGTGTCTCCAGGTAAGTAATCGATTTCATGTACCTAAGTTTAGGGACATTTTCCCACTTGAAACAATACCCTTTTGTTTACTTCTGTGCTCCTACCTAGCATGTACCTAATACGTCTTACTTTCAAGCATCTTTCAGAAATTACCAGGCTATGTATACTGGGCAAAGAATGCAAAGTGACTCCCACCAAGCAATGACACAGAAAACATGGGAACTGCAACCATAGATATTTTTAAAAGAACATATGCTCTGCAGGTGTGTGGGCCTTCACCACGAAACACAGTATTTTTACTGGAATCTCTTCCCTTTCATGTGAACACACCCTACTGAGAGAAACGGCCATGTTGTATTACATATAGCTACAGTAAAAAGGACAGACAAGATCAATATCTCCGGCGTAAATTATGCATATTTTTGGTTAGACTTTAATCTGTTCCATTTAAATTCATGACTCATTTCTTATGTGTAGCTGAGATTTAAGGAACTACATTTAAATTAAAGACTGTGAAATTACAATATTTTGACAAATCAAAATGGTTAGTGTTCAAAGTTTTCTACTTCAATAGCACCATAGATTTTTAATATGCTAAAATTAGTCTCCAAGTATTATTAGAAATTAGTCAGTGGTTTTAATGAACTGGTCTTGTCCCCATTAAACAAAAGAGACAAATTTAAGCAGAAATTTACATCAAATAGGCAACTCTAAAACCCTTACTGTAGGTTTCATTTTCAATCAACTTTTTTAAAATTGCAGCCTGATGGCCTGGATTGAGCCGTCCCCAGTAGATCTTCCAGCTACACCTACACTTCCATAGCATTATATCCCTCTCTTTCTCACTTACCTCAGACCTGGACAGCATTTGTCAATTCCACCCCAAATATGAACTACCTTAGATGTTTATTCCTATGATAGTGTGTATATAGGCAGATCTACCCTATAATTTCACTTCTGTAGTGCTGTCTCCAAGCCAGAATCATGGTCCCAGTGCCCACATTACGCTAGATGACAGACACACATAATTATGTCTTATTCCCAGTATCTGAAAACCCACAGACTGTCCACTCCCAAGTAGGACTGCAGATACTGGTTTCCAGGATGGTTTATTTCCATGACAGACAAAAGTGGGGTTGATAGAGACAGGCCAGCAAACCATCTCTTCTGTGAGCAAGCTGAGCCTTCTGGAAGACTAGGTTTTGGAGACCTTAACTCTGACATGGCAGAAGAAGGAGTGCAACCTCCTGGCTGCATGCTCCCATATGGATCCCAAGAGGCTTGTGAAAAAATACTTCAGTGATAGCTGATATGATCAGTAAACACCACTCCAGAAAGATATTCACCATTAAAGAAAAACCCCAGCCATTAGCTTGTACCTGCATCTGGTGACAGTAGATGGATGGGTTGCATGGCAGTTTCCACTTGAAGTCCAGGAAGTTGGGATATGCTGATTGTTTTATTTTCTCACCCATACAGCTTTGCAAAAGACCTCCAGATATTCAAGACAAAGATTTTGTCTCTAGTTTTGACCCCACTCTCTATGTGCCTAAAGGTGCTGGAAAATTGATAAACCTATAATGCAGGAGTTGCAAAGTCAGGAGATACAGATGCTGGTCCAGCAGAGAAGGGAGCTGACTCAGCAGGCCTGGCACCAGTAACAGAGATATTAGATTAATCTAGAGCCAGAAGTGGGAAATAGTTCTTTCTCAGCAGCCACCCTGCAACAGTAGTTTCTAGTTTATGAGCCCTGAGGGAGAGCTGGATGGACAGCAGCTGCGAGAGTTTCCATCAGGAGTATTCGGTCTGATCCTGAGACTTCCCTTACTTTTTGCCATTTACAGTGAAAGCTAAATGACATAAATTCTGGGCAAACCTAGCTGGCTCAGGGGGAAGTGGGGCTAGAATGACCTCTCTGGCAAATCCTTCAGCTCTCAGGCTCCAAGAAAGAACCTGAATGAGACTGGAAACTCCTCTAGGGCAGGTGAGTGAGCAGGATTCAGCTGAGCATCCAGCTAGTAGTTGGGCTTTGGAACACTAAAGTTCTCAAGGTATATTCCTAAACGTTCCTGGGAGGTGCTGGGGTTAATAGTGGATGTTGTGTGTCTCTTCTGATGAGTACTGTACAGGGGAAAAGGAGGCACCTTTTTTTGGTTTGTATTTTTCTGTCCTGCAGAAAATAAGCTTTATTTCTTGTTTTCATCAAGGCACCACCAGCTTGGATGGCAGGCTCAGCTCCTCCTCCTCAGAGGCCACTCTGCATCCCACCCACTATGAACACCTTTCCATGAACACCCAATACACTTGGGCTTGACCAGCTCAAAGAATGGCCCCAGACACAGTTACAGCTCCCCCATTGGCAAGTTATTTGTCAAAATTATGTTCTATATAGGACTTCAGAGAAGTCAGCACTTAAAGCATGGAAAAGACATGGATAAACTAATTTTCAGAGTTTTCAAAAGTATCTGTTCATGGAATATGTGACAGGATATAATGCCTACCTAATATTATAGGGTGAAAAGTGTTTTGCTTCCACAGACAGTCTACGCGTGAATATTGAAAAGACCAGAGGAGGACAGTCTTAGGAAACAAACTAAGAGAACTCCCAGCACTTCATAAAAGTCTGCATGGTAGATCAGAGAAGTGAGATTAATAGGATGTAACGGGATCTTCGGAGGAATGCCTGCATCTAAGGAGATACCTGTAGCACTGTTTTCACTGAATACAGTGAGATCTCTGTTTTGTACCTTCAGTGGCTGCCTGGAGACAACACTTACAGATATTTTTCTCATGCCTTCAAATAACCCACACAAAGTTTCTCTCAGGCAGGCAGAGAAACCCTTGTCATTGTGACCACAGAGGCTGCTATGCAAAACATCTCAAGTTAAAATTGTGCTGTAGAACATTACTTCATAGTCTAGACTTACCACTTCTGCAACAATTTAATCGTGGTTACGTAAGCTACATAAAACTCTTCACTATAAGAAGATAAGCCTTACCAGAGTTTTGCAAGGAAGCATATTAGCATATACTGATGGGTGGAAAAAAAGAACAAACCAACATTTAGTTTCCATAGCAATCGAAAAACTGTGACTAGTTTTCAAGGTCTTTGCTTTCTTTCTTTTATTGTTATTGCTGGTCGTAAAATATCTGAAGGAAGAACAGCTAAAGTGCCTCTACTCTAGAAGGAGATACAATAATCCATCATTCAAAGTACATCATCCATCAAGGATTAGTTTCCAGGAGTCTGGCTTAGTGTTGCTTGAAAAATTACTTTTAAGCAGTCCACAGGTGGGAATGGACACATAGAGGAAGAAGAGCAAGACAAATGCCAATCTTCCTCCAACCAGCAGCACTGAAGCAGTAACATTAGATTGCCAGTTAAATATCATCTCCAAATTGAAATGTCCTCAGGACTCATTTTATTGTTGTAGTGGGTTCAGTTTGTTCCCGGGTGGAAACACCAATTTGGTGTAGTGGTTTAGTCCAAAATACTCATTACTATTTACCTTCTGTGAGATAAGAATTATGAGAAAGCAAAGCAGGCACAAAACTTGAAAGAATATAAAGAAGTTTATTAACAGACCTAAAAGAAGAAAAGGAAAAAAAAAAAAAATTCATACCACACTTTCAGAACATTTCTCCTCCCCCCACCTTTCCCCCTTCTCTCACTGTAAAAAGACAACCTTTGAGATATTCAGTCTGTTTACCACTTCCATAATAACCTTGTTCAGTTCACTTAAGGAGAGGAGTCTCTCTTGCTCATGCTATAGAGACATCTCCACAAGAGATTCTCTCATGACTTCAGTATCACGAGCCAGCCGCCCAGGTTGGTTCTCTGCTCGCATGTGAGAGTCCCTTCCCCTGACTTGCAGCTTTTCCCACAACTGCTTTCGAGGGTCCAATCTTGAGTTACTGGGGTACCATTTTAAGGTTGAGCTGTTCAGAAACAAAAGTTCTCTTCACTCATCTCTGGGAGCATTTCATCTCTAAGAATAGAGGCCCTTCCCTTTTCCTGGGAGAAAAGGGTCCTCATCATCTTCATCTCTAGGGCTATCTCTGGGAGTATCTCTAGGAACAGAGGTCTTCTCCTTCCAATTCGAGCAAGAGTCCTCACCGCTTCCATCTCTCCCTGTTCAAATTTCTCCTCAAATTACATCTTCTCCAGCATTTGCTTATTCCAGCACAGGTGCTTTTGCTCACAAGTACAAGTTGAACACTCTGTCCCCCATGCTTTCATGAAATGACAATGGGTACTCTGATATATCATAGTCCATCACCACCATAGCTTTACAACAGAATTTCAGCTTTAAGCATCTCCTCTTTCTCCTCCCTCAGGATTTGAGCTCTTCTTTCTTTACTTAACGTCTGCAGCTCTTCACAGCACTAAAAGGGTTAATCTCACCCGGGCCTTGCAGCTGGAATTTCGCTTATCGCTGTTGGTCACATGATCTTTGCCGGGCAGCAGGGCAGGTTCAGCTGAATCTTCGGCCGCACTGGAGGGGGGGTGGGGGGCCAGGCTGCTCCGTCTGCACGTAGCAGGGCTGGGGGCTGTGGGTGGAAGAGGGCCCATCAGCTCCAGGATGGCTGTGGCCCAGCCCAGCCTGGCCCGAGCAGGTTCTGGCCCGGACCTGGCAGGGCCCAGCAGGGCCCGCTGGGCCCTATATGGGCCCAGCCCAGTTACCTGTCCCCTGGCCAGAAGCAAGAGAGAGAGCTTTGCCCAGCATTTGTCTATTCTTAAGTGTGGATCACAGAGGCAGTCAAAATTTTAAGTGGCTTAAAAAGTTGCCAATATTCAAACTAGCCAGTTGATAGATTCTGTCAGGTCATAGAGGAAGCTGTCAGAACCTCTTTGCAAAAGACTCATTTCCGGGGCTATGCTTGCTAACCCATGACAATTGTACAGATCAATTACACAGAGTCTCCTCCAGTCAATGTTAAAAAAAATCCACCTTGAAATTTATCTGACACTCTTTCAGCTGTGTTTGCTGAAAGTGGCATGGGACCTTTCATCCCCTGTGTGCTGGTATGCAGGGAAGATTGATCAGCCCAGGAAAGGTGAAGCAATACAGCTGCAGAGGAGCATCTCCCACACTCTCCACCAAGCAGGGAAGCCTTGCTCTTATTCTCCCATTAGGACTCCTGCATCAGTCCAGCTGTTGTATGAAATCGGTAAATTCCTGAGACTTCTGTTGCTACCTGGCGTCTCTGAGACCTGTTTTTGGGACAGCCAGCCTTATGTCACTGGAAAAGGTTTAGGGAGTCCCAGGTAATTTCTAGATAGTCCCAATCATTTTTCAGGGTGTTCTTATGAGTATGCAACCTACCAGAAGAACAAGAGGCAGTACTAGACAAGACCAGCTGTATTTCTTCTCATTGTTGCTGCTATTGTTACAGCTTTTAACTGCATATGGGTTTTGTGATGGAATTGGCTTCCATCTCTCTTCACCACTATCAAACAGTGAAGAGTAAAAAGCATTCACTCTTAAAGCAATGCACTACTAGTTCTACTCTTACGCACATTTAGTACACTTAACCTACTTAGTCTGACATAGCAAAGACTCAAATGCCTGGTAGAGGGCAAGATGGCAGTTCCGCTTCAGTCTCAAGTCAGCAAACAAGTATCATTTTCCTAACTGTGAGTACTTTGGGGGAGGGAAACAGGTGTTCTGGGATAAAACTCCCCTCTAAAAAAGGAGAAAGGCTGAGCTGATACAATGGAGTAGATTACAAATTGTATTTGTCTGACTAAAAGGTGGGAGAGACTATTTGCCACTTGGTCTTTAAAGAAGGCCACTTTTACTTAAGGCTTGGCCATGACAGTTTATGTGTTTAAACTCTGAAATACTTGTGTAAGACATTTGGAAGAATTTGTGTATCTGTAAAACATTAGAATTTTCTTTTTGGTTTAAACTAATAGGATAGTCATTTTTTCATATCAGGAACTGATGAATTTTAGGTCCATTATGCTACATCAGTATCTTCTAAGCCTAAGCTTGTGCAGGTCATTGGTATGTTTTTTCTTGTCTTCTTGGGAATTGTCTGTCTTTGTCTACTTTCTCCCATTTTCATTTAAGCATTTTACATTGTTTCTCTGGCTGTTTTAAAATGGCACATAATTACTTACGGTCTAAGACCCAGCAGAACACTCAATCACTTACTAATGTATGAGCATTACACGTTTACTAGAGGGTAATAAAAAATCCAAAAATGTCACCTGGATAATTGCTTAATAATACTCATGCATTCATTGTGCTACATCCTGCCACAGATGCTGAAAAAATGGAACACAGATGAATAGCTGTAGGCAACTTTCAGAGAAAAACTTCAACCCCCTTGTTGAAGTCTTCCTGTCCTCTGAGTTTGCCCCGTGAGCTCAGTGTGCACAGGAAAGCTGGATATACACAGCACTAGACAAAGCTGGTGATATCACCTATTGTTAGTCTCCTGACAATTTCCATTGAAGGATCCTATTTTGGTTGTCTCTGCCTAACTATTTGGACTAAAATTTTCTATGCCAGGTTCTCTGCCTGAGGCTGAGTTTTATTGGAAGCATTGCAGGGAAAAAATACTCTGCTGTGTCAGAGAGCAGAGTTGATGGAGGAGGGGAATACATTGCTTTTTCCACATTACCAAAACAGTTTAATAAACTAAACAGGAATCTGCTTACCACTGTTTTTCCCAGCCCTTGCAAGGTGCTGCAGCTGATCAAGTGGCTGGATCTGTGTGACTATGGAAAAAAACACCTGGATTATGAGTTGCAGTGGAACAGATGTGTTTGAGTAAAACAGTTTTCAAAACTCCATTTTTGTTTCAGTGGGATTTTCCCAGCTAGAAAAAGAGGCTAGCTCTAACCATTTAGAGAGAAATTAGTATCTCAAAGCAGATAAGGACAAGACAGTATTGGGATGAGACAGAAAGAATATGCACTTGAGAGAGGGAAGGAGAAAGGGAAAAAGGGAGAAAGTGAGGGAGAAGGCGAAGGGGAAGTGAGGAACACAGCCTTGGGCTTGCACCATACAGCACTCTCTGTTTCAGACCCTGATGGTTCCCTACCCTTTCCCTACCCTTTCCCTGCTAGCAGAAGCTCATATTGTCCTCATCATATGGCTGCTCTGAGAACAGAATGACAAGCTGTCATCTCACCCAGTGAAGGAGATTTGTGTATTGAAACTAAAATACTCAATACTGTTGATTGGCCCTGCCATGTTAATATAGTCAATATGATTCTTTTACAGCAGCATTGGTTTCCTTAGTTCTTGGAGGGATTAGACCTAAAAAATACGCAGGAAAAAACATAAAGATAAATTGCAAAGTCAGTTATATAAAACTAGATTAAAGATTGATTCTGTATTTCTCATCACATGTCACATGGGACTGATCCATTTAATTTCTCACAGCAGTTAGCTGCCAAATTCTGCTTACATGCTTGGAGCAGAGACAAACAGCGACCAATGGTCTAGAATGGGCAGAGGGCTGAGGGGAAGAGCCTGGACATTTTTCAGTTTGCCTGGCTCTCACTCCCTCTCAAAAGTATGGGGAGAATTGATTTTGCATCTATAATTTAAAACCAAACAGTTGGTAACATTACTGTTAAATGCAAGTGTATATATAATTTACCATTTGTCTTAATTTCAAACTTACGTTTTAAGTTCTTTAAATAAAGAACAAATTTCTTTGGACAGACTTTTTTATTTCTACTTCCATACTTGATAAGTGCAGCAGGCAGTGAAATGCTAGAGTCGTCTCTCCTCCCTTCCTTTCTTCCTCCCTCCCTCACATGGAGGATGTATTTACAAATAATGTTTTACAGGAGGCTTCCAGACTCTAAACACCCATAAGCAATGCAATGAATCACAAGCACAGACATAATGCTGCATACACAGGAAGCAACTGAAATCACTCAAAAAAGTAACTGAAAAAATAAACATGTTCTGTGGTGGTGTTGGAAGTGATGGAGAGGCAGGAAATGCTCATTTCTGAACCTGTTCACTCTGAGTTATTTGAGGCATTGCAAGGAAAACAGCTAGCAATTCTACCTTCCATGTGATGTTTTTCATCAAATGAAGGATGCTAGCCAGAGACTAACCACTTCATCAGGTGTCAGGCTCAATGTGCTCTTCCCCAGCTCTCAAGGAAATGTGCTCTGCAGTCAGATTGGTTAGGGGATAAAAAAAGGCTTATTTTTAGTGATATCCATTTGAATCACTCAGATTTCTGGCAATTCAGAGGCCAGCAGCCAACCCTCAGACCCTGCGTGGCAGGTGGGGGCTTGGTGTATCTCTGAGGTGACACATTACTGGGCAAAAAGAAGGAGCCAGATGGCTGCCTCAAAGCCCAGCTCTAGGGGAGCTGCCTCAGGAGAGTGAGCAGCCACTGCTTTAGCTACCAAGAAGGTGGACTGGGGGAGGGGGAAAAGCACTCTTGGAGCATGGACCAGCCAGCCAGCTTGTATTCAAATGCCTGCTGTTCCCTTTCAGTAGAAAGATAATCAGATTCCAAGTAAAAAGCAGTTGTGTTGGATATTTTTATTCCATAACCCACTCCAAATTGTAGATTTCATGATAGCCTGAAGAGATGAAATTTAACAAATCAAACAGGAAAGTCCATTTAGACAGTATTAGTTTCAGCTGTGTATGCACCTTTGCATCAGAGCATCTTTGGGACCTGCTCCACGCATTCCTGCAGCTCCTCACAGGCAGCCAGATCTGCTCTATTGAAGTGCAATGTCATTTGCTCAGTGCAGCCTGCGAGGTGACTCAGGTCTAGTGTGCCCATCAAAAACAACAATATGATTACATTAATAGGACACAGATTTCAGGCATATCAACAATTACCTGGAGCACAGCACAAGTCTTGACAGAAATTATGTTCCTACACATTAAAAAGATTGAGAGCTAAAGATCAGTTAATGGTAAAATGGAAAAATATAAAAGAATACCACAAATAAAACCCATTTCTGCTGTGAGCATATTTCTCTTTAGCGCAGAGATCATTTCCAGAAGCTGCAGGAGGAAATAATTGTGAGAGTCTGCCAGACAATCTGCGACACAAAAGCCTGGAGTGGAATGATAACCAGAGCAAAGCACTTTGTTCCCTTTACGTGATATATTTGTTTTCCCATCAGAAACCACAGAGCCATGATAAACTGATGTTAGGATTCTGCAGCTCTTTCCTTATGATGGATAGTTAAGAAATGGAATATAACTATATTAAAAACTTCTGGTGGTGAAGTTTAGCCATCCCTGTCCAGGAAGGGCTCTTTTTAACTACACAGAGAGCATCTCTCGGGTGCAAGACAGCACACAGCATACAGAGGTCTTGCAGTAGACTAGTGTAGGAAGGCAAGCATTTCTGGTAACTAAGAAAGGGCTTCACAGAGCTCATTGCTATTCTGGGACTGCAGTTGTTTTGTAGTTTTATAGGAACATTTCTTCCTCTAATGCAATTTCCAGCAGATTCCCTGTAAACAGCTCATTTGCTTGAGCCACGGGTGAGAGAGACATTTCTGACCTAAAAACAATATCTGACCTAAAAACATCTTGGAAAGAAATGGGGAAGTGAATTGGGAAAGGTATTTTTTGTAGGAAATGGTTTAATCTTTCTTTCTTTCCTTCCATGATGTGTATGAGTGCCTTCCAGACACTGAAAACCCCAGGAAAAGACAGTCCTCTCTGAAGCAACATACAGCAGAAGGTGCTGCTCTGAGGTGTTACTGCGTGCTTAGCAGAAGCAGAGAAGTGGTTTATCATGTAATGCAGCACATAAAGCTCTCATTTGAATTAGCCATGTAAGTGATAAATATGGTTAGCAGCCCAAATGAACCCACTGAAATTTAAGTGAGCCAAATTTAATCAATTACTTAAATCAATAATGAAACTACCTATGTTAATCTTTCAAAAACAGTCATTAATTTTTCCTAAGCTCAACCAGTACCCAGATAAACAGGCAAAGTCAAAACATTATTTTCTTCATGAAGTTTGTTGCCACAGAGGTTTTCAAGCTGCAGTGAACTAGCTAGTGAGATATTCCCTTTTCTTTTAACTAAGCATAAGGGGATACAGCAGAGGAAAAGAGAGAAGGAAATTAATAAGCATGTGTCAGTGTAACTACACTGAGTAATTTTAATATATAAAAAAATTTCAAAATAAACACATGCATTTTTTTCTTATGTTATTGCACCTAATTCTATCTGGTTATCAAGGGAATGTACTCAATTGCAAATAAGAGAAAAACCATTCACTGGAGGCAGGAAATAGAAGAGATTGTGCAGTTTCTTTGAATGCAGTCCACTCTGAAATTGCAAAACTTCTTTCTATGTGAATAATCTTTGTCAGTACTGAATTAATTTTATCCATATTAATATGGGCTGACACCATAAATTCCCTTTGAAAGTCAGTGACCAGATTTTTTTCTGTGCAGCTACTGAAAATGAATATCATAATGAATCACATTTTTTTTCTTCTTCCGCTCCCTTTTAGTATATACATTAAAGGAAATTTGAGAGAGGAAATAAAAGCTCTTTCAACATTTTCCCCACCTCCAAGGTAGTGCATACCACGTAATGGTTCTGTTTGCCACTTTTGCAAACTCTTAAGTAGCATTACAATGTGATATTCTCATCCTTGACACTTCTTGGTATAATGCTTTTACCAACTACATCACAGCACTCTTTTATTTTGTCCATGAGGGAATTCACAACCCTCAGTGCTCAAGGACTTGCACAATTCCCAGTGTGCATTTTGCTCTGAGCTGTGCCAGGAGGTTTGTACCCAATGCTGAAGCCCAACTCTTTAGGATACAGTCTGAAGAGAAGTTCTGCTCCTCACAGTATTTTGAGGGAAAATCCACCAAAATTTATGACTAGCTTCTTAAAAGACAGTCGTAACTGAAACTGAAGAGTTGAATCTTTCTCTAAGCTACCTCACATTCATGTTTCTGAACACCAGCAGAGCAACAGAAGCCTGCCTTGGACAGCCTCTACTTTAAACAAGCATGGCTAGAAATTGCAGAAGCTGATTTGTCGAGAAGCAAACTCAGTTTACAGTAATGCAGTTGTTTGATCTGCTGCAGACTAACAGAACATTCGACTGAGGTCAGGTTTCCAGAGTATACAGCAAATACAGATCTGTAGACCTGACTCTTCAGAAAGTCTTGGAACTGTTTACATGCTGTAGTATTCTCTGACTCCCTCTGTTGACCTAGTAACTATAGGAAAAAGAAAAGCGTGATGATTTAAAGTAATCAGCCTTCTGTCACTGATTAATCTATTTAGACATCTAAAGGAGTTTACACTCTAAAGATACAAAATTTCCTATTCCCTGGTCTTTTTGTAGGCCCCTGAAAACACAAGTTGCTTCAGTGTGGTTAGAGGTATGGAAATAGACTGAGGCAAAAGTGGAAATTTGACCTATAAGCTAAACAGTATATTCATGATATAGCTATATTTAAAGGTCTAAAATCAGTTTGACAGTCTGGAATAATCTTTAGTCTAAAATCAGACAATTAATTTGGAAATAAAAATCTTATCAAGCTAGAGTAGTTGATATTATTGCACGTTGCTTTATCAAAGTGAGATGTTCCTTTGCAGTGACACCATTGACAGGTACAATTTCTTTGCACTTGGCATGCAGGGCACTCAGTTTTCCTCTGGTAAAAACTAGCTGTAGCTCTGTGCTGCCAAACAAAAACAAATAATTGCTATCTTAAACAGCTAAAATAGAAAATCAGTCTAATTGAAAGAAAGCATGCACCTCTTCTTCTCAGGTGTTCCTGCCAAGTTGCATGAAGGGCCACACTTTACATCTGGGTCAGGTCATTGGTGGTACTTTACCCTGCCCCTTGTCTGGATCAAACCCTCTCCCTACACTCAAAGCCATAACAGTGAAATCATAAATTCTTCTCCCCAAGAAATAACAGGAGGAGAAACATAAGAGTACCCTAAATCTTTACTGTTACTTTGTTGATACACAAAGGTAAAAGAAAGTGAGGTTTTCACAGCAGCCACTCTGAAAAATTACACACATATTTACATGAAAGTGTGCAGCAATTCTCCAAGAAGGAAAAAATTATATCTGAAAATTAAGGCTAGTATGGTGATGACGTTGCTATAATACAATAATACATAACACAACCCTTGCAGTAATACAAGGCTTGCTAGATTCTACTCCTCCTTCCCCCTGTTATGGGAAGCTTTGTTTCATATTTGATATTTTCTTCAGAAATCAGGTCTACAGGTATGGAGTTCACAGTGCCTGTGAGTAAAATAAGTACCTAAAACCAAACAATATTAGGCCTAAGACTGCACGCTGACTGTGAATGGGGAGAAAAGAGGTAGCTGGAATACCGTAGACAGTAACAGAAGACTGACCACAGGCCCATTTTGGTCTGTCTTTCTGCAGTGCAGAGTACAGTCCCTGTGTCGTGTTGGCTGGGGAGTTGACAGATGAAAAAAGCACTAAGGGGCATGATTGTCTCTCCCATCATCCTGTCTTTAATGATCACACATTCAAACCAGTAATCTGTGGTGCTGCATGGTGTGAGATGGCACAGAATTGCTTCAAGTAATGTGGGTAATGTCTGACATACAGGGAATAGCTTAGATCAGTGTTTAAAATTTAATTTCCTAGACATTTCAAATTATTCTTCACTTAACACTAATTTAATATTTAGATATAAGTCTCTTCAGGGAAGGGGAAATGGAGGATGTGTGACTGTGATGCCAATGACTGGGTGGTTAGAATGAAACAGCTAATCTAGAAAGTCAAAGCAATATAGAAGATAGAACTTACAGCAACTTTTCTTATTGGCTAGATTAAAAAAATTACACAGATAATTCTACTGTTTTGAAATATAACTGTTGAATTGAATGTCATAAACCTTATTACTGGCTCAGAAGATAGAGTGGTATCACTATGAACCCAAGCTATATAATCCTAAATTTCTTAGTTACTGAGATTCCACTCCTAGAACATCATATCCCTGCTCTTATTAGAGCCTGGAACAAAACCAGGAGGCAAACAGCAAGAGCAAAGGCTCTTCCAAAAAAAAAAAATAGAGGGGCACAAAACCAAAAATTCTTCTTCTTTCTAGTTATTGTTGTAACAGAGATTTATTATACCCTCAAGGACGAATTAAAGCAGATTGCCATCATCCAGATATAAAGAGCTACTTAAATGAACCAGAAGTAATAAATTGTTCTGAAGGTTAAAAAAAAATCGGTAACCATGTTGCTACAGGTGGGATACTGGAGAGAAAAGACTTTAAGGAAGCGGAAGTACAGACGAAACAGCTTGTACTAGTTTTTCCCCCGTTCCCTATGCAGGACCTATCAGAGAAACAGACTGCAGTGAGCAAGTGATGGGCTGGTCACTAGAGAGTGTGCATCTGTAGTAGTCCCTTCATCTGCAATATGGATACAAAAGCTTAAATGTCATTTTCTCTGTGGATAGTTCCACCTTTGCTGGTTTAACCCAAGAGAACCGAATCATTCAGATTATCTCCACAGCAGAGACGACCAGCATTGCATGTGATACACAGACCCTGGAGGAAGTTTGGACACCAGAGCCAAATTCCACCACTCTCCCTGAAAACAAAATAAGCCCAAAAGAATGAAGAAGGCTCAACACTTCTATAACCAAGCCCTAGGAATCTGCCTCTGTGGCATTCAGTGAAATGTTTCTCTTCTAATCTTAGGGGAGCCTGTGCAATGTACAATGTCTGCTTCTGCTTTCTTCCTGTTCTGCTGGGCATCAGCAATCCCACCAGAACACCTTCTGTATCGTACATCCTTACCATGTATCTGTGAAAGCAGTGCTTTGTAGCAAGACCTTTCCTAATGCAAGAAAGTTTAAAAAAAAAAGCCACCACAAAATCAACCCACATATTTTCAAGGGTGGTATTTAAATGTAACTGCAATTCTTTGTCATATTGTCAGGAGAGTTTTCTGTATTTTTAGAAACAAGGCAGACAAAAATAGAAGAGTAAGTCTAATATTACTCTGCTCTCTTGACATATAAGCCATTACAAAATCAGTTTAATCATATTTTTTAAACGTATCAAAAATATTTTTTCTTGTTTTACACTGCCATTAACCAAACTAAACTATAAATTGGTATATGTCTTGATAGAACAATGTACAGTAGAATTCAAATTATATCCTATTCCCTTTTGAAATTCAAGAAAGTGAAATAATCATCTACTAGATGCTCCAAAGAGCAGGAGTGAAAAAAATTTATTTTTTAAAAAGAAAGGGGAGGAGAAAATTTCAGATATAATTTTTACAATCTCTATTCATAATTGTTTATTTTGGGTGCTCTGTGGTTTTGAATTGCTAATATAAGTTCAAGAGTGGGTAAATCAGGGGCAGGAGGGGTGAAGGAGGTAAGAAGAGGAAGCAAATGCTTCAAACTGGAACTGCTGAGTGCAATTAATTTGGTCGGTTAATTTGACACAGCCAGATTCCGAGTGCTCCCTGGATATCGCTTTTCTAAGGTCATTTAGTAGCTGGTTTAAAAGAAAAAGTTTAAATTACAACTGAATTTCATTGCTATGGCTATTACCATTATGTTTGAGAGACAAACACATGTAGTCCTACTATCTTAGCTTCTTGAGTCATAAAAGAGAAAAGCAGGCAAAGCCAGGAGATAAGGCAAAATCACTACTTGAATTCAGGTAGATCCTGAATTTCTAGACTAAGGCTTATATTTTTCACTTACCATTGTGTCTTTTTTTTTCCTCTCCCTTTTGGTATAGTGTGTAACTATGTTCCAAGAAAGCAGAAACTTATGAACAATAAAACACTTTTTCAGAGCAAAGAGAAGTTCCCACATAAAATACATGAGAAAAATGAGAAATGAAATGAGAAAAAAAATTAACCAACAGTCTATAGATTTCAAATGTGTCCTCCAAAGGTAGTAGAATCAATAGCCCAAGCAAAACAACTGGCTCATTTGACCAGCTTTTTCCCTGTGTTCAAGAAGAAGGGGTAGAAAAAATAAAAAATTTTTCTTAAGAAAAGAAGCTAGGAGTTCTCTTTATGTTGGAACACATGGCCTGGAGTGACAACAGAAGAAACCAACATGTCTTTTACCATTAAGTGAAAAGTAAATGTCTTTACTACCTTCTAATTTTAAAAAGACATCTTATCTGGATGAATCCTTATCCCCACTAGCAGAAATAACTTGAGAAGTCTTCCACAAGGTGTTAATTAAACTTAACCACCACACAACAGCAGATAAAAACAGAAAACAAAGACAAATAAAAATTTGGCAAGATTAGAAATTGCAGGATCAACATCATGTTAAAAATGTTTAACACAAGGGAAGTATCCAATATTGCTCAGGAATGGGAGGAAATGACAAAGAAAGGCAACTGAAGCAATGCATTTCTGTAAAAATCACACATTCCTCAAGATGTTGTTGTTCTGATGGGGAAAAATTAATCAAGTAGGAAAAAGCCTAAGAATATTTCAAGCCTTTTATAAAAAGAAAAGTTCGACCTACATGGCTGCTGTGCCGTCTTGCATTCTTACATTCTTAAAGCAGTTTTATTAACATGTCACACAACTTGTAACTCAGATTTTTTCCAGCCAGGTCCTACACTGTTCACCAGA
Organism: Corvus cornix cornix; assembly: GCF_000738735.6. Classification (NCBI taxonomy): domain Eukaryota; kingdom Metazoa; phylum Chordata; class Aves; order Passeriformes; family Corvidae; genus Corvus; species Corvus cornix. The sequence goes on from NC_046334.1 coordinate 48,843,006, forward strand.
GTGCCTCACAGCAGAGAGCTGCTAGGCTAAACTAAATAAAACATTAGGGAAGTATTAGGACTTCTATGGTTACTTTTTTCCTTTCTAGTCTCTGTCTCATTTTGTGAAAACAACACAGACAAGAAAAGTAGTTAGGAAGAAAATAATTCCATTGCCAAATAAACTTCATGGTGTCATAAAATCAAAGTATGCAAGGAAGACTCAGGTCAAGTAGAATTCTAATGATGTAAACCCCAAGAGTAGAATTCAAGGCCTACTCATGAACGCAAAAGGGAAAACTATCACTGTATTAAAGCATCTGTCATTCTCTTCCTCTTCTCCACAGAAATGAGAATTTCCAGAGAATAACATATAAAATAGCATCACAGATGTAGCTATAGCAATTCCTACAAAATATATCTCTGATAACAGTACTTTACTTGAAGCTGCATTTCTTGTCCTTTACCTCTAATAATTAACATATCTGGGACCTGGGCACACAAAATCATCTGAAATTATTTCCTTCTTTGTTATCAGGAAAAAATACAGGCCTGTATCTCCCACGTGTCCTCCATACATATGCACATATGCATACACACAAAAGCCATTTTATACCCTGCTTTGAGGATTCAGGCTTTGCCCTTTCTCTCCTACTGAGACAGAAGTGATGCACTTCAAGGCATCAGAAGAAGCTCTCAAGAGAAACTATGTGAGTTTGGAAGTGGGGCTGGGGAGGCCTGGTAGGGAGGGACTGCTGGGGTGTATGTGCAGCAGTGCCCTGGGTGGAAACTAAGCTGCCCTGCAGGTGCACCAAGCAAAGGACAGTGGAAAAACTGTGTTGGTCTGCTACCAATACAATAGTCATCTCTGATTGCTAAATTGATTCATGCACATATACTATTTTTTCATTTATTTTATTTTCAGGTGGATTGTCAGTTAGGTACTGAATACTCCTATATAGTTAAATCTGTGGCAGAATTAACAAGCACTTTCCTGATATGCATGCTCTCCCATATATTTTCAGAATAATCAGGTGCATTCACATTATGATGCCATCAAAAAAGTATTTTTGACAGGGATTCTTTCAGACAACTTGCCTTGCTGTTCCAGAGACAGGATTTGTGTCAGGTCAAACAACCCTCACATTTTTTTGACAAGAGAACGATGACAGATTAAGCACACACTGAGAATAAACACTGAGAATGAGAGATGTTTCTAGGGGGAGAAAAGGCCAGCTTTCTTCTTGGAAGGCAAGTGCTTAGGAAAACTACTGGGCTTTTTGTCAGCAGGCTAACTCTTGATCCTAGCACGCAGCTGGCAACTGTGTTTGCTTGGCCGGCTGTGGCTGCAGAGGCAACGCAATTGCGGCGCTGCGGTGGAACAGAGGAGCTCCCAGCATGGAAGCGTTGCTCTTCAGCCACTCAATTGTCTGCTGCAGAATACAAGACTGCAAAAGAAAAAAATCACATCAGGTGAAGGGCATCTCTCATTTCAGTTGCGTAATAAAAGTTCTTCACTGCATCCCTTTTGTCCCCACTGTAATCGAGACACTCAACAGAGCAGTGACATCTTCACTTTAACAGTATAAATAGTGGCTTTGAATCAATATACTAAGCATTCCATGGTGGAGTAAGAACTGAAATGGGTATTCTATAAAATACTTGTATTGTTTTAAAAGAATGTCCAATGCATTGAGTCTCAGCACTGCAGCCCTGAGACAAAGGACAAGGTAACAGTAGCCTGTGCCATAAGTCACTGCATGGTACTCCAGCAAGCATTTCAAAATCAGCCAAACTTTCTTCACCCAAACAAATACTGAGTATTTATTCAGTATTTTGCCAGATTGTTCATCAAATTGTATTGGTTTTTATCAGTTCATAAACATATCTCAGTTTGAACTTTACATCACTCTTGACATAAGACCTAGATTAAAAATGTTTAAAACCTAATGAAAGTTTTCCAAGGCCTGGAAAAAAGGCCAGATAAGCTGTGTATTTGGTGGCCTGACAAATACTGTTAATATCTGAGAAAGAATGTCTGAAGTAGCTTTTTAAAGCATCAAACCTTTTTTAATTGATTCATTTCAGAAGTCTTGTCAAGTAGTAACACATATGGAGGTTCTTGTAAACTCAGTGGTAAGAAGCAAAATACAGGAACTAAAGCAATAATATTTGGCATTCTGGAAAAGAAAATTCGAAGACTGACAAATATCAAAATAAATTAAAAAATACCACAGCATATGCTCCTATAGCATCCAAAATTTATCTTCCCAAACAGGATTAACTGAATAATTCATAAGTGCTGCAGAATGAGGAATGAATGAGTTTCCTATACTAATCTTTGTGAAAGTGATTACTAGCATTGCATGGGATTCCCAGTACTCCCTTTTACACCATGAATGAATGTTTTACTTCTGTTTCATAAATGACAACTCACGAGAGCTTTTTTCCTTCTGTGCCATCATTATGTATGGAACATGCACTGTTGTCAGCTATTTTTTTTTCTTTTGTTCTTGCAGTTTGCATTATTTTCAAAAATAGCACAGCATTACAATTGGACATTTGTCTTTCATGGAAGCAGAGGATTTTCATGCATAGGCCTGAAATCAAACTCTTGTTTTACAGAAAAAAAGAGCATACTAAAGATGTTGATAGGGTTAGAGATTGTGTTTAAGCTCAGGACTGCTTCTTTTACTCTCAACTGTGAAGTCTCACTGATACTATCAATTTTATTACCTGTCAAATGTAGTTTATAGCAGGTACTTTTTCTGTGATAGCATCCCCATCCCCAGAATTATTTAATCTCAAAGTCAAGGAAAGATAATGTTCTTGTGCAATCAACAAGAATCCAGTTAGTGTCTCCTTGGCTTTATCTCGACGCTTCAGGCACTACTATGAGGATCCAGCCCTTGCAGCCTCTCTCAACTTTGTGCAAGCAAACATTTTTTGGAGCAGATGAGCTTTGCACTGACCAACACACTTATACCATGCGGTGCATTTGCACAACTCTTCTGTTTCCCCTTTAGATGGGTCCTGCATCTATCTTTGCCTTCCATGAGTGGCCCGTGATCACACTACCCAAATATATTTGATACCCTCTGTGGCCATTGTTAGTAGAGACTACAGTTTTCTTTCCAGGTGGCAACAGGCAGCTCCCATTGGGAAGAGGAAGGCAGTAAGAGCAAAAGTTCTGGGAGTGAAACTGCTGGCCACTCACACACCAACAACTAAGAGCAGGGTAGAACATCTGCAGGAACCTGAACAGGTTTCTGTTCCTCTTTTTAATTTCCCTATGAGAGAATGGAATCAATTTCTTTTCATTGCCATGTTCCCATTGGGAAACTAAGGCAAAGGTCATGTGCTGAATGCTGAGTCACTGCTTTGATTTATAGACCTGTTGCAGTTTGTGTTTTATCCCCGCAAGTTCAGTAATCATGTGACATTGCCAATCCTTAGAGTCAACTTATCTCCACAATTAAAATAATTCTCCACAAATATACAGGAAATGCTTAGCTTGACTGTAAAATAACACGCAATTTTATGGATTGTTAATTTTAAATTTGTTTTACTTAGTTTTCTATATTTGCTCCTTTACAAGAGAAGAATGAAAAGTAAGCAATACTATTCATTTTGTTCTAAACTAAAAATTTTATAATTGTTTCCAAAAGCTATTATCAGCTACATTTTACTGGTAAAGACACAATTGTGGAAATCACTGCAGGAAATGAGAGGCACTATCTTGACCTAAATTAATGTTTGCCTTCTAGCTCACAGAAGGAAACAATTAATAAAACAGGGATCCTGCCAACTGGACACATGCTGCTTTTCCACAATGGAGGATGAAGCACCTTTACTTTTCTCACTTCAGTGTCCCAGGAAAGCATCTGGTTTAGCAAAACCACGTTTTTCCTGTATTTTTCTTTGGCAAACTATACTTTCCCTTTAAATCAGCTCTGCATAGAGTTCCATTTGGGTTCAAGACCACTCAGTTCTCTGGGTCCTAAGCACACTGCAGCTGTGTGCAGTATTGCTGAGATATAAATAGATCACCATCTCAGCAGGTTTTAAAGCTACAAATAAGCTTATTAAAACTGAGACATTGCACAAACTGCATTCAGTTCTATTAATGCTGATCTTTCCATGCAGTAACACTGAATTCAGTTATTCCATAGCATTGCAGTGAAAGGTGAGTCAAAGTGATCTTAGATCTCTCTGGATCTAAGTTTACAGTAGATATTTCTCTGAATACAAACAGCCTCCTTTTCAGCAGGCTAATGTTTGAGAATTTAAAAAAATGTATAAAGCAATATTTTTTTGGCTTAGATGAAGCTTATCTTTCTATCCTCACATGAATCAAATTCAGCTTGGTAAGAGAGATAAAATGTGCAACAGGTAGTGCTGGTGCTGGTGGAGGTTTTGCTACTAGATGAACTAGTTAAACTCCACCAATGGCAAATACTGTTCTGTGTTTCAAAACCTGAATAATCATCTGTTTTAATTTTCGAACATCTGATGTAATAGTGATTTCACTTGGTAGTCTACATTTCATGATCCTTTTCTCTCAGATAAACATTATATTAGTCACCTGGTGTCTAAATAGATGCTAGTATCTCTAAAGAACTTGAAGAGAAATGGAAATGGAAGACTTTGAGAAAACTTTCTTTTTGTTTCTCCTTCAATTTTCCTTTTCTGGGATAATAGAGCTTTTCAACTTCTTTGAAACCGTACCAACCTTCCACTACATTTGCATTCTAAAATAGATTTATTTATATTTAGCATTTTTCTTTGGCTAGCAGAAGAGGTTATGATGCTGGATTAGTGCTTTATTCATAGCAGGATTTCAGATGAGTCACGGATATATCTCTGCAGCAGCTGTTGCAGACCTTGTAATGCCATTATGCCCTGACTCTGAGATGTTACACCGAGGTACTGTGGCTACCCTCTTAGTAATTTCTACAACACAGAAGCCCTTCAATGTAGATGGTAGGAGAGTATCAAGAAATTTTGATGTAGAGCATATCCTGAAGGCATAATGCACACAACATGCACTTTACAAGTTTTGTGACTTTTTCAGATCTTATATGGAAAAACACTGCAGAAGATGAGGAGCATGTACTTGCAGAAGTTTGTAGCTGTGACCTGTCAAAAAAGATTCACTTCCTACACCATGGTAAAAAAACCCAAAACATTTCCTAGCTCACAGTAAAAAAAAAAATGAAACCCAAAAACCCAAAACTCCGAACTAGCCAATGAAACAAACAAGGAAAAAAAACCCACAAACCCAGCAACAAAAAATAGCCAAACGAAATGCTTCCTTGCTCATAGTATGAAAAAAATCCACAAAACAAAAAGAAAAATAAATACTTCTTTGCTGATGATTTTAAAAAGTCCTATTTCCTTCTTCATCGTAAAAAGCCTCTGCAGATCCACTGAGAACCATTAATGTCTATGAGAGCTTTTAGGGGTCCTGCTGAAAAAGTACACAATTGTAATACAGAAGAAAATAGATCTCCTTTGATACCAGAAATGTGGCCAGGAATTTAGCTGAATGCCTGCAGAGGATTAGAAAGCATCTTACATATTCCCAACATCATTATAAAATTCTGAGTTCTGCGGAGGAGTTATCATAAGCATAGACCCAGATAATGCTTGACATTTTAAGCTTCAATGCCAAGAACTCTGCTAAGCTTCCACCCTTGAGTGATGCCATCTGCACAGGAATATTAATCCCGTATTTATCTCTAAGGTCTTTTATGTTAAAATAGTCACACTCAGCTAAATTCATATTTAGAGCAGATAACCTGCTACACCTGGGGATAGGTACATAACGTCCAGCCGCATGTCCTAAGCCCTCAGTAAACAACAGCTGAGATCACTTGTTTCTGTCAAGCCATCCAGTCAGATAATAGGCATTACTTTAGACTAATGGAAGATATATACCTGGCTTCTTACATACCTTTCTAACATTACACTTGCTAGTCAATGCTCATTTCATTTGATTTCATTCCACTGCCTTTATTTGAGCATATCTGAAGTTTATCTGGTTTATGAAGATATAAATAAAGTAATAGAGGACATTCACATAGAGATTTAATAGTAAAAAGTTATATTTCTGAAAATCAGAAATAGAATGGTGCAAAATTGTTATAGCATGAAGACACACAAATAAAAAGGGATAGAAGAATGAGACAAATAATTTTTTACACTGCTGATTACCCAAAAAGATAGATTTTTTTGATGTGTCAAACATCTCAAAGATAAAACAGGAATTCTCACTGCCTAATACAAAGGAATGGGCACCTGTCATGTTACACATTCACTCGCTCTGTATTAGAACCTCCCTTAAAGCTTTTCAGAGACTCCTATCATGCTGCATGTTTTCATTTTGCAATGAACCCAGCATAAAGACATTATTTTGTTTAAAGGTCATGCAAACATTAGCTGAGTACACTCTTAAACAAAACTATTTCATAAATACACATAGTTAGAATATTTCATAAGGGCCCAGTGTTGCAAGGCTTTGAATATATGAGCAATGACCTCATTCCCCAGATTCGTCTGTATTTATCACCTACATAAAAGGGAATAGACATCATAAATTCTAACAAAAACCTCAACACAGATCAAAATAATCTTGTGCCATAATGGTAAATATCACCTCTGGGCAACTAGGTATAGGCTAGATATAGCGTGTGTGAGCAATTAGGTACTGTTAAAACTGAAAGCTGGATGTTTTAGTTCCTTACATTGGGTGTTCAAAAGTTCCTGAAACAAGATACAACAGAATCTTCTTTTTTTTTTTTTAATGTATTGCAGCTGCCTTTCTATCTAGGTAGTTTTATAGCACTCTTCATTGTGGTATTGCAGAGCTAAATGAATGCTGAAGACAGACTTTATTAGAAAGTAAAATACCATGTCATGTGCATCTAACATAGACTAGGCATAATTATATTCTTCATTTAAGAGTGCCATTCTTTTAAAGATTACATGAGAATGCCCTTCTGCTCTTCATCTTTTTTTAATTGTGCCGCATTACCTTACTCTAGAGAAGACAGAAAGAAAATGGATAATGCAATAGGTCACCTCATTGAGGAATAATACTGATTTATACCACAGTATTATTTGGCACTGTGTGTTTTAGGCAGAAGCAGGTTTTTAGTTTGCTCTACCAACTAGACAATAACATGATGGGCTTAAAACTACTGAAAAAAAGATCTGGGCAGTATCCTTGCACTCCTAAGGCCAATAGCAAAAGGGACTGTCATGTTTAGCATGCCCAGGATTTAATTCTGAGCTTTTCTTTTTACTGAAGGACACGGAATATATCAAAGGAAAGTTTTCACAAAAGCATACGAAAACAAAACTTCTTTGGGAAGTTGAGAAAAGTGGTTTGTTACCAAAGCCTAAACTGAGCAGTGCTTCATGTGTACATTAAAGCCTGTAAAGTTCAACAGGCAACCAGGATGCTGTGACTTTCAACTCAGGACAAACTGACTCTGTAACCCATACAGTGAAACTTCCTAGATTTTTAAAGGCATTCTAGAGCCAAAGATAAAAAAAAACATCATGCAGGTTATTTTCAGTTTTCATTAAAACCATTATATTTCTATCTAAACCACCTGCATCTTTGATGTCAAAGGTATTCTTTTACAGGTGGACTAACATTCTCCTGGAATGCTTGATGACATGCACCATAAACATCGTGAGTATTCTGACACTCCTGAGTTTGAAATCTTACCTGTCATAACAGTTGTTGGACAATTGGTTATTACCCACAGCCCAAGAGCTGAGGCTCTTAACTGAGGACTAGGACAAGCACCCACCCCAATGCCAAATACCAGATGTTTGCCCAGGAGTGTGTAGAAAGCATGAGCTTCTTGACATCCTAAAAGAGGTGTACTTGGGTAGCTTAAGACACTTTATCCATTATTTTAACTCCTCTCTCTTCCTTTGCTTAGTACAATGTTCCAGTACTCCTACCTTCCCTATCCACAACTATTTCCTGACTCCAGTCCTCAGTGCTGCAATCACACCTCATCCTCCTTGCCATGCAATTGTCTCCAAAAGTGACACTGAAGAACACAGGAAGTTTAATTTTTTTAGTTGTTCACTGTTAACCTAGTAAGTGCCCTCTCGATCTGGGAAAAGCTAGTACAGAGGGGAATCCTGCCCTGTCCTTCAAGTCCCAGCAGATGGTGTAACCTTCAGAGATTTGGCTGTCAAATACTGACTGCACTGAGAATCTGCAAGCTCAGATGTTCGGAGTCATGACTCACCCAATTTCAAGTTGACTTTATTCTCAGCCACTTTTGAGCAATGTCATAAGGCATTCCTCTTACCATTAGGCAGATCAGCTGCATGTCTGCAAAGGTTCTGCAGTTTCTCAACTAAACAATCAGTTAATATTTAATGTAGGAGTCCCTCACCACACCATTTTCTCTCTCTCAAAAGGCTGGCTGCTCATATTTGGATGCACTGAAATCAGGAAGAGACAAGAAGGCACAGAGATCAGTTTCCAACTTCAAATCTGCTACACAGAAGAAGGGCACTACAGGCAGTGCCCATTGTACTGCTCTACTACTACAGAGTGACACCTGCTCACTCTCCTCAAAACATGGAGCTGACTCATGCACTATATTGCTTTGTTTAACAGATTCTGAGTGGATTTCAGATTGATAATTAATTTTTGGGTTGTGATTTTCTTCTCTTTACTCATATTTCAATATTCCTGCTATTTTGATAGAGGTTCTCCTTATTCCCCCTCCTTGTTCTCCCAGAAACATGCATCTAATTGGATATGAGTATTTTAACAATGTTTTTTGGAAAAGTATCCCAGCCGTTTTCAATTTAAACTTCAGCAGCCTTGCTCACCATCAAGTTATTCCAGATACAGTGTCATCTTTAAAATTGAAAGTGTTAAACCCAGCAAAAAATGGAGGAAAACAGCAGTGAATTCTACTATTGTTATCAAGGTAAAACTATATAACTTAAATTTGCACTGATTTCTTAAAGTGAAAGTAATCACTGAACAGCAGAATGAAATGGTCATGCTGTGTAATTAAGATCTGTGTGTGCCACCAGGCATTACCCTTTTAGCATTTTCTTATATGATTTGCCTTCACAGAAGAAACCAATCTAGTATAAACATATGCATTTTGTTTCTGTTCCGTGGCTTTAACCTAGTATTTGCATAAGCATGTGATCAGCCACAAAGAGGCCATCTGGCTGGCCAGACTCTCCTTGATCCATTTTCTTCATGTGCCAACAGCGCTTGCTCCCGTGCCATCTTCCTTGTGGATAAATCCGCTTGCCACAACACTATACCCAAACTATCAGCATGACTGTTTCAGTTTCTGTCTGCTGAGCAATGAGTGTTCGTGTGTTTGCCAGAGCTTCAGAAACATCAAGGAATGCCTGCAGAATGGTACAATAGCCTTGAACCCACTATGAAGGTCAAGAAGTCTGGCAAGAGTTCAAATCTTTGCCTTGTTGGTTTTCTTTTGTCCAACATGATGAATTTCCTCTTATTTTTTACACTCATGACTATCAAGAGAGTTACACACAGACCTTGACCTTCATGTTCCCCTTTAACTGTCTGCTTTTGTATGACTGCTTCCTGTTTACCCAGTTTACCAGCTACAGCATGACAAGGTCCTGTAGGTTCAGCAGATATGTACTGGCAGTCCTGTAAGAAACTGTCTCTACTGTGGACCTATATTTATGTCTTAAGACCATGGAAACCCAAGATGATGATCATTTCAGCCCAGTCTTGTAAGGTCTTAAACACCTGCAGAGAAACCTTGACAAATTGGGCAATCACCCACCATATGAAGTTCTGAAGTAGTGACTGGGCAATCACCAGCCATATGAAGTTCAACAAGGAAAGTGCCAGACTCTGCACCTGGAATGGGGCAGCCCTGGATGTACAGACAGACTGGGGAATGAGAGACTGGGAGAGCAGTGCCATGGAAAGGGACTTGGGCCTCCTGGTCGATGACAAGCTGAACATGAGTCAGCAGTGCCCTGGCAGCCAGGAGGGCCAACCATGTTGTGTGGGGCATCAGGCACAGCATCGCCAGCCGGGCAAGGGAGGGGATTGTCCCGTTCTGCTCTGCACTGGGGCAGCCTCACCTCAAGTCCTGCGTGCAGCTGTGTTAAATATAAAAAAGATATTAAACTATTAGAGAGTATCCAAAGGAGGGCAACAAAGATGGTGAAGGGCCTTGAGCAAAAGCCACATGAGGAGCAGCTGAAGTCACTTGTTCTGTTCAGCCTGGAGGAGACTGAGGGGAGATCTCATTGCAGTCTACAACTGCCTTTTGAAGGGAAGAGGAAAGGCAGACACTGATCTCTTCCCTGTGGTGCCCAACGACAGGACGCAAGGGAATGGCCTGGAGTTGTGTTGGAGGAGATTTAGGTTGGATTTTAGAAAAAGGTTTCTCAGTTGGGCACTGGAACAAGTTTCCCAGAGAACTGGTCACAGCACCTGACAGAGTTCAAGAAGCATTTGGACAATGCTCTCAGGCACATGGCGTGACTCTTGGGGAGGGAGGGCCAGGAATTAGAGTCAATGATCTCTGTGGGTCCCTTCCAACTCAGCTTATCCTGTGATTCTGCGATTCTGTGACCTCCTCTGAAAGGCTAAGCACTCTTCTTAGCATTATTACTGAAGCCAAGACCTCACTGTAATAGGGCTGGCATTATTCATGTTAATATTGAAAGAGAATAGCAAGGGACTGTAAGGATATTGTAGTTCCAAACCCCCTGCCATGGGCAGGGAACCTTCCACCAAACCAGATTGCTCAGAGCCTCATCCAGCCTGGTCTTGACCACCTCCAGGGATGGGGAGTCCACAACCTCCCTGGGCAACCTATTACAGTGCCTTACCACCCTTACAGCAAAGAATTTCTTCCTCATACCTAATCTAAACCTACCCTCCAGATGAAGGCCATTTCCCCTTGTCCTATCACTAGATGCCTTTGCCCCAAAAAAAAAACAAAAACCAAAAACAAAAATAAACTGTTCAAAAGATAAATAAAAGATAAATAAATGCTTCCAAAGTTGAGAATTTGGAAGTCATGTGTGACAACTTCTAAAGAAGTATACGGCACAATGAAGACAGCAGAGGTCCCCAAAGATCTCTTCCTACATAGCCTCTCTGTCCATATCCGTCCATCATTCTTGCAAATTGAGTTATGGGAAAGCGTATTTTGGGAAAAGATAAAGAGTAACTTCCCTCCACATGTAAAATAGACGATATGAAAGAAAAGGATAATGAGGTAGATTTAAAGAAGTACGGATACACTCGCTTTACTGACCAAAAGGAATGTTCCTGATGGCACATTTAATAGTATCTGTACTGTCTTTTCCAGGCCAAGCTACAAAGCAGACCAAGAACTGACCATAACTGTATTGCACCATTGTGGACATCTGTAGGTTGGCTGCTTCCAACTAGCACACTTCCTTTTAGCATGTGAGATCATAACTTTTCAGGAACTTGCATGTCTGATGTGGGCCAACTGATGCTGCCACACAGTGTTACAGGATGCACACCAGAGAACATGTTCTCGCAGGTTTCCACCGGTTCTGCAACCAACCACGAGTTTGGGTTTACGCTATGGAATTACAAATCCTTAAGTATTTTTCCCTTCAGTGCCCTGAATGTGAATCTAAAAGAGTATAAAGAAAATTCGAGTAAAGGATCTTTGGGCTCAGGTGTAGAGCTTGAACTACAAAGAACAGGATATATAGATGTAGTGTCTATTTGTTACACTCTGGATCTGCTCTCTTTCTGTTTGTCTTGGGGTTTTTTGTTTTCCTCTGATTTGTTTATGCACTCAGGCACTGCTACAGCAGCTGAGTGAGAAACTAACAGGAATGCCTTGATAGGTTTCTACAAAGCAGCCAAGAGATTGAATTATTTCATGTGTTTTGTGGTATTTTCTGTATGTCTAAATATCCACTTCAGGGGTCTTTTATTAACATGCTTTGCTTCAGGGAAGGAGAAGTTTTGTATTTCATAATCACAAAGGAAATGCTCAATGTAAATTTACACTGGCTTGAATGGAAAAAGCACATTCTATAATAAAAATTTCCCAGAAATAACATTTGGGCAAGCAGAAGATACGCTGTTTTCTGTTAAACCACCAAAGTAACTGTAAGGAGTTTCACTAGAAGTATTTGAAATATCAGCAAAGTCAATATTTTTTAAAAAACTTGCTTAGGAGATATATCTATCTGAGAAGATTAAAAACCTAACATGAGAAATTCCAAAGTTTAGAAAATAACAACGAGGTAACATGTAATTTTGTAAATAAAATATTACCATTTTAATGGTTTCAGGAAGAATTTTAAAGCACTTAATCTGATCTGCTTATAGAACAGGTAGCAGAAGCTTATGCTTAGACATATGCACATTGGATTTAAATATCAGTACACAAAGCCTGTAAGCATTACCCTTTCAGAGGGTCAAAGAATGTAATGAAAGAAAATATATGCTATTGCTCCTTTGAGCACAGCACTAGTTGTGTTCAGCAATACCACACATAGTCTTCTAGTAAATTACAGACTCACCTGAGCTAAAACGGTTGCTTCCCTGTACCTTTTTGAATTTTAGATGTAGCTATTTATAAAACTTCATTAGACACTTCCCATGCTATGGGAGTATCTTGTGTAGTAAATTACAAAAGTAATGGTTCAAAATTATGAGCCTTTGAGATTAATTGCACAGCCACGAGTTGCTGCAGTATCCTATGAAGCAGAAAAAGACATATACCAGAAACCCTTTCCACAAAGCTCTGGGAAAGAAACAAAAGTTAGACTAATAATTTTCCCTTCCACTACTGTATGAAACCTGGCCACTTGTTTTCTGTCAATATATCACAAAGGGAAGTTGCACCACTTCCTATGCATTAATAGCATTACTGGGAAAATCTAGACTAAAATTTTATACGTACCAAGTTTGTGAAAACTTCAAGCCTGCAGACCTCATTTATCCTGCTTTATATGCAGTCATTTTGTGTAGAGTATTTTTTACTCTGGTAGGCTAGTACAGTGCATAGTTAGTATACCACAAAGAATGAAAACTTCTGTATTTTCTAATAAAATAAGTGTTTATACCATTTGCAAGAACAGATCTGAGTTGGGTTAAGTACTCTATATCCCCAAAGGTCATTAGAGATGAAATGGTGAGATAAGACTGGATCATCATAGCTCAGTCAAATCATCAGGCTATGGAGTAGTGGAGGTGATATTTTTGACATATGAATAAACGTGTATCCTTTCACAATTTTCTTTTATTAGCTCAACATTTCAGCTGTCATTGCAAGACATTTTCTGAAATGTCTGGAATAACTTATTCTTCTCAATGAATATGCAATTTTTCTGCATATATTTAAAAAATTAGGATTCTGTCATCTTTTGTTCCAAAAGGTAGTGTGTGCTAATAAATTAATGCTAATAAATTTCTATCTGTTCCACCAGAGCTTCCACATATTTCAAAATAAACATTGAAGAGGAAACTCAATTAAGAATGTCATCTAATCTTTAAAGCAGAATATAGGCATATTGTTTAACTTACAGCTGTGTTGGAAAGCAGACTGGCTTGCTTCTGTTTTGCAGTCCTGTCATGTACATTCCAAACAAGCGATGATCCAAAACTAAATATTGGATTCCTTAAATATAGAGCATATTCTCAAGTGCATAAACTAAGCATACTCTCAACTTTAAAAGCTGCAGAAGCCTTTTCTGACCTGTTTGTATCAAAAAAAGAAGGGTGGTGTGTGGAGGTGGAAAATTCTTGAGTAACACAGGCTCCATTTACATAGAAGAGCTGAAAGAATGGAGCTCATACAGTTGCCTTCCAAAGGAAAGAAATAAATACACGGGCCAGTTGGTTCTGCTGGCAGATCTTGTGGGGGAAAGGCAGAAGAAATAGATGCTACTGTGCTTCTCCTGGAGTAATGTTGCAAGTGGATGGAGACTCTTAGGAAATACAGTGGCTGAGTTTCATTCATTTGGATGACATCTGGATTAACTGTCTGTTGTGTAACTAAATGGTTAAACATGTTTATCTTACCATTGAGACTTTGTAGAATAAAAACCGGAAAACCGGAGAATTCCTTAACTGATGGCAAGATTTAATAAACCTTTCTCATTCTTTCAAATATAACTCATGCTATAACTTTAAAAAGGGTTTTCTCTTAAAAAAAAAAAAAAAAACCCCGAAACGATTAAGCTTTCATAGTAACTCAGAGTACACAAAAGTAAACCAAAAATAACGCTAGTAATTTTGTGGCTGTGCTGTTTTGTGAGGTGGATAGTGGCCTTATTTGTAAAATAACTATTCATAATTTTAAATAACACTTGGCAGCATTGTTATAGTATCTTCTGTTCTAAAGAGGGTATACTTCAAGCTGTCCAAAGGTATCAGGAATAAGCACCACCTGCCAGGGATATTACAGCCAAAAAAACCAGTTTATGCTTATAAAATAGCATCCAAATGTGGATTTAAGTGACAATCCTATTTGCCACCAGCGCTGCAGTAATTTGGGGGAAAATGCATGTTGACTGGCATGTATACTGATTTATAGTGAGTTTCACGGTTTGGTTGCAGCCTTTTAACAATAGGGTAGCTGCTAGAAATTGCAAACCACCACTTCCGCCCCCCTAAAGATCCTCTTTTACAAAAGGGCCCTATTTATGCTGGGAGGTTTATATATGTTGAGTCTCCTAAATGACTGCTTCAGTCAGGCTTCAATGGACTCTCACAGAAAACTAGTAGCTCTTTCTTGCAGAAAGTGATTTGCTCCAGCCAAGACTGCCCACAGCTGACCAACCCACACTAAGGATTTCTTAAAACTGGATGAGCAATGCATTTTGTTTTACCAGAAAAATGCATGAAGAGAGATCTTTCTACAATCCTTGTTTCTGGTTCTAAAAAAAAAAAAACAAAACAAAAAAACTCAAAACCCACAAAAACACAAACAACCCACACAGATTGCTGCATAGGATGATGCAGAAGAGCATTCTCTTTTGAAGGACAGTCTTGAGCAGGTTTTCTGGCCTATGACTTGAAAGAAATCCATGCTATTTATTTCCTAATGCAGTCTTCTCTGAAGCAAAGTATTCCTCTTCCTTGGTATCTGAGCTCGGCAGCTACAAAAAACAAATTCTTGGTTCACTTTCCTCTATGAGTGAAGCACTGGCTCATAAAATCATAAAACCATTAATGCTGAAAAAACCCTCTAAGATCATTGAGTTCAACCATTAACATAAGACTGCCAGGTCCATCACTAAACCATATCCCTAAGTACCAACAACATCTACTTGTTTTACTTGATCTATTTACAGAGATTAAATTTATAAAATTTTATCAAACAAAGATTCACTCTGTTGCTGTTAAGAAAGACTATATCTATATATATCTATATCTTATTTTCTCAGAGTGGGTGTGTATGCCCTGTAGTGAAAACAGCAGCAATCCTACATCTGCAATCTGTGTTATGTACTTTCTGAAGGACACAATGGTGGCCTTTAGAGGACATGTCAGCCTCAAACCCTCTCAAGATTCATGGGATAATAGTAGCTTTATTCCATTTCAAAACTTCCATCATCCTCTAGGCAGTTAGTATGCTTTATGCCTGACTGAAACAGATATAAGAAATAATTATGTCAAGTAGACCTGGCTCCAAATCCCATCATCTTTCCTATTTTCTTCTGCATCCTGTTTTTACCGAGACATAGGGACAACATGCGGCAGCCGCACTGCTCAGCCTGTTGCAGTCACCCCAGTGTCACGCTCAGAGCCTTGAAGTGCTGCTGCTGCTGCTGCTTCCGCCCGACGCATCTGCGGCTGGGACCTCCTTTCCAACAGCCCACAGGAGGAGCGCCTGGATTCACACTGACTCACGGCTGTCAAACTGCGGCATCCTGACTGAGGAGAGATTAAAAATACAAGCCAGGCGAGAGTTTGAAGGCTGCCTGTCAAACACAGCGTGGCACCAACCCTCTCTTCGCCTGATGAGGGCTATGGAACACCATTTCAAATTCCCTCTCTGGATGAACGCCTCCCGGCCCCCACCGCGCCCCTCGCTCCATTTACACATCGCTCAGCAGCGTACGACACCGAGGGAGGGAAGGAGTCCGCTCTGTATATAATCGCGGCTGAGCAGCTCTGCCGGCTCCCCGCCGGGCCTGCTGCCCTCCGCCCCCTGCCGCCCCTGCCGGGCTGCACACGCTTGCCAGGGCCCCGCTCACCCCGCCCGGCCCCCGCCACTCCCCGCCCCGGCCCCGCGTCCCGGTCGCCGCGGCTGCCGGAGGCACCGGGCGACCTTCCCCGGGGCTTCCCCCGCCCGCCCCCAGTGCCGGGCAGCGGCCCAGGGCTCGGCGCGTTCCATTCCCCCCGCGTCACGGGGTGGGGGGCGCATCGGAAGCCCTTCGTTCGCTCCAGAGGCGGGACACAGGCCGCTGCAGTGCCGGTGCCCGCTTAGGCGCAGTGACCCGACAAGCTTGACCCCGGGGGGACGGGGAGATGGCGGCGGGACGCCTCGGGACAAGGAGGCGGGGAGGGGGGGGCGGAGTTGGTAGGTTCCGGAGGGGGCCGGCGAGTGCGGAGCGCGGGCGCCGCGGCTGTCAGTGAGCAGCGGCGCCGCCAGCGGGGAAAGGCGCAGCCGGGGAGAGCCGCCGCCTCGGGTTGCCGGAGGAGCCGCCGCCGCCGCCGTCGGGACCCTCCGCCCTCGCCCCGGGCCTCGCAGCGGCGCAGGGCGCGCTCCGGCGCGCGGCAGGTGCAGGGCGCGCCGTTGGAGGGAGGTGGCCGCGCCACCGCCCCGGCGATGCCGGCGGTGCAGAAAACGGTGTCCGAGATCCGCTCCCGCGCAGAGGGTAAGAGCCGCCCGCCTCTCCGCGCCGGCACGGAGGGACGGGGGAGCCCGGCCGGCGTTCCGGCGCGGCGGGGTCTGCGCCGCTTGGCCGGGAGGGGGCGGTGGGAGCCGCCGCCGCGCCGCCGCCGCGCTCCTCTCCGCGGTCTCCGGTCGTGCCGTGCGCCCCCGGTGGGGCTGCGGCGGCGCCGACCCCAGCTTGGGGCGTCAGCGGTGCCGGTCTTCTCAGGGAGGCTTCGTATTTGTCGATATCCGGTGAGCCCCGGGCGGCATTTTGCCTTTCAGCGATGGCAGCGGCGGTTTCAGGGCGAGCGGTGGTTTCGTTTCCCCGCGGTGGCTGGCTGCTCGGCCCGCCGGCCCCAAGCGGCAGCGGTGGCTCATGGCCTGGGGTCCTCGGCCCCCAGGAATAAGCCGGAATCCCTCTTTTGTGTGTAGCATGTACGTGTGCGCTGATCATCAGAAATAAGCGTTTCTGATACAGGGCATGTGCCAGGGAGCTTCGGACAGCGCTCATGTCTCGTGCCTAAGTGGGTTTGCTTAGCCTTCAGATATCGTGTCAGCAGCTGCCTTGTGAAAAGAATCACTGCAGTGAATTTACTTTGCTATAACATTCATTGCATGCAAAAGTAAAATTCGGAATCGTGGACCCCAAAGCAGCAGTATGTTGGGACAACCTGTGATTTTTGGTTGCTACAGGTAAGAATAACAGTGTCCCGGTAGTGGCACAAGAGGTATTGAGGCAGGTATGCAGGGTTTATCCCATTGTCTGAAAGTTTCCTCGTTTAAACCATACATCAGGGTTTTTTTATTTTACTTTATTTTACTTTATTTTATTTTATTTTTAGCTTTGCTTTGCTTGATATAGGGAGGCAGAAACTTCTTCCCTGTATGTTTCTTCCTTCTTCCAAACAATATTTTATTTAATTTCTGTGCAAGGAAAAGCGCAAACAAACATAGATTAGAAGTGGGCTGATATCTTGATGTTCTTTTCCAGTTTTACCATGTTATATCCCTTCCTCCACCAAAAGTAGGTTTGTAGGAGGTCTGGATCTGCTTCTGCCTAGGAAATGTTAGTGGCAAAGAAATAGAAGAATGCATCTTTCTAAGAAGAAAGGGAGAAAGTGCATCCTTTCAGGAACACTTCTGAAATGTGTTCACAACCAGAGCAGCAGTCCTGTATACTCACAGTGATTAGTAGACGTATATAATGAGACTAGTTAAATGTCCAATTTTTCAGTGCTTAATTTCAGTTCTTTTCCACTTACCCTTGTTCCAGACAATTGGTTTTCACTGCAAGCTGAGCATTGCATATTTAAATTGGGAACGTTGATGCTCTCTTTAAAATTATCTAGTTACAGAACTCTTAATGGTTATTAACTGAATAAATGTGATATTCCCTGAAGGTAACTGGCTATCCAAGATTCACAGTTGCAGTAAGAGGGGAAAAAAAAGAGTCTGGTTTATTTTTCAAGGTTGAATGACTGTGAAGCAGTTAAATACTGGGTTTAAGAAGCTTGCCAAAACCACTTTTTTTAGGACTGGCAATAGGTATAAAACATCTTTTAAGAAACTTAACTTTCACAAAATGACATGATAGTTTTTTCATTATACCAGTGGAGTTGATTCTATATGACTCATAGTGTACTTTATATATAGTACTACTCAAAAAAATTAGAAATCTGGTACTGTTTTCTTTTTCTTATATTAATGTGACACTAATTAATTTTTTCTGTATTTAGTTCTGGTTGTGTATACATAATTCACAATGAAACCAACATTAATGCGTCTCTTCCTTTTTTTTCTTTTTGAGATGAGTGCTTCCGAGTCTAGTTAGTCCACACATTTAGACTATGTAGTTGGCATTTCTAAACAGCTCTTTGTAAGTAAATGCTACTGTTTTCTAAAAAAGAGAACTCCAGTATTCTGCCATGTGGGTCTCAGTATTTGACAGGGACATAAAGGAACTGTAAAATCCTGGTTCTGGCCATCACCCAAGTCTCTTAGATAAGCACAATGCAAAGTGATGATAAGGCTGCTTTCAGAGAACTCCACCAAAGTCTTATCCCCAGTGCAGAGTTGTTATTGGCAGGGTCCCTCTGTGTTCTTGGAACACTAGTAATACTGTAATCACAAACAACAGCTTCCATGACTTCTGTCATGGTGTGGACCATTCCTTAGCCTAAGACTTGGGGGTCTCTGAGAGACAAGCTTAGTATTACTTTCCTTATTCTAGAATTTTTGTATTGTATCTTTGGGTCTAAAATGTCATTTTTCTCTCCTGTCACTGCAGCAACTAATTTCTGCTTCAGAGACCTTTTCCATGGATCATGAGCTGCCTTATCAGGCTGGACTGTCTGGACGTCATCTCAGAAAGAACTAAGCTCTCTCTCAAATAACAAGATAGTGATACTGTTATTACGACTGTTGTGCTCAGATGAAGCAAACGGAATCTGAGCTGTCAGAATGATGTGCACATATGTCATTCCCAAGAAGTGGTCAACAGTTGCACAGAACAATTGACACTACAGTCTGTAAATTATTGCAAAATAAAAATTGTAGGTGTTTTAGGGTCTGTGAGCCAACATGTTATGTGCATAGAGAAAAGAATTTGAACAAAAAGGAACTACTGATTTTGTGCCATTCTTCCAAACCTCAGCAGGTTCTTCATGGCTGATGAAGGATAACCAGGCATGCTTATAACCGTGTTTTAATAGATTTTTGTGTCTGTTATCCTGTTGCAAAGAACACATGCTGCTTACCATTCTAAAGTGGTATGTGTATCAATAAAGTCTTGCTCAAGGCACAGAATATCTGGCCCTCTTAAACAAATTTAGGAAATTGGTGTCATGTATTCTGCGATTGCAGAACACATGGGGAATCTTTAAGTAGTGTGGCCTACATAAAGCTTTATTAAATACAGTAACTAACTGTGGTTATTTTAGCTATATATAGCTTTCCAGTTAATATATGCATCTATTAAATAATATGAAATTGAATAATTAAAATAATTTTGTTTCTTTTGAGATGTTCTGGAAGAGTGGAATTGTTCTTGGCAGTTCTTATTAGGGTTCTTTGAAGATTGAAGCACTAATCCTTTTCCTCTCTGTGTTGGTGGAATTCAGTGAACTATATTAGGTCATTGAGAAAGGGTAGAGAGTTGAGGTGCCATGATGCCGCCTACCAAAACTAGTAGGTAATAACTAGTTCTTCTTGTTGATGGAGGTAAATACCTGTACAAAATCTAGGTGAAGCTGAACTGGGTAAGATGAGATGACTTTCACATAAAGAAGGAATGTATTTTGAAGTTCTGTAGTAGTCATCAGATTGCCTTCAGCAGACTATCTGTTTTTGTAGTGCCTAATATATCCTTAGGTATTTCTACTTATGGTCTTCAGGACTATATAACATTTTACCAGATTTAGTGATTTAGTCAGTTATGTCTGGGGTTTTTTTCTACCAAGTGTGTTTAGATCCCAGTGTTTCACAACAGGGAAAAGACTTGGTCTCATTCTAGACAGGCTTGGCCATCTCAGGGGTACCACCAGGTTCACGCAGGTCATTTAAATTCCCTTCTGTGCTCTGGCTCCTCAGAAGGACAGATTGATGGGTCAGGTTCCCAGTGCCTGTTCTGTCACTGAAGGTCTGTCACGGCTTTGCAACAAATACTTCTGAAGCCACCTTGTTTTTTCTAATGATTCCACTTTTGAACTCTGCCACATTCTTCAGGAATATGAGCTAGCAAACAGACTATTCTGGCTTTGGCTGGGATAGACTTAGTTTTCTTCCTAGTAGCTGATACAGTGCTGTGTTTTGGATTTAGGATGAGAATAATGTTGATAACACATAGATGTTTTAGTTGTTGCTGAGCAGCACTTACACTAAATCGAGGACTTGTCAGCATCTCAAACTGCCCTGCCAGGGAGGAGGCTGGGAGTTCCCAAAAATTAGGGAGGGGACACAGCAGGGCAGCTGACTCCCAGCTGACCAGAGGGATATCCCATACCTTTTGGCATTATGATGAACAACTAAACTGGGGGAGAGTTGGCAGGGGGCTGGCAGCCTGCTGCCCAGAGACTGGATGGACACTGGTCAGCAGTTGATGAGCAATTGTGCATCACTTGTTTTCTATCTTCTTTTATCATTATTTTCCCTTCTTTTTCTGTCCTATTAAACTGCTTTTATCTCAGCCCATGAGTTTTAACTTTCTTCAGATTCTCTGCCCTGGCTCTGGGGTAGGCGAGTGAGTGACTGTGTGGTGTTTAGCTTCCTGCCAGGTTAAACCTCAGCACTTAGTTGTATAAGAGGTTCTTGGCTACAGCATCAGCTTTCAAAGGTTTTGAAAGCTCTACTCAGAGAATAAAAAAGAAATTTTTAATGATTAAGAGAAGTGTATTAAAATCCTTTTGGCAATTTGGTTGAGGGTTTGTTTTCTTCCCTTTATTTCCATATTACAGTATATCTGTATGTAACTTTGTCCCATTCTTGTAATGAAAATAAGACTGTTTTAAGGATTGAAAGCTGAAAGCCTTGCACTACCCTACCTAAAGAAAAAATTAGAGGTATGGAATCTACTGTTCTTGTTTTACTAACACAGAAACTTTTTAATCAAGATTGGTTTAGGAAGAGTCCCTGCAAATCCTGTGTGCTGGAAGAGAGTTGTTTCTTCCAAATTTATTGTTGGAGGCAAAATACAGTATTCAATGGGTGCTCTTGTTGAAAGAAGCTCTAATTGGTTTGGGAGCTGTGTTTGTTTATTTCATTGGTTACTTATTTATTTGCAATTTGTTGTTATTGAAGATTTTTTTTTTTTTTTGCTGGCTTAGGCTGCCAAATAAGCCTGTGTGGTTCCTTGAGGAGTATTGTGTCGGCACCTGTTGAGGGGGGCCAGTCTGTCAGGCTGGCTGCCCTTCCTCTGAAGAGACTCCTTGAGAAATACACTGATGTTTGAATGTGTGTGCCTTTCAGCACGTGAAGAAAGAAACAGAGAAATTGCAGAGGGTCAATGTAGTAGTGGGGATTTCCTGTATCGTAATAGAGTCTGTGAATTATGAATGGCGAATGGGATGAAATTAAAAGTTTCTGCTGAGCCTTTTCTCAATGTGTGGAGACATGACCTTGCAAAGTAGTGTCAGGAATCTATTTTGAAGGTAATAGGTAAGAGGCAATACACTGGGCCAGTGGACTGGAGAATGGCTTGGATTTTGCCTAACCTGTTTGCAAGCATTTCTAGAACATGCTAGAAGTAAGCATTAAGTTTTCATGTACAGCCTTAATTATCCTTGACATGCTATACATTCTGATGTATTCCATTGCATTATAACATACAGGGTTTCAGTTTCTTTTTCTCATTCTCGTACAGAATGAACAGTGTATATTTAACAAGCAGCTGTATAAACACAGATTATTGTTATCATGTTAAAACTTAATGGTGATTGATTTATGCTATATCCATTGGTACTTTATAAGCTCCAGCCTGAAGACTGCTTAGGCCTGTTGTCAGCAATGTCATCGCTGACTGGTTGACAAAACATTAGTGAAAAGCCTTGGGAGAGAAGGATACATTGGTATCCCTTTCACAGATGAAAATTGGGATGCAGGCTGGCACAAGATTCCTCATAGTCCGTAGAATAGACAGAAAACTCAGCTTTCACTGGCTACTGGAGGCAGGTGCTGGGAACGTCAGTGAGTGTAATAAAACTATTTCAAGTTAAGCATGCACAAAATGAAGCATATACGGATGTCACTTCTCTGGGAATAATCTGGCTAGTGTCACAGAGAAAATCTGCAGCAAGGAGTGGTATCTCATTAACCAATGAGACCAACCAACCAAGATTAACCAGTTTAATGGCCTTGGCTTCCAGCTCAAGATTGGTCCATCACAATGAGCAAGAAATCAAGCCCAGGTGGCAGAAGGACTGGATGAAGCAAGGCATTTGTCACTGTCCCACACAATATACTTGTCTCTAGACATATGGATTTGATGGATGGACCACAGAGTGGATAAAAAAATAGCTGAATGGTTGCATTCCAAGAGTTGCAGTCAACGGCTCAGTGGAAAGCAGTGACAAGTGGCGTTCCTCAGGGGTCAGTATGGGAACCGACTTATTTAGCATCTTTGTCGGTGGTTTGGACAGTGGGATTGAGTAACCCCTCAGCAAGTTCGCTGACAATGCCAAGCTGTGTGACACTTAACATGCTGGACGGAAGAGATGTCATCCAGAGGCACCTTGACAGTCTTTAGAGGTGGGCCTGTATGAACCTCATGAAGTTCAACAAGGCCAAGTGCAAGGTCCTGCACCTGGGTCAGGGCAATCTCAGGCACAGATACAGGTTGGGTGGAGAAGGTGGACAAGAAGCTCAACAGGATTCGACAATGTGCATTTGGAGCCCTGAAGGCCAACTGCGTCCTAGACTGCATCAAAAGAGGCATGACAGCAGGTCAAGGGAGGTGGTTCTGCCCATCTTCTCTGCTCTTGTGAGACCCCACCTGGAGTACTGCATCCAGCTCTGGGGCCCCCAGCATAAGAAAGACATGGACCTGTTGGAGCAAGTCCAGAGGAGGGCCACTAAGTTAATCACAGGGCTGGAATACATCTATGAAGATGGGCTGAGAGAGTTGAGACTGTTCAGCCTGAAGAAAAGAAGGCTCCGAGGAGACCTTCTAGCAGCCTTCCAGTATCTAAAGGGGGCCTGCAAGAAGGTTATAGAGGAACTTTTCACAAGGGTATGTAGTGATAGGACAAGGCGGAATGACCTTAATCTGAAGGAGGGTAGGTTTAGATTAGGTATTGGAAAGAAAATCTTTACTACAAGGATATTAAGGCCTTGGAGAGGTCGCGGACTCCCCATCCCTGGAAGTGTTCAAGATCAGGCTGGATGGGGTTCTGAGTAACCTGATTGACTGCAAGGTTCCCTGCCCATGACAGGAGGGTTAGAGCTACATGATCTTTAAGGTCGCTTCCAACCCAAACCATTCTATGATTCTATGAATTAGCAAGGAGTCCCTGACAAAGCTCAAGTGTAAAAAGGGGAACATACAAAAGGTCAAAGCAGCAACAGGTGGCTGTAGAAGAGTAGAGAGAGATGGGTTTAGCTGACAAAGTCGCAGCCTACCTGGGGTTTAACCTGGTGAGTGACTTGCAAATGCCCTTCTTGTTCTTCCTTCATCAGCAGGAAGATGATGACTGTCGGAAAGGTGGGGCCTCTAGGCTGCATGCTGCAGGGAAGCTGGAAGCAAAAAATAGAATGCAGTAAACAGTGTCTTCTCCCCTTTAGTCTCTAATGATAAGGTCAGCCTTCAGGAACCACAGGTTGCTGCTACCCGTTGGAAAGACTGAAACAAAAAAGATTTACCTTGGTGGAGAAGGACAAGTTTAGGGAACAGTTAAACAAACTGGCAGAACAAAAGTCCGTGGGATCGAATAAGATGCAATCACGAGTGCAGAGGGAACTGGCAGGTCTCACTGTTAGGCTGCTCTCAGTGATCTTTGCAAGGTAATATGGTCTGTGGGGAGTGTAGATTTTTACTGAGCATCTTGACTATATAAAAAAGACTTTCTTGTTTTTTCAGGGGTCATGACTTGTGAGAAATGCAAATACATTGGGTTCACTTTCACAATAAATGTCCCTTTTGTCTCATGAAGTGCCTTGAATTTTGTGTAAGTAAACCTCTTTATATAGAAAACATGCTGTGTTTTTACAGGCTATGAGAAGACAGAGGATGTTTCAGAGAAAACTTCCCTAGCTGATCAAGAGGAAGTGAGAACTATATTCATCAATCAGCCCCAGCCAACCAGATTCTGCAATAACCATGTCAGGTATTAACAAAAACACTAGAACACTGCATGATGAATAGCAAAATTGAAAAGCTTTAGTTTATTCCATTTCTGTCATTTCCACTGGCCACCAATGACAGTCTTAGACACTTGAGGAGACAAGTAAGCTGTTTCAGTTACAAATCTGACCTTCTGAATTTTTAAGAATGGGGTGGGGACGGTACAGCTGTAAAGCAGCTGTACCATCAGCATGTCCCTAGAGGACAGGTTTGTTCTTCAGGTTTCAGTTCAGTTCATCTTTGAACCTATTTGTGGTAGCTGAATGCTGATGCAGGTGTACTGTGCTTGAGCACAGCATTGTTTGTGCTTTGGAAACACTTGGCTTTTTCAGCCAGCCAGTAACAAAGATGCTGTGGTTGCCTATGAGACTAGTTTTCAATTTCAGGTTCAGGCTTTAGGGACTTTGCTGATGGTTTATGCTGTGGTTCTTTCTTTGTTTTTGATGAATTTTCAGTCATACAGTAAATACTCATAAATAATGTGTGTTTAGATCTGATAACATCCTCAGTTCTGTTGTTAAAATTCAAAGGAAATGAATGGCAAAGATACCTCTGTCCCAAGTAGGTATGTTTTCTGAAGGTACGTTTGATAATGTGCAGAAATTCTGTAGACATTGGGAATAATGTGGCAGGATTTTCCATTACCCTGAGAAACTTATTATGATGTTTCTTGGTGTATACAACTTGCCTTTCTGTCTTTTGCTTGGTTACTTGACAGTGTTGAGGTCTTTTGCAAGACACATTCATTGCCCCTTGTATTGACTATTTTGTGCAAGGTCAAAGTAAATATGACTGATTTAAAAAGAAGTTAAAATATTCTTTAAAATCTTCTGCTTAAAAGGTTTTGGCATGATTGTTTTAGGCTCTTAGATGGTGGTGGTCAGTTCTTAAACAGATGTAACAGGCTGACACAGAGCTGAGAGTTCAAACATTTGTGATGATAGCTTAGCGGAGATTGTTTTGCTAGGATAAATTATATTTTCTTCTTCCAGCCTAGCAGAAGCACACTTAATATCCAATATTTATCAGTTTAAAATCAAAAAGCAAACTGTTTCATTTGAAAGTTTGTATAACTGAGATGGAAATAATACATTTGAAGAATTTTTAGTACTGTAATAATAGCATGTGTTTTTGTCTCTTCCTCTCAGCACTGCAAAGTACAACATAATCACATTCCTGCCAAGGTTCCTTTATTCCCAGTTCAGAAGAGCTGCTAATGCATTTTTTCTTTTTATTGCATTGCTTCAGGTAAGATCAACACTAAGATTCTAATATTTTAAATGCGCTAAGAGAGCATTTATATTACAGACAGAGATACTGAGATAGTAAGGTTTCTGTACTGTTCTTTCCAAGCTAGCTGGCCTATCAGAACAGCTGTATCATGTAGACATATCTTTAATAAAATGCTTGGGTTTGTGGGTTTTTTAGTCCTTGGAGGTAACAGCATGCACACAAAGATTTTTCTATAAAACAGGTTAAGTATAGCTGAAATGCTGTTGGGTGAAAAAGTCTTGTGAAAAGAAAATTCTGTTTAAAAATATCTGGCATATACAGAAAACTGTTACCTGTAGTTGGCATTTCTTCTAGAGGGTACTGTTTAAAATCCTGAAGTCTATGAACTTTATTCCTGCAGGTTCTTTTGAGGGACAGGAATTGCAGCTGAGGGGAAGTGATTATTTATTCTTAGAGATAAAGATTGAAATTGAGCCTGGACAAAGAAAACCAGTTATGCAGTCCAGTACTACATCAATTATTTCCTGTAAACCAGCTAGTCAGTGTACTGGTTCGGAATGAAGCACACAGTCTTTTTCCTATCGCCACTGTAGCTTCATTAGGTATATTTGTAAAGTGAAATTCTTCACCCAGCTTACTGAAACTTTTTTGAAGAAGTACATAACATTTTGCCTATCTATCAGAATATTTTAATTTTGCGACAGCTCAAGTTGATAAAGCAAGTTGTGGGGTTTCTGTATACTATTCTTTCAATGCATTAGCTAATGTAAATGAAAAATTGAACTGTGTTCAGGTGCAGTTGTAATTACCATTGACTAGTTCTTCATTTCAGACATATTTGATAAAACCACATTTTCTGCACGATTTCAAATGCATTGTTTAGAATGTGTTGATTTGTCTGTTGTGGAGGCCATTGTTGACATACCAAACAAAAATTACTGAAAAATGGCACATAAACTGCCATATGTATTTTTTTCTTCCTCACTTCAAATGTTTTTGCAAGTCGAAGTTTATTCCTCTGTCCTTACTCTGATTTCTTTGCTTCTTCTTTAAGTGCTTGGGACAGTCTTATGATACACCTGCATAAGTAGCTTACACTGTTTCCTGGGGGTAAAAAAGTTCAGGGTTTCATTAGGTTTTCTGCCTGGAAGCCTGTGGCTTCTGAATAAATATCCTGCTAACCCCGTCTGGCATCTCAGGTTAATCCAGTGGTCCAGCAGTGTTCCCTGTGGTGCCACTGTGCACCTCAAGCTAGAGACACAGAATACGAGGTTTCAGAAGTGTAAGGAAGTGGAGTGTTAGGACTTTAAAGCCCGCTAGCATGTCAGGCTATCAGTGAGACTGCATTGTCAGGAGAAGGAAGTAGAGAATAATGGAATTGGAGTACAGGCTGGTGACCCTTTTGCTTTCAGATTTTGCCTGCAAAATAACGTGCAGTTGGAATGGGAATTTGGACATACATTAGGAAGGAATGAAAAGGTGGGAATAGCTGGAGAAGTGATGGATCCCTTTCCTCTGTAGGCAGCATATAGTCACTTGCTGAACAGGAACTTTCTGCCTCATTTCCATTTAATTCCTTGAAAAACATCTACAGTAACCTGGAAGATAAATCTGTATTAGTCTTACAAGAAACATAGCATATGTACATACAACATCCTCTTTTCTTTCAGAAGTACAGTGTGGTGGTAGCAAAAAGAAATGTATATAATTCATAAGTAATCTTGGCTGTTTTTCAAAACATTTTATGATAAATTGAGGGTCTCTTTTAACCACATTGAGGCACCACTAGTTAGTGTACCATTTTCTTGCAGAGCTGTTATTGTCATTGCACTGCATTACCCATAGTAAGTCTGTTAAGGCAGCAATCTTTTCAACTATCAGTGTTGCCATTAAGAATTCTATCAATATAAAGATAATTATGGATAACCATCCATGTATATCACATAAGCAGCTGCATTTTCTCACAATCTACTTTACATACGTTTGCTTGTGTCACCTGTGCTCATACCTGGTTAGCAAAAATGGGGTTTTTTACATTAGTCTGGCAGAAAGCAGCTATTTGAAATTTGTCAATTAATATCTAATATGATTAAAAATATCTCTTAAGAGATTAAAACTGTAAAAAAGCAAAAATTCCTTGGACTAGTGTACACTCTAACAAAAATCTAAACTGGAAAGTTTAGCTACATTTTATAAATATGTGTTTTAATTCAATTGTAAACACAGAAAAGGAAGGTGAATATTCTGCAAACACTAAAACCTCTGGAAAAAGTACCACTGAACACTACACTGCTTAAAATGCAAATGTTCTTTAATTTTATCAGCTGCTTTTGAATTAAAGCCTATAAACCTCTCTTGGAAATAATAAACACCATGTCTAAAAAGTGAATTCACTTGTCTTTATTTGCACAGAGAGTACTGTTTCTTGTATTAAAAATGTTTTCAACCAGCAATGCAAAATATTTTTCTCTCCTTTTTTTTTTAATAGCAAATACCAGATGTGTCACCAACAGGCCGCTACACAACATTGGTTCCTCTTTTATTTATTTTAGCTGTAGCTGCGGTGAAGGAGATAATAGAGGATATTGTAAGTATTTAATAACAGTGTTTTGTAAATAGTTATCGTATTTTTCATTTATAATGTTATGAAAGTGTTTCCCAGTTGTCAAATCCAGGTCCAAGCATTTGATTTACCTCTTTATTTCTAACGTCACATGCATAAAATCCTTCGTTTCGCTCTTGTGACTTTTCATGGTTTTGTAGACAGCAAGGGAAATAGGCCTTTTCAGTTTTTCCTGTTGCTCCAGTCCAGTGCAATTTACTGTTAGCATTTCATATCTTAGTGATCTGCTGACTCCTGATGGCCAGGAACACAAATAGAATTGGTCCTTGTTAGGCAGGTGCCTCTACCTCTGCCAGGCTTTCCTAGGCTCTTTCCTTCACTGTCTGTGGTAGTGGTTGTTTTGCTTTCTTCTTGTGTTGAAAGAAAACTTCAAAAGAGCTGCGACATTGTCAACACAGAAGTGTCCGTTCTGACTTATTTTATTTTAAGGGGACAGAAAGGAATTTCAGTCTCTGTTTCACTTCATACAAAAGATGTTGGGGTTTTCCAAGTACCTTCCTGCCCTCTCTTTAACTAAAAGTATATGACAGAAACCTATCTCTCTAACTTACTTAAAATAATTGAGTCTTTTAATTTATGTCTTTTGTATCTAAGGAATTAAATTAATCTTAATTATTTACCAAATCACTCTAGATGCTGAGAATTTCTTCATCTGCTTTTGTTCTGTTTTAGTTCTGCAGCTGTGTTATAAGAAGGACAGGACATTAGATATGTCATGATACAGCAGAGTGCCTTTTGTCCACTAGAGGAAAAGTGTTCCTGTTTGTGGGCTCTTCTCTTGAGTTTTGGAAAGGGTTGCAGGTAGTGTAGTCTTTCCTTGCACACAAATAGTAAGCTCCCTGGGAACATCAGATTTATGGTGTTTGAGCAGAATTACAATGTATATGCAGAAAGTGGCCAAGAGGAAGAGTGCTGAGCTGCAAAGGAGGTTTGGAATGGAGGGTGGTTGGTCACATGCTGCCGTTATTGATACAGTCAACTCAGCTTTCTTCTCAGTTACTTCAGTCAATGGATGGTAGGCAAGATACAGGCCCCCTAGATTGTACGAAGCTCCTGGGTCACAGAGTTGAGTGGTCCTGCAAGACACAATGAGGTTTCTATTAAATATTTTTCTTCTATTTGGCGTTTCCAGTTTTTGCTGCCTTACAGTCAGTTTCGCCTTAAATGCCTTTGTTGCTTTCTCTTTACATAAACAAAACCCCTTTTGAAAAAAAGCTGTAAAATCAATTCATGTTCTTTCGGATATTTTTAACCATTCTGCAGTTAATGCTTACGGACTTACACCATCTGTCAGAGTCTAGGCAAATATAAAACTGAGGCTGCTGCTACTGTACAAAGTGTCCTTTTTAAAGTATCTCATCTCGTCACTTTTCTTTTGTTATTTATTTCTACCGTTTGCTCTTTGTAACTTGAAGTGTACAGTTTGGTGTGGCAGGGGAGAAAGACAGGGATCGGGTATAGTGGGTTTTGCATATATCAGCTAAATAAAGTTCTCATTACCAAATGCTACAGAGATACCTGAAACCAGTACAGCTGTACTGGCTTTTGATGAGAAAGCTGACCACCTTCTGCCTAGTAAAATATTCAAAGTGTTTTCCCTTAACCGTTAATTTTCGTTATATCTCAGTTTTTTTACACAGTGAGATACCTGGGATTTCCAGGAATGATAATCTTCATCTAATATTAAAGCTTTTGGATGGGAACCTTGTATATTGATATCAATAAATGTACTTATCAAAATAATACTTTCAGCTCAAGAACCAAATGTTTCTTTTTCTGGAATGAAATACCAATAAGAGAAAGACATTAGCAGAAGGTACTATTCATGAGCAGCATGTGTTTTCCATATATGCTTAAAAGTGCTAGCAAGATTGGTGACATGCAATGCTAGATTGTCAGCTGTTTTTTTCGATGATTTTCACCCATCATACCTCAGAAAACACTGCACATTAACCTTTTCAAAATGGAGGACATTCACCCTGTGGGCAAATAGAGATTGCTTTGGTCAAGTTACGCTTTCCATTTGAGCAGGGGTTATTTGTCTGTGCAGTCAGCCATCTTTTTGAAAGGAGAGTCTGCTGGTAATCTGTGAAAATCTGGTAAAAATAATATGTCAATTTTGTAAAATTATAAGGTGGCCTTTTAAGAGCTGCTAGCTCAGAATCATATCAACGTTTTATTGGCAATAAATCACTCAAGTAGCTTGACTTACTTTTCTTTCATTTTACAAGAAGGCTTCTAATTTTGTTTGTATCACAAAGGCATGAAATCTGAATGTCTGTTTAAAAAGTGTACCTAACCATTTAATTCTATTTAAATTAATTTTCTAAAACATATTCCTGCTCAGGAAGAACTGAGTTCATGAGTCCTAAATAGTGTGTTTAAACTAGTACTCTCCTAAGCTTTTTGTATCTGAGTTTGGTCATACCTTGAAAATGCTGGTTGTTAATAGTTGTATCAAAGGATTACTGTGGAAAGATTTCTCACGGCTGTATTAAAACTGAGGGGCATCATGGCCTGTTTGGAGGGATGTGCTGTCGACTTTTTGTCTGTTTGTTAGGGTTGTTGAAGTCTGCAGGCAGCTTTGTAGAAGTGGAGTCATGTAAACACATGTTTACACAGTCATTGCCTGACTTCAGATGTCTGTATGAGACACTTAGATGAAGAATTGTTCCATGATCTTTGCTCTGGTAGAATCATCTCCCAGTTCCAGGAAAGGGCAAAGTTGTACTGAAATGCACCAGTTCCTTACATAAGGAACTTGTCTAGATAGAGATTGCCCACAGGACAGGATATTGTAGTACAACACAATTAGCCTGGAACTTGGTGTGACTTTCCTGGTGTTCATAACTACCCAAGTAATTAATAGTCCTGTTAAAACATTTTGTTGGTTTACTGAGTAGATGAGAGGGAGGGGCTAATAGAGGTGGTTTTTATTAGAAGTATGAAAGCTTTATCTTATCAACAGAAATCTTTTAACCATTCTTCATTTTTAATTTAGAAAAGGCACAAAGCTGATAATGCGGTGAACAAGAAACAAACTCAAGGTAGGAAATTTTTTTAACCTTTTTTGTGGGGGTTTGCATTTTTGCACATGGTCGTTATATAATTTGAACTGCTGACATGTAGTTGAGTGGCAAATTGCATGTTCAGATTACTTCAAAGTTTGTAATGTAAACAGTTGAAATAATAATTTGCAATGACATTAGCCCCACAAAATAGAGTATGTTCTAGATTAAGGTTTTGAGGTTCCTAAGAAACTTGAACATTTACTCATTTAGCACAGGTGATGATGTCACTGTTAAAAGATCATAATCACCTGTATATTTAATGGGCCTACATTATAATTAAAAATCTGCATTTCTGAGTACACATATAATTTTTTTCAGCCAGCAATAGGAAGGAAGCATCAAAAAATAGAACTTTCTTCCTGTGCTGGTTCAAAACTGTGGATAAAGACTAATGGAGTTCTTTTGGGTTTCATTTGTTGGGTTTTTTTCATGAAATCAATGAAACAGTTTGATTAGAGGTGATGAGATATTTAGCCAATGTACCCTAACCAAAACACTGGCATGTGATTTTTTTAATAGATTTTGATAAAGAAAAGTAGTATTAAATCAGGATTATTTTAGCTCAAAAAGTGAGGGAGATATTAGTATGTCCTAAACACATTTATCAGGTAGGAAGTCAAGAGTTTAGGTTCCTGCTTTGCTGCTCTTCAGTTTTTCGTGTTATTTGTTCTGAGGTAGACCTCTCTTGATGCAAATAGACCTGTTTTTATAAACAGGAGGAGGAATGAGTGTCATGTGAATTTGATTGCAGAAAGTATGGAAAATACCACAGAGACAAATCTTACATGGAATCCTTTTAAATATATAATGAAAATAACCTTAATTTTTTGGGGAGAAATGTAGTCATTGGTTAAAGATAAACAATTGTGTAGCACTGCTAAATACTGGAAACATAAATTTTAAAGCCTACATAAATTGTATGTAAATCTTAACTGTAAAATTTATGGGGGATTGGAGGGCAAGATAACTTAGGAAACTATTGAGCATGTAGAAACTACTGTTCAGTAGCAGGTATGGAGAGATTAGGATAGGGAGACAAAACTATTGACTGAAAGCACAGGAAATAGAAATCTCCAGAGGCCAGGCCTGGAGAAACAGATACATAAAAAACAAAGGAAAGTTAAATGTCGACATCCAAAATTCTTTCATCAGCCACTCATAGCTTTTGAGATTACAAACAGTTTTGGTGGCAGTGAAATCTTAAAAGGCCTTTTCAATTTTTCTTTTTGTCTAGAGTGTACAAAGTTTTAATAAAAGGCTTGTTTTACTCTCTTCTCTGACTCTTCTTCTTGGTTACCTCTCATCTGGGTCTTTGGTAACTGTTCCTAAGATTGCCAAATGTTCCATGCATGCAGAAGAGTATCTTGGAAGTTAAATGTGTGATGAGGATAAATATTGCTAGCACTGAGAAACACATTTCTTAAACTAATGCAGGATTCACATAAGTGCAGCATTGATCCTAGCATCCTGACTAAGCAATTTTTAAATGTATTGTCAAATAAAATCTATTGTCAAATCAATAACTTAGAAGTTAATCAGTATGGCACTCTCTTACTTTACTTTCATGTGTTCAGCAGTTCTGTGACCCTGAAAAGCAGCGATGTGCATAGTATGTTGTATATACACCTTTGGTTGCCCTTTAAACACACAAAATTGTTAGTGAAATGACATGTGCATGTGTAGATCCTGTCTACGGGTCCCCGTTCAACTTTCTGTTCCTTAATGATGATCTGTATCTCAGTTAATCTTAGGTAACTAACTTTCTAAACTTCTATTACTATAAAAAAGCTTTTGCAGAGGATTTGGATGTATTAGGCTGCATTGGGGATGATTTTTGTTGCCTCAGGCTGAATACCTATACAACACAGCAGGACACCATCAGACGTTCTGACAGGATGAAATCTGCATTTCTGCAATGTGGTGAAGTAGCCTTCTATAGGGCAGATGGAACATGCTTTTGAAATTATGTTAGAGACAGCTGAAAAGTGGGAGATACAAATGCGAAAGTCAGGCTGCAGAAGGCTTTATGGTGCAAGTTCTCTAACCATTACATAAAAGATGCATAGCAACACCACTTCTTTTTTTTCTTGTGTGAAAATGGATTTACCTGAATGTTAGTGTATGTTAATTGTGTTTAAAAGCTTACCGGATCATGCTAGGGTGAGAGTACTCTTGAGATTTCAGGTGGCTCAGCATGTTTTCGTGAGTCTGACTCATCTGTTTGTGAGCTGATTTTAACCAGTTAAACCAGCCAGAAACAAATCCAGAAAGGAAAAATGATAGTGTCCTTCCATGTAGTGGGTTAAACTGGCTCATCAAAAGGTGCAGCAAACCCTGGAGGCAGCATGCATAAAGCAGCGAGGGCACACACCTTGGCATGGGGTGATGGCAGGACGGGACCTTCCCTCTACAGCCAGAAGCCCCTTCTTACGAAGCCCCTGGCCACATCTGGGGACGTACTTACATTTCAGACCTGCAGAACTCCAGTGACAGTTATTGTACTGTAACTATTTGTGAAACTTAGTTGTCTGGATTGATGCAAGGTGTATTTTTAATTCTCATCAGTTCTTTCATCTGGTTGGTGCCATGAAAGCTGGAAGACACAGTGAAGGGGAACAATCTCTTAAAGTTATCTGAGTATTGATACACAGCAATATGTTTTCTTTTTCTTTTTGCACATCCAGCTTCAGTAACTGGGGCTAGAAAAAAGTTACCTTTATTATTCTCTGAAAACACAATCTAGGCAATTAACTGGCAACAAGGCATGTTTTTTGTATCATAATAGTAACACTTAAAACTAGAATAGTGGAATGTGGTTGCAATATTAATTATATTAATATTAATTGCTACTACCAGGGAAAATCTATACTAAATACTACTCTAAATAGCATGGGATACTTTCAGTATATTTGTGGAGGAGGAGACAGTAGTGATCCTAAAGTTCTCTGATATGCCAGTAACAGCAGAATAGATAAACTCTGAGCCTCCTGGCACTTTTTATGAACCTTGAATATATGCCTCTCGCCTACCCCCACCCCCCCCCAATAATTTCATAACTTTCTAACTTTGCAACTTTCTATTCCAGTTACTGATTTATTTTGGAAAATACATTATCAGAAAATCTATATCAGATTTATTTGATTCTCAAGCCCTGTAAAAGGTTCTGACTGACTTTGTAATAAGATTCAATGGTACAAAAACTGTTATAAAGAATATGTGCTATATATTTGAAATGCTTGATCTGAATTCACAGAAACAAGGCATGCTGTAAAATATTATGTAAATGAGATGTTTCTATATGGCTTTTCGTAAGGAATCTAGCACGTACCTGTAAAGTGCAGTTAGATTGTATGACTGGAAAATTCTTTTTTTTTTTCCTTTTTTTTTAGTACTACGAAACGGTGCATGGGAGATTGTCCACTGGGAAAAGGTGTGTGTCTTTACTGGTTACTTTTAGAGGGTAATGTGTATTTAATATTTTTTTTATTTCTCAAAGTAATTGTTAATGATAAAAAATAGCTGGTATTATGGGAAATGTATAATCTCTTGTATTTTATTTTTTGTTTGTTGATATTTGTCTCTGAAAACATACTTTGAAGTCAAGTCAGTTTTGATGGCATGAGTCCAAACTGGTGGACTTTAAGTTCAGTGGGAATAAGCTGAATAATATGATGGCTGTGGCAAAATGACTCACTTCCTTAGTATTATTTGGTTTGCCAAGGCAGAAACTTCTTTATGGAAACTAGTTACTTTGTGGTTTTGTTGAACTTCATTATTTTAAATCATGAGAACTTTAAAGACTTTTATGCAGTGATTAGGAAGGGAGTCTTAAAGGTATCTTTCAAGAACTAAATGTTATGCTACCATCTAGTCACTTAGTTTTAGTGGTTTCCATACCTGAAAACTTGAAGAAAATTTGACCCACCGTAATTTGGAGGCAAGGTTTAGATGACTGGCTTATACCTTTGAAGAAGCAAGGATATAGTGTGATGCAAGAAAACTATGCTCTTAGGTGATATTAATTTCTTCTTTAACTAACTTCAGTCTTTCAGTAAAGTATTTTACAAAACCAGCAAAATTAAAGAACTGCATAGAGAAGAAGGCTATTAAAGATTAGGCTTATTTGGCTAATTAGGCTTATTAAAGATTAGATTTCCAAAGAATTACAATAACTTTTGACGGAACTCCAGTTGTACAATCTAACTTCTCTAAGTGTGTGAGTTTCTAACAGTTTTGCTAACAACTTCAGCAGGTAAATATTTACTGTGCTTAAAACAAGGGGATAATACATTTTGTTTGAGACCATTAACCAATTCCCAGTTTTCTTTCAGGTAGATGTTGGAGATATAGTTATAATAAAAGGCAAAGAGTATATACCTGCTGACACTGTACTGCTCTCATCAAGGTAGAGATGCCCACTGATGCTTAGAGTGTAGAGGCTGGTTTCTCTACCCTGCATTTATTTATTTATTTGTAATTGCTCCAAGGAAATAAAGAATAAACAAAAGTGCTGCTGTTCTGAAGTGTAGTCTTTTGTTCATTTGGTCATTTATCATTTCAGGCAATTTTTTTTTTTAAACTGTGACAATTGCAGTTTTGGAATTACACTGGCATTCAATTTATCCCTAAGAAAAATGTAGTATGTTATTTTGTTGCTGGATATAATACAAAAATGGCTGATTCTCTGTCTAAAAATTGGACCTCAACTGCCATATTTAACCATGTTGGCTTTTCGGTATGTACCCAACAAATTTCATCCCATAAGTAAATCAAAATGGATATATTACAGGGAACAGAAATAGTTTTTAAATTATATAGTCTCCAGTTTGATAATTGAATCAGGAAAAAAGTGAACACAATACGTGATTCATCAAATTAGCACTGTCTGAACATTCACTTTATTATCTAATATACATATATTATGAATAATTTCATCAGTTGAAAGCAAGACTTAATTTTTAGCATGTCATGCTGTGACCCTTTTTACATGGACAATCAAAGGTTGTTTATCATCATTTCCTTGGACAGTTTTATTTAAGAAATCCACATCTTAAGTGGAAGATGCACGTTTTTCAACATCTATTTGATCAGGTCAACAGACAACATATTCTAAGAATCCTTTTCAATGAATATTATTTAAATGTGAATGTACTGTAATTTTTTTTTCTGGCACAAGCAGAAATGTTATGTGTATGACTATGATTTAGGTAAAAACCCTTTATGACCCCACTGAAGTTAATTAATCCACTCATGCCTACAGTTAATAAAGTTAGGATTCTATACGTTTCTGTTGACAGACTGTGGTATAGACTAGAACACTGTTTCTCTGTCTTCCATTTTATCTCGAAATTAAGTATAGCTGTTTCTAAAACACTTCTATTAAATTATTATCAAGTGTAAAGTAGTTGCCAGGTAATATTGTAAATTTTCCCCACAGTCTGTCTTCAGTGCTAATGTTAGTCATAACTTAGCTTGTATCGAGTGTCCTCTGTAAACCTTTTACGTCTGTACTTTGAGAAGCATTTATAAATTTTAATGGTGCTTCTCCACCAAGATCTTTGTAGGCAATATACCTTGCAGCAAGGACACTTGTTCTATTGGCCTGATAATAGTTTCTGTCATGCTAACTACAGTGTCTTGCAGGTGGAACAGAGTACGTCCTCTCAGAGCAGCTTCTTCATAATCTTCCTGAGTAATCCCCTAAATCTGAGTCTATGCCTAGGTGTCTTCGCGGTTTTGCCCTTTCGAATTTGGAGGACACTTGTACCACAGTTGTGGTTTACACACAGGAAAGTACCAACTTCCTGAAAAGCCTACTTTGCAATCCTTGTACCCCCTGAAGGAATCTTATGTCATGAGTTGACAGTGGAAATACTAGTTAGCTGCTACTGGACTTGGTCAGGACTGTTTCCACTTTCTTTAGC
Organism: Corvus cornix cornix; assembly: GCF_000738735.6. NCBI lineage: Eukaryota > Metazoa > Chordata > Aves > Passeriformes > Corvidae > Corvus > Corvus cornix. Next base: position 48,880,546 of record NC_046334.1, read on the forward strand.
CCCTCTTTAGTGCCCTTATTAGAACACACTATGTGTGTCCAACTTTGACCATTACTTACACTGAATTTTCCTGTCAGGTTTTCTTCTAGGATCAAGTTTGCAATGTGGACTCTTTGAATCGTGATTGCTTTTCTAGGCCCAGTTCAGGCATTTCTTCCAGCTAAAACTTCTTCCCTAGTTACACTACTAGGATCCTGTCTCAGCCTTCCTTCCTGGAGAGAACCCTGTACTACTACATGACCTCTAATTCTGCCTGCATACTGGCATATGCTGTCCTCCATCTCTCATCTCCATGTGGCCATGTATTCCTCAGGAAGACTCTCATCAATTTTGCTTTCAGGTGTTCACTGATGCCCAGTTACATTTTAGGTTCCAAAAGCAATGAGAGTCTGTGGGCCTGGTTTTAATTCAAACTAATAGTACTGGGTTCTTTTCACCAGCAATAGCAGTTTCTAGAGAACAAGAGGATCCTAATTATTTTGGGAAACTATAATCTCTTAGGATGGAAGGACGCAAACCTCTGAGATTTAATTCTGCATGGTTCTTGCTAGTTCAGTGTACACAGAAATTTATGAAACTGGAAAAAAATAAAAAGTAATTTTCAGCATGTGTACATAGAAAAGGTACTTGTTACTTGGCTCTTCAGAAAAGTTGGTGGAAAATCTATTGTGGCTTTAATTTTTTAATTGATATATGGAGTGGCTAGAAACTTGGTCAGTTGAGAAATAAGCGTAACAGGTTTTCATGTTTACAGTAAAATGTCAGTGTGTTCTGCAGCTTAAAGTTTGTGCCTTACAGTAAAATAAATGACTTGAGTAAAAATGAAAGTGTTCTAGCTCTTTTCTTTCTGACCTGATTAAAATAGATTTTGAAAAAATTGTCATCAGACATTTTAATTAACATGTATTGTTTGAATAATAATTTCCAATTCTGTCTTTTTGTCTTTGTTCATTTGTTTTGTTTTGTTTGTTGTTTTTTTTTCCCTGTCACTTATTTTTCTGTTCTAATCATTTCAAACTGGGATATGTAGGTGGCAGTAGGGGAAGTAGTGAAAGTGACCAATGGGGAACATCTCCCAGCTGATCTCATCAGTCTGTCATCAAGGTTAGAATAAAGTAGTTGCACAGCATACGTGTATGTGGGTCCTCATATACCAAATATGAATAACACTGCCATGTTGATAATCTTTGCTTTGCTATTCACATTTCTTCAACAAAACCTACATATTTATAAAATTAGAAAGGGTTCAGTTGATAAAATGATACAAATCATTAAAGTGTAAATACACAATAACACTCCAAGAAATTAAAGTTGTTTCACTCCTCTTGGTTTTTATGCTACCGCCATGAAATTTTATCAAACAAGTGGTCATTGAATAACACAGTTAAACACCAGGGTAAATATATGTTTAAGAGGAATGAATATACATGTTTCTACCAACTCACTATTTTCAGCAAAGAATATAGTTTAACATTGGTAGGACTGGTAGAGGACCCTCTGCACAAACTTGGATGTTGCACAATCTCTGCTGCATGTGGTGGTAAAAGCAGCATTGTTCTTGTGTATTGTGATAAAATGCATGTTTGTTAGACATGTCAGCTTTATGCTATTGTCTGTACTCTTACCACACTTTATTTTTCCCTAACCAATCAATGGGCCTGCCTTGATCTAACTGTAATTTACTTTGGAGGTCACGGTAATCTGCTACAGTTGTTGCAATTAAGCATGTGTCTCACTTGAAATGTCTTTGCTGCCTTAGTTTGTTTTAAAAGTGCTTTACAAAAATATTGTTTGGTTTTTATTGTCAACTAATAAAAATGTTGGAATTGTGAAAGTATCTTCCACAGGTGTTGCTATCCAAACAGGCTAAATTAAAGTTATTTATATTTTTAGAAAAGTTTGCCAAGAATAAAACAGTAGCCTGAAAGCACCTTATGATAATTTGTCACATTTTAATGCTTGTACTTCACAAAATTGTGTTAGAATTGCCTCCTTAACCTTATCCTGCAAATAATCTAAAATTGTCACTTATCAGCAGCCACTGTTGCATTAATAAAGAAAATTTTAAAAACACTTGACACTCAAATTTCATGCTAGAAGGAAGGAAAACACTAGAAGCTTTAACGTGTAGAGAGTAAACCTTTATTCTTTTATGTTTTAAGGGGATTTATTACTTACTTGATCCTTTTCAAAATCAAAACTTCTTTCTGTCTTAAATCTAAGTAGTAGGTGTTCTGTCCTTATGCCCAGAAAATGGGACATGACTGGAGTAATTTAGTAATTTCTCAGTGTGTGTCAAATGGATGAAGCATTCAAGTAGTAATATTCTGCATGAACTTAAAACTTTTAGTTTAACAAAGCTTTTGAAATGGCAGAAGGAGGATATATTTCAAAAACCTTATTATGTTATCCATAATTTAGACTTCTTTTATAAGAAAACCTTTTGCAAGGAAACTTTAGTATCTTAAACTCCTGATGCCTGCTCTAGTAAGCACTACAGATGCACTAAGCTGTGTCTGTATCATAATCTCATGCATAAAGATAAAACACTTGCTGTATACAGTGCTTTTATCAATTTTTCATTTAAGAAAATAGGCTTTGGCAAACTTCTCTGAAAATGTACTGTTAATTTTTATAGACTTGGCTGTAAATTATTCTAGTTTGAAGATTTGATAAGACAAACCTGTTTGCATAAATAAGTATTACAAGATTACAGGAAGTTTATGGATTTTGCCATTATAATTTTAAATTCTGGATTTTTTTTCTCTTAATAGTGAACCACAGGCCATGTGCTACATTGAAACATCTAACTTAGATGGTGAGACAAACTTAAAAATTCGACAGGTAGGTATTTCACTTTTGAGAATATTGCTGATACTATTTTTGTCTATTATTGCTTATAAAAACATTTTATTACATTAATGGACATTTTAGAAGACTCTGAAATTTTAGTGGTTTGAATAAAAATGGATTATTGGCATCATAAAAGTGGAGCAATGAGTGGTACTCCTCAGTCATTCTTTGTGCTTTATTTTCAGGTTTTTCCTTTGGGAAAGTAGGTAGAAACATAAGTAGTTTGGGTATTGGCTTTGTTTGTAGAGAGCAGATGATGAGGCAGAAGCCCTGCAGAAAGCAGCTGATGGGGCCAGTATTGTCCTTCAGGTGGGGAATAGCAGATTTTGACTGAGTGCGCTGTCGCTGTGCAGGGACAGTCTTGCTGAGCTTTGTGATGGATTATGACCCCTGTCTTGGTCACGGTATTTTCAGATGCCAAGGTGACTTTTTTCACTGTAGCACTCAGTTGTGACAGTAAAGTGTAGCTGGCCCATTTTACTCCCATTGGGATGATTGTTTTCTCATCTTGCACTATCAGTTTCATAATTCAGGGATTTTTTTATTGGATAGTGTTTCTTAATTTCATGACGAATTTTGTTTACAGGGTTTGCCACTAACATCAGACATAAAGGACACAGAAAGCTTGATGCAACTTTCTGGCAGAATTGAATGTGAGAGCCCAAACCGACATCTCTATGACTTTGTTGGAAACATCAGACTGGATGGGCATGGGTATGTAAATACAAGGAACAAAATTTTGGGAGATTCAGTCTAACAGTAGATAGCTATGTGATCTTAAACTACTGAAGTTAAAATATGAATAGTAAATCTTTTTCTATTTATTCTCTGCTAGACTTTACTCTTGAAAAACTAGAGGCATAAAACCTTACTTCTAACGTCTACAACTCGAGTTGTTTTACTAGTTGTCCTTCAGAAAACATTAGGTATTAATAATAGAAGAGAGTGCTAATCACATTCTGACAGTTCTGCAATATGTGCCTAGTAACTCAATTCTTAAACATGTCATCTGTTACAGAAGCTGGATAGAAATGGTTGCTTGTCTGGTTTTTTTTAATTGTTCTTTTCTTCTCTTTGTCTAAGTCTGGAGTGGAACAGAGTCCATTGCTATATACCACCAATTCTTCTAATTTCATAGCTGAAAGATGTTTAATACCTTAGTGTACTGAAAGTATGTTCCTTTAAAAATAGAAAATGTGCACTTACAATACACATGCTTGTACAACTGCTTAAAAAAATTCCTAAAATACTTAAATGCTTACCAAATACTGATATTCAGAGTCCTCTGTGGGTTCCCAGAAGATTTATTGCTAGGTCCAGAATTGTTGAATCCTTCATTCCCAAAGATTCACAGTATTTCTTAGTTATTCAGTAGTTATTTCTTTCTCCATATCCAATATTGTTCATGTTTGTGGGTTTAGACTGATACATATACTACTAACTAATTACTAAATACCTCTTTTTTTTTTTCCCCTTAATATTCCATTTTTTATTTACTGGTTTCTTACAGATGCATTCCGGGAGTTTTCAGTCGCAAGAGTGTGGATGTATTATAATTCCACTGTACTTGTCATTAAGAAGAGAAAAACATTTACCTGTAATTCTTCTCTGAAGGTAATAGTTATAACAGATCCACACATTCATTCTTCCTCCCTGGCTATAAGGAAAAACATACTTTCCTTTTTAATCTAATAATTTAATTTTAAAAATTTGATTTAAAAAAATATTGAATATTCTGATGGCTATCATGCCTGAAGAATGTGTAGGAAGACGCCATCTGCTGGTCAGGCAATTTTTTATTTGAGAAATTCTGTTTTGGAATATTATGCCTGTAGTTCTTGTGCAGTAGGATAGTTCCAAAAGTGTGGCTCTAATATAATATTTACCTTCAGTGAAAAAGAATTGCAGGTAAGTAACTCTTTTTGGATCCTGGCCTTCCTTCAACCTGAAAAATCAGTGATATGTTCTTTTTCTGTCCATGTTAGAGGGAGCGCAAATTCATCTAATTCATACTTATTTGTCCAGATCTTTAGACCTTCCTACCAGATTATGTAGGTCCAGTTGTGATTTACACTTTATCCATTACCATCTTTACATATTTGCAAAAGCAATAGAGAATACTGAAAACATATCTCCCTCTTCTTTCACTTAATATAAGTCATTGGAGTGTCATAAATGTTGTATCTCATTGACTTTTCCAGTCTTTTCTTTTTCCTTTCATGGGAGAGCAACTCAAAAAAAAAAAAAAAGGTTTTCTTTTTTTTCTTTTGGATACCCAGTATTCAAGAAGACAGAACACCCATTACCCATTAGTTATTTTGCCTTTTGGCTAAATCTGTGAACTAAAAGAGGCAAAAGTTTTCTTGCTACCCTCAGCTTTGAGTGAGCTAACCATGTGACCAAAGTGTGCAGCTCTTTATTATGTTGATGAGTATACAGAGGCATGTCAGCTTGGTTTTAGTCCATGAAGATATTTAGCTAGAGAAAGGAGAAAAGTTCTTTAGCCTGGTTTATATGAAACTGTGACTGGACAGTGGCTCAGAGAATGGTGAGGGCATTGTGCCCTCACCATCAGATTCTAGTTGTCCAGACTTAAAGTAAGTGTTTTCCTGAAGACATTCTTAAAATTTTGGATAAGAGTGAAGTATACTTGTTAACAAAAACATTCTGGTGTGTATATTTTCACATGTGTCTCAGAAATTACTAGTTCTTAATATCTTTGGCAGCTCTGCCAGGAAAGTATTCTAAAAGCGTCTTTCCCCATTGAGAACATCCCTTACTGAAAACAACCCAAGCCTGTTGTTGAGAGTCAGTACTTATGTAAAATACAAGGGAAATCAGATGAGTTGGATCAGCTTTAAGAAGGCTGAGGCTGGGAAATAAGACACTTGATGCCTCTGTCAAGTCATTGCACCATTGCTTTATTAGAGTGAAGCGTGATCATGATGTTGAGAATTAGTCACATGACACCTGGCAGGGCTTTCCATGCCCCTGGGTGCTTTGCTGTCTGTTCTCATCTCATGTTAGTCTCTGTACCAGTTCTACTGGAGACAACTCCCAGTGTCTGGAATCCTATTCTCTTGTGATTGTCTTCCCAGTAAAACACTCTTCAGAATAAAGTCCTGTCCAAGTTGAAGAATGTTATCCATTTGAGAGCCACTGTCCTGATGGAAAAAAAAGTCAGTGGATTCTGCAATAGAAGGGAATTTGCTACATATTCTCCACAGGTTTTAGAGAGGGAAAATGAAGAGAAAGATCAGGAAGTTGTAGAAAGAGTCTTGGAACTTACCTGACTCTTGAAGGAGTACAAGAGTTTAGAGTTGAAGATTTTGACTTCTGCTTTCCTCTCCTTTAACAGCAAAAGAGACAGAACCTTTTGGCATTCCAAAGGAGGTCCACAGTTCAAAAAGTTTCCAATTTATCTATGGGAGACTAGCATATAGCCTAGAAAGTTTTTTCTTTCATCTTCTGTGACATTCATGTTAGTGTTAATAGACTGAAAATATCTATTTATTCTTAGAATGATAGGGAATCCATTCTGTGACTGAAATGTCTGTGTTGTATTGATAAATGATTCTAAAGTTTTAAAACGGTTCTGATCAAGGAGTGCAAATAAATACAAGTGCAGAAGCGGCCTTTGATATCAACAGGAGTTCTTCTTAATGATTCCTGAGTAATTCAACCCCAGGTGTTTCTTTCATACTTGAAAGGACATTTAGTCTCCTGGTTTTGCCATGATATGAACATATTTGAAATACATGAGCAGCACAGTTCAGATTTAGAAAACAAGTAAGTATTACTAAATATATCAGTAAATATGTCTTACATTTCAGTTTTCTCTTCCAATACCTTCTTTTGATGCAGTGCCTGTGCCTGGAAATTGTTTTCCATGGCAATATCATTCAGGATTTCAGTTGCTGAGGTATACTTAATTGCTGGGGAGAAGAATTCCTTAAACAGTCAGTATGCTCTGTGCTAGTTTCCTAGAAAGTTTAGTGGACCAAGTTGCAGTGGAATGGTGTTTGTTAGTAGTTTGGTTTTTATAGAAAAGCGCTCAAATATTTTTCAGAATTTTTTTTCCTAATTTCTTCCAGAACTGATTCCAAGAAGCTGTTTGCCACTGTTAATTTTAAAAGAGCAATAATTCTACTTGCAGTGTTAGAATCTTAAAAGTTTGTGTGAGAGGAGAGGACATGATGGTCCAGAAGAAATTATTGCCTGAATCTCACTCACTGAGACTGACTATAGTCTTTGAGTTACCCAAAATGTTACTAAATATAATGGCTTTTTCAGATGCTTTATATTTTATATATCAGAGATACAGTTGCTGTCCTAAATCAGTTAATTTGTGATCTTAATAATGCGTTGCTTTCAAAAAAGTAGAGATAGTAGTCTTAGGTAAAAATTCCAAACACTAGAGTACTTTTGACACATCTGAACTGCTAGCTGGTATTTATAGGAAGAAAAGTACCAAAACAGGGCATGTTTTTCCAAGGGAAAGGGTAATAATTATCTAATATTTTTGTATTTTAAGAAAAACTTGACCTACATTATATGTATAAAGACAGCTGTCTGAATTTAAGACAATTAAATGTTTCCAATGTCTTTTGAGGGTATGTTGCTCCTTTACTACACACAGTTTTAAAAGAATAACGGAACAAAATATACCTGGTTTTGCAGTTTAAAGAAGCCGCATTAAATATTATTGTGAATGTTAAATAAGTGTTTTCATAAGGATGTTTATTTCACTAGAAGAGTGGACTAACTTCAGAGTTCACAAAATTACTTCATTTGAAAATTGCTTTTGAAAATCAATTTTGTAAGAGACCATTTAGGAAAAAACTTGGTAATCATAAATCACAGGAGAATTAGACATTTTTAGTTTCAGTATGCTTGGTTAGTAGTACCATATAGAAATTAGTAGTCCATAATAAAAATTAGGTGGTAAGTAATATTTTTGCAAAGTTAGATTTTTGGCCTGGTTTTTATCTGTCAAATTTTCTCTGTCAAAACTCCCAAAAAGTTAACTGAGAAAATTAGGTTCCTAATGTATTAATCCTGTAAATTTTGAGAAATTAGCTTTAGCAACTACTGATTACATTTATTCATTGACATTGATTGGTTTTGTTTTAAAATGTAAAATTTCTTACTTCTAGTACTGTGCCATTGGGATCTGATCAGATTCTTCTACGAGGAGCTCAGTTGAGAAATACTCAGTGGGTTCACGGGATAGTTGTCTATACTGGACATGACACAAAACTTATGCAGGTACAGAAACATGGCTTGATTCAATATAGTAGTAAAATGTCAATAATAGAGCATCTTTCATATGAATTAAAAGCAATAAAAATAAAGCAGTTTCTGGTCATTTTTAGTCACTTAGTCCCAAAGTAGTTTTTCTACTTGTAAGCATATTCATTGATTCTCTCTTATAACTTGTGCTTTGAAAACTATTTATTAGCAAGTTCTATTATCATAGTTTATCTTTTTATATTTGTCTGCTCCTAAAACTGTCCTCTTGTGGGGCTTTCTTTCAAGTGCAAAGGTAATCATTCTTGCCAGAAAACAAAATGAGGAGGGAGGATACTGAAATTACTTTGCCTAATGTGTTTTGAAATACCAAAACAGAGATGCACCTGTTGAAAAATAAGAATTTCAGATTGGTCATTTATGTCATATTTATTGCTTTTCTAATCTGTAAAATAGTTACTTGAAAAAGTGTGTTTGTATTAGCAGCTGTCTTCTATTGCACTGACAAGGTGTATGTATCTTTGTTTTTAATGTTTATTGTTAACTGTTGGTGTTACCAGTGTTCTGTGTGATTGTTTAAACTTCTTGTGACACAATTCTAAAGCTCTAATTCATATATTTGTAAGATGCTGAGTGGGTTTTCTTTAAGTAAAACATTTTTAGAGCATTTATGATGATGGCGTATTTGGGAAAATATTTAGAAAAGGATATAGTAACATGTAACTTGAAAAGCAAGAACCATGTTACCTCATCTAATATTTAATAGCCACTGTTGGTTTTTGTCTTTTGCAGAATTCAACAAGTCCACCTCTTAAAATGTCTAATGTGGAACGAATTACAAATATTCAGATTTTGATTTTGTTCTGCATCCTTATTGCCATGTCTTTGATCTGCTCTATTGGCTCAGCTATATGGAACCGGAGGCATATGGGAAGAGACTGGTATCTTGATCTAAACTGTAAGATTTAAAATATTATATTAATATTTTAGTATTCAGTTGCCTTTCATATTTAGAAAGGACGATGATTGCCTTCCCTTGCACAGTGGGTTTTTTGTCAGTCTCTCTTCTTTGTTTGTTGGCTAAAGTCATTAGACTAGGTATATCACAGCAAGTATAAAATTTGCCTTACTGTGCCATCTTAGCTCTTGCTAAATTCAGGAAGGGTGAGATGATTTGTTTTCCTCTACTTCTTTCAGGCACTACATCTCTGCAGCTCACCAAAGTCTGTGTCAGCATTCCACTGGCATAAACAGTCAGCTTCCAAGACATCAGACTAAACCCTTTTTGAACTGCTTCCGATAGATTGCGTTTAAAGCTGCAGTGACTTCCTGAATTTTTAAACTTGCTTGTCTTAGAAAGTGACGCTGTGGCTTATAATTTTTAGTGTGTAGGGATTTAACTAGTTAATATCAGAGCTTAATAGACTTCTCCTAAAGAAGATAAAAGAGGCATGGGAGGTCTCATCTAATAGATTATACTGGGCAGCTGTACGTAAGGTGGATGCAGGACACTGTGATGTTACACAGGCCTTCACGGCAGCATGCAACATATTGACATAGTCTGACCCTCAGTGAGGAAACAAGATTTAAAAGAAGTTTTCATGAATATACTTTGCAGTCAATTATTCATGTTTTCAGAATTTCTTATGGTGGGTCTATAGCCATCTTTACTTAGGCAGCACCAAAACTGAAACAAAGCTCCTGAGTACAAAGTTTCTAAATGTAGTCAGCAGAGTGGGGGGTTTTGGGGTTTTGGTAAGTTCTAAAAGAAAAATCTTGAAGTTCTGATTTGAAGGCACTCCTAAAATTTCTGTGTCTGTATTTATGATGAACCTTGCTTCCCTTCTTTTCGATGCTGAGAAAGAAACTTTTTTTTTAATTAAGAAACTTAACTTTCGTGTTTTCCTAGCAAGGTAAGAAAAAGTGAAATAGTTCATAGAATTTTCACAATTTTCAGTAATATCAAAGAATGGCATTAGTTGTGCTTCATCTGTGCATTTTTTTTCTTTTCTGGGAAATACAAAAGTTTTAAGAATATGGTGGCTATTATATGGTTAGCACAGTAGTGAAGCAGTTCATAAATTGTTGTTATTCCTGAAAAAAGAATGCATGAAATAGTGGCCATTGATACTTCAGTTTGTGTGTTTTCAACTGATTATCCATGTCAGTTTATTTCCTGATATATGTCCCATGATTAAATGAAATTGTGTTGGGTTTTGTAAGGTATGTCATTTAAGGCTGTATTCAGCACATATTTGTTCTGATACCAGATGCTTTTAATATGTAAGAAGCATTTTATCCCCCTTTCCCCCTAGTTATTTAATTTTTTAGCTCCCTGGTCTTTTAGATTAGTACTTCATTTGATGCTGGAATTGATATTAATGAAAGTCTCCAAAACCTTCTTTCCTGGATCTTAGAGTAATAACCAAATCCACATTGGACAGACAGTGGAAACCTATCTGAGGCCCTTTTTCTTCGAGATATCTTGAATACAGGCAGGCAGGCTCCATCTTTTACCCTTTTTCTGTACTGTAGAACAGACTTCCCCATTTGCATCCTCTCTGAGGTGCTGCTGCTAGTTACCTTTAAAAGGAAAACATAAAACTTTAAAGGAAAAAGTAGTATAAAACTGCTTGGTTTATATGTTAATATTCACATTTCCAGTTGTTTAGAACTTTCATTAAACTCTCTCATTTCATCTCTTCCTTTCATGGGGTGTGACTTTACCTTTTTCATAGTATTTTGCTCTGTTGAGGGAGATTATATGATTGTGTGAGTGTGGATGGAGAAAAAATGCATTCCACTATGTATTTCCCCCTTTCAAAATATAAAACTGTAATATTTTGAGTTTAGAACTTGGTTGCTTATGTAGATATTCCCAGATTTTGATCTTAAAATGTAGCAAAAGAGGGAATGGCTGGTAAGTTTGCTCTTCAGAAATTGGAGATGATTGCAAAGATCTCTGAAATTGAACTCCTCTATTATAATAGAGATCCTTAACTCTGATGAAGGTTTTATCTATAGGCAAGTGACACTGTAATTAACTCCAAAATTTCTTAGAACACTTTAAAAATCAGCTGTTAATACAATATTCTGAATACAATAAGTATATATACTTCTAAGTACAGTCTCAAATGTTTATTGTTTACTTTGGTTTTTGGCAGATGGTGGAGCAAGCAACTTTGGATTGAATTTCTTGACTTTTATCATTCTCTTCAATAATCTTATTCCAATCAGCTTGTTGGTTACCCTTGAAGTCGTTAAATTTATCCAGGCATATTTCATAAATTGGGTAAATATTATTTTTATAATACACATTAATTTCTAAAATCGAGGGATTCACAAGTAAGTGAAATGATGGATTGTTTGTCTATGTATACATTCTTTTCAGACTTTTTATAAATGCTGTTTATTAGTGGAATCTGAAGAGGTAATAATAAGTTCTTTTATTTAGTGCTCTTATATCTGCACCAGATTGATTTTTGGAGCATGTTTGTTCTAATCCACTAATTGTAGAGGAGCAAAGTGAGCTATCTGTGGATTGCAGATAGAAACTTCAGGTTCTCATATTCCCCAAAATGTGATTAAAACCAAATGAGGTTAAATGTTGATACCAAAAAATTGATATATTTTATTTAACAGTAAATGAGCGTGAAAGAAGGAAATAGAAAAAGTTGGGGGGAGGACAGGAAGAGCGAGAGAGACAGATTAAGTAGAAATATATCACCCCTCCATGGCTCCCAATGACGTGGTGTCAGTCCTCTCCATCTGGTCTTCTTGGTGGCGAGGGTCCCCCTCCAAAAGGCATAGAATTCAATGGATTAATATTTAGTTAACCAGCCTGGTTTGGGCCGGGTGGAAATGCCCAGGGCAAATTTGACAGTGTCTCTGTCAAGGCTCTGGGTTAGTTGCATCATTGTGCATCATGTGCAGTGCTCTGGTGCAAGGCCTCAGGAATGAGTCTGGGGAATGCTTTGGGGGTCTTTGATGGATTGTAACACCCCCTCAGGTGCCCCTCACATGAATGTCCTGTGGATGTGGCTTTCCTGGGGTGGTGGGGGGTTGTTTCAGAGCTGAGCCTGTTTGTGTAAGGGAGGATGGATGTTCACTGCGTTTGACCAGAGGTTGCGCCACACCCCCAAGACCTTCCTCCCCCTCCGGCCTTGGTGGGGGCAGAGTCTGTGCAAACCTGGCAGCAGGAGATAAGCTTGAGACCTATGGCCTCCCCCAGCCCAAAGCCATCGAGGGATGATTTTCAGGACAGCTACTGGGATTGGCCCTCCCTCCCATAGATGCTCTCCCAGCCTTATCTGTTTCTTCCCAGACCTGAGATGACTGAACAAAAGTGTCACTTTATCTTATCTCAAGTTCTCTTAGCTGGCTTAACTTACAGTCCAAGGTTTTAGTCAGGGAGCCCATTCAAGGTGGGCTTCGGTGGTGCAGCTTTACACATCAATGTTTAAGCCATGAACTATAATCAGTCTCTGACAATGTTCTTGTGCTTTTTACTTTCTCATTATTGATATTCAGGTATCAGTTTCATTCAGAATGACCAGAAGACAGTGTTTTGCAGTGCTGGGGAATTTTGTCCAGTTTCAGATTTTCTTTCCTGACTCACCCCATGTTTTCGGGTTTTTTGGCATTTTGCTTGTTGTTTTTTTCTCAAGCACAACCATAGTTTAATGGAGTGGGGGTTTATTGTGCAAAGGCAGTGTCTGTTAGTATTATCACTTATGAAATACATAAAGATCATTTTGTCATCCTTTAATTTTTTTTTTTCTTAATGAATTAGTGGGGGAAATGAAGGTTTTACTCTGTTTGAGGTGGAAGTGAGCTATTTTCCTTAAAGCCATGTAAGCATGCCTTCCATTTTTCTGGGTTTTTTCCCGAGTGTATGTTTATCGTAGCATTCTGAACACTTCAGTCTGATTCCTTGATCAAATGTGTGAAATAGATTTGTATGTGTGAGATATGTCACCGAGATATAGATAAGAGTGCATGTGAAGTAGCAGGTGAAGCACATGCTTTATTTTAAAAGTTAAATACTTTTATGAGCAGTCAGCTGGTTTCAATCTCTTAAATTTTTCTTGTGCTGTAAAACAAACTCTTAACAAATTGGAGAATGCAATGAAATTCTTCCTTAATTTTCTGTATTTTAAAATCGATATTCAGCAAAGACCCATTTTGAATGCGTAGATTGCCACTGTTTATACAGGAAATCAGAAAGGCAGTTTTAACTTCTCTTCCTGCCCCAGTTTCTGTTTATGAGGGATTAGTTGACTTTAATTTATCCTAATCTGGGACTCTGGACATTTATCCTAAATAATATTTCTCTTTGTGTGTAGATTACATTTGCATGGAGAAGTTGGTCATCTGCAATCTGTTGCACTACGTTGCCATATTTGACATTTTAATCTTTTACTGTATTTGAAAACAAACTCTGATGTTTATTTAACAAGTAAGAGGAAAAGAACTCACACCATGTGAATTGTATTTTACATTTATTGTGTACTTGCAGATTTATCTTCATGTTTTTATCTCAAGATATATTTATCTTGCTATTTAGAAATGACTGGTTGTGCATACAATAGAATTAGGTAAGACTGACTTCTCCCTAAGAGTCACAGTGTAGTATTTCTGCTTGTTGCTAAAGTCATTTTAGATGTATGGGTCAACAGTTTTTCAGTAATACAGATCACTAGAAATAATCTGAGCAAAATCTCCCATGAGAAAATCTTATTTCTTCTGGGGACTCTTCGAAGTGATCTGATAGTGTCTGTGGCTTCCCATCTTGAAACAATCTTAAGTAGATCTATTCATGTTTGGTCTTTTCTTCTATACTTAACTTTTCTATTTATGTGCTAGATATTTTGTAAGAAGTTTTGGAAGACGGATTTCTAAATATATGTACTTTTTTTGTCTGTAGGACATAGACATGCACTATGAACCTACGGACACTGCTGCGATGGCTCGTACTTCCAATCTCAATGAAGAACTTGGACAGGTAGAAAAAAAAATTACTGGTTCTAACTCTGTGTATTGAAATTATTCATTTGAGGATTTATTTTAAAAAATATATTCTTGCCTTAGTATTTGCTTATTTTTATTCTCTTTTTGTCAGATATTTTTAAAAATACTTTGCAATATAAGCAAATTAAAACCAGAATTAAATGAACAATCTCTGTATCAATGTGTATGTGGTCATCACAGAAGATTGAAGTGTATCAATAAAGTTACAAAATCAAAGAAATTTTGAGCATTAAGGCTGTCTGTGGCACAAAATTTAGTCGCAGTATATACACTCATGATAATGTGTCTTCAGTATGTCTTTTTTTCCCACATGCTCTGCATTCCTCAGAAGAGACAGTGACTATCTTAGGGTTGAATCACAGTTTATATATGTCCTCTTTTCTTGCCACTAAAGACTGGAAGCTGTGAATGGAATGGAGTCTCATGGCTGAATTAAACCGTGGAAATTTGAGCTTAATTCTTCTTTTTGATTTGGAGTTCTCTTTGAATACTGTAAAACCAGTTTGACTTTTCACAAGAGATCACTTATATGTTGTTCATACTATGGAATTATGACTTGCTACAAGTGAGTCTGGGACGCAGGGTGTGCTTTTAGAAGCACTGCACATGGTATTTGCTCTTTCAGTCAATTGTGTTTGCAGTCTTGCTTTAAAAACATGCTAAACTTTCTGGTACACTGTTGATGGGCAACTCTTGCTGTGGAAAATAAATTACATGCTCATTTAATTGAATTGTATTATGAACACAAGTATGCATATTCTTGCATTTCCTAACCTAGAAATAACTAATTCTTTACTTTATTGCATGGGAATGTAAATGTTGTCTCTGGCTTTCCAAACCAAATAAATAATAACTTGGTTTTAGCCATATAGCAAAGCAGTCCTAGGGCCTAATACTTAAGAGATGTGCCTTTTGGAAAAACTGGCTGAAGATTAACATGTTCTATGACTGGTTTACATAGAGGAGTACAGGGCTTTTGCCTGCTGGGTTTGACATGTATGTGCAGAAAAATTTGTTCTTTTCCTGGCTTTAAAGGGGGGTACGAGCTCCTCTAGTGGGGAAGAGTCTTTGTTGAATCTTAGCTTTCCTTCTGTTTCATTTTACACTGTCTGTTTTTTCTATCTCTGCAGCTAGTTTGTTATTCACATTCCCAGACACATTCTTTCCTTTTGACTTCAGTAGTTTTTGTCTTCATTTCTTAGGTTTCTCATCAAATTCTCCTTCACCATCAGGAGCTAGTCAGACTTCTTGGGATTTACACTTTCATTTTTTCGAGAGATTCTTAATTTGAGCAGATTTTTGTAGGGAGACCAAAGGACTGCGCTAAAAAGAGCAATTTTCTTCTTTGAAGTACATGAGGGTTGCACATAAGGAAGAGAAGATTTCCCCCAAGAGATCTTTAGGTTTTAAGAAAGGCAAAACTTTGGTGTTGGGAAAAAAGCTGAATTTTCTTAGCTGCAGCTCCCATTTTCTCATTGTGCCCATACACAACAAAAACAAAACAAAACAAAAAGTGCAGCATAAACCTGACACAGAGGAAGATTTCTTCTAACTGCTGATTTGGCTAAGTCATAATTCCTCAGAAACATTTTTACTAATACATAGCTTTATTAGTCCTACTAATTCCTAATTAAGAATCCTTGGATTTATTTTTAATTAGAAATGAATTTTAATCAGTTGAAATTTATCTGTGACTCACAGAAGTTTTCGTTCATCACAGATGACTTCATTTCTTCATACATTAACTTTTTTCTTAAAATTGGGTTTAAACGAAGCTTAAAAATATCACAGGTTCATGTACTTCAGCTTTGAATTTTAAAATGCTTTACCTAGTAGTTTCTGGAACAGAAGGGTTTATAATGCTAGGGAAACAGGAGATCTAGGTAGAAAGGAACGTATTTCTTCTTTTCCTGTTATTTGGCATTTCTGATCTGTTGCTCTTCTACTAACATTTCGGCTTTAAGAAGATATTTCCATGTCAAAAAGATGGGTTTAGAAATGCATATAGATATACTTTTCTTACCATATGGCTTTCTGTGAGAAGGTTAATGTTTTACTGGCAAAGTCATTGGTCTTCACTAGTTTCTTGCACTTCAGCAGAATGCAGAATGAGGGATGGTTAAGTATACCACTGGGCACTGAAGAAAGCTTAGGTGTCCTGACATCTCCGTTGACTGATTTCTTTGGAAATGGGTATGAGGGCTGTATATCTGCCATGTTTATGTATTGGTTTTGTTGTTGGCTTTTTTTCTATAAAATGTGAAAATTGCAGAAGAGGTGAAAATATTTCATATGTTGATAGCTATGAATGCTACTAGATATGTCACTAACTGCTGAATGTTAATCTATAATGGATTTTATCATTCATTTAGGTCAAATACATATTTTCTGACAAAACGGGTACCCTGACATGCAACGTCATGCAATTTAAGAAGTGTACTGTAGCAGGAATTGCATATGGGTAGGTATTTTTACATGCTGCTTCATCTGTGTGCCTCTGCCTGTCCATATGTACCCATGCATTAATACTGCAGTTAAAATAAACTTACACCTGGCAATATCTATAGCTCAGTCAGCTTTTTGTGACTATAAGATGTTACTTACAAGAGACAGGATCATTTCTGTCAAGACATCTCTTTTTGCAAAGAGGAACAGAAATTGAGAATACCACAGGCTTTCTGCTGTAAGGCAACTTCAAAATGCATGTTTTTGCCATTGTTTACCCTGCTTAATGTTGTTACAAAATAAAAGCCTGAGGGAGACTTGCAAAAACTTGGTTTGTTATAGTTTATGAAGTCTCAATAGCAACACCATATTTTTGTAATTTTCATTGCAATCTAGGCGCTCGCAAAATAGTTGCAAAAAGGGGGTTTTTTTGGTAATTTGGTTTGATTAGCTAGCTACTTTTTTTAATACATGATCCAATTTTTTAGCATTTGTGATTCTTTCTCCTCTCCCTGTTCTATTTTTCCCTTGCTTCTTATGCAGCCATTGCCCTGAGCCTGAGGATTATAGTGTTCCTTCAGATGATTGGTAAGCTCTAAAGATCATTTAGCTTCTGCTGTTTCTTGAAGATTCAGGTTTAAAAACACTGAGCAATGTATTTAAAAATTGAGCTAAATGTGAGATAGTTTACTACTCAGAAATTATTTCAGCATTGAATTCATGCAGACTGACCATCTTACACAAATTTATGCCATCCAAATTCTATGGCATTAGGTTGCGTACTCAGGAATAGAATCTCTGATAGGGTCCCTGAAATAAAGTGCAGTCATTCTACTGACAGTCCTGGTGCAATTCAAAATTACTTATTGGAGAGGAAGTTTTGTCTTTTGTTACATATTTGGTACTATGGTAACTTCAATCACGCTGTTCTACTGTTAGTCAGTAATACGTTAGTAATAATCAATGATGTGCTTAGAAAAAAAATCCATATTTGAGAGTGAAAAATATGTAATGTTATTGTTGCTATTTTACTTCCTACAGATAATTTTAGAATACTAGCACTACATAGTTCTTAAATGGAACTGAGATTAGAGCAGCCAAATACACTTGGGATTGACATTGATATCTTGCCGGGGCATCAGGAAAGATAAAGTCCTGACTTCCTTTCTGCTCTTATCTACATGATGCCTTGTACTTCTTCATTATACTTTCTTAAACTAAGTATTTGCAATACCATTCAAAGTAAGCTCAGGTACATCAGAGAAAAAAAACGTCATTTACAGCCTTTAAATTATCACTGTTTTATTTGTTGAAAGTAGCAACAAGGCAATGTCATACAGAATTGCAATGTGTTGTCACCTTTTGTTGAAAACATTTGAAGGAAAAAAAAGTCTTTTCTAAATTAGAATTAGTAAGTTTAGATAGAAAAAACCCCTCAAATCCTGAAAAATTCCTCTCACAACACATAAAATGTAGTACACATGCACACCCCAAAATCTTACCTGATCTGAATGTCATCATTTGATGCAGAAGGAAAATGTTTCTTAAAGATGCATAAGTGTGCTTAACTGCATACAAGTGGTTTCATTAAAACAATGAAGTGCTTCCATGAAGTTAAACATCCTTGCTTATAAGCTATTAAGTAAAAAGACTAGTTTTGACTAGCACACATAAAAATCTTTTTGAGCGCATCTGAAATGGATAAACCGATGTCCAGAAGAACAAACCCAAACCTTTTATAGGCAAAGAATATATTAGAAATACTTATAAAATACAATGCTTGAAATTTCTTGGTGTGGAAATCTGTTGCAATTAATAAAATCTGTTTGTGACAGTAACATTTCTAGCCCTAACATGACTAATATACTAAATCCCAAATCTTTTATATCTTTTTTTTTATTATTATTATTAGAAAGAATTGTTTTCCACTTTGTTACAACATATACCTGCAAATAGTTTTCCTTATTTTAGCACTGAGAATCTGGAAAATTTACATCAGAAAGCTTTAAGCAAGCAAATCTTAAAGCTTAGACTCTAAACAAATATATTAAGTCTGAAGATGTTATTATTTGGCACTTCAAGATCTATTTGCTTTGCATTTAAAAAAAGTCTTCATGAAGGAGAATGCTTCAAATTTTTCACTTCAATTATAGTTAGAAAAAGTAGTCCTTGCATGGCTGTACAGAGGAGGTTCTGCATTTTATATCCCTCCACAGCAGTTATTGCAGGACTAAAACAGATCACTTTTGGTTTTCATAGAGAATCCTTAGACTGCCTTTGATGTATATGGCTTATTCTTCAATTTAAATCACCAAACATATTTATTCTTTTGTAAGATTATGTAATCCAAAGCAAGACCCAAAGTAAATGGAAAAAAAAAATTTCCTTCAGCTGGATTCACCTTTCAGTATTGTTTTGTTTCACTCAAATTCAAAGTCATCTAGATATATTCAGCTGTAGTATTAAGAGTGTAGCTGTAGACAGCTGCAGTAACAAATCTTCTAAGAAGTATCTACATTTTTGAGTTCTCACATTCAGCCAGAATATTTGTGCAATTCGGGAGATGTTAGTGTATGACTTTATTTGTCCAGAACCATCTCTTTCTTGCATTTCTTAATTCTATACTTCACCATTGTTGCTGTGTCTTCTTTATCTTTCAATTTAATATGTTCCTTTTTGATCATAAGTAATAGAAAGCAAACCCTCTACATGCAGACTTCTCTCATGTCTGAACTCATTTGTTTACCTCTTTCAGATAACAGACTTGCTTTTCTGCAAACATTTAGAAACCTATCCCAAAACTGCTAATTTCTTGTTGAAATGTGATCTCTTTAGGCATTTTTTTTTTATGTCCCTTCTGTAATCTCATTCTAGAGATCAGAAGAAAAGAAGCCTCAGTCTTACATTGTGGATATATTTTTACTTCATCCTTCATTACCTGAATTCAGCAGAGAGACTTTGCTGGATTTAAGTGTATTTATATAAACCAAGGTTTCTTTAAATTAAACAAACTTTGGAAATGTGAAAGGAGTACCTTTTCAATTCTTTTTCTCACAGTACATGATCGCAGCCTTTATTGTAGCAGCTACAGCCCAAAACTTGTGTTCGGATGATTTGTATATAAACTGTTAAAATCATGCTAAGAATGATCTCTTTTTTACTTAATTATTTCTAGGCAAGGCCCACAAAATGGAGAAGAAAAAACATTTAGTGATGTATCATTACTGGAGAATCTTCAAAACAACCATGTAAGTTATATAGAAACAATTACCATTGTTTCGTGAGATGAAACCATTGCTTCCAGTAATTCAAAAGATTATGTCCTTTGAGGGGAAAATAAATAAATAGTGTATTTATACAAAATCAGCATGACCTCATTAAAACTTTCATAATTGTTGCTGATACATGTTAATTACATCCAACCCTTTTTTTCCTCCTTTTTCATTTTGATGCTATGGTTCAGATGTTACAAGTTTGAAGTAGTCTCATGTTCTTCATTCTCTGGGTGTTTTACTGGTACTCCTGTGGTTCAGATGATGTCATGACATCCATTAAAGCTTTTAGGATAAGCAAAGTTATTTTACATCCTGACATGACTTACCTGGGCTGGGACAGGAGTCAGGAGTTAACCGTATGCAGTGGGTTTGTGTGCATGCTTCCATGAGGTTAGATCTTCAGTTCAGATGAAGAAATGAAAAAGGCATTTTGGAGGCTGTTACTTGTACCAAAGAGACAATACATTTCTCAGGAAATGAACAAGTTATTTTATGATCTGTTTAAGAATCAGTACAATCATTACAACCTTCTGTCTTTTGTTTGTACAACAGATGTTTTTACCTAGTCATAACCAACACCTACTTTAAACAGTGTAACTATTTGTTCTCTTTTTGAAGAGTGTAAGTAAATTGCTCTTTTCTTAAATTTTGTCTTCCCAGCAGACTAGTTCCAGTTTAACTAAGAGACAGTGAAGCATCTTTTTCTTACAAATGGGGCAGTCTTTAATGGTAGACATCTGAGAGCCATTCTCAAATGTATCTAAAGCAGAGGGGACTCTTACACTTACCTGCACAGGCCATTTATATTTACAGTGCTGGTAACAGGGAGAGTAGCATAGTTTGAAAGAGGCATCAACTATTACTGCTGTTGTCGAAGTGTCCTTGGCGTGCAAGTGTTGAACCTTCACAGTTTTCTGGTAGATACATAGTGTTAAGTATATATATATAATATGAGCCTGCAAGCTATAAAAATGTGTTTGTATGCATGCTAAAAATTGAGATACACATTCAAAGAGAGGTTTCACCACTGTATTTTAAATGTCTTCTGAAGTGCTTTGGAAAAGAATTTGTAATTCAACCTGTTGAGGTAACTGAGCCACTTCTGAATACATCTTAGAGGATTTGGGGGCCCTCAGTGGAAGAGAACAGGAACCTCTCCCATTAGTGTTTCTGCACTACAGAATTAAATTAGGTCTTCAAAGATTATTGTATTTTATAGAGCAATTGTAATGTTAGTCTACTACAAATCTGAAATACTATAAATATGCTACAAGTAACCCTCAGCTGAGGTGGCAGCTGCTTTGAGCTCACTTACAGGGAATGCTGGGGTTTCTTTTAAACAACCATTCAGGAGTCAGTTCATTCATTTTGCAAATGCCAGCTGTAGTAATAAGGTTCTTAGCCTGATATATTCATTTAAATGTCCTCTTGAAAAGCAGTATGATCTTGCAACATTTTCTATGTGATTTTTGCTGTTAGATGTTAGATGTGTGCTGCATCTTTGTAAAGATTCTTAAAAAGCATTGTCAAATACAGTATTAGAAAAAAGTAAAAGAGATTATTTTTTAATAAAAAAGACAACATCCAAAGAGACTTCTGTGAATAAAGTAAAATTTTTTCAATACATTATTCATACTTACCTTCTCTAAAAAATGATTATTTGAAATGTTATATGGTTATCTAATTTTGATTGTTACAATAGCAGATGCCACTAAATTCTATTTATATAACCGGTATTTAAGTACAGCAGAAAGAAGTTACCCTGCATGCTGATTAGTGTATAGGTGGTTTTTAAAGAAAAGAGGAACAATCTGTCATTAAATTTTTGTGGGCTATTATTTGTCTGTATCTATTATTACATTTTGGTTATTTATTGCTTAAATGATTCATCACACTCTGACATCCTTTTTTTCTTAGCCAACTGCACCTATAATATGTGAGTTCTTGACGATGATGGCAGTGTGTCATACAGCAGTTCCAGAAAGAGAAGGTGATAAAATTATATATCAAGCAGCATCTCCAGGTAAGACTCAGATAACTCAGTGAACATATTCTATCAACTCAACAAGCAAATTTTATTCGGTTCATTGTTTTTGAAATAACTTCCAAAATTTAAAAAAAAATCTATAAACCCTATACCTCAAAAAAGAGTTGGTATCAACTAAAATCAATTTTGTAAAAAAGGATTTAGACTTTTTAAATTTTCTTTAGAAAATACATCTGAATGTCCTGTGGATTATGTAAGGGCAAATAATCAGTAACCATACAGCACTACTAAGGTGTTGTCAGACTGCTGTGGAATTCTAAAGGAACTGCTCAGAAGTAAATAAAAATCAATCAGGAGACAAATTGATGTTCTTGCTTATGAACCTATTCTGTACTTGGTAACCATTATACTGATTTAGAACAGAGACTGTAATCAAAACAGAAATGTTTTTAATAGGATAGAAATTGTGTTAAATTCTGTTAGAGATTGACAAAATATTATAATGCAAAAGGTCTGTTTCAAGCTTATTGTGGTTCATAGACAATTTTCGAATTCAGCAAATGATGAAGCAAGGCAGAATGATTTAAAATATGTTCAGCTCTGCTGAGCTAATGTGTTACAAGTTATGATGGTAAAAATTACCCAAGGTGGAGAGGTTCTTCCCTGACTGCCCCGGCTTCTAGGTGCCTACCTCTCTGAATCCTGTCCTTCAACAGCTGAGAGACAAGGGCAGAGGTAGGGCCATAAATAAAGTTAACTAAGTCATGGCAGTGTTTTACTGGGCATTGCAAGCAAATTCCATTCTGACGTCCTGGAGCCACTTGGAGAGAACTGATGACTTTTGGAGATGTGGTTGCTGGTTTCCTGAATGTAGACAATGAAGAAACCTATTATTTACAGGAATGACTTCTAACTCTTCTTGTACAAACCAGAACTTAAACCAAAAGCAATGTGCTTTGTCCAGTGCCCTACTGAGGAAGGTGCTAACCTAGGTGCTTCGCAGAGGGTGCTCGCATTGCTGAGCTGAGAGTGTTCCTTTCAGGGCTTATTTTCTCTGAACTGTAAACTCATTTCATCAGTTTTAACAGGAGAACAAAGAGTTCTTTCCAGCACCACATCTAATCTTAAAATCCATAAAGGAAAAAAGGAAATGAGAAGTAGAAAAGCCTGGACTGTGTTGATTAAATCATGGGGTAAACTAACCGTTTTCTGGTACATTTGTAAAATAACTATTTAACTTGCTGCAGATGAAGGAGCATTGGTCAGAGCAGCCAGGCATCTTCGTTTTGTATTCACTGGAAGGACACCTGACTCAGTAATCATTGAGTCTGTAAGTACATTGGAGTAACATTATAATTTACTGTATTTGCTTCGCATTATGGTACATTTGTATTGACATGTTTGGTTCGGTTTGGTTCTTTTGCTTGAGATTTTTCTTTTAATTCTTACTCTTTTTTTATTTATTCTTTTTTTATTCTTCAGCTGGGACAGGAAGAGAGATATGAACTGCTAAATGTCCTGGAATTTACAAGGTAACTTTTTACATGGTGTCTTTTTGTGGAAATACTTAGAAATTTCTCTCATGAATAAAAATATTTGCCTTTTTTATATTTTTACAGACAAAGTATGCAGGTTGTGTAGCTTTCGTCTGTGTAATATGTAAACACACTATATACAAAGCAGAGTACATGATTAAAATTAAAATTACACCTGGTTTATTGTAAAAAAATTTTGGAGGTTTTTTTTTTTTCTTGTTGTCTACATTGTGACTAATATTTTTCACTTTTGCCTTTGCTCAAAGATTAAGAAAACCTTTGATCTCAAAACTTTAAAAAAATCTGTGAAAAGTAATATAGGAAAGTACTCAAACTTCTAAACGTATTTCTGAAAGCCCTGGCACCATATGATTTATTAAAAAGCGAGTGTATTTATCATGACTGATAAAATTAAATTTTGCATTTGACCTTAAATACATTTGTATAACTATGGCTTGTTTAAATACTCTAGACTGAAACTCATTATGTTCTGAGCAGCATCACTACAGCATTGACCAGTTGGTTTACTTGGAATATGAGTTTATCACGTATTTTGCTTTCAGTAAAAATTTTGTGTTAAAGTTCTTGGAGTTACAAATGTACCCATAAGAAATATGAATGCAGTTTCAATTCTTATGTAGAGCTGTTTATATTTTATCGGTGTTTGCTGTCTGTGTTATAAATGTGTAGGTCCATTGCTTACTTTGGCAAAGGGTAAGGAAGGGATTTGCATGTAGAGGAAGTTCCTTTTTTTCTTAAAATGATTACTCCTAATTGTGCCTGTGGAAAGTGATTGTTGTTTTCCTTCCTGTCCTATTATATTTCCCTTGAGCTTAGCTAAAGAACCAAAAAAATGAAAAAATAAAACAATCCAGTGCAATACTGGAGAGACAAACTGAAGATGTATGAGTTGGGTGAAATCAGAGTAGTTGCCTCTAGTTATAGTAATAGCAATAATAATATGAAACGTAATGAAAGATGCAACAGAAAGTAGTTTTTATGGTTATGAATGTCTTTTAGTGTCTGTTTGCAATTAATATTCTTTTTATATAATGTAGAGGACATACGTGAATTTTTTAGATTTATGTCATGGTTTCATTTTTTTTTGCAGGCATTGCTTGCATTTTCTTTTCTTGAAAGTTAGCAACTATGTACTGCAAAGTGCATTGCTATTAATTTGACTTCTGTGGAAGTTCATACTTCGTTTCTGGAGTAACAGTGAAGGATTGTTACTTTGTTTCTGGTTTTCAGCTTTGTCTTGATTTCACAGATTTTTTTTTTTTAAATTTCTGTGTCAGTCTAAAATTGTAATTTAAACAGTGATACTTTGTGGAGATGGGAGAATTGCTTATAAATCTCAATCTTCGGAGGTTTTTTGGTGGATACTGATCACAGAACTTTATTAAGTATTCAGTTTTTATAGACTTTTTTTTCTTATTCTGCAATATTTAGCTGTGCTTTGAATTGACTTGTTGGAAGCACTAGAGGTCACCCGTGTTCCACAGCAAGAGAAATTTTGGCTCCAAAACAACACCATTTGCATGGGTAGGAGCCTGTCGCTTCCGAGAAGTAATCTGTTTTGAATAAACTGTTAAGAGTTTGCAGGTGTTCCAAGTTTTTCCCAGAAAAAATGCAAATTAATTCATTGCCGCTTTCCAGTACAGGCTAGATTACTACTCTTCTGCAAGTAGAGTGCAACAGTGTCAACATTTGATAGGATAGTCTTCCGGAGAAGCACATTACAGAAGTAAAACTTGTAGGAGTACCTGGTAGGCTTGCCACTTCTGGTATTCTGTTTTTTCCGTGATTACACTTGTGCCTGTGAAAAGAGAAGTAGACTTATGGAACATAGTAATTATACTTTGTTCATAGCAAGGAAGTAGTTGTCAATCTAATTGGCAGGTGAGCATACTGAAAGCATGCTGAAAATACTATACTGATAATTCTTAAAATTAGCAAATAGTGTTTTAAAAACTTGTGCTGAGTTTATGTTGCCTCCAGTAGATAGTCTGCTCAGATGCCACAACTGCTTATGGTACCTTTAGTTCTAGAAAGTAAAGAGTTGTTCAGATTCTCTGCTGTTCAGGGCTTCCTGTACTGTTAGGGAAGGAATTGTGCAGTGTTGTTGTGCCTGTTCTTGTATTCTGTCACCTAGTGCTGTAACAAATAGAAAAACTGCAGCTGTCTCTTGGCAGCCCAAACCAACTCCTAGGGTAAGTGTTTGCAGGGCAGGGAATAGCAAGGCGCTGTGTCAAAGATGCAGAAGCGTAGAACGTCTTATGTTTGACTATGTGCACTGTCTTTTCACCTGGGCTAGTTGTGAAAATGAGTAAGATTTTGAGTTTGTGATTCCTTGTGTCATTACGTATAAGCAACATCCACTATCAGTGCACAAATTGCACGTTGGTCCTTGAATCAACATGTCATTGCTAGCTGTGCTACTGAATGAGGTTTTGATTTGTATCTGCTTGTTTTCCTAGAGGAATAAATTGCATTTTTAGCACCAGCATTAATTTCACTGGCAAGTATTGAGTACATATGTAGTAATAATATCTCAATATCTGGAGTATGTCGATGTATTGATTTAATGACTGATTTTCATTTATGTCCCTGGGGCATACTTCCATAGCCTAGCAGAAACCATCTGTGATAGTTACAGTTTAAAGCTTCTTGTCTGAATTCCTATATTTTGGATTTACAATGCCAATGTATTTACCTGTAATTCATACCTTGACTAGTCTCTCCTGTGTGATCGCTTTCATGAGTAATCCATGTTGTCTTAGCTGTTGTAGTGGGCAGACAGAAGTCATCCCAGAGCATTTGAGGCCTTACCTCCTCACAATCATTCAAAGAGCTCCAGAATACACTGATTTTGTGACTGAAGACCTGATACTTCTAAAAGTAAAAAAACAGTGACTGGCTGACAGAGGAGGTACCAAAACCTCTGTAGCAGTGTTTGTTTTCTGTGGTTGTTTCATCCTAAATGTCAGATTTTAGAGTTACTGGACCTATGAAGATCTACTTCTGAAAGCTGCAAATCTTGTGACTGAGAGAGGTATTTCTGTCACTTTAAGATGCTTCTGCCTATTTATAATCCCATTGCAACTCCATGGGAATTACCAGGTATTCTGCCTCTTTGTAACAGCCCAAAGGGTTACCCAGCCTGCAGGTACATAGAGATGACAACAGGGTTTGCAGGATTCCATAGCACACAAGGACACGGGGGCGCTTTTTTCTACTTTCTTTTTTTATTACAGATTACTAAAAATTACTGTTAGTAAAGGAATGTATACAAACACACCCTGAGGATGATTTGCGTGGAGCTGGCTCTTGAAGAGGCTCCATGCTGGGTACAAGTAAGTCATTCATGTGGGGCGCAGACAAAAGGGGATGCAGGACACCACTACATTCAGCAGTTGGTAGATGCTGCTAATTCCTGTATTTCCCTTGGGACAGCCAGTAGATGATGGTGTCTTCTTTTCTCCCAGACCAATTTTTATTTTTCCAGATTTTTGTCAATTCCTACATTCTCCTGGTATTTTCTCCCTTTTCCAGACAAAAAGTTCTGGTTATAGTTTCTTGTTTTGGGCAGATTGGTGGTATCTCAGGATGTCTCCAATTTCTAGGCTTGCAGGCATTTTCTCTGTCACTATTTCAGCAAACATCTTCTGTTTTTTCCCATTATAACCAGGTCATCTTTATGGCTGCTCACATCACGTCTACAGTGAAGAAACAGAAAAAAACAGTGGTCTCACACTGACAGTTATTTGTAGTAGTGCAATTTAGTGGCTTACTGTAGTTCACCAGGAAAGGAAATAAAACTGTCACTGCTGTAAAAAGGCTTATAAAACTAAGGAGTCCTTGACAATAACTCTTGGTCATTAGCTTTATTGCAGCTTTACTAAATGTATGTCAGTCAAGATTCAGTATCTGTCTGTCTAGCTAAAGTTTCAGAATGCTATGGGAAAACACTGGTTATTCTTTGATACACCTTCAGTAAAATAATATGATGCTCTATGCAGGACTTCAAGGTTGCAATCTTCTGGTATTGCTCAGTCTTTACCTGGCAAGGGCAAATATATCAAATTATTGTTTATACAACCCTCTAACCTGCTGTAATTCCTCCACAATTTCTGAACTGAACATTCAGGCAAGTGTAATGAATTTGAGTAGGCTATATTGTCTTGGCAGGAATCAATGTGAATCTGCAACTTTCTTTTATTTTAGGCAGCTTAACTGTAGTTTAGATGATCTTAATTTCTCCAGTGTTGTCTAAGTAGATCCCCAACTGGACACTGTCTAAAGTTTTTTGGAATTCTACTTACCTGAGGTTTTTTGGATTAGAGGTGAAATGGAAAAGCATTTGCAGTAGTTAATAGCTTTGTATGCTCTTTTGTGCAATATTCATGGTAACAATGTAATTTAATATTGCTGTTGAGAAATTTTTACTTGAAGCAAAGTGCACACGCAGGTGGAATTAGAAAATGTTTTCCTGAAGGTACTCTTCAGCCTGTTACTTCATCAGTAATCATAAAATTCTTTCCTTCACCTATGTGCACATTCCATTTACAGGAATTTCCATGGCAGTCTGAAAGTTCAGGAACCATTCATACTCTTTGATGAATGAATATATAAATGGGATCCAGTTCCAACAGAAACCAAAATTGTTAAAGGACCATTTATTTCCATCTCTGTTTTAGTGTGGACTGTTGTATGAGAAATGTTTTGTTCTCTGAATGGTTTCTGTAGATTTATTTCTAAAGTTGAAATTTGAAAGACTTATGATAAAAATACACATCTTGACAGGACATGATCTTGCACCTAAAGAATGCTTTTTGGTGAACCTCAAAGAGAAGAAGACAGAAAGCAGGCTGTGACAGTCTTCTCCATGCTTTCTCCAGTTTCTACCTCAGTTATGAGGACAAAAATAAAAAATAACTTGGATTTTATTAACAACTGAGATCCAGAGAGTAGTTAAAATTAGTCCAGCCCCTTTCCAGTTCTTAGCATACTGCAAAGTTTGCATGATAAATGAAACTCTGGGATGACAGTAATAGGATTGCAGCACAGTACAGTGTACGAGTGACTCTGGCTGACTGGGAAGGAAGGAAAAACTGAAACAGTCCATGATACACTACCTCTTTATGATATTGATGATAAGTGCTTTGTTCTTTATGATGCTTTTTTGTCATCAGTAGACAGTATTCAGATGAAGGTGAAAATTCTCAAAATCATTTTGATGGGAAAAAGGCCTACAGAAGTATGCCTAGGAAAATAGCATTCCTTTTAATTGTTAGGCAGTAAAACTGTTTCCATCCCAGTCAGCTGAGAACATCATTCAGAATAGAGAGCGCTGACTTTTTATCCTGTGTGTAATATAAGATATATATTGATATTACTAGGTAAAATATTGGTAAATGCTTGTATTGATGAACTACCTTATATAGAGCATTTATTTCTCTTTCAGCACTAGGAAGAGAATGTCAGTGATAGTTCGCACACCATCAGGAAAGTTAAGACTCTACTGCAAAGGAGCTGTGAGTTTTATTCTGTTTTCCCTGTAACAAAGAATACATGCTACCAATACAAATACAAAAGTAAAAGATTGTTATAACTGCAGTCAAAACATTGAAAATGTGGGGAAAGGAATGTCGATGTACCTCTTTCAATTTACATTGTTTTGCTGTGTAGCTGTTCAATGTGATGGACCAGTTAATGTCTTTTTTTACTAAGTGCCTATGAAGATAGGATGGCCCTGTTCATCCTATTCTTTGTACTGGACTAATACCTTTATACTTCCTATTAATTGCTTCCTTCTGTACTCCAGGAAAATGGATGAACATGTAGATGAATGTATTAATTACTTGCTGGAGTAGCTGAGCATGGATCACTAGGTAGAGATAGTAATCTAGCATAAGTGACTAGAGTGGAATTTTAACCAACCATTGATATTACACAGAAGTATTTTTTCCCAAAAGCAGGACCTGTGGAAAGGTATCCTTATCATAATGCTTATGGGAATAGCAGAGTTGCTCTTTAGTTCTTGGTTTGTATGTCAGGTCAAGTTTGAGGGGGAAGATGATGAAATCCAGTTCCAGAATGGTTTAAGAAAGGAAGTTTGTTGAATATAAATGTCCATTTTTTATCATCTCAAGTGAAGAAAAGAAACTGTTGTTAATATTCTGTATATTAAGCTGGCTACAAAAAAACTGAAAATGGCAGTTATGAAGCACTAATTTTATTTTGTGGGCGTAATATTAAAAGAGGAAGACAGCATTTTGGCACTTTTCAAAATAAGGGGAAATAGCATCAAAAAATGTAGAAGAAAAAGCTGCATTATAGCAGAATTTATAAGTTTAGAAAATCTGAGGATTAGAATATCCTTTTTGAACTTCTGGAATAAAATTATGTCTAATTTTTGATGCTTAAATAATACAGTTCTATTTTTCTGCCATTTTCCTACATGATTTGTATTGTGTACCTAAAAAAGAAATAATTTTTCTATTAAAGTGTTCTGAGCTAATTTTATTTGTTTTGTAGGATACTGTAATTTATGACCGTCTTGCCGAAAGTTCAAAATACAAAGAAATCACCTTAAAACATCTAGAGCAGTTTGCTACAGAAGGTGGGTGGTATTACTCAATATAAAAATAAATACAAAATTCAGTTACTGCTCAACTTTCCAGCTTCTCAATTTTGTGTTACAGTGGTGGTTTACTCATGTTAAGTTTGAAAATTATGTTTGAGCCATGTCTCCTTAAGAAAAATCTTCCTGAGAAGTTTCATTAATAACTTCATGCTTAAAAAAACCCTGAAAAACAACCCAACACACCCACAGAGTACACAGTGGAATCTTTTAACCAAAACATATTTTTCGAGAGAGCAAACACATGGCACATTTTTTCTGTGAAGATCTCATTTCTCATGGTCTCTTTCATGTCCCATACCCAGTGAATGCTGTAGGGATGGCACACAGGAAGAAGTAGCCAAAGTAAAGATGGTTGGAAATTATTAGTGTCGTGCTTTTAAGGTAGCTTTTAGCTGTATTGTTTCTGTCACCAGTCCCAGTAAGGGGGATTGCCAGCATCCATATGATGTGTTTTGGTGTCTGCAGTTTTATCAATCACTTTTACAAAACAGCTGCAAAAGCTAGGGAACCTCTCTGTGAGGGTTTGTGAAGTAGGAATAGTAAATAAAATTGCAAAGACTCTGAAATTAAGATGATTGACATAAGCAGCCAGTTAGTCATTTATTTACAGTGGATTTCACAGTACAGATGTGAGCAGAAAAGCAGATGGTAGAAAGGTTTCTGCACAGTTCCTAGATGTTCAATGCTGTACCCCCTTAGTATCTCAGGAAAGGATTATATTGTTGTAGTCTGCAGTATCATAGTGTTTCAATTTATCAGTGAGTTGATAGAGAGTAGTTGAAAGCAAAATTTGAAGAGTTAAGGGAATCTGAACTGCAGAGTTTTTACGTCTTCATTTTTCAAATACACTGCTACTGAATCATCAACATTATCTTTAATATGTCTTAAGAAATAAACTTACATTGGAAAGCAAACTTCGGTACAATATTTTCCTTCTAAAAAAATCCTTACGTTTTGTTAACTGATCTCTGGCCAGATCTTTCTTGCTGTCATGAAAGGTCATTTTTCTGTCTTACATATGAGTCCTCCAGTTTTTGTCTTTTGGTTTATCATGGAATTTAGAGTTTTGACTACTGTATTAAGCAGCTTCAGTCTCTTAGTTCTATCAGTGACAGCAGAAGCAAGTCACAGATCTGTTTCTTTTGTTAGTTTTTCATATCAAGATCTCTGCTGGAAACATTTGGTTAGTCTTAAAGACTCTTAAAGTAATAAAGTTAGAATAAGTTATACAATGAAGTTGAAAGCAGAACTGTACCCAAACAAATTGGTACAGCCCAAAGCCTCAGATACACTCTAGGGTTCTAGACAGGCTTAACCAGAATAAATCAAGAAAAAGTTACTTAGGTGTGAAGTTAGTTTGGGTCATAAGGTATATATTTGGTTACAGAAAAGACAAAATTAGATCACTATGTGCTGTCCTGTAAGAAAATTTCAATCCAGTTCTTAATTACTGTTCTTATTAAATCAGTAATACAACTCCTTAGCAGTCAGGTTGCAGTAAATGAATCAACATAAAAAGTGAAAAATTCCACCTGTTTTTTGAACCACTGTAGATATGATAGGATTAAGAGGTTTGTTCAGGTGCTTTTTGTATCCTTCTTTTCAACAGATGAAAAGATCTACTGTTCAGAAGAGTGAATTTCTAACCTTTTAAAAAGCATAAAATTCAGTCTTATTAAAAAAATTACATATCTCTGGAATCGATTAAAAAATTAGTATTTATTTTTGTTTGAGATTTAAATTGCAGCCAATAATGTTGCAAAGTTTCTCACGAGTATCCTTTCATGTGGCAGGACAGTATGTCCTTGGCATTTGCTGCCTGCTCTTGGTGTGTTGTTCAAAAATGAAGTGGTTAGCATGGCTGGCATTTATATATAAGCATTTATTAAGCTTGAGTGTTAATGCCTGCTTGGATAAATAGAAAAGTCATGTGTAATTTTCCTGTGTTGTTCCAGTCTGTTAAGAACCAGGCTTAATGATATTTTGTTTTCCACATTTTATTTGGAAGATTCTTTTAAATCACAATGAAAAGAATCATATTAAAAACAGGAAAAAATAATTAGGCACTGATTTTAAAAGAGAAAGTAAATATGTTGAAAAAACCATTTGCTGACATTCCATACACTTGGATTTCTTTTCTTCATTTTATGGTCTGCAGAAAATATGTTGAAAGCATTGTGGAAATAGTATCACTGTTAGTCAGACATATGTTCCTTTCCTCCCCTTTACCTGTATTCATTGCTTTGCACCTTGTTAGCATACCCTTACTATGCAGAGAAAAAAAATCTGTTGAGCTGTCAGCCTTGAGTTTATTCTTTTAAGTCTAGATGGTGAGACACTGTCTTCCTAATGCTGTTTAGTTGTCAGGGTACTAGGATTACACATGGTTTTTATCTAAACTAAATTACTCCTACATCTAAGACACTTGTGTTATTTCATGCCCAACGTCTTAAAATTTCAAAATTGCCGCTGGTGCTGAGCTGTATGCTCCAGAAAGCTGTGAACAAATAAAGATTACATTCAGCCATCCCTGGTTATGGTGCTGCTCATCTCCTAGAGCAGAGTGGGCAAGTGACCAAAGGGTAACTACATTAGTCCTGCCTGCACCCCTTCTAAATCCATCAGCCTGCAAATTGTGGCTAGTATGTAAAGAGTTAGGTCAACTTCATTCTCTAGAAATCTGGTAATATGTGAAAATGAGCTGTTAGAAAATTCACACCTAGCTACTTAAATTGAATGTAAATGTGTGTTGTCAAAAAATAGGTATTTCTTATAATCACACAGTCTCAAATTCTTGCTGTAATGCTTAATTCAGATTTCTGATGAAGGAAAAAATCTGTTAATAATAACAACCAGCTCAAATGTTGTTAAGTAAAATTGCCAAATGGTACATAATGATTTTATTTTAAGAATTTGGAGAGCTGAAAAAATACGTGAGACGGGAAAATTAAATGAGGGGACTCAAAGTTGGCTTCTAGATGATAAACTTCAAACTAGAATTTCCTAAGAATATTGAGGAGGGGTGAAGAGGGCAGCTGTAACCTTATGCTGATATGTTTTAATTTTACTTCTTTCCAGCATAACAGCATTTAAGTTTATAATTTTTTTTCTCAGAAATACAATCCAGTTTTACAGTTTTAATGTTTCAATGTACATATTTGTTCAGCAAGTGTTGGGATTGCTTCGTGTCTTGTTTACAGTTTAAACTAAGTTGAATCTTACATAAAAATTGATTATTTTTTTCCCCTGAAATATATAATGGGTATTACATTCAGCTTTTTTGAAACTGTTATTCTGTTGAATAAATTTCTATTTATAACACATTTTTATTTACATATATTTTAAAAGTTCTTTAAGATGTGCAGCAGTAAGTTGAAAATCAGGCATAAGCATACATAAAATACAGAAAAAATTCAGCTTTCAAAACTTACTCATTGCAGGCATATCAGGGAAGGGACTAACTAATATTGAATCATTATCTGGTTTCTCTTTAGGCTTAAGAACTCTGTGTTTTGCTGTGGCTGAGATTTCAGAAAGTGATTATCAAGAATGGTTAGATGTCTATCACCGTGCTTCTACAGCTATACAAAACAGAATGCTCAAACTTGAGGAGAGCTATGAACTAATTGAAAAAGTATGTGTAGCTTGATGTAGCTTTCTCGGGTTTGTGTTGGTGGGGGGGGAGGATGGGGGTGGGCAGAGGGATGAGCAGAAGAGTGGGTTCTTAATGATTGTCCTTATTTTCTATACCATGAAAAGTGAATCACTATTGAGGAATAGCACTTAGACAGAAAAAAAAATTCTGGAAATATACTGACAGTGGTGTCATGTAGTCCTTGCAGTTTAGATAATCAAAATTAATGTACAATTAATCTGACTAAAGTTTTTGCTACAAGTAGCTACCTTGCTGGAAAGTGTCGATTATGGGTGGAACCTACTGGAAAGATTTTTTTCAGAGTTCTTCTAGTGTGTGAAAAAGTGTAAAACAGATAAACAACATCTGCTTCATTATATAATGATCTTGGAACAGTGGAGTAGTCAAGTTAGGAAGGGACTTTTGGAGGTCATCTAGACACAGATCCCTACTCTAGTTTTGCTTCCCCAACACTTTGATGAAGTTTTGAATATCTACAAGGAGGGAGTTTTCCCAGCTGCAGCAGGTAATTTTTTTTGATGCACAACTTAGTCTCTTTTTCTGAATTAAATTTTTTATTGCTGCAGAATGTGACTGTTGCCTCTTACTCTTTCACTGTGCACCACGCATTTTGGAGAAGGATGGCTGCTCTGCAAGCTTCAGTTAGCAGAAGGAATCCCTCCCTTAGTCTTATTTTTTTCCCATGTTAAACTCATCCTACTTCTTCAGGTACTCTTAATATAGCGTGCTCTGGGCCCTAAGCTATTTTTGTGTCCATCTGTTGGAATTTCTCCACTTTGTCAACCTCTCTTTTACTGAGGGCCTCCAAAGTGAGCTTATACCCAGATACAGTGTCACAGGAGCAGAGCCTTTCTAGCAACACTGCTTCTGGAGTAGCCACGCTTCTGGAGTAGCCAATGTGTTTAAGACTTCACTGCCTAAACAAAAAAAGGTCCCATGACTATTAAATTTGTAAGAAAAAGGAGTGCATGAGACCAATAGTGTTTGAAGTTTTGGTACTTCAGTTTTGAGGGGCTTATTTGGGGATTCTTTTCCTTGGAAAGTATAAAAGAGATTAGATTGATGAAACTGCATAAAATTCAGAGCCTCAAGAACCTGTGGTGTTTAATTCATGAAAAAGAGGGATGAGGGTATATAGCTTCAGTCACTAGTGAACATTGCTGAGCAGTTTATCTAGATGTGACAAAACAGTCTTGAAACTGTGTAACTTTTTAATGCCGTGACAACCCCGCTGCCTTTACAAATTTTTGTATTAGCTGCACAAGTACTTTCTCAGGATGTACTGTGCAGGCCATGCTGCTACCAGGATTGCACACTATTAGATTTATAATGGTGTCTTTAACATTTAGCTAGTTTTAAAGGTATAGAAATAGGAAATATAAAAATGGCTGTATTCACAAAATCTGTGTAGATTTGTTCCATAGGAAGTTAAAATCAGACATGAAGTACTAAGATGAATTGACAGGAGTTTTGGATTTTTTTTTTACAAAGTGAAGAGAAATCATTAAAAGAGAGAAGGCATGGTAATAGTACTCCTGAAGCCTTCAAATCAGAGAGGTACTCCTCAGGAAAAGGTAGCTGTTGCTGAACAAGCTACTGAGCTTGTGAATAATTGGTTGAAGTTTGGGTGGTCACACTGTGTAGTTTTGTCAAGCCACACAGATATTTAAGTTAAAGCTCATAGGAATAAACTGGAAGTTCTTTATCCGATTAATGAGTTTAGATTTCATTAATCTTGATGTAAATACAGAGAGTTAAATAAAATAAATGGAAGATTGAAATTGAATTTAAACCAAAAAAAAACCTATGTGTACAAAATATTTTATGTTCACAGAATCTTCAGCTGCTTGGAGCAACAGCAATTGAAGATAAACTACAAGACAAAGTGCCTGAAACCATAGAAACACTCATGAAAGCAGACATAAAAATTTGGATACTTACTGGGGACAAACAAGAGACTGCCATTAATATTGGTATTATATTTGCATTTATTTGATGGCTTTGTTACACGTTTAGAAATAATAGCAGTTGGTGGAGTAAATTTCTTTCAGAATGGGAAGTTGTCTTGTAAAAAATAATAATATTATATGTCACTCCAAAATTTGAATGTGAACTTATTTTTTAGTCACTGATAGGTGGAGGGTAGGGAATGGTGGATTCTGCCTCTGTTAAAATACTAAGAGCAAGAAAAAGTTATGGTAGAGAAGAGGCAGAAAAATAGGCAATTGTTCTTTTTTATAGCATATGAAATGAATTAGAAAGAATACATTGGCTTTTGACAGTGAGAGAGAATAATATTAAGAGAATGTAAGTATTCTTAGTTTCCCTTCTCTGTTTTTCCTTCTTTCTAAGAAAGGTGAACTAAAGTATTATAACCTTTTAATAGAGGTTTATTTTTATTCTTTTATTATGAAAGATGGGAAAAAAAGACTTAATTTCAACAATGATAAATCTGTATTTTTAAATAGTTATACATGAAAGCTGCTTTTAAGATTTAATATTCTTTGCATGTGACCATATCTGCACTTTCTGCTGTAGTGTGGATACATGCCCTAAATAAAGCCTTACTTTAGTCATATGGATCCTTTTTATTGGGTGTTATTGTTTCTAATCTTAAAGAACTTTCCATATGCACATGATACAGTTGATCTAAGGTCATTTTTCTTAGTACCTTCAGGTTTGAGGCGGTACACATAATGCCAATATTTCTACTTCATTAAGAATGGTGATACATGTTTTTGACTAGGCAGCCTACCTCGTTAGCACAACATGCATCCTGTTTAATGCAAAGAATAAAAGAAAATACCGGAAACATATATATATGCAAGTTTTGAGTGAAATGCAAGTTGCGTTCTAAAAATTACAAGGCTCAGGGAGATATATTGTTTTCTGTAACACTCTTTAAAACACTCCCGAATAAGGTAGAACAGTTGCAAGTTGCAGCAAGGGAATTCTAACTGTTCTGACTTAGTACCTGTATGTACCTGTTTAAAATGCAGTTGAATTTTTTTTTTATCATTGATTTCAGCAAGGGAAATCTTATTTTTAATTTTGTCTGTAGTTCTCTTACAGGAAAAAAAAAAAGCCTTGTTATGTTGTAATGGATTTTGTGGAACAGATTTTTGAAAACAAAATCTTTTCTAACAGGTCACTCTTGTAAACTTTTGAGAAAGAACATGGGACTAATTGTTATAAATGAAGGCTCTCTTGATGTAAGTAAAATCTTCAGAGTAAAACATTGTTTTACTGCTTAAAATATCCAGACATCATGGTGGAGATGGTGTAAAAAATAAGTTGGAGTGTCTGTTTGTTTGGAGTGTCTGTTTGTTTGGACAAACATAGAAAATTCTGTCAAAACTGTAGTTTGGGGGGATGTTGTTCATGTTTGTTTTGGGGAGTTGCTTTCTTAATTTTAGTATTCCATGCTTGGAAGACTGTATGGTCTTTGTGACAGAATGTTACTGAATAACTGGAAAACAGTCTACACCTTCTGAAATCACAGTGTAGCTACTACACAAAGGAACTTCACAACTGTGAGCAAAAAATTCCATGTAGTAGATTTTATCCATGCAGGCGCAAAGCCAGGAGCTTCACATTAAACAAGCATTACAAATGAACCACTTCTCGTGTGATGATTCAAAAGTTCAATAAATATCTATCAAGCAATATCTTTTTGTAGTAAATTTATGTAAATATAGTTTAAGATTGAAAGGTAGTAGCTGAAATGATAGCTGCACTGTACTCCCTGTTTCAGACTGGAGTGTCTAGATTGTATAGAGGTTGAGAGATCCTTTCCTTACATGCCCCAAGTACAGAGTACACGGAGATGCAAATATCTTATGGCAGCTGAATTTGTATATGCAAAACTGGTCACTTGCAAATCTAGTTTTGGTGATTACATATATAAAGGGT
This sequence comes from Corvus cornix cornix, assembly GCF_000738735.6. Taxonomy (NCBI): domain Eukaryota; kingdom Metazoa; phylum Chordata; class Aves; order Passeriformes; family Corvidae; genus Corvus; species Corvus cornix. Next base: position 48,918,137 of record NC_046334.1, read on the forward strand.
TTTTTCAGCAGCAGGTGAACATAGTCTGAGAGACAGTTCAAAGCATAAGAGTAAACTAGCTCTGTGCAAGTATTTTAACAAGAGACTGTTTACAAAGTTTCTGCCTCATTTGATGGTGTGTGCATTTTACTGTTTGATGAACGTCTTTCTTGTGTCCTTGTGTATATCTTGTGTGTTTGCTTGCTAGTGTGGTTGGAATGACATGTCAGTCTGTATTTCTAGTGTGACTGGTTGAGTCAAAAATTACCTTGAAAGTTCTAATAGAGGAGTGGATCAGGTCTCAGGAAATGGAGAGAGGGATGGAGTGCTGTGATTGCAGAATGCTGCGTCAGTGCAGCTGCAAAGGTGGATCAGTTCCTCTTTCCTTTCTGCCTACCAGTAGCAGTTGGCAAGAGACTCTTAATACTTAACTGGAATGTTTGCTAAGGAGTCCACACAGAATGAAACTTTGGCTTTTGAGTGGCATAGGTCTGTCTCTTTTACTGGTACCTGTGCACCCATGAGGGCTGTTGGGCAGTGCAGTTTCCTCAACTCAGGTGGAACTGAGCAGCCTTGAAGAAAGTAATCCCAGTGTAGTGGCACTTGTGTATTTGGGATCTTTGAGAAGAGTTGCTCTGTGGCAGTCCTCTCCTCCTTGGCTCTAAGGTATAGCCTACTGACTATATAAAGATGTTGATAGGGTCATTGGAGTTAGGGAGGTTGGCTTTTCTTGGTCTGCATACTCTTCTGAAAAACACTAAAACATTGCACTGAGAACAGTGGCATTAAGTGGTTGCTTCTTCCCCTTGCTGTTAAAATAATAGTACATGTCCACTGAATACCAGTGGCTTCTCCTAAAATCCCTTTATGGACGGGCAGAGTCCCCTGTCTCTAAGACATGTAAAAAAAAAAGATTTAATAAAACAAATACCTCATCAATATGGTCATTGTTATGACTTAAGCATGCAAGACAGAGGAAGTCAGAATAAAAAAATATATTTGTTCAGACTATATCCCAGCTCTGTGAACTGAGCTTACAAAAAATATGCTAAAATAAAAAGATCCTCTTTTGTATAAACAAACACCCTTATTTACGAAATTAAAAGACAAATACCTCAACCCCACCCACCTCTCCTCTCCCCAGTAGGCATTAGCTGGTATAGAACTGAAAGCATTTCGATGTCTCAAGTTTTTGCAGTGTTGTTTGGGGCTCTAGTCCCATGAACATCTGCTTAGCTTCACAAACAAAATGTGGGTTTTGTTAGTCAGTTCTTATAGTTGTAATAAAAAAGCACTGGATTTTCTTTGCCTTCATATTAACCTAATGGACTGCTAAATTTCACTATAGTATTGTTAATCATAGACAGAAGTCATAACATAGCCTTATTCTTTTAATTGTGAATTTAAACTGGAACTACAAAATAGTTTGATTACCATTCAGTTTCACTGAAAAATATTTCATGGAAATGTTGTCACCTGAATAAGGGACATTTTTATGCTGCTTTTAATTTGAGGCATGTGATTTCAGCATAGGGAGTGTGCCCACAAAGGAATTTTAAATATGACAGTTTTATAATTGGGGTTTTGTTTTGTCCTGGGTAGGGGGTTTTTTTGTTTTAATATGTAGTATTCTTGGAGCTACCTGATGGCATTCTGCTTCTGATGAAAAATTAAGGCCAGTTTAAACAGAAGAGTTCACCACTAAACAATATCCCCAAGCGTTTTGAATACTTCCATGGGTGGTGACTCCACCACTACCCTGGGCAGCCTGTTCCAATGCCTGAGCACCCTTTCAGTGAGTAAGTTTTTCATAATATCCAATCTAAACCTCTCCTGGCACAACTTGAAGCTATGTCCTCTTGTCCTATCACTGGCTGCCTGGAAGACAAGACTGACCCCCATCTCACTACACCCTCCTTTCACACAGCTGTAGAGAGCAGTAAGGTCTTCCCTGAGCCTCCTTTTCTCCACGCTACACAATCCTAGCTCCCTCTTCTGCTCCAGACTCTTCCCCAGCTCCGTTGCCCTTCTCTGGACATGAACTGGCATCTCAATGTCCTTCTTGCACTGAGAGGCCCAGAACTGGACACAGGATTTGGAGGTGTGGCCTCACCAATGCCGGGTACAGGGGGACAATCACTGCCCTGGTCCTGCTGGCCACACTATTGCTGATACAGGCCAGGATGCCATTGGCCTTCCTGGCCACCTGGGCACAGCTGGCTCATGTTCAGCTGCTGTCGAACAGCAGCTACAGGTGCTGGTTTTACAGTTTTTACCCAGTTCTATAAAGGTCATTCAAAAAGAAAGAAATGCAACAAGCAATATTTTTTCTCCTTCGTGACACTCCATGGTAGAGCTGGACTGTAGCTAACTAGATGTCAGTGAGCTTCCCAAAGCAGGCTGCTGCATAAATACAGATGAATATATTGTCTACTAAGCTGGAGTTCTCAGTACTGGATCACAAAATAGTGGCTGGTGTAGGTATGATTCAAGCTGTCATTAGCAATAGAAAAATACAAAATAATTTCTTTTGTATAACATGTACTCGATGTTAAAATTGTTAAATTATGTTAAAATATGATTTTTTTTTTTTTGGCAGAATGCAAGAGCAATCCTACACAACATTTCTACTGTGTTTCAATAGTGCAACTATTGCTAATATTCTTTTCACTTTATAATATTTGATAGCAGGATCAAAAGGCAATTTCCTCAAAAACCAAAATTCCAGTGTTTCTGATCACACTGAAAATTTTGGATTTAAGAATATTAAGAATTCAAAATAATGGACACCATTTTTTTGTGCAACAGGGAACAAGAGAGACACTCAGCCATCATTGCAGTACTCTTGGTGATGCTTTAAGGAAGGAAAATGATTTTGCTCTCATTATCGATGGTAAATCTCTGAAGTATGCTTTGACATTTGGAGTAAGACAGTATTTCCTGGATTTGGCTTTGTCATGTAAAGCTGTTATTTGTTGCAGGTAAGGTTCACATTATTCTCTCTCTATGCTGTTTTTATTGACATACAAAAATTAAGAAACTGAAGTTATGAAATACAGTCATTCAAGTGAAATATCACTGTAGAGCAGTCCGTAACAGAGTGCACCTGTCAAAGTCACTCAGATTGCATATTTCCAGAAAAATAATTTGTAATCCATTGAGAGTAATCTCAACAAGGTTGAGACACTAGTCTTGACCTTGAATTGATATTACAGTTAACTACAGGTTTTAGCATATCTGGAGCCGTTTGTAGATCTTTCTCCACAGGCTACTTTTCTGTAAGCTGTGGATTACACTGTATAAGAAGTGCACAAAAATGTTAAAGGTACTACGCTGGGTGCTTTTTATTACCTGAAGTTGGTGGAAATTCCTTTTTTAATCATTATTATGCCTGATTATTATGGAGTTCTTTTATGCAGTTAAGCCTTTTATCCTTTTCTGTAAATATCAACTATTAGAGCTATAAACTTCCATTGTTCCATTAAAATAAATCAGATTCACCTGAAAAATCTGTTCAAAATGGAACTATTTTTCTGCCTTTGCAGAAGGACACAGCAAAGGAAGTATTATTACAGTATCCAAGTAATCACTGGGTTTGCAGTCTTTCCATCCTTTTTGAAAACCAAAGTCATGCTACCAAGAGATTTCTTAATTAATGTTTTTGTGGTTAAGCTTTGTAGCCATGCTTCAGCCTGAAACAGTTTGAATTTCAAACTAAGGTTTTACTGTCTTTTAGACTGAGATCTTAACACTGATGAACAATTTATACTGTGTATAAACACTTTCCTAATGGCAGTAGTCTTTCTGACAGATAAGTTGGAGTTTTGTGCTTGTTCTACTAGGTTGAGTTTTGCTCAGTACAGTAACAAGGAGATGCATGTAGAACTGATCTTCCAAAGCTATGTTTCTTTTTCTTCTCTTTCCTTGATTACAAAATGTGTTTTATGCCATTTGAAGAGATAATTTTGCTGTTTCTGTTGAACTGTGGAAACATTGAGGGGAATTGTGTACATAAAGCTGTCTTTGGCAGTTTTGTGATGAAACAACAAAATACAAAATGAAAGTTTCTGTTCTAGTAGCATTCTTTCTGCCATTTTTTAATTTTACACTTCCATAATAGACTTAGGTCAGCTGGCTTCAATGCATATCTAGATATATGTCTGACATATTTTGTGGTTGCTTAAAAATTGGCTACAGGTTTAAAACTAAAATGCTTGATCGTAATACTCACTGTTTTAATGTAAATATTTTAAATATCCCATGTTTCCCAAAAGTCAAAATTCTGCCAAAATATTTGTTTATGTTAAATGCTTTGTCGTTAGTAACAAAAACTTCATTTCCTTGTTTATGAGCTTGAAAATAAAAATTTTTAAATGGTAATTTTTAATTAAGGTAAATAACTTTTTAAAGATTTATTTATATATGTGTGTATATATATACATATATAATCCAGACTAAACAAAAAATGTAAGCTCTTTCTTCATCTGTATAAAGGCAGTAAACATCTTAAGCTCTCCTTGGTTTTAAAAGTACAAATTACATCACTTTCTTTTAAGTTTGCAGACTGCATTCGCTTGTGCAGAAGCATTTGTTACCAATGGATTTGTCTTAAGACTAGTTGTAACCCAGATGAAGCTGAAAAATATTCAGTAGATGCTTCTTTTCAAAAAAAATTCTGTATGTTATTAATTCCAAGCAGATGTTTGGCTTAAAGACTTTAGCAAACTGAATTCCAACTCTATATTGGATTCAGAGTAATATATGCAAGAAGAATGTTAAGTGGGTTATTCTGGAGTGAAAATGTACAGCTAAGAGTGAGCAAAATGAATGAAAAATATTTTTTACTGGCTTCACCATGAACTTGAGGCAATGAGAGTGCCATCTTCCAGTTGCCCCTATAACATTGTCTAAAAAGGAATTAAGGCACTATTCATGAAAAGTTTAAAAAATTAAAAATAAGTACTCAGGTCAGTAATCTTCTGTAGAAGCTGGCAGTAGCAAGTTTTAATACAATTCTCAACAGCAGAGTTCAAATAAAACATGTACCAAAAGATCATAGAAAGATTTTTTTTCATATAGGTGGACCACAGAATTTTTCAAAAGGGGTGTTGCCCAGAAACTTTCGTCCCAGGTTTTCCACAAGGCTGTAGTCATCCCACACAGCTTTTTCAGAAGTCCAATAGCATGTGTTGTGCTGGCCACTGAATAATGTGATTACATAGCTACCTTCAGTTTGAAGGCTGTATTATTTTTATTCCTTTATTTTTTTAAATACATTTTAAAACAGTTCTGTCTAACACTTGGTAAGTTGACTTCCTCAGCATAGAATCCTCTTTCAGCTTTTAAGTACTCCAAGGTTCAGGGATGTTGTATATTTTAACTACTAAGAATTCTGATTGTTACTATAGTTTACTGGTTTAGACAAAAGTTATTTTTTCCTGAATGTTATATGAATAAATGTGGGTATCAGGACATAAAAAGCATGTCTAGAAAACCTTGGTTTTCTGCTGCAGTTTTAAACTGTGTTTCAGAATAATAATGAACAACCTTAGCTGACTTACAAATAGCCTTTACTTTAGTGGGAAAAGGCTTTCCTTTCATTGAAAATTATGTTAGTTTGGTGAAATTTGCATTGCTAAAGGACATATTCATCAAAATTTTTCAAACATTGTTTCTATTTTTACCCTTACTAGCTTTTCACAAATCTTTTTAACTTGGATTTGTTAATGACGGGAATGGTTAATAGCAGTGTGATGTTAGAGATATGGGGGTTTTATGAACTTTTTTCCCACTCTGCTGCATTTACTTTTTCAATGAACACAATTTAATTAGTCACAAGCCTCAGATGTCAATTCCAAGAAAAAATTTGGTTTCCATTTTGAAAGATCATAGCTTGTGTGTCATGTGAAGGAGTTATGCTGTCTCTGATTGTTTTGGTTTCTAAAGTTATTTTCTAATTTCATTCTTATTCAGACAGAATGGAAGGTAGCTGGTATGGCCATTAGCTTCAGCAGTCATGTAATTTCTTGTTGGTTGTGCTTTTTGTAGCTATGGTACAGTTTGCAGATAGCTGGACAAAGTGATGGCCAAGCATTGTTATTAGTGCTTAATGGAGAGAAAATAATTGGTGCTTTAGAGTTCTTTAACTGTAAAAACTTAGAGTGGAATGTGAAGAATTTAACATCTCTTTTATGTTTATTTTAAAAGAGATGGCAGTTTTGTTCTGTTTCTGTTTTTTTTAGGGGGAAGCAGGAAGAAGTGTAATGAGGAAATTTATGCGACCAGTGGGAAAAGAAAACTTTTCCTCTCAAATTAAGGATCAAAAGTTTGGTCCAAATAGAGAGCAATACATTGTAACCTGTAATGTCAGTCTGTCCAGTGTCAGGACTGGCAAATCATCCACTCTTGGCTGTAATGCCAGAAATCACGGGGCAGGCATGAACATTTTATTATGACATCTACTGAAAAATAGTTTGACTAATGTGTTTAGTCAAAGAAACACTGTGTTTCCTTTTAGGTGACTTGTTTTTACTATTGCCCTCATTAGCACTGGTTTTGTGATCTTAAAAATCAGTTAATATAAATAGGACAGTATTTTTTGCTAGTCAGTTACTGGATTTGATTGAATTATTTGAACTATAATTCTTTAAAAAACCTTGCCTGTCAGTAATCTCAATAATATAACAGTGTAATATTCTCAAGTATCATGAGGCCTTCACGTACTTTGAGAATGTTCCCTTTGGGAGCCTCAGCTTCCAGGAGCAACCCCAGCATTACACAGATGCTACAATACAGCAGAATTTGTGGCGCCTAGTGGTCTGGTTCTTTTTGTGACTGAGCTTGTCAGTGCTATACCAGCAGTCTTGGTTCAGGTGGGAAATGTACTCACAAACTCCACAGGCCCTGTTGCTCGGCAGTGTCTCAGTCAGCAGCAATTATTTAGAACGAATTGCTCTTTCGTGCTTTCCTTTGCAAATTTGTTCCCTGAAACTTAATTTCCTGTATGTTTCTGTGTGTAAACATTCTGAAATGTTTATTTCAATTTTTAACCTGGATATTTAAGTCCAGGTTATGAACATCCCTGCATATAAGCTTTAACCCTGAAATTTTGTCATTCACAACCCAAATTGCCACGTTCCGGAAATTTATAATAAAAAACCAGGAGGTTTATTGCATTGAGTGAGCATATAGAAGACTTGTAGGAAATTAATTATAAATACCTGTTTTTACTCCAGTTTTCAGTGATACTATATATCCATCTTCACACAGGAGTCATGCGTCGGTACCAGAATTGCTCTCTTTGTAGGAAGCGGTGAATGGTGGTAGTTTGGGAGACAGACTCACAGGGCTTTTTGCTTTTCATCTGGTTTCTGTTTGTACCGTGAGACAAGAGGGGTGCAGTTAGATCCCTGACTCCAGTGCCAGAATTCACAAACACAGATTGCCACGCTGCTTAAGGCTTGCTCCTTATTTCCCCACCCTGTGAAACACAGCAGTCCTAGCAAATAATTCCTGTATACTGTTTTTAGTTACCATGTCTCAAATACTACAAGGACTGAATTTCAACTTGAAGAGTAGAACTTTTACAAAACAAAATGGGAGGTACATGTGTGACACATACAATGGTAGATGTAGGCAAAACTGATATATTTTCAGTCAGCTGAGCTGTCACCCCTGGAATAATTTGTCCCGTCAACTGTGAACAGACATTCTCTTAATGACAGGTAATTGAACAGTCCTGAAAAGAACAAGGTAAAAGTTACCAGCAGATAAACTAAGTAGAGGAACAAGACTCCATGTGCAAAGTTACTTCCTCTAATTTCTCAGTGTAGGCTGTGGTAACATAATGGCAGTCCATTCTATTTGTGACTGTTTGCTTTTAAATCTATCTCTTCTTGTTTCTGTATAAAGTAAGTATTTAAACAGAGAGGAAAATAAACAGCATAACAATAAACCATGCCAAAGTCTGCACTTGTTGTAAGTTGCTACTGGTAGGGGCAGCATTTGGGGTTCCTTCCATTGCTGTGGTTTAGGGGCCCTTTGTTTCTCCAGTCCTGTTAACATCTTGCTTCAACAAATCCAAGTTTTCTATGCATTTTGCTGTGAATGCACTTTTAGTGTATACCCTTGAAGGGCAATAACAAGACCGGTATGTTAATTGACCTGGGTTTATTACCTTTTCACAGAATATACAGTATGCTTTAAAAGTACATACATATGAAAGTCCTGTATTAAACTTGCCTCTTTGTTTTATCCCTTAGGGTATCACCTCTTCAAAAATCTGAAGTTGTAGAAATGGTTAAAAAACAAGTTAAGGTAGTAACTCTAGCGATTGGTGATGGAGCAAATGATGTTAGTATGATACAAACAGCACATGTTGGTGTTGGTATTAGTGGGAATGAAGGTCTACAGGCTGCTAATTCTTCAGACTACTCAATTGCTCAGGTCAGTCATTACACTGCAAAATACTACAATAAAATGTTTTAAAATATGATTTATATTGGTGTATGTATGTTTTAATTGTATGTTTGTTCATTTTTCATTTTTTGCAGTTCAAGTATTTGAAGAACTTGCTGTTGGTTCATGGAGCCTGGAATTATAACAGAGTAGCTAAATGCATCTTGTATTGTTTCTACAAGAATATAGTCCTTTATATTATCGAGGTAATTTTACAGTACATTAAATGTTACTTCTTGAAAGTGAAATCTTAATTTTGAGCTTTTGGTTGTTATATATATCATTTTAAAGAAGTATTTTAACTGTAAATAAACACTTATTAGTACTGAATCTTGACATTTTTAATAAACTGATTAATATTAATTATTGTTTTTTACTTTTAAAAACCCAGTTGTTTTAAAAATGCATACCTAATATGTTTATAATACTGCTAGCTTATTAAAATGCTGTACATGTAACATCACTGCAGTAATTAAGGAATCCAGTTACGAGTTTGTCTTAAATTTACCCAGAGATGTTTGTGCTGAAGCTCTTTGCGCTGGAGTCAGTGACGGTCAGGTTCTCAGAAGCCCTTTCAAAGGTCTCTGTTGCACTGCAGGGCAGAGCTGTGCCCAGGGCTTTTACAGGCAGGTTTAGTCCCCCTCTTGGGTACCTTTCACTTGCTGGTGGGGTGACTGTGCATCCTTAGGCTCCTGCTGAAGAACAGGGATACTTTCCTGGAAGTAGCTGACCCAGTTTTTTCACCTGGGATTTTAAGGAGTGAAGTCTTGTGAAAAATACAGTAGTATGAGAGGATTGTGTTGTAATAAAATGTACATTTATTGGTAGGTATGATTAGAACAGCATGTATAGTTATAGTTTTCACTATCTTCATGACCACATGGCAACCTTAAAATTTTGGGCATATGTTTTAAATAAATTTTTGAATTTCCTCTCTCCCCTCCCTTCCTTTTCTTCCAACAGCTGCTGCCTCTTTTATAATTAAATATGTATCTAGTAATTACATTTATAATGGATTCAAACTTTATATTCTTACTGAAACTTTGGGTTAAAAATGTGGAAAAAATATTTAATTTTTGCAAATCTTGACCTCAAAATAAATTTTATCCGTAGTCTCATGTATTTTTGTATTAATGGGGTTAACAGATACTCTATAAATTTTCATAGTTTTTTAAATATATTTTCAAATTAGTATCTTAAAGTGACAAAGTGTTCAGTTTTACTGGAGGAAAGTGCCTTATTTCTGTTAAACCTGATACAAACATTAGCCTAATATTTCCGATTTTGATACTTATTTATGTGACCTTACACATTGCAATATCTGGAAATACTTTAATCATTTTTTTACGTACAAAACTTGTAGCCAAAAGAGCCAAAAACGCATTGTAGACAATGCATTTTTCTTACCATATTTTTACATTTTCTAAATTTTCCTCTTTTTTCTCTCCTTACTGCGTTACTACAGCAAATAAATTTCTATCTAAGTAGCAGCAAGTTTGTAGCCTGTTTAGAAAAAGGACAAAGTAGGAAGGTATAGAAAAACTAAAGATCCTTTTTTGCTTAGAAATGGCAGACTTAAGATGCTGTGTTTCAAAGGCTGGATATCTACTTACATGATCAGACTTCCAGATGTACTCATTAGCAATAGCTCTAGAAGTATGTGAAAAAAAAATATTAATGTATACTTCGTGCTTATAGAAAGCATACAGAGGTGGGCTTTAGAACATACTTATTTTTCTTAGTTTTCTGTCATTGTCACCTGCAAGCATATTGTAAATTTATAACCTTAATCAGATATAAGTATCCCACTGTTTGTATTCTTTGAGAAAGAAAGTTAAATGCAGTGGACAGAGATCATAGTCTAAAGATCAAAAGGCTTTGATTTTTTGAACAGGTAGTCTCTGACTCCTGAGCAGATGGAAGGGCAAAGAGATCATTTTGATATGGGTTGTTATTACCCTTTATATATTTATAATGCACACAAGGATTTTACCATACACACCTTCTCTGGAAGACAAGATGAATTCTGCTTGAATTCCTGTATATCCAACATTTGTCAGCTCAGAAAACTTTTCAGAGATGTTAATAGCTCATGTCAATACTGTGAGTGAATGGGCAGAAATTCATCATTGAATGTCTCCAGAAAGGACAACTGCCAGTCTTGAGTCTCTCTTTTCAGTTTTTTTGTACAGATCAGGCGTGGGAGCAGAGAGCTCAATGAGTATTTGTAAGCTGCTGCTTAATATGCAGAAATGCTACATCAGGAAAACTTCTGTGAGGCTTTTGTGGCCACACCTCCTCTGTCTTGGACTTCAGAAAATAGTATTGTGAAAGGCACGTCTGGAAGTTACTTTAAACAAGTTTCCTTTTATTTTGACAATAACTAAAAATACATACCTTAACATAATAGATGTGTATCCTATTTTTAAATATCTGCTCAGTACTAATCAAGAAAGTAATGCAAAATATTCCATATAATCTAAAATAGAGCATTTTTCCTAGGCATTCATGGGCTGATACAAAATTGGTGTCAGCTGGTTTCTTGGTTCAGAAAATGGTAAAGGTCTATAGTAATACTCAGGCACAGTGATCAGTGCTTGTTGACATTTCCTATTCGTAAGAAACTAGAAGTGGTCTGTAATAATGTTTTTCTACTCTGTGTCTTGGTGCAATGTCTCTTTAAATATGGGCCTCATCTTTTGTATAGGACTAGTCACAATGACTTGAGAGGTTATATTCTGAGGTATCAGTCTAAATTGCAAGTGAAAACTCTGAATCTCTAATAGACCACTAATGTGCTTTATGAAGCCTGGTCAGAGCATCACACTCATGTAGGATAAGCCTATGCAAAGTCTTATACTTATTTTGGAGGGGCTGTCATTACTTTATAATGATGGTTGAGATTGAGATTGATCTCATGATTGAGAACTCCTTTGTGGATTGGGTTTAGTTTTACAATTACCATTACTGTATACACTCTATCATTAAACTACTCATTTTATGAAGTTATGCAAATCACCCTTTGACATCAGACAAACAAAATTTTTCTATTCCTACTTCTCATTTCTCTATGTAGTAATAACATAAAATAACTGGTTCATATTAAATAAAAGGGATTTACAATTCTAAAAAAATAAGAATTTTGAAGATGTGCTTGGGTCATTCATATTTCATGGGGAAAAATCAAATGGAAGAGTAAAATACCAAGACAGGCAGAAGCAGATGTGGGGAGTTGAGATTTAAAGTTCAGTTACAGATGTTTAAACATGGCTATTTAAGTGATACTATGAAAATAATTAATTTATTAAGTAATTAGAGCTGTAATGACTTTTTTTAATCCATAAACTTTGGATGATGGGGAGGTTATTTTCCCCCTCTCCCAAGCTCTTTTCTTCCCACTACTGAGTTACCCATTTTCTGCTGCTTGTGTCCATAACTGGAATTTACAATTTTGTTCCTGATTTCCTTTGCCTGACATGTCAGATGAATATCCATGATCATGCTGAGACCCATATCATGCATAATCCCAAACCATGAGCAGGCTTTCTGTGCAAACTCACACTGGGTCTGAGCTGCACAGTTCAGCTGCTGTGGCTCATTATGCCATGGCTTACTTGAGTGTGCAAACTGCACTGAATTCAGTTTGAAACGCACAGCAGAAAGTGGTTGTGCTCATGCCCATGTTTTTGCATTGCATGGTTGGACAACTTAGATCTGCGTTGAGGTCCATCTCATTTTAGATGGGCTGGGGACCTAAATCTTTCCTTTTCAGTGGAAAATTTTGTAGCCATTGAACTACAGAATGGTCTGAATTTTCACTGCCTGTTCACATATATACTCTAACATACTTTTTAAGAACACCAATTACCTGTTGTTCTGTAAAGGGGTGCTGGATTAGTAATTTGAGTTGTTAGAGTAGGACCTATACCCTAAGAGAGAAGTGTTTGAGTCTGTTCCTAAATTAGAATCATGTAGTGTCCTAAAAACTTACTTTGCAGGAACAGCTGCCTTCATTGTCTGTCATAACTAGGATGAAACACACTTGTCCATGAACAAATTGCCCACTGCAAAGCAAGTGTTTCTTGTCATTCTCGCTATTAATAATGTAGTAAGCTCCATATTACTTTTTTCATATAGAGTTAAGAGTGTAATTTTCTAGGGTCCAAAGTTGAGAAGTTAGGGCAAATTCATTGGTTATTTTCTTCCTCTCTTACAGTTTGAGGTGAGGGCTGTATTTGTCCTTCGTCTTCTTTTTTTCCACTCTCTTGATCCTTTAATTTTGAGCCATAGTTGTTCTTAATGTGAACATTCAAATACTGTCTTGTAAACAATATAAAATTAATGTTTCTGCTTAGATATTAAAGATGTTTCATCTCTTAAAGCTATGTATCTGGTATTCCACTAAATAGTAATGTTTCTAGTAGAGATCACTGCTTTTGGCCACATTGGAAGATTTCTTTTCACAGACTTTTTTTGAGAGATTCCATAAGAGCTTCAGAACCTAGAGATGCTACCAAATTTCATGTCACTTTAGTTTGCCTCTAAACCTCTGACCAAGATATATTCCAGTTCCTTATTACACTAAAATGAACTAAAATGCCTATAAGTTTGCATGCTTTCTTTAGAACAAAGTAAATGCTAGTATATCAGGAAGTCAATATTATGCCTCAAAGGATTTCTTTACAATTTTACAGTAAAACCATTTTCAGTTTAAATGCCTTGAAAATTCTAATTTAAATTCTGTACAAAATAAGCTGAAAGCAACATTCCATTGCAAATTAAAATTTTATCCTAAGTACTTGCATTTCTTTTAAAAAGTCACTCCAAAACATTTCCAAGTGTTGCTTAATGTCATTTACCTGTAAGAGCAGTCAACATGTGGAATAGATTCAGTGTATGTATTTAGGCCTTTCATTTAAAATTAGAGTTTTATAACACTTTGCCTGCTCTTTAAATCACAGTAGAAAGTTAATGTCTTTTCCATGTACTCCTTGGTTATGAAGGGTCAAGTCTTATGTGTACTTGTGGTCTTGTCTTTTCTTCCTAGAGAGTAATACTTAAACTCTGTCTGAAATTACCAGCAATGAGATGTACATGTGTTTATGACCAGCTACTGAGTCACACATTTTCCACCACCCTAACACTTTCAAATTGAGATTTCTAAAATTTATTCCAGTATTCGATACAAACAAGAAAAAAAAATTGTACTGATGTTGAGTGCAGAATTAATTATTCTATAATGCACAACTGATTATGTACTCATCTTGCACCCTCACACTCAGCTACTGAGAAACTGCTGCCAACAAATCTCTGCTAAATTCATCACAGTTAAATCATAAATCCTATTCTGAAAGTCAAAAATCGACATGCACAAGAGCTGATAGAAATCTGATTCAGCTGAAATAAGTAATTCCATTTTCTTTTCAGTATACAGTCTGAAAGGTTAGAAAACTGTGCTTGTTGCACTTAAATCTACCAAAGTAAAGAAATTTGGCATTATAAGATTTCAGAAAATTCAGGGTATTCTCTCTTTTTGTATTGCAGCCTCAAACACTCATGGCTTTGTATTCTATCTTTTTCCAATAAGTGGCCACCAAAAAAAAAGAATTTACTCTTCTCTTATCTTAATTGAACAAATAGCAATTTTTGCTGGATTTTACCTCCCATTTTTAGTGTTAATAGTTGCCAGATTCATGGGGTTTTCCATCTCAAAGTGGTCACAAACATGTTCAGACATTCCACCACATGATTAAAAAAAAAAAAAAAAAAAAAAAAATCTGAGTTTGGTCATAGAATCCAGTCACCTGGGGGCCAGCCTGGGAACACACTGATAAACATATGTATTGACTGTACAATTCATGCTCCCTTAATGAAGTTCAATGAAATGTGAACCGTAAGAAAGCAGCATCTAAAAATTCACTTGAAAAATGTGAGTCTTAAATTGAGTAGAATGTTCAGATGATTTTGACTTGTGTTACCTAAGAGCTTACATTTGTCCTAGACAATATCGTTTCAGTGTAACTTGTTAATAAAGATTCATCAGATGGGCTGCTTCTCCACTTCATCATTGAACTATAGAAGGATGAGAAAATAGGAGAAAGTAGATGTGCTGCGTGCTATGCTGAAAAACATTCGAAAATATGTTATCATGCCTTTCAAATGAAATTTGTTTTCTTTCAATCTTTTAGCAAAAAATGATAAAAATTATGCAATAAAAGAGATATCCACTTCCCTCTCTAAAGTACCCTGTAGCTGAATTGGTGCTTGTTAACTAAGTAGTTTTACTTTAGTGCTCTGGTAAAGCCTAATCCTCTCATGAGTAAGGAATATTGGTAGTTTTAAGTTCCAAACAGCAGCTTACTCTATGAAATCTGTTAGTCAAGTTTGCTAACAATGAGAAGACGATAACTACTAATCTGTAGGTTGCCCCTCTGCCAGCCCATATTTCTCAGAATTTTTATTTCATTAAGACTTAAGTGAGCTTAAATCACTTAAAACCTTAAAGAGCCTGACATTTCTTTTGAAAATAGTTACTTCCTTTGAATGTTCTCCTATTTACATGGAATTGCTCACATATCTGACTAGATTGCCCACTATCTGTTCTAGATTGAAAGTTGGATTTGTCATTAATTTTTTCATATGGGTTTAAACCAGAACATTTTCAACTGTGTTGTAAATGTGTTCTAGGGATATCCCTTTTTGCAAAGCTGAGGAAAAATCTGTTTATTGTAACTTGCAAGACATTTCAGTAATACATGATTCTGTCTTTTGCAGATCTGGTTTGCATTTGTCAATGGCTTTTCTGGACAAATTCTTTTTGAAAGATGGTGTATAGGTCTTTACAATGTGGTAAGACAATTTGTGTGGCTTTAGTTTTTAACCATGAATGTTTCTTGAGTAAGCAATCTTTAAGCAAGTCCTCATCTCTAAAGTTTTCCAATTTTTTTATTTTTAAACCATCTACTAGATGTTTACAGCAATGCCTCCGCTAACTCTTGGAATATTTGAGAGATCCTGCCGAAAGGAAAACATGCTGAAATACCCTGAGTTATACAAGACTTCCCAAAATGCACTGGACTTTAATACTAAGGTAGATCTTTTTAAAAATCAATCATAATACAGCAAAAATTCATAGGAATTCAGTATAGTTACCCTTTTGGTTCTATTCTGCTCATAATTAAAAACGGAGGGGATTTTTATATCTGCTATTTCCAGGTGTACGCTTGTCAGTGAGTGGTAGAAATCATATATATATATATATATATATTCATTTTTAGCAAGTATGGAAATGGAAAACAAGGATTTAATTTTTTTCAATCCCTTTTTCTTTTTTCACTGCTGGTAATAAAGCTGTCTTCTATAGGCAGAAGTGATTAGACCTCACTGTCACTGGGCTGTATGTATTTGTACTGTTATATGGAAATGGATTACTGAAGCCTGTGGAGAAGTGTTGCAGAGAACAATAAGAACTGTCACTAGATTTGTAGAGGGAGGGACATGGTACTATTCTTTGTCAATTTGGAGTTGTGATTTTATGGTTTAATTTTGAGTTTTGGGAAAAAATACTTAGAGTCAAGAATGTGTCTGTGGATCAAAAGGAATCTGAGGCTACTTTTGGTGGGAAATGGGTGACATTCGTCTTAGAGAGGTTAGCATAAGTAGTAATAAAAGAATGTAGGACTCTTTAATAAATAAAATATATGAAATTTCTACAGCATTGCCCATAAATAATTTCTTTAAGAAAACTAAATTAAACTTATTCCTGAATCTGTGGTTTCGTTGAGTACTTGACTTTTGTAAGAGTTTCTTCTGATTTTTTTTCTTGCAAATGTAATTGTGACATTTCAAGTAATGTCATTTTATGTTGAACTTGGGGACATTTTCGATACATCCTTGAATTAACAATGCCTACATGTGATGGTCTGTAGTAGATGTGCAGAGCTGACGCAGCATAATTAGCTCTTATATCTGTGCCACTTGTGCTGTATAACTGCAGTTACCCCAATATATATATGTGTTTGTCTAAACTATCTTTGTTCGCTGAAGCAGATGAGGTTTTTCCCTTCTTCCTCATTTAATCCCTTCCCCTACAAAAGCTGACCTGAAAGCTGTAAGGACGCTAGGTAACAGAGTCTTGTGTCCCTGCTTTACAAATATGAGACTTCTCATGGTCCCGTGAATATAGACAATTTTGTGTTGTGATAGTTTTAATAAATAGTGTAAATACGAGTTATAACAGTTGGTTTCTGTTTTAAAATAAGCTTTTAGTATTTTTATTATTGCAAAGATGTATTTTTGACTTAATCGGAAATTCTGTGGCTGTTCCCATACAACATTTGCTATGAGTAAATGTCTACAAACTCACCAGCTACAAAATTCCCACCTATATAAGTTGAATAGTTGGTGTTAAAGATTTGGAAACATTACTGCCTTGAATATTGATGCAGATATTTGTTATGGTAAAAGGGATCAAAGGTTATGAGGTCATGACAGAGGTTAAAGGATTAGCATGGGACAAAAAGAATTGGTCAGGAAAATGGAAAAGTAGAACTAATTTTTCTTGCACCCACCTGTGCTTTCTGTCAAATAAAAACTTCTGGTAATGACATAGCAAGAAGGAGAGACAAAGGTTAATGAGTAGCACAAGTTTAAATGTGCAAAGTATTGGAGTGTAAATTGGATTATGCAACCTAGTGTAGCTGTATAATCTAACAAAAGACATTGAGACATTGTGGAAAATGTGAGACAAGCAACTTAATTTCAATTGTTTGAACACCTTAACACTCAAAATACACATCAGTTAGTTACAATAAAAGCCATAATAGTCAAAAGCATTGTTAGTGAACATAATTTCCATGCTGATGGAAATGGGCTGCATATTTTTTATTAAGTCTTTTTATGTCATTATGCAATATATGATGGAAAGCATTAGTAGATTGTTTATCCTTAAACGTATTGCAGTTCTTTGCAGAAGGCATCTTTTACAAATGAAAATAAGTTTGAAAGTAAAACTTCAATTATTTAGCAAATACATTAAAGGAATTATAATATGATCAAACTGTGTTCTTCAAGAATGGAGCATGTAAAGAGAAATTTAAGGAAGAAACAGTTTTTCGTCCTTTTTGAATTCCTTTGTGTGTGGGAATATATAGATTAGGCATGTGTGTAACTCAGGTTTTGATTTTTCTACTATCTAAATTTATTCTTACACTAAATGCAAATTATAAAAGAGTCCTTTTTAATTCCCTACTTAGAATGTAAAAATTGTTCCAGCTGTCTGGTTTAGTTTAATTTTTCTGATGGTATTCCCATATGTTTAAATTTATTTTCCCTTCTGAATTGAAATTAAAAGGAGGAGATAATATGCACTTTTTTTCAAAGCATAAAAATAAACAAATGACCCATGAAGAGCTAAGAGGCAGAAAGTGCCTGTCAGTTATATTACTTCACAGTGGTGGCCTGACAAAAACACATTTTGTGAATCTAACACACAGATAAAAAGAAAGGTCAGGGTTCACAGAGCTAGTTTATTGCAAATGGTTCTCATGGATTTTCTGTTTTCTCTTTCTTAGGTTTTCTGGGTTCATTGTTTAAATGGCCTCTTCCACTCATTCATTCTGTTTTGGTTTCCACTAAAAGCCCTCCAGCATGGTAAGTATTATGAAAAATAAAAATAAAATGTTGAACAGTACGAAATATCTAAATATTACCTTTTTTCTAAGGGAAGCTTTATAAATACTAACAGTTCAGTGTGATTAAATTTCAAGATACCATTTATAGAACTAGACCAGATGCCATATACTTACAATGTTTTATTTAAAATCTGTGTAAAAATTGGAAAAATATTATGTACATATACATTTAACTATCTCAATAGGGTTTATGTAAACTGAAACGAGATCGAGAAAAAGAGATTGCTATTTAATTATGCTAATTTTTATAAAATACACTACCATGGTAAATACCTACAAGATCCTAAACTGCTACTATCCCTTGTATTGTCTCTTTCATTTTGTCGACGTTTGTTTTTGTTGTGTATACATTCTATCCTGTTACTTCAAGGGCACTCTAACCTGCCAGTTTATATTTCTATGAGTAGGATTGTGGCAGAGGAACAGTGACATCTTGGACTGCTCAGTCCTGTCCAATTTTTAGTTCAGCTGTTGTATATGCACTTGAGCTGCAGAAGGAAGTGAGGTGGTTGAGAGTAGAGTGGTGTTAATTAAAGGAAATTTGAAACCACTGCTTCCAGTTTGCAGGAATGTTTGGGGCTGGGAGGGCTCTCATAAACGTGGGGGGTTTTTTTGCTTCCAATTTGTGGGGAGAAGAAAACCAAGTGTGTACATTGCAGCTTTTCTGAAAATTAGTCTGTGCTCAGTTCTAGTGATGTAGCCGAGCAGTCTGCCCTGGCATAGGGGTCAGAAATGTTCTCATGGACATCTTGAAACTGTTAAGACTAGATAGTGAGACAGTCACAGCTGCTTGTGCCCCAAAAGATTAGGGGAAAAACTTCTTGCACACTATTTTACACTCGGTAACTCCTAATGGGTAAAGGGAGGTGTGTGGCAGCTTGTTTTCTCTGAAAGGCCACTCACATCACACTGAATGTGAGTTCAGTGGGAACAGTTTCCATTGGAGAGGTTTAGACAGCCCAGGAGGAATGAGATCCCAGAATGTCAGTGCGTACTCTAAAACCATAATCCCAAATTCAAACTGAAATCCCTGTTCAAAGCTGTAGCCAATCCATGTGAGAGATTTATGCATTACACCATGGATAAGTGTTTAATGAGTTTATGTGGTGATGCAGAGTAGAGTTCATGTGTAAATGGCAGAGCTGAGATACCTGTATGAGCACTGTAGCTCAGCCTTCCCAGCCCACAAACCCTGGTCTAGAACTGACTTGCTGGCAAGTGGCCTCTACAAGTCTGAACAAATTGTCTGCTGCCTTCCCCTTTCATTGCTAGAGAAAGGATGGGTAAGGCAGCAGAACTGGGACCTGAGGGAGTTGTGTACATCATGTGGTATAATCAGTATCTGGAATGGGTCTGGTGGTGCTCAGAGTTTTGCATGAAAGAGATACGAGTGCAAAATAAGATGTGCTATTAATTAAATCTCTGCTGTCTGTGTGTGTAAAGAGCAAAGGGAAATAATGCTGTTAGTTTCCTACGGAGTACCAGAGACAGGAACTTCTGAGAACAGGTCTCAGCTTCTACCTTCTCTTAGCAAAGAAGAGGTGCAGGAAGATCCTGAAATATGAAAGGCACAGCTCAGCTTTGTGCCTTAGGGTGCTGAGTCCCAAGACTCTGGCTGGTGGAAATAGACTTAGCTGTCTGCCTGTGCTCTCTGTCTTTTTCTCATTATGCCCTTTACTGCTAGGTATATATTGTAAAGCAGTGCAGTGCATATTTGAGCATGTATTATTAGAACATTGAAAATCAAATCTTGAAGATTATTAAAATCTCTTGGAGCCCTTCTCCTGGTCAAATTCTCCTGTTTAGTCTTATTCTTGCTTATCCACCAGTTTCTTATCTGTAAGTAGAAATTTTCAAACTGCATATGTCATAGTAAAGCATATCAAGAAATATGTGATCAGAGCATAAGCATGGATTTGTAAGAATTGTTTGTCAAAATTGGCTCCATGGGACCTTACCATTGTACAGTACCCAAAATTTACACTCCATGTGCTGTCACATGGATATGAAAAGTGACACATAAATTTTCACAGAAGCTTCTTCTGATGCAACTTTGTCGACATAAGTGGCAGAAGCCAAACTTTTATGTACTAGTAAATTCACCAGGTGCTTCCTCTTTTGTATAATCTTTAGAATAAGCCATGGTCTCAGCTTTTTTTTTCAGGCTTCAGCTCCTGTAGTCCTTCTTGGTGTGCTAGTCTGTCCAGGGAGAAAATTAGAGAGGGAAGTGTCAAACATGCAACCAGTATCACTAGAGCTAAGGATGCAGTCATGGTGAGCTCCTCATCATGGAATGGGAGACAGCTAAGTGAAGGAGGACTTTCAATCTAATATTTTTCTGTGGAGTTGTCACCTGCTGTCTCCTCCAGAATATCAGTAAATAGATCATTTTTTTCTGTGTTAAACTGTCTTCACAAGTCCTGAAAAGCTTGTAGAGAGGAACACTCTTCATCCACAACCAAAATGGATTTAATTTCAAGCATATATAAAGATGATATGAAGGCTGGAGAAACATTCAACA
The DNA here is from genome assembly GCF_000738735.6 of Corvus cornix cornix. Lineage (NCBI taxonomy): Eukaryota > Metazoa > Chordata > Aves > Passeriformes > Corvidae > Corvus > Corvus cornix. The sequence continues at coordinate 48,938,786 of NC_046334.1, forward strand.
CAAATATGCAAACATACTTAATTAGCAGCATTTAATATACTGTATGCCAGCTGAGGTAGTGGAAAAATAAGTGTTTTCAACTACTGGTCATTTTTTTCAGCTTTTATCACCATTTTTGTCACCTTCCTCTGTCCAGCCTAATCAGAGGAGTTATAAACCCATCCCTCAATGCCCCCCACAGATAAATACCTTTATTCTTCTCTTTCTCCCAATACAGCTTTTTAAAAAATCCTTCTTTATTATTATTTTCTTTTTTTGTTGTCTTTTATCCTTACTTGCTACATACACAGCATTTTGATATCTCTGTGTAAGGCAATAAAAAGCAATATCCCAGTGGTTAGAGCCTCTACAGTAGAGTGTTAGAGTTTAGTTGGTTTAGTTGCAGTATACGAACAATCTTGAATGCTAAAAGCATTTCAAAACTGAACGTGAAAATGTAGCTACCTCAGTGGCATACACCTCACTTTTAATTGAGAATGAGGAATTCCCTCATAATAATTCCGTTGTCAGTTTTCCCATGTCTAAAAAGAAATTTGACAGAACTGGGATCAGAAAAGCCTGTGCTGTAAAAATAGTCATAAAATTCCGATAAATAATGGAAAATGCTTCAGAATCCTAAACTTAGGAAACACGTGGTTTTTATGAAAATGTGATGTTTTATGAAAATGTGTCTCTTGAGAGCTCTGTCTTGGTGTAACTGATGTATGTGTGTTTCCATATAGGCCAAATGGATATGTACTTACATTAATGCATATATTTGAGTTGAGTCAGTTTTGAAAATTTTATGAATGACAAGCATCTCAAGAATTTAAACTGAGTATATTTTGTATTTTTACTGAAGTTGAATTCAGAAATATGGATAAGAGCAAAGTTTCCATACCAAAAATACCAGAATTCATGAAAATCTGACTCTAAGCTTTCTGCTTACTTATATGTTACAATCAATATATACTAAAACCATTATATTTCACATTTTTCTGAAGGTAAGATGCTATATCTCTGATATTAAAAGTAACTCTATTTGCATTGCTACTGAATACAAGGTTGGTCCTATTGGTATGTGGTGTTACAAAAAGCTCCTGTTCCCTGCATAATCCCTGAAGCCAGTGAAAGTTTTAAAGCACTAAACATTGTACAAGTCATAGTTCTCTAGTGTTCAGTACAGTTCAAGATGAAATCTATTAGTACCCTGTAGAAAGTGTTACCATCTCTTTTGTATCAAAATTAGGATCATATACAGTGCTGTGGCAGATGTTTAAATGTTTTATTTTTATCCCTCTTTCCTTTTCCAGGTAGTGTATTCGGCAATGGCAAAACTTCTGACTACCTGCTCCTGGGGAACACTGTATACACTGTAAGTCTATATTGGCTCTAACTCTTTTAAGGATATGGTGCTGCTCTTACTATTAATTCTCTTCATAGAAGACTTAAGTCAGTGCAGTGCCTTAAGAAGTGCCTTAAGAATAAGAAATGGCTCTTGAATGACTCTTTGAGAAGTTTTGAAGTGCACTTTGTGTTCTAATTCCCATTTTTGAAAAAAAGCATTTCAGTAAAGATGCAGAAGATACATTTTTCCTTTCCTGTAAACTCTCTGGTTTCTTAAATAATGAGAATTACTATTCCCTAGTTAGCATGCTTATTAGTTTAGGTTAAGTTTCTGCATTGGAGAAATCTCAGGTTATTGATTATAGTAATGGTTTGTGGATTTCTGAAGATACAGTCCTGTTCTCTCTCTCTTAATTTATCATGAGGCCTTAAAAGAGGCATTGAGCCATATTGAGGAAAGGTTGTGGAATGCCTTTTCAGAGTCAGTCAAACCATCAGAAGTACACCTGATCCATACCTAACAGTAAGATTCTGTTACTCTCATAGATACTAGTCATTACTGGGTTTTTTTCGTTTAATCTTTTATCTCCTAGAATAAATTAGTAAAGCTAAATACGTGGTTTTCACTTACTAGATATGAATGTTACTCAATAGCAGCTGTCCCAAGTTCTCTCTTAGAAGCAAAATTAAATTTATGCTTACTGTCCTCTGTTCTTCAATGTTAAAAGTTTAATTAATTTCTCAAGTTTCTTAGTGTTGGCAGGTACAAAAAAGAAATTAATTCTTCCATTAAAGTAAGGGGGCTGTAATATGAATTCACATCAAAATCACTTTCCTTGGGGAATAAGGAAACATCAGAACTGAAATAGAAGGAAAATATTCTAGACACATGCTAAAACAGAGGTCACAATGCTGCTCATCTGTCACATTCTGCAACTGGTTTTCAGCTAGGAGGGCTGAAACTTGAGAGGTTAATTTCTTGCTACTAACCTGCAGAGTGGTCAAGAATTTCCCAAAAAAACACTTATTTTCCGTCAGGTTAAAAGTCGGGGGATATATAGAAGTTGCAATTTATGTTTTCCTGCTCTTGCACAGGAGTTCAAGGAAATCTGGAGCATACAAGAATTTTGAGAGATTTTCAAAATGGGGGTGGAGAGTTTTATTTTTTTTTAAATCCGTGCATGTGAAGTGTATGGGCAGTAACAGTCATCAGTCATATCAAAATTCTGAGGCTAGGGTAATTCTCATTCCTCATACTGTTTTTAATGTGGTTTTAAGAAGTCTGCAGTCATCAGTTCTGCAAAAGTCAATAAGAAAAGAATTCAGAAAGTGATATAGTTTTGTTTCTTTGGATCCACAAATAAAGTCAGAAATATTCATATCATGTCCTGGAATTATTTCTTTAAACATAGATTTCAAATAGGAATATAGTGCTGTGAAAATATCTGTATGACCATTTTTGAGAGGTTTGGGGTTTTTTTAAGAAAAGCTCAGTCTTTATACAGAATACCAGTTTGAGTTCTTTTTTCCTGGGTAGGATTCAGTGCACTATTGTAAGTTTGGATCAAGCAGAGGAGGGAGCAGTAAACCCCATATTCCTGAGGGAGTGGCTGTGCAGAGTTGGTGATTTTGTTAGGGGTATCAGTTATGATCCCATCACAGGTCAGTAAAGGCTATATACTCACACTGTGTATCTCCTTTCTCAGAGATCTGCAGTGTTTGTTTTTGTGTATACATTTTGTCTATGCAGTGGGAATGTTTGATCTCATCCTAAAGGATGTTTCTTTTCATATGACTGACCTAAGTAGCAAACAAGTGTACCAAATGATTCTGTTGGGTTATTTTTCCATAATTAATTTTTTTTCACACATCCAAATACAGAACCCAAACTGGATAGACGAAGCAAATTATAATACTCATAATCATCCTCAATTTTCTTCTAATTGGATTTCACACATGTTTTAGATAATGAAATTGTGGTGCTGTGACTTTTTTCTTTTTTTCTTTTTTTGGTCCTTAATAGCACAGTTGAAATAGGAGATTTCGGGATTTCAGAATTGAAAGTATAAGCTTATAGGTGAAAGCTTTCTGGCAGTATTTGTATCCCTCTGTGCACCAGACATAGGGAAAGTTTTGTCATACATATTTGACTAGTTGCTTTCAGCTTCTGATGGAAGTACATTTCTTCTGAATTTCGGAGGCTGTTTGAAGTTCAACACAAACAAACTCACTGACGATCAGTGCTGCCAACTTGTCCAACACACTAGAATTTAAACTTTAGCTGTTAGAGTTGGAGCTTGGTCTTTATGACTCCTTTTTTCAGCCTCATGTTCTTCAGATTCCAGGTAAAGCAGAACTTGTGATATACATTCACAAGTGAGTTAAAAAATGTAATAACTATTTCTTTGGAAAACAGAAAACTTGTCTGAGTGAATTTCAAAGGAAGGAGATAAACAATTTTCATTTATCAATTAGTCCTTGGTGTGGAATTATAAACTTTCTCCTATTGCTCCTCTGTAAACTAAAATGGAGCATGTCCTACAAATCTGATATTTTCAGAGACTGCTCTATAAAATGTGTAAAGATAAGAAGAGTAAAGATCAGAGGGAATAATGAAAATGACATAACAGACTTCAACATGTTACTTGTATGCAGAACATAGGTCTTAGATTACCAACATTTGACTCTGGCTTTACAGGGTTTGGTGCAGATGAGTAATTTAGTAATGAAGTGAATAAAACTTCTGGTTGTTTTTTAAGTTTAGACTAACATAAGCTTGAACAATTGCAGGCTTTCAGTCCAGCATCTGTGTCTTCTAAATCTGTCTTAGTGTGGAAAGTTTCAGTCATCCTGTCTGTTATTAGAGGGTCATCAGTCTCTACTGAAGAGGACTACTACACTTTCCACAAACTTTTCTGTGTAACCAAAATGTCATCAATAAAGATGCTAACAACTTGGTAATAGCCAGACTTAGAGAGTTCTAAGAAGCAAGGATAAGATTTCTAATGCAAAAGATGAGTTTTCCAAATCAAGTGAGTGGCCATTATTAATGGAAGCTGGTAATTCTTAGTGTTCTATTATTCTTTCATTACTGGGGTGTATCCTTAAATCTTCTACTGGCAATTTACTTTTTCTTGTCTTCTCCTAAAAGTTTAGCCAAACTAATAATTTCTGTATGTTAAGATTCCCATATTAAGAATTCTCTCTCTGTCTTTCTCTCCTTAAGTTTGTGGTTCTGACTGTGTGTTTGAAGGCTGGGTTAGAGACCTCATATTGGACTTTGGTAAGCAAATGTCTTTACCATATTCTCAAATGTTCTGTGCAATACGATTGATGAATAATTGTATTGTTTTCTTCTTATTTATTATATTGCATCCTTTAACAGTTTGTCAGCCCACACAGTAGCAAACTGTGGTTACTGTGTGTGGAAGGACAGAATATCCACATATAAAAAAATAATGCTCAATATTGAAAACTAGGACAAATTTAATACTTAAACTATAAAAATCAAATTACTCTGGACTTACTGTAACTGAATTTAAACTGGCTTAAAATGCAGTAATAGTGCTGCTGACAGTATCATTTTCCTTTAAGAAATAGCTAAGTGAAGTAGTAGAGTTAAAGTAATACAAGGCATTGGAAATTTAATCCAATATATCAAAATAGCATTGTAAGTACTAAGTAGCAAAGATGTTATTTTATGTTATAATGCATCTGTAATAATTGTTCTTTTGTTCGTTTGTTTTAACAGTTCAGCCATATAGCTATCTGGGGAAGCATTGCACTTTGGGTAGTGTTTTTTGGAATCTACTCTTCTTTGTGGCCAGTCATTCCTATGGCACCTGATATGTCAGGAGAGGTAAAAATATATTTTAACTAACACCCAAATGTGTGAAAAAAATATTGTTTCAGTCTGTAGCACAGACCTAATCTTTACTGGATCCTTCTGCTTGCTAGAGGTGCATATGTCATTCTGTCTTTTATACCTTCAGTATGGTAGCCATGCTTATTTAAAATACAGTCAATTTTTACCCTTGTGAAAATGGAGGTCAGCTAACGGGCTGTGAGTATGTGCTCTAATGAGAAAGTATAGACAGGTAAGCTGCTCTGCAGTTCTTAGGTAAGCTTTAATTTTCTAAAGAAAAGTCTTACCAAATGCAGTACTCAGAATTATAGAGCTTATTTTCCTGGAGCTTTTTTTTATAATGAAGTAACCAGTAGTAGCCTGGTTAAGGCTGTTTTTCATCTTGAATTCTACTAATCTGCCAAGTACTTAAAACTGTGAAATGCCTCAAAAAAATTTGAGGTGCCATAACATTACATGAACTGCTTGTCATGCACACTTCGTTTTCTATTAATGCACTGCTTGAAATGCATTATTGTAGTGTATCTTTAACCTTTTGACAGTAATTAGTGGTTTCTCATTCATTTGTAATCCCACTTGTGTAAACCTGCTCTGAATATTCCAAATTGGATTGAATCCATAAAAGATGCTTATTTGCTGCCTTATCTGATTTAACTGGAACTGCAGTCCCACATTGTCGATACTATTCAGTTCCAGAAACATCTGAAGTATTAATTTCACAGACACTAATGTCTGCTTCTGGGCATGACCAGTACCTCCTGAGCTGAGAAGCGTGGTGTGCATTCTCAGTGGGAATCAGAAACTGAAAATACCTGCTTGTGTCAGAAAGATACTCTTCTAATGGTTCTCAAAGAGTATCAACTAAATCAAGCCTTACACCAGTGAAAGAGAGAGTCCCTTTAACTCCACCACTATTGTGATATAATTCAGCAATTTAAAAATTTATGCAGGATGTGGGAAATGTAGGTGCATCTCTCTCCCTCACTTGAAAGTAATTAAGACCCATAAATCCAGCCTCCTATATAAACAGTTACAGGAAAAAATTGTATGTAGGCATTTCTGTAACTACTACATTATAATGGACAACACGAGGCATTACCTTAAGTACTTGGACACCTAAGGGAAAGAATTTTAAATTACACAATTTATAGCTGGTTTTCCTCTCTATTATAATGTCTTATCTATGTATATATGTAGGTTTTGTTCATTACCACATTGCCTCCACTACTCAAAACTAATTCTGTACAGTATTGTAAATTAAAGTAATTGAAGCTCTCATACTTCAGCATTTTTCTTCATATACACTGTATTTTATTGAAGAAACAGAATGTTTTTGGAATTTGGTGTTTTTAGAGATTTTATGGTTTTTAAGACAGCTGAACTTTCATGGTGATAAGCATAGTTGGAACAAAATGATGCGTTATACCTGTTATGACATAAGGGTGGCTACTTCACTATTGAAATAACCATGTTTTAGTTAGTACATTTTCAGACTCTGAAGCTGCTGTGAAAACACATTTTTGAGGGAATGTAATTCCCGTGGTCTTGTAGAAATGGTTCTTTGTTAAAGAGATGTAGCTGTCTACAAAAATAATTCTCTTGGGGTTTGAATTCAACATTGTGCCAAAGTAGTCTGATTTATGAACCTAAAATCATTTATTTGTTGTGGTAGAACTTTATCTGCACTTAAAATGGGTAGTCTTATTTTGTTCGTGTGTTTGCTTATTCATGTACTGTGTATATCGTAGTTTTGGTGTATGTGCATGAACTTGTTTGAAGGGAGAAGTTGTTGACTGAGGTTGGTTTTGTTTCCTTACTAAGAATATATTTCAATGTCTATGATGTCAGAATAAAGTCTTCTAAATGTATCATAGACCATTAAAGCTTATGTTCAAAGCTCTGGTCTACCATTTTGCACTGCACTCTGTGTGGCTAAAAGTCCTGTGGATGCGTACTGCAGCTCAGACTGGAAGCAAGGTTTTTGACTGCTTTCCTGGAAGCCACCGTACTGACTGAGTGGTCTCTGGCAGGGAGGAATTCACTGAGTTTCTTTGTAGCAAATCAGGCCTTCCATAAGTACTCAAACTAAAAGATTCACAGATTTAACTGTGCAAAAGATTGTGGTATGACAGAAACAAATCCGTATAAGCAACTCTGCTTGCATGTGCAAATACTGGTTGTTTAATTTCTTCAAATTCATCCAACTACATTTGGCAAAAGTTAAATGAATGTGTCAAAAGCTGACATCTACTTCTTAGCTTTTTGTCCATTTTAGCTGGTCAGATCTGTTAAATTATGCTGAAGGGGATATTATGCATTTTTTGTCCCAAATGTGTTCATTAAAAATGCCCCCTTTTTAATAAACTTCAGATTTATAGGTTATATATCTGTAGTCCTTAGAAAGCTTAAAGGTATTCTCTTTCTTCTTCTTAGAGCTCGTAACAACAATTCTGTCTCAGTAGGTTTATAGTCTTTCCAGTCAGTATTCTTGACATGACATTCCAGCAATTAAGTCCCAGCTAGATGATGTCTTCTAGAAACATCTTTTTCTTGTCTTCTTTGAAATAGAAAAGAACTTAATGAAAAATTCTAATAAGGATTCAGTCTTTCTTCATAATAATGTCATGAAAATAATAAGATTCTTCCTGCTTATTACTGGTTCTGTTCCAAGAAAATAAAATTCTAGTGCTCTCGAAGGGGAGAGAAAAAGCATATGGAGGTGATGGAAAACTCATTCATTGGATGCAGGGGAAGGTTTTCATCTAAATATTTTGAAACTCATTTTTTTGTATTCATTCCTATAAAATATTCAACTCTGATAAATGTGTTTCAATGGAGAACACTGCAAGGTAATGTCTTGAGATAAAATAGAGTTGTAACAGAAGAAAAGTCTGTTCATGCTGCTAAAACACTCTTATGTTTGAGCACTAAAGCTAGTGGCCCAAAGTTAAAGCAGTAGAGTTGTTGGTCTGTGTTCATCTTTTACTATCAAAGCATCACCCAATCACTTATTCAACAAAGAAACAAATATGTCACATATTTTTGCAAGTTCTCCTGACTTGTTACACTATGTTTTCCGTCTTTTTGTGTATCATTCCAATTGTACAGAAGATAATTAAAGTTGGCTTTTACATGTAGGTTGCTGTATGTTGGTATCACAGAAGGAAAGATTGCAGAATGCCATGCTCAAAAAGAAAATAAAGTGAAATGAAAAATTATGACAGTTATAGCATTTTTTTCTCTGTTGTCTAGGTCACTAGACCCCTTTCCTTGGCATGTTCCTAATAGTATAGTCAGGTACATTTTTCTGTCTCTCTCTTTTGCTCTGAGTTTTCCCAGAACAAAAACACACAGGGGCCCCCTTGATCCAAAATGTCCAGTTCATCCAGAATGCTGAGACAATTTGTTTTCTGGTTTTTCAAGGCTAGTAGACCCGCCCTAGCCCAACTTATCCACCCATACAGTAGTTTTTCTCCCAGTGTGGGAACTGCATGGCTCTCCATGGTACAGTAATCCTAAATCCTGTAGGTAGTGGTAACTTGTTGCCAAATAGGTAGTGCACCAGAAGAGTTGAAATTTTACTTTGGACTCACGTAAGTAAGGTATCTGGCACAAGTGTTCTCCTGATATGAATGACTGGTAGTTCTGTAGCTGATTATCTGTTAGAGATTGATACTAGGCATCTGGGTTATAGTAGCTGAAACATGTTTCCATATTAAAGTTCTGAAACCAGTTACATCTTGTCAACCTTAAAACAGTTTCTATTCCAGTTGTGGGGGTTTTTTTCTTAAAGAAATAAAGTTCCAAGTGAAAAAAAACCTTCATTTGTTTTCCATGATTGATGATGTTCAGATGAAAACTGTCAGTTCACCATGGTCTTTTGGCAGACACAGGCTAGAGGGAAAAATGGATGAAAACTACAAGAGAAGCAATGGGCTTTATGAAGCTGAAGAAAATGGAAAAATAGGCCATAAAACTGAAGAAGGGTATGTGATAAAAAGGGGTGATAACCTAAGTAATTAATTATGTAGTATAGTATCTGTAGCTAGTTCAGGTACTGTAGCAAACCAACTTCATGAGTCTTTTAGCAGAAACAAGACATATATATTTTAGCATTAATTAAGCTGAACTTACTGTTTACTTTCCTATTATTTTGCTTGTACTTTAAAATCATTCATTTAAAAATTACTTTCCTTGAGTTTATTCTAAGAATTAGGGACTATATTCTTCTAGTCTTAGATACAGACCCTAAAAGACTAGAAATTCAACTTCTACCTACTTAAAACAAAGTACTAAAGTACCTTTTCTGCAAGGAGGATTTTGGTAGTAGTAGCAAAACACTATTTCTGTGGGAAGGAATGGGGATGCACCACTTAAGAGAAAGAAATACTGAAAACGTTTCAGAAGCTTTCACTGATTTTATAACAACTTTGCAGCCTCTGTAACACAGTCTTTATTATATTACAATTTGCATTACATCTGCAGAAATGTTTATTCATGCATTTGTTGTCTGTCAGTACTGTCTACTATGGAATCATGTGAACAAGGAACTTTACAGGTTATTTTCTTAATATTTTACCAGTAAAGACTGTGCTTTTAAATACAGATGCACACAAAAGAAAGGAAGAAAAAAAACCAACATAAAATTCTTTGTAGGCATTTTGTGGTTACGTTTAACACCATATGTTTTGACCCATTACATTAAACAAGTTGCATTTAATTTCAAAAAAAGGTGTCACTACAGACTAGAAGAAAATTTTTATTGTGAACTTGAAAAAATCAACTGCCGGAGTCTGTCCTTCTACTACATTGATACAAATTAAGTTGATACTTCTATGCATAACATTAACAAATAGATAATTTAAATATACTTTCAAAATATTTTAAATAACTTAATGGTGTTTTCTGTTTAAGCCAGATGAACTTGGCGTAAGTTTTTAAAAGTAAATGCCAAGTCTGTTCATATTTGATAAGGTTATTTGCTTTGTAGGTGTATTTTCTTTTTTCTTTGAAATTCTTCAATACACAGAGAACTGTTCTGTGATACTGAACAAAATGCATTTTTAATCTGTGATTCAGGGAATTACCAGAAGTTTCCTGTTGTCCATATTTTGTCATATTGTGTATTATGACTGCACAAATAAATGAAGCTGTGATTAAATTGTTCTATGTTTTTATATCTATGTAGTCCTTTTGCAATAATTGCATTAACTAATGAAATTTCTGTAACTTATATCACCTACTAAGAGCAGTCTCCACTCGTGTCAGTAGGCTGTAAAGCTGCTAGAACCTTCCATTAATGCTTCCACCCTTGCAGTTAATAGGTCTACTTTTCCTTTAAGTCCTCTTAAAAAAAAACAGACTGATTTTTAAATTATAAAAATAGATAAATTTCTAAACTGTTACAGTTATCTCTCTCCTGAAAAAATCTGGTTGTGGTCTGAGTTGAAAACCTGTAATTGAGGAGGGGTGAAAAACAAATCAATCTGTTGTATATTTCACACTAGTAAAGCTCCTTGTTATTGTTATGTGCTCTGAATTGTTAGGCCTCTTTTTTTACACTGGTATGATTAATAAGATAGCTTAGAATAATAATACTTTACTCGAATAAGAAGTATGACATTGACACTAAAGCAACAGTATCCACAAAACTTTTTAATTTATTGTGGTACTGTAGACAATGCACTGTAAAGTTCTCCAAAGCACCATCTGTTTCTGCTCTGTCTGACCCAGGGGATTTATAAAACTACTGACGGAAATTGGAGTTAAGGTACAAGCATGTATTTTACAGAATTTTAGATCATTTGATTGAGGTTTGCAGAAGCCTTGTGAAAAACAGTAGTATTTCTTGTGGGATGATTTAGCTGCACTGTGTGGAAAAGATGTATTAGAATATACTCTATTGACAGTGTTCGTTTCTTAAATATTGCTTCTCTCTGCATTATGCCAAGTATCCTACTTATATGGAATCATGCTTATTAAAATATTAGACATGCCTTTACTGCATTGGGGTTTTTTACATAAAAACCCCAAATAACTTTTTTTAAAATGTAGTTTTCCAGATACTTCAGTCTCTAATGAACAGGTCCTCTCTAGTAAGATGTTTGTCTAAAGTTTGATCCTAAAGTGGGAATTTGTTTTAGTCTAATGTAGAGCAAAGCCTACAAAGCAAAGTTTTTAGGATAGAATGCAATCATAGAACAGTTGAACGGGTCTCTGGAGGTCATCTGGTCTAATGCTTTTGACCCTACACCAAGTTGCCCCGGACCATGTCCAGACAGCTTTTGAATGTTACCAAGGATGGAGACTCTGCAACATTTCTGAACAACCTGTGTCCCTGTTCAGTCACCCTCACAGTAAGAAAGGTTTTCTTGATGTTCAGATTCGAGTTTTAGTTTGTGCTCCGTGCCTCTTGTGCTTTGACAGGGCTTTGCTGGAAATAGCTTAACGCTGTCTTTGCACCCTCCACTCAGGAATCTGTCTCCATCAATAAGATGCCCCTAAGCCTCCTCTTAGGCTATAGTCCCAACTATCTCAGGTTTCTCTCTTGTATGAGAGATGCTTCAGGACACTGGACTAATTTCAGTACGCCTGTTTTTCTTGTACTGGGGAGCCCAAAACTGGAGACTTCCCTAGGTGTGGCCCCAGTGCTGAGTAGAGGGGACCTGCCTTCCCCTCTGCTGCCAATACTTTATCTAATGGAGCCAAAGATACTGTTCCCTTTCTTTGTCACAAGGGTCCATTGCTGGCTCATTTTCAACTTGGTGTCCATTGGGATCAAGTCCTTTTCTGCCAAGCTGATTTCCAGATGGATGGTCCCTAGCATACACTGGTACCTGGGGAATGTCCTTCCCATGTGCAGGACTTTGCATTTCTCCTTGTTCAACTGCATGAGGTTCCTGTCAGCCCATTTCTTCGGCCTTTTGAGGCTTCTCTGGATGGCAACACAATCCTCTAGTGCATCTGCCACTCTTCGCCCTGTTTTGTGTCATTAGCAGACATCCTGAGGGTACACTTTGCCTCTCATCCAGACCTTTAATGAAGATGTTAAATGGAACTGGACCCAGTATTGACCCCTGGGGTACACTTTCAGTTGCTGGCCTCCAGCCAGACTGCCACTGATCACCAACTGCCAGTCAGTCCGTTTTCAGTGTATCTCACAGTCTGTTCATCCAGCCCATACATCAACAGCTTCTCTATGAGGATCTTACAGCTTTTGCACCCTGCTGTGTTGTCCCTCCAGCTGTAAAAAGTGCTATTAATTGATACTTGTCTCCTGCATTTTTAAAAAACAGCTGAGTGTTAGTTTAATAGCTTTTGCAGAATACAGCACAATAAATTTAAACGGTTGTATATTTAAGAAAAATTGCTATGGGACTTCTCCTCAATGTTAGCAAGGACAGTCATAAATAATGCCCCTAAAATTTGGGAAGTAATTATTTCTCTAAATTCTTCAAAACAAGAGAATTACTGTGCCATGCTTTGAAGGGAACCTGGCAGATAACGGAGTTGGCAGTCTCTATTTCTAAAAATTGCTTTGAGCTCTGTATGGTAAGCAGATACCAAAGTCTATCAATTCCCACTTCATTGTCACAAAATTTGTGGGTTACAGTCATTCTTCAATGGCTAATATCTAGGGTAGTTGTGCTGTAATTTATTTCTCTCTCTTTTTTTCTCTCTCTTTTTTTCTCTCTCTTTTCTTTTTTTTTTTTTACTTTTGCACTGCTTTTTTACCAGTCTGGATTAAAATATTATCCAGATTCTGTGTCTTCATTTCATGGGGAATAACTGGTGTACTAAATTTTCAGCAAGGGTTTATTCCTTGATTATAGAGCATGTTTGAAGTACAGCTTTCAAGAACTTTGAAATAGTTCAACAATAAAAATTAGGCTTTTCCTTCATGATCCAAAATATTTCTACAAACCATTCTCAGCAGAAGGTCCCTACAGGCATTATCCTACAGTTTCAGCACATTTTCATCTCCCTTCCAAGTTTTCCCAGCTTGTCTTTTCAGACCTGTGAGTCTTGGCAAAACAATAATCAGTGATCTGTATGTGTCTTCCTTTCTACACCTATGCAAACCTCTTGTTTAGAGAAATAAAATGTTTCAGTGTGTGGAGAATATTATTACTTCAAAAAAATTCAGTGATTTATTGATGATTTTTTTTTTAAGTGAATCAGTATTCATCCCTTAAAACATACCCATTTTTGGTCATCTGTCCTCCCCTGAGAGCCTAAAATTATGTTACCATTCCAATACTAACATATTTTAACTATTTAATTATTTAAAGTTTGCTTTTTGTCTTTCACTTCAGGAATCAAAAGTATTTGTCTAAGGGGTTTTTCTTTTTCTGTTTAATTCCTGATAAGTAGTTTCCATTTTGACTCCTCAAACTGTCACAGTTTAATTGTACTCAAGGCTGGTGGTAGACATTTATTTGTGAGCCAGAATCTGCTATTCCCAGATACACTTTAAAGATCCTTCTCCATATTCAGTAGTTACATTCTCATTCTCTCGAGCAAGAACAGCAGAGCTGATCTTTGAACTGCCCAATTTACCTTTTTTGCTTCCAGTGGTCTGTCTTGGTTAATGTACCTAATAACCAGTGATCCTAATAGAGAGGAACTTAATTCTTTGGAATTCTGAGGAACACAGTTCTTAATTAAAAGTAGCTAAAAGATGTTTTTTAAACTCTACATAGCAAAGAAAGACTAGAGGCAGTACAAGAACTTACTTGTAGGAACTTCATTGCACTGGAAGTTAATGCAGATCTGTTTTAATACTACAACAGTAAGTACTTTGGCACATATGAAGGCAAACACATGCACATAACTACTACTAATGAAGTTTTTTCTGTATGTTGAGAGGAGAAACTTTTGCTAATTTGATGCTGTTGAGGTATTTTATATCTTTGTAGTTTAGAGGAAGAAGATATGTACCTAGATGATACCTGAAATAGATAAACTGAAAAGGGTAAGCTTTTCTACAGCAAGAATTTTACCACTGTTTTCATCTTTTCTCTTCTTATTTTTAAAAGGCTTTTTAAAATCTGAGCTAGCTGTTTTGGCAGATCATTTCATAATGAGGAAAAAGCAAATATTCTCTGTTCATTCTGACATGTAATTTCCTAACACTACATCTTCAGCAGTGCATTAAAAATATTTTGCAGCCAGGATTTCTTATCTGCCACTAAGTCATGAAAAGGAGTATTTCTCAGATTTTTTTTCTTTTTTGAAAAATGAGAACCTATATAAAAATCTAAACTTAAAAAACAATGTTAATTTATTTTAGAAAGTTGTAATATGTTGGGCATGAGCTACACATAGAACAAATTATTTATCTTCCCTGCAGAATCTGTAAGTCCTACAATAAACTGGGCTTCCCAGCTCTCATTTTGGATTACTTCTGAATTCCCCTGGGAGCCACTTTTGTGGCAGATTCCATTTGGTTTCACAAGGCCTAAAGGGGGAAGACTTGGCATAGACCACAAATCTCTCACATTAGGAACAATTTGTAAACCACAAACAGAGGCAGCCAGAGTCCGTCCCCAGAACAGGCTGCTCCTGTTAGTGCCATTGTCTGAAAAGGATTGGTTTGCCATTTCCCAGATGACCTGCCTATGTGTAGAGAGATGTGAAAAGTTAGAGACAAAAATGTTTTCTACAGAGTGAGGGGGGAGCTTTCTTGTACAGAAAGGAAGGAAATACCTCTGTGGGATTTTATTTTTTCCCCTCTTCGTCCAAAAAATACAAAGAGGGCCTCTGTCTTTAACGCGAATGTCGGCTTTAAATCTTTTAGGTTTGGATTAACTCTGTAAAAAGAAAAAAAATCTGACAGGCTTTCAAATATGACGCAGAAAAACTTTTTTTTTTACCTCAATTCATGTTGTTCATTTGTAAAGCCAAAGGCTGGATGGAGTGAATAGTAGGCGCCAGTTGTTCCTTCATTCATAGTTAGCATTACAATGGTCAGAATTAACATCCTAAGACCTACATTATCACTTTTGCTGTTTCACCAGCAAACATTTAATACCGGGAGGCTAACACAAGGACAGCTCTTTGCTATGT